>NC_048549.1:11524918-12724918 GCF_902806685.2 Maniola hyperantus
CATGCAGTAGCAATCAATGTGTTAGATTTTTCTTCTCCAAGTACGCTTTAGCTTTACTCACTATCTCAACCCGTCGCCCTCCCACTAATGAGGACGAGAAGGGGCTTATAGGCTCCACTACGCTGGTCAAGTGCAGATTGGCAGACTTCACAAACGTCTTAGAATGAATTAATCATTAAGGAGGACTTTTAGGCATGTGGAATGTGGATTTCCTCACGATTTTCCTTCACCGTTATAGCAAAACATATTTTAAATTTTACTAGCTAACTTCAAGAAGTTAGAGGGGCGTGCCCGGATTCGAAAGGAATATCACAATCGTCATCAAAGTCAAAGTCAAAGTCAAATGATTTATTCAAAATAGGTAATAAATTACTCTTATTGATGGTCTGGTATGGTGTTAGATTTGTAAGATATAGTGGTGATAATTATTACGCAAACATAAAACTAAAGCTACGAGGGTTCCAAACGCGCCCAGGTCTAAGAAGAGCCCACAACAAACTCAGCCGGGTATTCTATTTATTATCACCACTTTACAAAATTATTGAAACTTATTAGAACTATCACAAAGTCGTTTCTAACTATCACAAAAGCAACTCATTCCCAAGCTTGCTTATCATTTACATAATCCTTTACATTGTTATAGGATTTTTCAATTAGTTTACGTTTTTATGAAAACTTTGAACTTGTTGAGAGACATCTCCAATATGTCTTCTGGAAGCATCATCCTCATCATCATGACCAACAAATAGCTGGGCCACTTCTAACTTATGATTTCTGAGCACGGGACTCCTCTCATACCATAACGCTCCCTGTGAGAAAGGATAGCACTAGATTTAGATCTATCAATTTAGTTAAGACATTATGAATAACAGAATCAGCCACATTCTATAACTTTTTTTTAAATAGAGATAGCAAGCAAACGAGCAGGCGTGTCACCTGAAGGTTAGTGATTACCGCCGCCCATGAACATTTGCAGCACCATTTTTTGGTGTATTTACTTGCTTGTATATAATTGCATAAAGCCGGCCTTTGCGGTCAGCGGCGTTCGAACACTTTCCCCTTTTTGTTTATGTCTCAAAATTATGACAAAATAATAGCGTATTTATTTTCGTACTCGTAAGTGTTCTCGAAGACTTGTTCTGCTGAGTCATCTAGTTGTGATATATTATTTAACTAGCTTAAGCCCGCGACTTCGTCCGCACGGACTACACAAATTTCAAACCCCTATAAAAGATTAAAAGTGCAATTTACAGATTCCGGAGTATCTCTTCTCACACCCAGTTTAGATATCAAAACCGTAGTTTTTGATTGAAAAACAAATCCCTTGCTATCTAGCTGATGCCTGCGACTTGGGTAGACGTTGATTTAGATTTTTTAAATCCCATGAGAATTCCTTGATGATCCGGAATAAAATATATATATATATATATATATAATAATACTTAGTATTATGTTAAGCGTTATTCATGTCACTGTTATTAACCAAACTGATAATCACTTACTTCATACATTAGCGTTAAGGTGACATCTCACTAAACTTTGGGGTAAAGAGGCCAAGTTTCATAACCTGCATGCTGCAAGCAATGTACACATTGCTAGTAACTAAGTATGTGGCTATGAGTATGTCTAAGCAGATTTTATGCTAAGTCACTCTAAATATTTCAAGTTTCGACATTAACCTCTAAATATTACAAAATTTCTATTGAAAATGAGTGTTAATTAATTGCAAAAACTACTGGGTAAGTAGGTAAGTCGACCGCTCAGTTTTTGTGCTACTTAGTTTTTCTCGATATGAAAAGTTAGTGCCATTTATTTTGTTTAGTTCTAATTACAATAAGTTTAACCGATTTAGTTAGACGAATGGTATACCTACATTATACAAAAGGAGCTTGCATCCTTTTTTCCTACCAAGTGCTTGCACTTCAGGCTTCTTTTTATCGGAAATCAAAGAGTTCCCACGGAATTTTAAATTTTAAATACCTAAATAGACACGCACGCAGTTTATAATTTTTTTTAATTCAGATAAAACTGAACGATAGATATGTGTGTATGACATTTACATGTCATGTCATCATATCTCGATAATTTAATATATCAATCAATTAATTAAATTACACCCTCAAATGCATTTAAATAAATCATTGACAAATTGGAATATGTTTTGAGCCGGAATTCGCAATTAAAACGCCTGTCTGGCTCGTTTCCTGCATCACTGCAATGTTGCAATTTATCTGATTAGTCATTTTTTTTAATCAGATAGAAGTTAGCCCTTGACTGCAATCTCACCTGGTGGTAAGTGATGATGCAGTCTAAGATGATAGCGGGCTAACCTGGAAGGGGTATGGCAGTTTTTATTAAACCCATACCCCTGGTTTGGTTTCTACACGGCATCGTACCGGAACGCTAAATCGCTTGGCGGCACGGCTTTGCCGATAGGGCGGTAACTAGCCACGGCCGAAGCCTCCCACCAGAGGCTTCATTTAAGGATTAGGGTGGTATGACCTAACACCTACCTTACCTAGCACAGCTTACCTGTACCCATTGACTTATACAATACTTCGTATGGACAGGGTCATGGAACAAACAAAATGGCACCGACTCAGTGGTGCTTTAGCACCAATGCAACCTCAGTGACGTCTGGATTTCAAACGGGTCGTTCATTAGTATCTAAGAGGTGGCGCAGATTTATTTGGTTCCAAAACCGTGAAAAAAATTGTTTGCTTGGGCTTATCTTGACATTTATATCGATGACTGTACCTAAGTTTTTGACGACCTCCTTGGCGTAGTAGTGAGCGCTGTGTACCTAAGTGGGAGGTCCCGGATTCGATTTAAATAAATAAATAGAGTTTTTTTTTTTTCAATTAAACTTTTACAAGAACTTTTAAATCGTCAAATGCCTCTGGTAAATGTCGTCACTGGTTCGGAATGCCTTTCCTACCGAGAAGAACCAGCAAGAAACAAAGATTTGATATAGGTAGGTATGTAATTGTACAATATTATGCCATAAAAATCTGAAAAAAATATTCTGGGTTCCGTGCCTTAAGGCGAGACTGAGTGAGTAGCTAAGTGAGGCCTTTTGCAGAGGGAAAATTTCAGATCTCATGAGAAACCAGAAATATTACGCGGACGAAGTCGCGGGCAACTACTAGTAATATTATATGAATCACTTTACCTAAAGTTTATAAACACAACTTTGTACCAAACTCAGGTCAGGTCGTGCATGGAGTACTGCAGTCACCTCTTCGATGGCTCCGCTAAGTACCAACTAGCGGCTCTGGATGCTGTTGATCGTCGAGCTAGGAGACTCATAGGCGAAGACTCCCCTTTACTGGCGAAACTACAAAGTCTCGATCATCGCCGCAAGGTCGCCGGCTTATCGGTGTTTTATAGGATATATTTCGGAGAGTGTGCTCAGGAACTTTTCGATCTTGTCCCCCCTTCACCATTTTACCACTGAACCGCAAGACGTCGGGCGAGTTTCCATCCTTATGTCGTCGAGATTCCTTCTACACGCACGAAACGTTTTGCGTCATCATTCCTCATATGTATGGCTAAGGTTTGGAATACTCTTCCGCGATATGTGTTTCCTACCAATTACAACCCGGGTTTCTTTAAAACAAGAGTGAATAGGCATCTTCTAGGTAAATGCGTCCCATCTTAGGCCACATCATCACTTCCCATCAGGTGTGATTGTGGTCAAGCGTATACCTATAATGAATAAAAAAAAAAAACAATCGCGTTCACACCGCACCTAAACAAAATATTGGTTCAAGTATCAAGACCACGAAGTTTATAATCATATTCACGGATAAGTGTCACTCTATCTCTAGTATAAGTATCACGTTAACCGTATTTGATACTTGAACTCCATCAGTGTGGAAACCACAACGTTCTAACATTGTATAACATGTGGTAATTCGAATAAGTTATCAAACTGTAATAAGAGATTAGATACAACACGATGAGAACCCAAGCGAGACGGGGAAACTAGGTTCTGTAATGTGGATATAGGTAATCTAGGTACCGAAACCCTGACCGTATTTAGTCTAAGGTGTTCAGTTTGAGAACTCTAACAGCAGGATATTCTTAAATGACGATGATGATGACGAGAATGATGAGTGCTACTATATAATGACTTTCCGAAAGACATATTTCAGGAAAAATCTTTTCCTTAATTTAAAGAAAAATTAAAAAAATACTGTCAAACACTATAGTTTGAAAACTTAAAGTATGATATGTTTTTAATTAGTATTTACTATTGCATAAATTTACCGTACCTTAAATGATGTTTTCTTGTATATTTATATATTTTAAATTGTTCTTTCTCAAAAAAGAACAAAGTTCACTTACTAACTTCACTTCACTTAGTAAGTGAACTTTTGTTCTTTTTTGAGAAAATAAAGTCTTTAAACCTAAATGCCTAAATGATAGAAGGAATAACTTTAAAATAAAGTTGGGATCAATTTCTCGTAAGTAGGATTAATTGAACTTATTTTCTGAAATAAATCCAAGTTATAACCCACAATCAATTCAAAATAATTAACAAATTAATTATGTAAAAACTGGTTTCAGCTGTCATTATGGTGAAATTACAATAACATGTCGCATCGCATAAATAAATATCCTACCTGTAGTAATAAAATGACGTAGTTTATAGGGCTAGAATTCATTATTAAAGAAAATAATTAAAAAATCATGATTTTTATTCAGTACCCTCATTATAAATGTGATAGTGTGTTTGTGTGTTGGTTTATTGGTTTTTTGGTTTGTCCTTCAATCACGTCGCAACGGTGCAACGGATTGACGTGATTTTTTGCATGGGTATAGATAAAGACCTGGAGAGTGACATAGGCTACTTTTTATCCCGGAAAATCAAAGAGTTCCCACGGGATTTTCAAAAACCTAATTCTACTTAAATATATTAAAGGAAAGGGTGACTAACTGACCGACTGACATAGTGGTCTATCAATGCACAGCTCAAACTACTGGACGGATCAGGCTGAAATTTGGCATGCGGATAGCCATTATGATGTAGACATCCACTAAGAAGCGATTTTTGAAAATACAACCCCTAAGAGGGTAAAATAGGGGTTCGAAATCGTGGACGAAGTTCCGGGAATAAGCTAGTACATAATTCAAGACGATTACTTACTCCACTTGAGATTTAAAATATTCGGGCTTAGGTTACTAAGGATTGTCGAAAAAAAAGGTTACCCACTATACTGTCAGACTTCTGCACCATAAACGCGGTACTTTGCTTTCATGAGAGGTTAATTTGTTTGTACAGGTCTTGTTTTAATTAGATTAGCATTTAATTAGAACAAAACCTGTACAAGCAATTTAAATAATATTTAGTATACGCACGTCCATACAGCCTTCGCAACATTGTCGTCAGTTTCGCAACTCGTCCGATGCCTAAAGTCTAAACCCAATACACTGATCGGCTTTACCATATTTGGCGGTGTTATATGGATAACCAGTCAATTGTTATTAATCCCTAACCCTGTGGTAAACCACGACAGTAAGGAAACTTATAACAAAACAACTTCACACACACTGGCAGACTTCCACCTAAATTTGACGCTGGGCTATGAAATGACTAGGTCTCTTTGATTTCACGTCACCAATATTATAACCTAACTAGCTTATGCTCGCGACTTCGTCCGCGTGGACTGCACAAATTTCAAATCCCACTTTCACCCCCTTAGGGGTCGAATTTTCAAAAATCCTTTCTTAGCGGATGCCTACGTCATAATAGCTATCTGCATGCCAAATTTCAGCCCGATCCTTCCAGTAGTTTGAGCTGTGCGTTGATAGATCAGTCAGTCAGTCAGTCACCTTTTCGTTTTATATATTTAAGATTTTGGCTGTAAAATTTAGGAGAAACAATAAATGATTATTAAATAAAAATGATTAATACTAACACTCGCCGTAATAAATCCCCCTCCCCGCAATCGCAATCGGTGACTGTAGCAACCAGTGAAGCATACTCAATCAGAATCTTCAAAAAAGGTAGCTTACGTCTCTGCGGTGCTCCAGATTTACCAACGAGCTGGTTAGTTCAGGATTGTCCACAAGTCGTACAGCTTCGATCAAATGAAAGCAGTATTCGTAGGTAATCGTAGCATTGCCTAATATCGGCAGGTTTTATCCAATGCTGAACGCAGATCTTATGTGGATACAGCTGACAAGGCCACAGATTACAGGATATCCTGCGAATTTCTGTAGGTAATCACCGGCGTTGCACAACGCACATAAGAAAATTATTATATACCTGCTTACATTTATTTTGAGTGTTTTACATTTATTATCATAAGCATGTCTTACATCATGATGCATAATGCATGCCCCTGGCACAGTATAGCAACATTTTTATGGCTTTTAAATAAATCTGTGACACTTTTTCATACAAGATAAACTATAAAATTATAATCTTTAGGCATTACTTTTTACTTTCGCATTTAGACGAATACTAGCTTATACTCGCGACTTCGTTCGCGTGGACTACACAAATTTCAAACCCCTATTTCACCCCCTTAGGTTAGTTGAATTTTCAATAACCCTTTCTTAGCGGATGCCTACGTCATAAAGCTACATATCTGCATGCCTTTCAGTCCGATCCGTCCAGTAGTTTGAGCTGTGTGTTGATAGATCAGTCAGTCAGTCAACTTTTCCTTTTATATATTTAAGATTATAAATGCGAAAGTGTGTCTGTCTTTCTGTCTATCTGTCTGTGTGTCTGCTAGATTTTCACGGCCCAACAGTTTAACCGATTTTGATTAAATATGGTACAGAGTTCCCTATACACATCCCGGGGAAGGACAGACGGGGTTTTTGGAAAAACTAAATTCACGCAGAGGAAGTCGCGGGCAACATTTAGCATGTTATATGACGTCTGACAAGCGGTAATAACCTACTCGTTAAGACGTCAGTCTCCTATTTGGGAGGTCGTGAGTTCGATCCCGGGTACGCACCTCTAACTTTTCGGAGCTATACGAGTACCTATGTGTGTTTTAAGCAATAAATTATCACTTGGTTTTTAACGTGAGGACGCCTGCAGGTCTATCGCTTGAGAGTTCTCTATAAGTAATGTTCTGAAAGGTGTGTGAACTCTACCAATCCCAACTAGAGTCGCTTCGCGCGCGTTGAACTTTTTTTACTAGTACTAAGACGTACCTACGTGTATTTTTCTACATTAAATTTTCTAATTTCCGACGTTGCTTGGTGAGATTACAATCTCATTGTAAGCACACTCTTGATGAAGTTTTAATGGAGTCGTGTTATTTAATGACTCCATCAAAACTATTAAAATAAAACAGCCAAAGAAGAGAAGAAAGAAAACAGTCCGCGTCGTCGCGTCGTATCTGATGATAACATTTTTGTCATTAAAAAATGAGGATTTATGATTCTATTATCATAATATTATGCACATTTTCCGTGCGAAATCGGTATTATGTTATGTTGTAACATCGATTATGATACCAAAATTAAATAACACTCAGTAATATCGATTCACGGTGCATGCATAAACTGTTACGTTGATTCGTGTAATCAAATCGATTCTTTTACTGAATTCCGATATATCGCAGTTTCAAGTGTTCAGTGCAAAATCTAGAATAAACTAGCAATAATGTTCCCATGTTCAGAATGATGTGCGTTTTAAGTAAGTAAGTCACTCGGCGGGCGATGGAGAGAGCTATGCTTGGAGTTTCTCTACGTGATCAAATCAGAAATGAGGAGATCCGTTGGAAAACTAGAGTAACCACAACGGGCTGCGAAGCTGACGTGGCAATGGGCAGGGCGCATAGTTCGTAAAACCGATAGACGTTGGGGTCCCAAGGTGCTGGAATGGCGACCTCGCACCGGAAAACGCAGGAAGACCCCCCTCCACTAGACATCAGACGAGTAGCAGGGAGCCGCTGGATTCAGGCGGCGCAAGATCGTGGCGTGTGGAAGTCCCTACAAAAGACCTATTGTTAGCAGTGGACGTCTATCGGTTGATGATGATGATGATAAGTAATCAATACTTTTTTCAGATTTTTCGCTATGATTTCGTGTTTTATTTCAGATTTTTTTACACAATAGGGGGCGTCGTCTTGCAAGGCTAAGGTTTTATACTATTTGAGTAGGCAAGTACTTAGATAGGCATTTTTTTTGGGAAATCAATCTTTTCTAAGGTCAATAGCTGCAATCGTTTTCGTTGGTAAATTAAAATAACAAATATTTTGGTAGAGATAATGTATTATTATATAAGTAAAAAATATACCTACCTACTACTAATGAGGTGAATCAAGAAACATAATATTATCTCCATAAATAATTTATGCTTAATATGCTTAACTCTATGATTTAAATTAAGCTTAAATCATGCTTAAATCCGATATTTCACGCTTAGCACCGATAATGTAGCGATTAAGCCCGCATTCGCGGTTATTTAAGTGTGTAATCTGTCACGTTTCGACGGTGAAGTAAAACACCATAAGGGCCAGCACCAACAGGCAGAGTTTAGTTGAGTCTAACATTTTTTTAAAGAATATTACCGCGACTTCGTCTGCGTGGATCATCATAATATTATCATAATCAACCCATCGCCGGCTCACTACAGAGCACGGGTCTCCTCTCAGAGTGAGAAGGGTTTTGGCCATAGTCTACCACGCTGGCCATGTGCGTATTGGTAGACTTCACACACCTTTGAGAACACTATGGTGAACTCTTAGGCATGCAGGCTTCCTCACGATGTTTTCCTTCACCGTTAAAGCAAGTGATATTTAAGTATATATGCGTGGATATGGGTTCTTAATCCCGTTGGAACTCTTTGGTTTTCCGGGATAAAAAGTAGCCTATGTGTTACGTCAGGGTAAGCTATCTCCATTCCAAATTTCAGCTAAATCCGACCAGAAGTTTTTGCGTGAAAGAGTAACAAACACACACACACACACACAAACACACACACACACACACACACACACACACACACGCGTGTATACAAACTTTCGTCTTTATAATACTACTAGCCGATGCCCGCGACTTCGTTTGCGTGGATTTATGTTTTTCAAAATCCCGCGGGAACTGTCTGATTTTCCGGGATAAAAAAGTAGCCTATGTCACTCTCCAGGGTATAATCTATCTCCATTCCAAATTTCAGCCAAATCCGTTCAGCCGTTTTTCGTGATTGAGTAACAAACATCCAAACATCCACACTTTCACATTTATTATATTAGTAGGATTAGTAGGATGTAAGTATGAAGTGTAGATGTCAATCATGACTAATTTTCCCCTTTCCCACTAGGTAAATAAGCGTATAGCTTGTGTTTTGTTGGTGCGACATAACCACCGTGATATCCGTGGCCGGTGGTATCCACGATGGATTTTCCTCACGAAAAAGTAGTGGGTACGACAATAGTGAAACGAGCGGGGCTTGAACCGCCGACCTTTTGGATTTCAGCCCTCTCCTTAACCGTTGAGCTATTGAGGCTATTAAACAAAATTGATAGGTATCTATCTAAACTTAGCTTTATGTACTTTGACATACCGTTTAAATTGTCATTTGTAAATCATCATCATCATCGGCAACCGATAGACATCCACTGCTGGACATGAGTCTCTTGTAGAGTTGTAGGGATTTCCGCCCACCACGTTCTTGCACCGCCTGAATCCACCGCGCAGCGTTTGGACGTGCTTTGGATTGCTGCGAGTCCAGGAGTTCGATCCCGGGCACGCAACTCTAACTTTTCGGAATTACCTGCTTTAACGGTGACGGAAAACATCGTGAGGAAACTTGTATGCCTGAGATTACTCCATCATGTTTTCATAGGTGTGTGGTGGACTACGGCCTAACCCCATTCATTCTAAGAGGAGACCCGTGGGGTGATTACGTATCTCGCGACAGGCTTGCGACAGGTGTAAATCTCGCGATCATTGCTGTCAAACGTCCGGCTAGAGAGAGACAGCAATAGCCACAAAGGAAAATAAGAAGAAGAAGAGAAACAACAAATGAACTATCAGATTGCTACTGCTGTCGCGTTGCTGTCGCTACTGCAACGTTTTATGTAATCACCCCACAGTACTCAGCGAGAGGCTGAGATGATGATTAATAATTCTCTATTTCTATGCACAGAAACTTCGATGAACAAAATTAGTAGGAACCTACCTAACTGTACCTTACCGCCCGCCTTACGACGTTCCGCCCTCGAAATAGGGTGCAACTACCATATCAATACCTGTCATATCAAGGATTCGACATTACGAAACTTCTGGCCATTAACTGAGGTCGGAGCTTTCAACTCAGCTTCCAAGTTCCAATGCTTAGGTACTTTATTTAAGAAATTTGCCTTCCTCCCTGGCGCAGTGTGCTCTTATTGGCGGGAGGTTCCGGGTTCGATTCCAAACAGGGGAAGTTTGGAATTTTATAAATTTTCACTGGTCTGGTCTGGTGGGAGGCTTCGGCCGTGGCTTGTTACCGCGTGGCTAGTTGGCAAAGACCGCCAAGCGATTTAGCGTTCCGGATCGATGCTGTGTAGAAATCAAAAGGGTATAATAAAAACTGCCATGCCCCTTCCAGGTTAGCCCGCTTCAATCTGCATCTAGACTGCATCATCACTTACCACCAGGCGATATTGTAGTCAAGGACTACTGTAACGTGTATCTGAATAAAAAAAACTTACTTTTCGACAGATGGTGGCTCAGTATCAGTGCCCACAAAAACCACACATTGCACTTGCACACAACAAAACACACTTCAACGTTTGTTCATTTTGTTAATTGCACAAAACAAAAAAATCCGTATTAAATTAGGTAAAACTTTTTAAGCGCAACCTTTGCCTTTCAATTTAAAAAAAACAAGTTTTAAAGGCGGGAATGCTGAAATTTAAAGACGTTCAAACTTTTTTTATCATAAGCGAAATACGGATTCCACGATTTTAAAATTACAAAACAAATGCGCTGGGAATGTTTTTATCAATTTTATCTGTTATTCGTTTAAAAAAATAGTTAAGATAAGCCGAGGTAAATAAAAAAAGTGTGTCATTCGGATACGGGCGACCGCGACCGGACTGTGGGGTTGCGCAACGCGTGTATTCGAGGCAGGTTTGCTGCAGAAACTGAAAGTGGTACCGCCACCCCACCCGATGGCATCGCTTAGGTAATGGTGATTACCATTAATCCCATTTTCATAATACATCCGCGGTTATTCTATGATGAGTAAGTACGCTTTGTTGACATGGTGGCGTTACTTTGTACCGCGGGAAGTTCGGAACTAATTGTATTGTTAAGTGATGTAACATTCTCTTATCAGATAGGTAAGCTGAAGCTGTGACACCCTAGTGGTTAGGATGTCCGTCTCCTAATCGGTGGTGGGCTCGATCCCGGGCACGCACCTCTAAGTTTTCGGAGTCATGTACGATTTAAGTAGGTACCTAATTAAATATCACTTGCTTTAACGGTGAAGGAAAACACCGGGAGGAAATCTGCATGCCTGAGTGCTGTTCTTTATAATGTTCTCAAAGGGAGTGTGTTGTAGGCACCTTCACGGCATCACCAAAATAGAAACATTATTTTATTATTTTACTGAGTTCCTAGAAAGGCATTCGTATAATGCTGTCGGCAATAACTTATCTTTTTTTTTTTTCGCTGCCTTCTAGAAATTCTAATGAACAAAAAACATTTTAGTACTCTATACGCAGACAAACAAAAAATAAGAAACGGCCAAAGTGATTCGTTCCCATAGCAATAAATAACGGGCAAGGCGCCATAAAGCGATAGTTCTGAATACAGTTTTTACGCTCGAGGGTACGAAAATGCGAAACAGATGCTGGTCCAGATTTTACCATTGCAACTAGAGAATTTTTCTGCCGAGTGACTTTTGTTGACAGAGAAGGCGATAGTTTGGAGGAAGCGAGAGGGGACAAACTCGGAAGCGGGGGAGACGACAGGCAAGGGGGAGCGCAGGAGTCGCACAGGACAGTTCGAATCAACCTCGCAAAGGGGACAGAAGTGTGACGTGTGACGCGGGAGTGCCACGACGAAGCTCTACGTTTCCGAGCGGCCTTCCTTCCTTAAAATCTCTTTGTTTAACGAGTTTGTCCGGGTACCTTTTATCCTTAATATCTGTATAAAGTCGATAAGTGGAAATTAATTAAAGCCAGTGTTAAGCAAGACGGTCTACACTTTCCAGTCTATGGGTAATGTACAACTTAAACTGTCTTATTATGTAATATCCGAGGATCTCTTAAAATTACAACATATAATTGCTTGCCGGAATTAAATATAGAACGTGATTTTCAAAGTAATAGAAGCGAGTATACTATCGACATGGATAATAAATTACCTCTACAAGTCTGGAATGGCTTAGATCAAATTTGTCTGAGCTTATTTCTAATCTTCTTAATACTGCTGGCTTGTATAATGTTCAAGGAAGCATGGGTCAAGTGCACCCAATGGGTTAGTGGTTACAGACCTAGCCGCGATCCGGAAATACCTAACATAGAAATGTTAAATTTGTGAAAGCCAAGATAGGTTGCTTTTACGATGTCCTCGGATATGATTATTATGTTCGCTGTAATAAAACATGTCTGTATTTCGTGTCTCCATGAGTTGTAAAAAAGGTTCCGTAAGACTGTAGCTTATAGACTGTACTTCTAAGATTATTGTACATAATTGTAATTTAGTTATACAATGTGTATATAACATCAGCCCAAGGGTTTTTTGTTGGCACTCTATTTTCCCTTGAAAATGTAGCATGGCTTTTGAATAGAGTGCCTGACCATTAGAGGAATAACATAAAAGGCTTTTCTTCTAATGGTCAGAGTAGAGTTTTGCTCCATCAGAGATTTGACTAATACATTTAACAAAGTAAAGTACAATAAATAGATTTTGAATTAACCAACCTCTTTCATTTATTATAATATTAGTCTGGTTTTTCAAAAGAGGTCAAGAGATAAGGGGCTACATCGATCTATGGTCTGAGTCAAACAAGAGATTAAATTATAGCTCAATGTAATAATATTATTACTACCTATCTATGTGATATGAGCCCTTACCGCTTGACGCTTTCGTGAAATGAGTTACCCTACCTAGCATTATAGAGACAATAGACAGTGTGAAACAATAGACGAGAGGAACTAACTACCTCTTTGCCACACAAAGTTCATTTCTTTCTTAGAATTATTGATGAACTTAACCTCATACTAACTCGAGGACAAAGAGCTATTTCCAATACCTTCCATAGCTAGTTAATACAGGAATAGGTCTCTGTAGATATCTTAATCTATACAAGATAGAATGCTATCACCTTAGTAAGCTACCGTTTGCAAATACTGTACTAGCACATAATTTAAATTGCTAGCTTTAGTACCTAATAACGAGAGGAGGGTCTAGCTGCTGTTGGAGACTTCAATGAGTTGAAAGTGCTAAGTAAACATACTTTTTATCTGAGTCTAAGTACATAACGGGGCGAATGGCATTTGGTATAGTGACAACATATATATATACATATCGTCTTACCTTTGGGTTCGACTATCATAGCTTGGCTGTTCCTGATGGGCAACCGCTAGCGGCATCGTCTGGGCATACCAAACACGCCCTCCCCAGCACGAATGAGTTGGTTCGACCTGACTTGGCCAAGTCAAAAACCATACCATAACAATTTATATATATATCAAAATCCATGGTACATGGGGCGGGCTCTAAGCCCACATAGTTAGCTCCTGGCACTAGTTGTCAGTCGAGGATATAACCGCTTCTCAGCGTGATAAAAGGACCAACTCTGTGCAGCCCCCATAACTTGATATCAAGGCTGTTTTAACAGCGTAGGGATAATCTCAATGCTACGGGACGATGGTTAGAATGGGCTAGAGACTAGAATTTCTAGTCTAGCACTTGGGCGGCATAATTATCTCCCTCATCCCGTTTCGGAAAACCCTAATTTCATACTTGTTCGATCAGCCTTAGTCTTACGCTTGCGCGAGATCTAATTGGCAAAATTCATTAAATAACATCGCGAGTACCTATAATGGGACGGGACGAAAAAAGCCAACCACTGTTTACCCCAGGAACCCAGCTATTTTGAAAAGGAATTCTAACGAATTCACAAAGGAAAGTACCGCCAAGGTACCTGAATGCATTCGCTCACTGTTATTGTACTGTGACATGACCGGTACACTACCGAGCACCGACCTATTATTTTACGAAAGAGGGGATTTAGTTACTATCTATCATACTGACTAGATTGATTAGCCACTTGATTAACTTTGAACGAAGTACATGTCCTTCCATTTTATTGTTTGAAAAGAAAATTTGACGATCACGCATCCGGGCCACCACACCCTCCAATAAGCGTAAAGCTTGTGCTAGGAGTAGGTACGACAATAGTGCAACGGGTCGGATTTGAACCACCGACCTTTAAGAATTCAGTCAGCTCCTTAACCGTTGAGCTATTGAGGCTATACCAGCTACGATGTTCTAAGCTGATTCCCTTATTTTTTTGACATCGGCTTCTCTAGAATTTCTTTCATTTACTTGCACCCTATTATATTAATTCTTTTTTATGTTCCGTACCTCTAAAGAAAAAAGGAACCTTATAGGATCACTTCGTTGTCTGTCTGTCGAGTCTGTCAAGAAACCTATAGGTAGTTAGATCTTACTCACTTACGTCACTTAAGGAGAAAAATCTGAAAACCGTGAATTTGTGGTTACATCACAAGAAAAAAATGGGTTCATGAACAAATAATTTAGTATTTTCAACTTTCAAAGTAAGATTAATATACCAAGTGGGGTATCATACGAAACCGTTTACATTCCAAGACAGATCTTTATTTATTTTTGTTAGTACTTAATAGTTTTTCATTAATCGTGTAAAATGTCGAAAAAAAAATACGACTTTAGTAGGGAACATTTGGTGCGCGAGTCTGACTCACACTTGGCCGGTTTTTTCTAGTCTGGTCTGCAAATAAATGCTTCGAGGGTGTTATTGTCTGGCAAGTAACGATATTACCCATTTTATATCTCCGATTGAGCGGGCGTCATTAGAGTGGATATTTAATTTGAATGTTTTACCGATAACAGCCCAGGAGCTTCCCGGGAGATGCCGACTTTTTCATTAAGCAAATTGTGCGCGTAAATCTTGACAAACGCGGTCGGTAATGAGCGTTAAGGGCCGCGCTCTGAATCCTGAATTATGTGCCTCGGAGTACACACAGTGGGATTTCTGTTGCGGTCAGTGACACGAATCGAAACTATTATGGCTTTTGCCGATTTCCTCATGTTCGTAGGTTTGTTACATATTTCCTGTATTAGTAGCCGACTGCGCTACCCAAAGGAGTGGTTATATGTTCATCTTCTATATATCTATATATATAAAAGGAAAAGCTGACTGACTAATCTATTAACGCACAGCGCAAACTACTGGACAGATCGGGCTGAAATTTCACATGCAGATAGCTATTATGTTGTTGACATCAGCTGAGAAAGGATTTTTGAAAATTCAACCCCTAAGGGGGTAAAACAGGGATTTGAAATTTGTGTAGTCCACGCGGACGAAGTCGCGGGAATAAGCTATTATATATAAAAAAGAAAAGCTGACTGACTGACTAACTGATCTATTAACGCATAGCTCAAACGGGTATTAGGTATGACGTAGACGTCCGCTAAGAACGGACTTTTGTACCGCTTGGTTTGTGTAGTCCACGCGCATGATATCGCGGGTATAAGCTTGTCATTCTATTAAAATAAGTATTTTTGTTTGTTCGTTTGTGGCGCTCTAGATACTAGAAACCCTCAGACCGGTTTTAATGATTCTTGCACCAATATTAAGAAGAAATTCCGACGGACTTTTAAAAACTTAAATAGTAAGTAGGTACTACAGTGTAAAAACTAGAGTTTACGCTAAGAGAACAAGTTATAAATAGACGCGATTATAATATTCCTGAACCGCTCATTCAAATTTATACAACCGCATGAATTCTAGTGAACTTCCATTTAAGCGTCTGAGCAATTTGTAAATGGATCGTGGTTTCATGGCTCACCACCCCCTTGCATTGTGTTTGTGGAATAGTTATGAATTCTTTCGCTCCCTTCCTTTGTGTGCCGGGTAATGAACACTGAACAGGTCGTTTGGAAAGGAAAGGGTGATCGCAATGAAATGCATATCAATTGCATTCCTTTATAAACCTCTCAAGTGCATGTCAGGCAGTGAAAGGTTCCGTAGTTTCCCGTTTCGTTATGCAGATTGAGAATAGCTGTTTTACACAACTTAGTAGGTACATACCTAATCTAAGTAATTTTTAAAAGACCTATCACCTATCTAACGGTACCCTATGAGATAGGCGAGAAAACAAATTCATCCCCATTTTACGCGTAGGGGCGGTACCCTAAAAATAAAATACCAAGATTGTATTTTACTTCCGACGTGATTAATATACCTTGTAAGGTGGTACGGAACCCTTCGTGTGCAAGTACTACTAAGTAATATTATAAATGCGAAAGTGTGTCTGTCTGACTATCTGCTTTCACGGCCCATTTTCAACCGATTTTGACGAAATTTGGTGCAGAGATAGCTCGCATCCCGGGCAAGGACATAGGCTACTTTTTATCTCGAAAATCCCGATTTTTAAAAACCTATATCCATGAGAACGAAGTCGCGGGCATCATCTAGTAGGAAATGTGTGACCCTATTATAAAATACGCGCAAAAAGGTCAAGATCAAAGGGGGCTAAAAACTTAAACCTCTTAATAAAAAGTCGAAATGAGAGCATGACAAGTTCGCTACGCGCCGCCTACCAGCACCGGCTGTGCAGGGCGTAAGGAATTACAGTTTCATAAGCGCCATTGTAGTTCGTACATTCATTTTAATGAATGGGATATCTTTTTCAAAGGCGCTATTATTTTACGACTTACAGTTCCCAGGGATTTTAAAGGTTCCGTAAAGGATAAAAGGAACCCTTATAGGATCACTTTGTTGTTTATCTGTCTGTCGTGTTTGTCAAGAAAACCTATAGGGTATATCCCGTCACGAAAGGTAACACAAGTAAAGGAAAACAACTGAAAACCGTGAATTTGTGGTTACCACAGAACATCAATGGTGGTTACATCACAAAAAAAATCAAATGTGTTCAGGAAAAAATTATTTAATAAATCCATACTAATATTATAAATGCGAAAGTGTGTCTGTCTGTCTGTCTGCTAGCTTTTCACGGCTCAACCGTTCAACGGATTTTGACGAAATTTGGTACAGATATAGCTTGCATCCCGGGGAAGGACATAGGCTACTTTTTATCCCGGAAAATCAAAGAGTTCCCACGGGATTTTTAAAAACCTAATTCCACGCGGACGAAGTCGCGGGCTAGTCACATATAAATGACGATATCTTTTACGATGGTACAGAACCCTTAGTGAGCGAGTCCGACTCGCACTTGACCGGTTTTTTTCATTAGCTCTCTTTTGCTTTGTTCCGAAAATATTATGACCTATTTATTTTCTTTTGAGTTATTGAAGAAAATGTTTTGCGGGACGCTTTCCAACGGCGATGTCATAGAGTGAGCGACTCAAACATTTTGCTCTTCATTCTTTAGAAATGTAAAACATTGTCTGCTTCCCACGGTGCGTGATATCTCGCACGGCCGACGACACGACGATCATGGACAGCCACGCATGACGCACCGCGCATAGTGCTCGGACGACGACGATGACTTCTCTGCGTTATCATGGACGATACTCTTCCCATGGTGCGTCGTTGGTGCGGGCTGGTCCGCGTCCATTCATACAACACTCCCTGTGTCGGGTACAATACGCAGAGAAACTTTCAGCTTTTATAAAATAACGAGGGTCTGGCACGCGGTGGCTCTCTATCTATTATTTATTAATACTATGCAATGCCTCTAAACTAAGTAGGTAGGCATGTAATATTAGATCACATAATATTATGATAGATTCATAAATTGTCATAGCTCGTATATCGTGTGCCAAGTGGTGAAGATAATTGCTTTTGGACACAACACGCCAATATTGAGTACAACACATGCTACATTGGTTTTATGGGTCATGAAAACCAACGACCCGAAATATAATCAAACTACACAATATTAGAAGTACTTACTAACTGTCCTATATAGGTAGGTACCTACATATCTAATAACTTATAGCCAAACTAATAGTTAGTAATTAGACAGAAAAATAGAAAACTAAGAACTTTACCAACCTTTGAATGTTTTTCACAAATCTTTAATTTAATTTAAAACAACTTTATTGTTACTTGAATTACAGAGAGTAAGAATACAGGATACACTTAAAAAGCAAAGGGTGACCTTATCACTAAAGTGATCTCTCCCACGCAAATCTTTTGAGTACATTATGGAGAACTCTCAGAGCATACAGGTTTTCTCACGATGATTTTCCTTCACCGTTAAAGCAAGTGATACTTAATTGCTTAAAACGCACATAACACCGAAAAGTTAGAGTTACGTGCCCGGGATTCGACCTCCTACTATGAGGCCGAGTTATCACCGCTGACTGACATTTCAACCTATATACGCAATAGGTTTTTTCTAGAACCTAGGACTCTCACTAACAAATTTCAGAAATTCAAACCGAACGAAGCCGGGGTGGGTCAAGTAGTCGATATAAGTATATTAAGGAATAGCTGACTGACTGACTGACTGAACTATCAACGCACAGCTCAAACTACTGGACGGAACGGGCTGAAATTTGCATGCAGATAGCTATTATGACTTAGACTTCCGCTAAGAAAGGGTTTTTGAAAATGCAACCCCTGAAGGGGTAAAATAGGGGTTTGAAATTTGTGTAGTCCACGCGGATGAAGTCGCGGGAATAAGCTAGTTCGAAATAAAGTTATAGGTACTGGAGCTGTCCCTGATTAGTTATTGGGAATATTACTGGAAGGAAAACATAGATATCCAATCATGAAGTCAAATATACAAATAATTAAGATTGTTGTAGGTTCTACCTTATTAATGTTTTTGGTTTAATTCAGCGCGCTATGAGTAAACATAAGTTTGCAAGTAATTTAGAGTTTGTCATGTGTACATAGCGGAGCGCTATGTACCTTTGTATACTGAGGGAGTTTGAGGTTATGGCCCGGTTTTGTACTTGACTAAATTGTAAAAGTTACCCTAAGTTTGCTAGATTTTGTACCTATTGAAATACTTATAGCCAGTCTAATGTACTATACATGTCATGCCCACGTGGAATGGTGCTAAGAATACTAACGCGCTAAATAGCTTGGCTGACTCTTTATGAAAAAAATTAGCCAGTTTTTCTTGTTATTTTAATTTTACCAAATTAAATATCACTAAATTATTGTATATATTATTATATACTAGCTGATTATTGTATATTATTATATACTAGCTGATGCCCACGACTTCGTCCGCGTGGAATTAGGTTTTTAATAATCCCATGGGAACTCTTTGATTTTCCGGGATAAAAAGTAGCCTATGTCACTTTCCACTATACCCATACAAAAAATCTCGTCAATCCGTTGCACCGTTGCGACGTGATTAAAGGACAAACCAACAAACAAACACACTTTCGCATTTATAATAAGGGTACTGATTTAAGGGTGAAATAAAACATGAATGCCTGAAAATTATCTTTAATGTTTTCTTAGATTACAAAGTCTTCCAATCCGCACTTGGCCAGCAGGATGGACTGTGGTTTGTGGGCACAGAATAATATAATAGTACTAACTGTGGGCTTTCTCATTCTGAGAGGAGACCCGTGCTCAGTAAACGAAAAATCAGAGGTTTAAACAGGATTCAACTTTGTATTTTCAGTTTATATACGGAACCACGTGTAACTATGAGGGTTTTATGATTCGGTACATAGTAAGAGAAGGCAGGAATGTGATATTACATAATGAACCACATAAATTCTCTAGAGACTTAGGGATATAAGGCGCCAGTGCGTCGCTCGATGACGGACAAAGTAGATGTTTGCTGTATCTTTTAATTAAATCTTGCCTTTTATTAATTAAAGAAATGTTGAGCCAAGGACTAAAATAATATAAACCTATTTTCTATTTGAAAATGATTTGAAAGCTCTAATTTCAAAAATAGTGAACCAGACCTTCATCCATACTAATATTATAAATGCGAAAGTGTGTCTATCTGTCTGTCTGTCTGCTAGCTTTTCACGGCTCAACGGCTCAATCGATTTTGACGAAATTTGGTACAGAGATAGCTTGCATCCCAGGAAAGGACATAGGTTACTTTTTATCCCGAAAAATTGAAGATTTTTAAAACCTAAATCCACGCGGACGAAGTCGCGGGCATCAACAAGACCCCCCGTCTTCCAACCGCTGCGTTTTTCGGTGCGAGGTCGCCATTCCAGCACCTTGGGATCCCAACGTCTATCAGTTTTACGAACTACGTGCCCTGTGCCCATTGCCACTTCAACTCCACACATAGCTCTCTCTTTCGCCCACTGAGTGACTCCGAGCTTTCTTATGAGGCCCATAGTTAAGCGACGTTTGGAAGTCCCTACAAGAGAGCTATGTCCAGCAGTGGACGTCTATCAGTTGATGATGAAATTAAGTTTACACAATACACAATCGATTATTACTACCTAAGTAATAACCTATTTATTTCTGCTATATACCTACCTGTGGCCTATATATACCTACCTGAACTCCGTATTATTTTTAGTTAAACCGTTCAGGATTATACGATTCGCTTAAGTGGCTTTCCGATGAAGTGAAAGAATTTATTATAATTGAAATCCTATACGCTGTCAGAAAATAAGCATTATGAGTATTATGACACTCGTGGTCGCCTTAACAGGATTATATAAATGAATAATATTATAATTGCCTATAGAAGCTTAGCGCCAACTTTACACTAATCGGATAACTTTGACAATAATATGCCTATCAATATAATCAGATGTTTTTTTTATTTACTAGATGATGACACGCAATTTAGTCTGTGTGGGTTTACGTTTTAATAATCCCGTGGGAATTCTTAATTTATTTTAATTTCTTAACTTAATTTATGTACTTCATAACGCAAGCTATGAGTACCTACTTATATAAAATTTCGTCAAAATCGGATCGGCCGTGAAATAGTAACAGACAGACAGACAAATACATTTTCGCATTTATAATATTAAGTAAGTAGTATGGATTCATAATGGAATAGGAAATAAGATTAATACTTATACTTAAATCATCACTCGTAGAGCCTCGTAGTTTCGTAGAGGCCTACGATTTGATTTTTCAATGGTCTAAGTTTTGTCACAGTTTAAAATTTATATCAACGCAGCAATGACTCTAATCCCTTGGTCAATAAATACTAAGTTAGTATCAATTAAGTAGTTATAGTCAAATCAATCAATCTAGAATAGCGTTAACAAAAAGACACCAGCAAAGTTCAACATAAACTAAGTAGTTGAAAAGTTTATAGACTTATTTTAATTTTAACAAATTAAAATGTTTCAACCAATAAAAACTAGGTTTTACTTTTAACGACAACAACTTAGCTCAACATTTACTTAATGCAGCGAAAATTTAGTATTTTGTAAGCAAATACAAACTACTCAGAATGAGGGCCATATTCTTAGCACGTCTCGGGGCTCGCCGCGCGGATTGCTGTCGTGTCCCAAACTGGGTCCCGGCCGCAATCTCGTCTCGCGTAATGCTCTTGTTGACTATTCGGCTTAGTTTAGAAATATGGTTATAGGGACTGTACATACAGTACCAGATTTGAATTGGAGCGCGAAATCCTATAAAATATCATGTTTTGTCTTACTCTGGCTCATATCTAGCTAAACTTTTATGTAATTTGCCACCTATTTATTTAAGTAAGTTGACATTTGTAACTGCGAAAATTTAGTAATCTTGAAGCAAATATTTAAAAATTGGAGCCATATTCTCTACTAAGAGAGATACTCATGACTCGACGCAAATCATCCTCTGCCGTGGCGCCCTAAATGGAACTACTTACTTAGGTAGGTGCCTCTTTCAGTATAACAACTTCCGAGCTTAATTTTATGAATTCATATTGCAATCGTGAGAAAACCGGCATTACTGCGAAACCTGCACCATATTCTCAAAGGTGTGTAAAGATGTCTGCCAACCCGCATTTGGCCAACCAGTGGTAAACTAGGCCTAAACCATTCTGATCTAGAGAGCAGACTTGAGCCAGTGATGGGTTGAGATGATGATGATAATATTGCAAAAATACGAAATACTAACAACAGTGATTAATGAAAAATGAAAATAAATAGGCACTACGAAACAGACTAAAAATCATTGATAGGAAACTATTATTATGGAAATCGTTAAAACACAAAAAAACTCATTTCTTATTTTGTATTTCTGTATTTCTCGTTGCTGGAGTCGTAACTCCTTTTCATTAATTAATTAATCTTTATTTATAAAATTCAAAAACCTGACTGACTGACTGACTGACTTATATATCAATACACAGCCTAAGCCGCTGGTCCTAGAGATATGAAATTTGGAGGGTGTATTCTTTGAAAAGAGTAGACATCCACTAAGAAAATATTTTTCGAAATTCCACCAGGTTAAATGGGGGCTTGAAATTTATGTAGTCCACGCGGACGAAGTCGTGAGCATAAGCTAGTCATAATATAATGATGGGTGTTTTATTGGGACAATAATGCTAATAATAACTTTGTAATTATTTATGTAAATCCAATTAATAAAATAATTAAATACGCATACAGGTGAACACGTTTAAACATACCTTGTTACATCGCAGCGTGGATCCTATTGAAAGAAACAATCAAATTAAAAGGAATTACTCTCCACTAAGAATACTCAACATGTAATACATTTGACCAAATAAACTAGAAGCTTTACTATTTTATTAAATTAAGGAATTAACCGTCACGCACTTCGGGACGATATAAAACGAGTACGTCGCGGTGTGACAGACACAAGTGAGAAGCGACTGACTCCGTCGGACTACTCACTTCGTCATCACAACTACTCATCATTACTTACCTATTGAATTTCTTTTATATATTCAAATGCAAAAATAGTCTATTTTCCAAAAGTCCGGCTTCCTCCGACCATTTTGTTGTGAAACGTGCACAAAATGGCGAGCAATTACACAGATGACATCGGCCCAGTGGCCTGGCCGTTAAAAATGTAAGTATTTTTTTGGTATTTTTTTATACAATAATTATGCTCTAATGCTCATTTTATTTCAACAGCTTTTAACAATTTTTTCCCCCTTTTACTTAAATTATTACTTTTTCAAGTTTTAAATAAGTAGGGTACATTAGTTTTGAAACGAATATTTTTTTTTAATTTTCTCATGATTTTTTAACAATTTTTTTTTTGTATATTTTGGCGTTTTTTTACATATTTCAAAAGTTTTACCTATACAATGAGATTAGGGAATCAAAGTTGTATGGCCTTATATTCAAAAATATTTAAAAATTGATAGATGAAATAGGCTGTTTACGTTGCAGTGTGATTGAAGGACAAACCAAACAAACATAATCTAATCTAGTAATAAGTTCTAGAAATACTTAGTTAATAATTTATTTAATATTTCAAACCTGAAAGCTTTCATTCATTAAACATTTCTGCTATAACTTATTTTAAAAGCAATTTAGAGTACGGATCTTATTTGACAAATCCACAAAACAAAATAAGAAAAAACGGCCAAGGGCGAGTTGGGGCTCGCTCTTTTAGGGTTCTGTACATAATTATGTTTTGGTCACAGCTTACCAACTACTTTACGAATAGTTGTTTTCAATATATTTTGTTGTTTTAAATACAGTATATGGTATATAAAACACCGAAATTTCATATTCCTAGCTAGTTTAGTTTTGAGATAGACCTTTCATTTCATTATTTTTAAGATAAAAAAATAAAAAAAATATTCGTACTCTACTCAATGAGCAATGACAAATTAGGTATATCCCACATGTTAGAGTAAAAAAAATTTTTTTCGGCTCCTTTTTCATCTATGGGAGGCCCCCCCTGAAAAATAATTTATTTGAATTTCTAACTATTCTATATTCAGTTTTGAGTCACCAAATACGAAACTTTCAGTTTTGTAACTCATTTCGTCTACGAGCTAGAGATCTGTGACACGTGGACAGACAGACAGATAGCAGAGTGACATTAATAGGGCTCCGTTTTATCATTTGGCTGCGGATCCCTAAAAACCTCCGACTGAAGCCCCCGAGCCCCCGCTGAGAGTGCCATCAGCGAAACGAATGTAAATTGGTTAATTTAAACGACTTGGTTGTTAAGTCCCTTTCTATCTGAAAATACGCATTCAAGTTATCTTGGAACTTAATGTTCTTTATTATTTAAAGTAATATAGCAGTAACAATTATTGTATTCAAAGCAACATTGTATAAAATCGGAATGCAGCCAGTATTCTTGGCACCATTCCACGCGGGCATGATTTGATAGTAATTAGATAAGGCTAGCTTTAAGTTTTATTGTAATATTTTCATTTTAAAAAATTCGGACTAATAGTTAAACTATTCATAAAAGTTTAAGTTTCAATATTATGAAAATCGAAACTCTATAATTCTTTTTAGGGTTCCGTATCTCAAAAAGAAAGATTTATCGTGCAAAATGCCGAAAAAATACGACTGTAATACGGAACCCTCGATTCGCGAGTCTGACTCGCACTTCGCTGGTTATTACAATATTTTTGATCGACAGTGCACCTAAACCATAGACTATTGAACCAGTTTAAAAATGTTTTCATTTTATTTTGTTTTCCAAGGGTCTCACAAGAAGTGGTAGAGCACATGCTAGGCTGGAACATCCCACAGGAGCACCAGGGCATGGTCCACGACCATTGGCGAGAGTTCCCAGCAGTTAGCAAGTACTGGCACTTCGGCTTGGCAGTCATTTACTCCTGCCTGTTCCTCGCTTCAATATCAGGGAATGGAATCGTCATATGGATATTTAGCACGTGAGTTTTCTATATACATACTAGCTGATGCCCGCGACTTCTTTCGCGTGGATATAGGTTTGCAGCCAATTGCTAGTCTATAAATTAAAAAAAAAACTGTTGCGTAGTTTAATTTCAAGAATACAAGCTACTTGTGTACCTACTAAATATTAAAATAAGTTCGTAAAAAGGTAACAAGCAAATTGACAAACAAGAAAATTTTCAGATTAGAGGTAATTTATGTAGCTCTGATGATGATAAGGAAGGGAATTTACAAAGGTATTCAAAAAATAAACCCCTAATCCCACTTCTGATTCCGACTTGGCAGCAAAGATGGATACTGGAAGAACCTTCTACTAGATCTTAGTGATACAAATTAGTTAAAAACTAAAAGTTACAGCGTTTGTAAAACAAGATTTCCAGGAGTTTCGAAGTTTTAAAACTTTATAGAGAAGGTTTTCATACAACTCGCCTAAAAGGAGACTTTCTTTCACAATATTTTCCAAACTTGACCGTTTTCGTAAAACAAGTTAAAATAGTACTTACTTAATTTATTCAAAATAAATCAGTAACTGAAACTGGCTCAAGTTTGGCTTGAGTTGGGCTCGAGTTAATAAGGCAGAACAATTCGGCGATCGGGTGGCGCTGACTGCCATCACTTGGCAGTGATTTAATTAAGTTTGTAAACGCACTCAGCAGTCGCCGGGGCTAAGAGTGTTATCATGAAGCTACTATAGTGACTGTCAATAATCATGGACACTCCATTACATCTGTTCTTATACCATCTTCGTCAACCGAGTTGGTCAGCTCCTCAATAACGGTAAAATGACAGCAACAGTGTGACGATTACAATCATATTTGATTGGCCGACACTCTCGTGCTTTAAAATGCATTGTGGCAGCAAAAATTCGATAAATTCAGCCAAATTGAGATTGTAGCGATTATTGATTCAACCCCCAAAAGATGATGGATCCGTGTTCGCCGCTGTTCATGTGAAATACGCCCCAAAGTGTTCGGCGAAGTGAATTGTGCATTTGCGAGGAAACCTAAGCGCTTATGCCCGCCTGTTCCTGCCTGCAGACGGATCGAGGTTACACGAGGGCTCTTATCGTGTGCAAGGGTACTCACTAGCCGTGTAGCATGTAACGTATCTGATACAGTATCAACCTGCAAGTGGGTACGGCTCGTGGGTCACCGCGTATCCAGCTACGTGTCGCCGTCCACGCGTACACTGCGAGCTGCCTGCCTTTGTGTTCGCAGTGATACCGCCATTCGGGGGGTCACTGCGAACTTACTGCGCTCCACGCGCGGGCGGCTCGCAACGGGCTCGTGCCTACGTATTTTTTGATACAGTATCAGATACGTTACATGTTACACGGCTAGGTGAGTACTCTGCTTGAATTCACGCCAACATTGGAATGGATTCAAATGATATGTCATTTGACACTGAAACGTTCAACATATCCCGCGATTATGTTTCTTTTTCTCCTACAAACAGCTCATATTTTTGTGATAAGAATAAGGAGTAAGTACTGATGGAGTTTCGTACATCGATGTAATCCAAGCGAGTGTTACAGGAAAAGTTGTGAGCCGCCGCGCCGCCTGAACTTTGGAAAACGATTCTGATGTTCAGAGTTCTTCGTCGGCACATTTTTACTCCCATTCTATTTATCTGTTACTGTATTGTATAATCTGTGCCATTTTAAGGGTGCGTACTAGAGAAAAGTATGTTTTTTTAATATTCCACGAATCACAGAATCCACGAATTACAAAAATTGTTCTTATTAGGTGCAGATTTTTTAAACTTTGGTAAAGATCATCTATAATCTTGATTTTATCTGTTACAAAAAATAGGTAGGTATTGCTCCATTTTATACAGTGCCACCAACTTATATTTCAGGTGAGCAAAATTGGAATTAGACCCACGTCAGCCACAATTTCAAAATCCACGCCGTAATATTGTTCATCTATAGAATCTAGATTGAAAACAACTCAATTTGCTCTATTCATTTTTACATTATTGAATATTACTTTGCAGCTTACTAAGAACTTCGTTAGAAGTTTATCCAGGAAATAATTTAACTTTTTACGGTATACGTACTACTTACTTACCTACTTATAAAATTTGAAACTCTCCGTAAAGTTATTTCATTAGAAGTTTTTACGGAAATGCCTGTACGTTACGTTGATGTTTTATGTAAGATTTAGAATTTTCCTAATAAACCTATATGTGGACAAAGTGTTCTCATTTTTTTTTAAATAGAGATAGCGAGCAAACGTGCAGGCGGGTCACCTGATGTTAAGTGACTACCGTCGCCTATGAACATTTGCAGCACCAGAGCAACCGCCGGCCGATGCGTTGCCGGCCTTTTGTGAGGAGACCTGTTCCCTGTAGTGAGCGGCGATGGGTTGATGATAGTAAAATAAAGCTATTTCAAATAACTTAGGTTACTCTAGTTCTCCTACGGATCTCCTCATTTCTGATTTGATCACGTAGAGAAACTCCGAGCATAGCTCTCTCCATCGCCCGCTGAGTGACTCTGAGCTTTCTAATGAAGCCAATTACCAACATTTCAGGTTTGTAACTCATTTCGTTCACTAAAGAACCGTGACACGCGGACATAAAGTCAGACAGTAGAGTGACATTAATCGGGTTTCGTTTTACCTTTTGGGTACGGAACCTCAAACACTCAGTCAATTGACCGAGGGTTTAATAAATCCGTTAAAAACTCATTCTCTTTTTCAGATCAAAATCACTACGCAGTGCAAGCAATATGTTCGTGATCAATTTAGCAATGTTCGACCTCACGATGATGATTGAAATGCCGTTTCTAGTGATGAACTCCTTCCATCAAAGGATGATGGGCTACCAGCTGGGGTGCGATATATACGGTGTGCTGGGCTCACTGTCCGGCATTGGAGGCGCTATCTCAAACGTCGTCATTGCCTATGATAGATATAAGTAAGTTTTCTTTTAGAGTTTTTCGGTTACGCACTCATCCGATCGTCCGTGAAAATACGGATATAAAAAACTCGGACCGAACTTCGAACCTGTTGGCAAGTGATGATGCAGCCTAAGATGGAGCGCGGTTGCCTAAAAAATGACCATTGCCTATTTACTCTTGACTTGATTGATCTGCCATATACGAGTACTGTGCAGACGATTCGCTATAAAATTGCTTCGACGCGTCGTTAAATTTATCTCCACCAACTATGAGCCAGTATACAACACCTGTTTACACCCACACAAAATGTTAGTACTAGTTGAGGCTACAGCTATTCAGGTTTAAACTACAGTTGCTTTAACTTTTGACTCCAGGACAATATCAAGCCCACTAGACGGAAGACTGTCGCGAGTGCAGGCATTGCTGCTCATCCTGTTCACTTGGGTGTGGGCTCTGCCGTTCACCTTCCTACCTGCATTCAGGGTCTGGGGCAAATTCGTGCCAGGTAACAGCTCATATTGCTTTTAGAACTTCATACATGGATCGCGCAATACTTAATTCTTTATTTGAAAGTTCAAAATTGTTATTATTATAACGCGTAAAACTTAACTCCTCACGCGCCATTTTAACTTTTTGTGTCAAATGTCAAAAATACGATTTTAGTCCTTATTTTAACCGTGAACCGTACTTTTGACCCATATAGTTACAATGGCACGTAAAGAGTCATTTTTTACGGACTATACGTGAAATGCCATTGAAAAGACAAAGAGTATTAAAGAATTACGTGGCCGAGCGTATGTACTTAAACCAAGATTAACGGCTTATTAGGAACGCCAATTGTGCAAGAAATTATGCTCATCCGTTGGAAGAAGTAAGAACATTATGGCGGCCATCTTAAAAAGAAATGCTCATTTCATGCGCAATTGAATACGTTCAAATTACAAGTTTTTTAAATAGAGATAAGTAGTTTGGTAAAGAAATTATTTTAGTCCATTTAAGTAACTCCTTAGAACTTTAGAATCTAAATTCTAAACTGTCAGTATTCAGAGGTCGGGGTTCGATCCCGGGCAGGCATCTATAACTTTTCAGAGTTTTGAGCTATTCAAAATCAGTTGCTTTAACGGTGAAAGAAAACACTGCATCGTGAGGAAACCTGCATACCTGAGATTTCTCCATAATGTTCTCAAACATGTGTGTAGTCTGTCAATCTGCACTGGGCCAGCGTGGCAGACTCTGGCCTAACCCCTTCTCATTATGAGAGGAGAGGACATACAGTACCTACTAATATATGTTCCTGAAAAAAAGCATAACTTAGTACACAATGGAAGATTATGTAAATGATAAGAGAACGTAGACCTGCACCTCGCTCCAGCAATGCGCGGGACTTCAATTGACCCATGCCATAATATTGCGTGTATGAAATTTTTGAAAGGAGCAACCGCTGAGTTTTTTGCTGGGTCTACTCTGAAGGAAAGGCATTCCGAACCAGTGGTAGATGCATTTGACGATTGTTGTAAATGTTTAATTGAGTAAAAAATATTTTTATTTTATTCATTTATTTTATTTACTAATAGCCTATGTACATATAAAACTCATGAAAATTGTTCTACTCCCCGCTGAACCATGAGATAGTAAATCTAGTCTTCTTTACAGAGGGCTTCCTAACGACATGTTCCTTCGACTTCTTGACGGACGACACTGACACCAAGCTATTCGTCATGTGCATATTCATCTGGAGTTACGTCATCCCGATGGTTTTAATAAGCTTCTTCTACTCTAAACTCTTCAGTGCTGTAAGTATTGCCAATTTCACTTATTTTGTAAAGAACAGTTGCAAACAACGATAGTAAATGTTCAACTAAATGGTTCGCTTCATCTAAATCTATATATATATAAAAGCAAAAGGTGACTGACTGACTGACTGACTGAATGACTGACTGAGTGACTGACTGATCTATCAACGCACAGCTCAAACTACTGGACGGATCGGGCTGAAATTTGGCATGCATAGGCATCCGCTAAGAAAGGATTTTTGAAAATTCAACTCCTAAGGGGGTGAAATAGGGTTTTGAAATTTTGTAGTCCACGCGGACGAAGTCGCGAGCATAAGCTAGTATATTATAAAAGGAAAAGGTGACTGACTGAATGATCTATCAACACACAGCTCAAACTACTAGAGTCTAGACGCATCGGGCTGAAAAATGGCATACAGATAGCTATTATGACGTAGACATCCGCTAAGATAGGATTTTTGAAAATACAACCCTAGGGGATAAAATAGGGATTTGAAGTTTGTGTAGTCCATGCGGACAAAGTCGTGGGCATAAGCTAGTAGTAACTATAATGTTCCAACGAAGACGAACATAGATAAGATAGAATAAACTATAGGTAGGTACCTACTAATGAAAAAAACTAATAACCTATGTATAATTTAGAGTTATAGCGCAAGTTTAATTCGCATTTAGTATGTAAGTATTTAATAAATATATAACTTAATATGGATTTACTAGGAAGATTTTTAAGAATTTCAACACGTCACTTATTTTTACATGGTGATTATTTAATATGAATAACTCGACAATCCCATAAAAGGCACTCATATTCAGATCGGTGTTTTGGTAGAGCACTTTTGCCGAATCAATATTTTTTCTAATCCTGGCGCTCAAGAAGGCACGTTATTCAAATGCGAAATGTTTGTGTAAGTGTATAAATATTCTGATTGATATTCCGGGCTTAAAAGATTTCGCTGTTGAACCCTTAGATCTTTTTTCATCAACTGAATAGAAAAAATATCGTTCTTAGCGAAAAATGCCTCAGTCCTTTCAACAAAGTAAAAAGTTATTTTACTTAAATCTATAAAAAGTGGTCATTTGCAATCGATTACATTATTATTTTATTAGCATTTAAAGTGCTAGTGGTACTAGATAGGATACCAACCCTGGGTATTTGTACGTACAAAGATCGTTTAAATGTCTCAAACATACAATTTTTAAGTAATGTTACAAAGCACATACTCCTGCCTATAATCATTACAATATTGAGACATAAGTAAAGCCCTAATTAAAATATAAAATATCAAATTGATTTATATCATCCCTGTATATAATTTTTAGCAACGGTTTTATTTCACGCAGCCTCCCTAGTGCCTAATAAATTAGGATCCCAGAGAAATGGGACTCCGTTATTTAATATTTTTTCTCACAGTGAATTTCATATTGGCTAAATTTAATCAGACTAATTTCAAAAGTTGTATCTTTTATCCTATATTTTTAGTTATTTACGGGAAGTCATTGAAAGCATGTGAAACGAGAAAAAATAAATTTTCATATATTTATTTTACTTAGCGGTGATAGCCTAGTGGTATGACGTCAGCCTCAGTCATTCGGGACGTCAGTCATTCGGGAGGTCGGGGGTTCGATCCAGGGAACGCGTCGCGAACATTTCGGAGTTAGCACACGGTTTTAGGCAATTATATATCACTTGATTTAACAGTAATGGAAAATATTAGCTTAGCAAGAACATAAAGGATAAATAACCATCATGATAAATCAATTGCCGGCTCACTACTGAGCATGGGTGCCCTCTCAGAATAAGAAGGATTCGCCCATATAGTCCACCGTGCTGGCATCATCTAGTTAAAAATAAATCAATTTTGTTTTATCAGTAAATCTATTTTCGTGATAATCTTACGTACTTAAGTAATTAATACTTAATCTTTATGAAACAAGTCACTCAATCAAAGTTAAACCAAGCTTTAAGGCTTTACAGGCGTAAACGATAACGATCTGTCGACTCAAGACTTGTATATTTCAGTCCCCGTTTTACGGAATTTTCATAATGCGATAATTCTAAGAGCGGTTACGCGTTCATCCGATCCGAATCCATGAAAATACGGATATTAAAAACTCGGACCGAATTCGGATATCGCTTATGTACGCACTCTGAATGTGAGGTAATGCGTAAGCATTCATACAAACAGCGCGACGGCTACTTAGGTCCGAATATTTGTTCCCAATTGGAGAATCACGGATGACGGCAAGAAATCGGATGACAGAAGTCGGTTTAGTGCGTAAACTACCATACAAATACTTCTATGACTACTTTGGAACGTATTTTCACGGATTCGGATCGGATGCGGTGAGTCCTACGAACTGTAATACTTACATGGAGTTCGTATTCTACCTAGAAGAGATATGGGTGTTTCTTCGACTAGGTATCACCCACTCGAAGAACTCCAACCTGATAAACGATTTAACGAGTTGCTTAACTCCTCTTTCACCTCTTTGTAGTTAGTAACAAAATCGAGAGCTGAGCTAATTAAATAAGTATGTATACTATAGATAGCAGTAAGTAGGTAAAAGCAGTTAACGATCTTGGTAAAGTTTATTTTATCCCAACTACAACTTTTTTTTTTTTTTTTTATACACAGGAAATGCCTGACGCATACTCCTCCGTCAGGGGAAACAAAGGGGTTATGTGGGGCTACTGGGTTTTAGCATTATATTTGTTTTTTTGGGTTCCGGTCTGTCTCTCTATCAGCGGGCTGTATCTCGGGAACCATAATAATTAGAAACCTGAAATTTTCACCGAATGTGTATTTCTATTGCCGATATAACAACAAATAATTTAAAAAAGAGTGAGTGAGAGTTCTCCATAATGTTCTCAAAGGTGTGTGAAGTCTGCCAATCCGCACTTGGCCAGCGTGGTAGACTATGGCCAAAACCCTGCTCACTCTGAGAGGAGACCTGTGCTCTGTAGTGAGCCGGTGATGGGTTGATCATGTTGATGATGAATTTAAAAAAGAAAATTTGAAAAAGTTAAAAAGTGTTATTTCACGTACGATGGTACGGAACCCTTCTGTGCGGTACTTAACGTTTACCGTTTCAATAGGACAAACTTTGCTCGAATTTACCAAAGCGAACTACGTGTCCGAAGCGATTAAAAAACTGTACAGAAACAGACTGGACGGATAAAGAATGTTAAAAACCGGTCAAGTGCGAGTCGGACTCACACACGAAGCACCGTAGTTCCGCACCATACGGTTTTTAGTATTTAAAATTTAATAGACATATTAAGTTGATTTGTATACGGGGGCGACATTATCGCAATGCGATAAAGCCCCGTCAAAAATAAAGATTCAAAAAAAATATCTCAAACCAGTAGGTATGATACAATTTTGCAAGTTAATGACGGACAGCGCCATCTTGGATTTTGTAGACTAATTATTTTGGGAACAATAATCTTTAATTTTTTTGTGATGGAACCACAAATTCACGGTTTTCCTCTTGTGCTAACCATTGCTACCTGCCAAATTTCATGATTATAGGTCAACGGGAAGTAGGCACCCTATAGATTTCTTGACAGACAGACAGACAGATACATATAGTAGGGGACACGTTGAAAAAGCAATCGGGGAGGGAACGCCCAGCATACCCGCATAGCCCCTGCGGTAACCAGGTGCGGGCGAGCGCGGGTGACGTGCGGGTGTGCGCGCGTCCCCCGCCTCATACACCGATTGCCATCTCAACCTATCACGGGCTATAGACAATACAGTAATCCAATAAGGGTTCCTTTTTCCTTTTGAGGCACGGAACCCTAAAAAAGAGCAAAACGCGCTGCCTCCCAGCTCGCGGGGGGTTTATCCGTGCTTATTTGTTTGCGTTCTATTCTATTCAAGAGCTTGAATCCTGAAATGGATACAGAATTCAGTGAAAAACTCCAAATCCCGGAGTGCCCGTCGATTTGTTACCGTGTTTAAAAATATTTTACACCTACTCTTGCTAGTTCTAAATGGCACTGTGAGAATTAAAACAATAACATGTACCTATGTATATTGGAGTTTGTTATAGGCTTCTTCTCAAAATCAGGGCGCATTGAATACCCTCAATAAATTATTTTAAGTTGAGAAAATACTAAGTACCTCACTACATTCAAAAGAACAATATTTTTGGTACACTGGTAACTTCGCTTAACGAAAATATAAATCCTCTTTATTCCATATCCCGTGAGAATTTCGAAAAATTCGACCTTATTATAAGGGTTTGAGCTGAGGGTAGATACTCGAAAGTCATTCAGTGAGTTAGGCCTTTTATTTTCACTAGCTTTGTCCCACGACTTCGTCCGCATGATATAATTTATAGCCCCAGGGATATATATAGCTATAGGTATTAGGTATATCAGTGAAAGAATTTCCAAAATCATTTCATTGGTTCCGGAGATTACCCTATTCCGGAGTAGGCACATCAAACTTTAACATTTTATAATAATCAGGGTAGAGTTCGATTTAGAAGTCCGAACATGACATGCTACATTGTACCTACATACAAAGAGTTAACAAAAATTTTAAGCCCTTGTTTTATTTAGTGGTAAAGAGACGTGCAAAAATACGAGAATGTACTTGCCTAAGTATCTAAAGTATATAAAGAATCGTGGGCACTAGGTCAGCTAAGTCAGTCCAATATTGCTTGCGTCGATCGACCGATGCTGGTTTCCGTTCAAATATTTCCCAGGCTGATATGCTTAGAGATGTATTTCATTCCTAGGAAAATAGGAAAATGTTAAGTATGTTTTGAAAATATGCTATTCTTAGGGGATGCGACGGATTTCGATAGCCTACGAGTTGTCGTAGGTATTTGAAATAGTTTGAGTTTTTATTCTAAAATGTTTTTAAGTTTATGTCTTGTTTTATATTTTTTGGAATTTGTATTTTTAATCACTTTTTACTTTTTCTATCCCAGAAAATCAAAAAGTTCCCATGGGATTTTTAAAAACCGAATGCGGACTAAGTCACGGGCATCATTAGAAAATATTTTTTTAAATTAATTATGGTGTCATAGCTAGAATAACACAAAGGCGAAAGAAATTAGACTGCCATAAAAATGATTTCCATCCTTGACAATCGGATTCGGGAAGGCTTCGCATAGAAATTAATTTATTTCCGACATCAAAAGGGATCGGGCCGCGGTTATGACGGAAGCGATTCTAATCGTTTTAAAGACGACTTACGAGTTACAACAACTGGGCATTTAAATATTTCATAAACACATAAATGAAAATCTTCTCTATAATATAAAAATGAATCACTAAATGTGTTGCTCATCGCAAATCTCGAGAACCGCTGAACCGATTTCGCTAATTCTTTTTTTATAATATTCCTTGAAGTACGAGGATGGTTCTTACGGAGAGCAAAATTTAATTCAACCTCCCCTCAATTTTCTAAACTCCACCCGAGCGAAGCCGGGGCGTGTCAGCTAGTTATGATATATTTTCGATACGCTGGATGCGGTCGAATCTTGTTCGTGACGTCACACGCATTTTCAGTGATTTATTAATGTGTCACATGCTCCTTCTGTGGGTTTTACGGTGTCTTTGTTTTGTCGTACAGGGATCACTTAAGATGCAAAGATTTATCAAGACAAGTTAAAGGCTTCCCACAGTGCGTGATATTGCGGACGCGGACGGACGCGGATCAGCCCGCACCGACGCGGACGCACCATGCGAAGGGTATCGTCCGTGGTAGAGCAGACACTTCGTCCGCGTCGTTGTTCGTTCGAGGTAGAACAGACACGTCGTAAACGTCGTCCGAGCCTTGTGCGCGGTGCCTCGCTGTTCGTGGTCGTCGGCCGTGCGTGATAATCCGCAGAATGACGCACAGTGGGAAGTAAAAATGACGTGTCGCAGGAAACCCGACAGAAGCGAAACTGTACTCTACCTTGCTCACTCATATGGATAATAACTGCGTTTCCGCATTTAGGTGCTAATTCCAAAGCCAGTTAAGAAGCTTCGCTTCATAATGTCTTTGTTTGCAGGTCCGTCTCCACGAGAAAATGCTAAAGGAGCAAGCTAAGAAGATGAACGTCAAATCCCTCGCCGCGGGCAAGGAAGACGCTGGCAAAAGCGTGGAGATCAGGATCGCCAAAGTGGCCTTTACCATCTTCTTCCTGTTCGTCTGCTCGTGGACGCCGTACGCCTTCGTCGCCATGATTGGGGCTTTTGGAGACAGGTAAAATTACCATATGTTATACAAATAAGTACCGAAGAACCGATAGACTTTGGAGTGCTAAGGTGTTGAAATGACGACCTCCTCAAATTGGCAGAATAAGACGTAATTAAAGAGTTCATTGAGAAAGTCGATGCCTTAGTTTCTTCATCCTTGTTTTTGTTTTATTGTTGTTTGTCTGCTCGTAAAGATAGAGGATTTTCCGTAACTTTTTTCTGGGTTCTTCTTTCTTGAGTTTCTGGTTGGTAGAGCTCCCTACCGCATTGGATCACTACAGCCAGCCAAGCTCAGTCCGCAATCCAAGCAGACTACCCAGGTCGACGAGGATTTCAGGGAATGTCGCTGGGCATAATAATGTTTATCAACTTGTTTGGATGTACTTCCTGAGAGTTTAAGTACCACACCACACACGCTTGTCCTGCCTCTTCACAAGTTTTTCCGATAATTGTTATAAGTGATAAGTATGTTAATCCTTTCTTTAAAGAAACTAGGTGCCAAGGTTTTAATGAGAAAAAAATGCAAATCGGACCGGCTCACGTGAGTTCCGAAAAAATTCTTGAAAAGAATATGGAAATAAAGGAAGCCGGTATTTCCGTTCATGTTATCAATACGCCTTACCTTAATGTTATTTAGAAATGCACTTATTCGTTTTAAGCAAACCCAGATATTTAAAAATTAATTGTAAAAAAAAATAAGTAAGTATTCTTGTGCGAAATTTTGAAAAAATCATGTTCTGATTTTCACAATAACTTGAATACATATAGTAGAGCAAATTAAAATGTGTACTGTGTAGGTACCTTATTTGTTTTTTTAGCCCAGTGCCCAAGGGTTAAGACCCTTTTAAAGTTTTTTACCCTAATTGAGAGGTCGAGAGTTCGATCCCAGGCACCCACTTCTAACTTTTCGGAACTTAATGTGTGTTTTAAGCAATTACTTACTTAAATATTATTATATATAGAGGGTAGAGAAGGAGAAGTATTACGGTGAAGAAAAACATCGTGAGGAAACCTGCCTGAGAGTTCTCCATAATGTTCTCAAATATGTGTGAAATCTGCCAATCCGTATTGGGCCAGCAGCGTGGCATACAATGGCCTAAACGCTTCTTATTCTGAGAGGAGACCTGTGATCAATAGTGGCACGTTGTGGGCTGGCAATGGGTTGATTATGATGATGATGAATTTGTTTTGTTTTATTTTAGGAGTCTACTAACACCGGTTGCGACGATGATACCAGCGGTGTGCGCGAAAATTGTATCCTGCATAGACCCATGGGTGTACGCCATCAACCACCCTAGATACCGGTAAGTACCACATCACATTGAGAAGGTTCCTTAATGTATACAAATAACAGAACTGACTGACATAACATGGGTACAACATAAGCTGCTAGTTCAGTAACTTGAGGTTTTGAATGGTGCAAATTATAGAAAATGCAAAGGTGTGTTTGTTTGTCCTTCAATCAAGCTACAACGGAGTAACAGATCGACGTGATATTTTGCAGACCTTGAGAGTAATAATAGGCTACTTTTTATTCCGGAAAACCATGGGATTTTTAAAACCTAAATCCACGCGGACAAAGACGCAGGACTCGGCTATTAAACCATAATAATTATTATATTCTTGCTAAAAGCTTGTGACATACCTATAGTCCGCGACAGGTTGAGATGGCAATCGGGGTATGAGGCGGGGGACACCCCGCACGTTACCCGCACTCGCCCCCACCGCCGGCTTAGCACGGGGGCTGTGCGGGTCTGCGGGCTTTTTCTCCTCGATTGCCATCTCGACCTGTCGCATGCTATATTTACCTGGCTCGAGGCCGTCGTCTGTTAGTTTGTTTACATTTAATCTCCCCAAGATTGGCAATTTGGCAACCCTTTACCAGTTTCAGCTAAATTACTTCAGTCTTATCTCTAAACCCGTAAACCCTTTAGACGTAATGCCTAAATTCTTAGTTGTTTCTGAAGGTACTTACTAAGTACTTAAATAACCTAAATTCCCGAGAGCCAAAAAGCTCTTCTCATTTCAAGTATTTATTTTTTGGGTTCCGAATCTCAAAAGGAAAAAAGGAACCCTAAAAGGATCACTTTGTTGTCTGTCTGTCTCTCCGTTGTGTCTGTCAAGAAAACCTATAGGGTACTTCCCGTTGACCTAGAATCATGAAATTTGGTAGGTAGGTAGGTTTTATAGCACAAGTAAATGACCAAAACCCTTCTCACTCTGAGAGGAGACCTGTGTTCTATAGTGAGTTGGCGATGGGTTGCTCATGATGATGATGATGATGACTGAACGTGCAACACAATTATAGAAGCTTCACTTCAAAAAATAGGTTGCCACTGTCATAAATAATAATATATAGGACCTAAATCATCAGGTTATAAGATTCATGTAAATCTTTGTCCTAGGGCGGAACTGCAGAAGCGGTTACCCTGGATGGGCGTCCGGGAGGCAGACCCTGACAGTGTATCCACCACCAGCGGCGCCACCGCACAGACGCAGAACCCGGGAGCCGAGGCGTGAAGCGACCATACAGAGAACTGACTAAAGCGATCACATAGATTAAAGACTCTACCATACCTCTGCACGATTCCTGGATGCCTGGTACTTCTTCTACCTCTCGCTATGAAATGAAATGAAAATTATTTCTTAATTTGTGATTTGTATTAATTAACATTTTGTTTCTGAGGCCTATTCTGTTAAGTACGGAAATATACCTGTGTTAAAAGGCCTAGCTCTCGCAAGTAAACTAATCAACTCAATTAGTTAATATCATTTTTTCATATAAACATGCTAGGCTATGACAGGTGTTTTCTGCAAAATACCTATGGAACTATGGAACCAGCTTCCTCATGCAACGCAATTCAATGGTGCGCTGTTCATGGGCGGCGGTAATCATTTACCATGAAGTGACCCGATTGCCCATTTGCTTGTAATTCATAAGAACAATAATAATTAAGCATCGCAGCTACCTAATCATAGTAACTAAAATTTCAAACATTGAAATCGAAACGTAAATACGGTTTGACTGTAATGTTAACTTAGAAGAAAGTTTTCTCGGAATCATAGATCTGTGTGGTAAAGCCTTAAATCGCTTACGGACCAATGAGTTAATGTTAACAAGAGTAACTATTTATTGTACAATATTCAAACAAAGATTATTATTATTGATTGTTTCTTTGTAAACTTCAAGTAATATAACGAAATATGCATGCAATTGGACTCTGATATATTTTTATACTTAGACTATTGTATACAAAATGTAATTATTTTAGACTAGAACGTTTTTACATTACCTATATTAATCGACAGTCGTGTAAATTTTTTATTCTTTTAAACTTAGTAGTATAAGTTTGATTGATCAATATATCTTGTGGAAAAGCGTTCTATTATGCAATAATTTTTTTGTGACGAAAAAAGAGAATTAAAAAAATGCTTTAAAAAAATTGAACTGATAACGACGACTCTGGCGAAAATGACTTACGTGAAACAAATAAAGAAGTTTTGCAGTACTTTTTCCTTTTATTTCTTACCACTAATACCTACCTAATTATCCTGCCTACTTGCTACGAACCGTGGGGTAGGTAGGTATATTATACTACGAGGTGACGAAGTCTACGATCGTAGATACCTACACTATAGGTATCTACGTACGTAGACTACGTGCTAGTTAGTTATACTAATATTATAAAGAAGTAAAGTTTATAAGTTTGTTTGTAGGAAGTAATCTCTGGAACTACTGAACCGATTTCGAAAATGCCGAAAATTCTTTCACCAGTACAAAGCTACGTTTTTCCTGAGTAAAACGTACATAGGCATAACATATTTTATATTCATAAAATTACAGATCCCAATGAAAATAAGCTACCCGTGCGAAGCCGGGGCGGGTCGCTAGTTCTTAATAAGTTTGTCTTAAATTAGTATGATAATAGAGATAAATACATAAATCCTTACAAAATATTATTTCAAAGCAATATTATTTTCGATCATTTTCTCATTGTGCAAAGAGCATTGACTTGCAAATAGCTGGAAACGTAGCAAAGCGGCTTACGACGAGGCCCCTTTATCGGGAAATCATTGGCCACTCTAATGAACTTTAAGACCTCGATAGACGTTTTTACGATAGCATTCACTTAGAGTGACCCTTGTTTTGAAACTGTAATGGACCCAAAGAAACTGGCTTCTTAATGAGCTTTTTCTGTTTCTCGATTTATGAATTATTTTCATTGACACTTGCAGTTTTGCAATATCTTAAAAACATTGCAATCTAGCTAGGTATACTGTGGTTAATACGTCGCGTCGGCCTCCTATTCGAGGAGTCCGGTGTTCAATCCCAGGCAGGCTTTAACTTTTAACGTTTCGAAGTTATGTATCACTTGCTTTAAAGGTTTGTAAAGGAAAACATCGTGAGGAAGCCTGCATGCCTGATAGTTCTCCATAATGTTCAACGGGTTGCGAAGCTGAAGTGGCAATGGGCAGGGCATGTGGTTCGGAAAACCGATAGACGCTGGGGTCCCAAGGTGCTGGAATGGCAACCTCGCACCGGAAGGCGCAGCGTTCCACTATGTGGACGGAGGACATCAAACGAGTCGCAGGGAGCCGCTGGAGCAGGCGGCGCAAGACCGTGGCGTGTGGAAGTCCCTACAAGAGACCTATGTCCAGCAGTGGACGTCTATCGGTTGATGATGATGACGAAGTTGAGAAATGAGAAGTTCACCCTACTATCTACGGCTAGTTGCCGTAAGCCTCGACATTAAACACAAATACGCCGCTTGAACCGCGAGCTTTGTTTGACATACGACCAGCCGGCACCCGCTTATGAATTCCTTGAATAAGTAAGAATCTACAGATATACCAACTTTAACTCCAACAACCAACTTCTCGTCCAACATAGGTCAGAGCTGGGAAGCAAAGGTTTCGTACTTTTTTAGCATTTAAGATCGTAGATTGAGGCCTTCCGAGAAATACGTACAATGCTACCGAATTAAAATATTTATTTAAATAATTTTATTTTTTATGTGGCGGGCCAGGACGCCCTGCACACCCACACGTCACCCGCGTTATCCCGCAGTTAGTGAGGGTGCCGTACGGGGTGCCTCCATCATTACCATCTCGACCTGTCGCGTTTTAGAGGTAGTCAGGTTAGATTCACACCGTATTTTAATTGCCATGTTGGGATGAATATGTCAGCGGTCGATTTGTCGGCACATCTGAACTACTGAAGATGCTATCTACTACGAATTCCCGGAATAGGCATCTAATGAACTGAAATAAAAATAAACCGTCCATCAGTCTACCCAGTAGCGACTGGATAAAGCTCGAATCGGTTTAAAAGCTTTGACTTTAATCGCTGAATGAACGAATCGCCTTTATTAGTAAAACACCTCCAATAGACTTTTACAAGTTCTTTTGGTAGTTAGAATTTCCAGTAGTAGGTACCTACTTACTAGTAGTTTGAGAACACATTTTACTTCAAGGTTTCTTCGTTATTAAGGTCCGGGTGTTAGTATGACAGGTGTGTGTACATTCAAAAAAGTGGTGCTCTGATTTTTTTTTGCTTTTTAGGGTTCCGTACCTCAAAAGGAAAAAAGAACCCTTATAGGATCACTTTGTTGTTTGTCTGTCTAGAAACCTACAGGGTACTTCCCGTTGACCTAGAATCATGAAATTTGGCAGGTAGGTAGGTCTTCTAGCAGACATTAGGGGAACACACACACAAAACAAATGGTGTTCATGAACATTTATTGCTATTTTCAACTTTCAAAGATTAATATACCAAGCGGGGTATCATATTGAAGGGCTTTACTTGTACATTCTTAAAAAGATTTTTATTTATTTTAAGGCATAATAATTTTTGATTTATCGTGCAAAATGTCGATAAAATACGATTGTAATACGGAACCCTCAGTGCACAAGTCGCACTTAGCCGATTTTTTTTTTCATTTTTCATATCAAATGAAAGAGGAAAAATTCATAAATATAAAATATAGTAGTTAGGTACAATGTTAAAATACATCGAGCAACAGAAAACCAATTTGAAACGCTATATAAAACTAGCGCTATCTATCGGTAGTAGTCGGGTTTTCGTGCTGTTTAACTATAATCTTGTTTAGTTTATTGTTCGATATACATAGCGACAGTCGAACTCCATAACCGCTGTCGAGATTTGTAAAAAAAACTGGCCAAGTGCGAGTCAGACTCGCGCACCGAGGGTTCCGTACTCTGGTATTTTTTTCGACATTTTGCAGGATAAATCAAAAACTATTACGCGTAAAAATTAATAAAAATCTGTTTTAGAATTTACAGGTAAAACCCTTTCATTTATGATACCCCACTTGGTACAGTTATATTACTTTGAAAGTTGAAAATACTATTTGGTCAAGAACACATTCTAATTTTTTTTGTGATGTAACCACACGGTTTTTGGATTTTTTCTTTACTTGTGCTATAAGACCTACCTACCTGCCAAATTTCATGATTCTAGGTCAAAGGGTCAACTCTATAGCTTTTCTTGACGGACACGACAGACGCTGTCCGTCAAGACAAGACAAACAGACAGATAACAAAGTGACCCTATAAGGGTTCCTTTTTTCCTTTGGAGGTACAGAACCCTTATAGGCCTGTATTATGTATAGTATAAGAACACAAAAGAAAATACATATATTTATATTAAAAATGTTTTATTAAAGTCCGTGATCTGTAGTTTTGTAGTTTTTTTTTCAAAATATTTACAATAAGTAATTATTATTATTTGAAATTACTAAGTACAAGACAAAATGAATGGAATGTTAATTGAATCTTATTTTGTAATATAATAAATACAATAACAATAGGTATTACATAGTATGCCGGTAATTATTTATCAAAGTTGGTTAACCATAAACTTATAGAATAACGTCCTTTAATAAAATAAATATATATATTAAAATAGATATATTATATTATGGTAAAGCTTAACCAAAAAAATGAAATACCTCGCCTAAATAAAAAAGATTTATTATTATTATATTGCGGAAAATCTGTGGAACTAATTATATAAGACAGAGCAAGTTTTTTATATTTCTGGGCAGGCTTTATAATATACAATACATAAAATATAATATGTATAATAGTCTCAAAAGGTATAATTTTACACAATTCATTAAAACATAAGACAAAAGAAAAATGAAATTTTACACAATCTGTAAAAAGCAAAGACAAAATGCCATTGTAAAAAACACAAAAAAGCGTCATTTTTATTATACACACGCCAACAGAATTAGTGAAACAAAAAATTTTTTCGTAACACTGGCCGGTTACATAACTTTTTTTGAATTTTAGGTCTAATTTGAAAACGGAACATTAGTCGACAGTCATTTTTTTCATTCGTTTGTTTTAATTATTCATTCATTTCATACATCTCTATGGACTGCTTCGAAGTTGATTTTCTGTTTTCTTAGTTTTTTTTTTCATTAAACTTTAAGTATGGTGTTGCAAATTAATGTCAAAACATGCTAATTTTATTGTTGTTTCATGTTTAATAATTATTTGTTTAAAAATAAAATTAACTGTTTTATATTCTCCCTTTTTTGTGTTCCGCTAATTCTGCAGGTGAGTGTAAACTACTACGGACGTCATTCCACTCATTTGTGATGAAACCTTAAACACTATCTATGTGATGATTTTTAAATTGCAAAGATTTTCATTTAATAAATATAATTAATACGAAAAAAACATTTGAAATAATTTGTTTACAACTCGAGCGTACTAAAACTAAACTAAAGTTGTGTGTATCTTTTTCTTTCTATTGTAATAAAACAATGACAGATTTTTTTTGTTATATTCATACATAAAAACAAATGAAACCAAATACATGTTGACTGACATCGACTAATGTAAACCTAAAAAAAAATCTTGTTATTTCCTTACTATGTATATAAAAAGACCTTTAGAAAGAGAAAGCGGTTTCGTAGAGCGTTGTCCTCTCTGCCGTTGAGACCGACAAAACGTCCCATAGGTATGAGTGACAGAGACAACGCTCTACGAAGCCGAAACCTCTTTCTAATAGTCTATGTACAATATTTCCTGCCGGCTACTGTAAACGAGCTTCACTCACGCCTTGTCTAGTGTTGGTACGTTCGAATCAACCGTACCTAAATTTTACAAAAAAGTTACGTGTCGAAACACTAAAAACAAGTCGTGAATAAAAACAAAAAAAAGTATCTAGCTCATTCTAGTCGGCAATAGCACGCTTTCTTACAAAACACAAGTAAAAATAGGAATTAACTAACTTATTACTTTAACTTACATAGTAATCTCCTACTATTTGAAAATTTATAATCTATTTTATTTTATGGTGTTACCCAAATTTTACACCTCATTCTATTTTATATTTCTTTCTAAGGCTGGCCTTCACATTTGCTACTATCGCCTGATTATTTTCTCGACCTATATTTTACAATGGAGAGATTTTGCGAAATGCGATAGAGTCATGCGATGCGATAGTGGCAAATATGCGGTCAGCCTAACAGCAAAAATTTAATATTTTTTTATTTTTAAATATCTTTTTTTATTTCAGATAGCTAGTGAAAAAATCATACATATTCGGAATAAATTGTGTATAAGTTAAAAATATCTCATTGTAACATTCTACTCTATATCTAATTAATCTAGTTAATATTATTGCCATTACGAATTTATTGCATTACACATTATTAAAAATTGTATGTATTGAAAAAAATATTATTAATTAATAATTATTATCAAGATTTTACTCTCTTTTTTCATTTAAAAATTGCAATTTGCTATTTAGCAATCTAAAATCTATACTAATATTATAAAGAGGTAAAGTTTGTAAGTTTGTTTGTAGGAAGTAATCTCTAGAACTACTGAACCGATTTTGAAAATTCTTTCACCAGTGGAAAGCTACATTATACCTGAGTGGGATAGGCTATATTATATTTAAAAAAAAAATAGAGATCCCTACGAAATTGTAATAAGCTACCCGTGCGATACTGGGTGGCTAGTCAGTAATAAAATACAGGCTGAGTTGAGAACCTCCTTCTTGGGAGTCAGTTAAAAATTAAAATTAAAATCAGAAAGTAATCTCATAGTCAATAACAGAGTGAACTAGAGTGAGGGAACTTTTTTTTTTTAATCTTTATTTTGGACGGAGCTTTATCGCATTGCGATTATGTCGCCCCCGTATACAGATCAACTTATGTCTATTAAAATTTACATAGTCATAACCGAAAATAGTAGTGCGCAGAGTATCCTCGCCTCGCCTCGCCAGAGCATAAGGGGCAAGCTAAGATGCTGTTTCGGTTTGATTCTTAAACGACGATATGTCAAATATTAGGCTATAGTGACGTAAAATCAAAGTAAAATAGGGCTACTTTAGGGCTACCTGCTACTGACGTCGAAGCCTCGACGTTTTGGTAGAAGTTCCCTAACTGTCGTGAACTGTGTAGTGAAACAAGTAGCGTACCAATGAGATATTAGTAACAAGTGTGGGCGCTAGAACTAGGACCGGTGCTTGCGGTTGATGGTCTGCATCATGCGGCAGCCCCACCAGTCCTCGAGGTTGAACGGCCTGAAGTTGGCGAGCTGACGCGGCGCCAGCACTTCCTGATAATATCTGGCGTCTTCGCTGCCTCTTTCTAATTCACGGGTCACCTGGAAATGGAATTAATCGTTTATCAAGAAGTATCATATATTGTAATATGAAATGTCAGCTATACCTACCTTACTTCCATGGAAAGAAGTTAGTATAGCGCTCTCAGTGATAGGTTGGTGACTTAAAATGGTTAGCACCCAGTGAGATTTTTGGCTCGCGACTTCGTCTACTACTACACAAACGTCGTGACTACACAAATTTACACAATACACAAACCCCTATTTCGCCTCCTTAGGAGTTGAATTTTCAAAAATCCATCCAGTAGTTTGAGTTGTGCGTCGATAGATCAGTCAGTCAGTCAGTCAGTCAGTCACCTTTCCTTTTATATATTTAGATTACGTAACAGAGAGAGCGCTATACTAACGCTAAATCGCTTGGCAGCACGGCGTTGACGGTAGGGCGGTAACTAGCCATGGCCAAAGCCTCCCAGAACAATTAAGAAAATTAAATTCCCAAATTGCCCCTGCTGGGAATCGAACCAGTCGAATCGAAAAGCGATCACCACTGCGCCAGGAAGCTTGTCGGGTCACTGCGGCGTGAAAGAGTAACAAACGAGAGGTAACTTATACCCTGAATTAACACATAACATTTTATCCTGGAAAATCAAGCGCCAAGCGCTTACGAGCACGAAGAAACCAATATTGTGTTTTTTGTTTGTGTGGAAAAAAAAAATCAAAGAGTTCCTGCAGGATTTTTAAGAAACCTACATCCAAGCGGACAGTTATGGGCATCATTTAGTTTCACCTATATAATCAAGTAAATTTTTTAAGTTGAGCAATCTAGTGCAAAAAAAATTACAACTTTTTCTTACCTTATTCCAAGAATCAAATATATAATTGACAATATCATCATGCTGATTGTTGTTGTTATTGTTGATATTGTTATGATTGTTGTGATTGTTGCTATTTGTCGTCTGTGCCGGCGGACTGAGCCGCGCCCCATTGTGACCGTTGCCGGCGTGGCGTTTGTTTCCCCCCATGTGTGGGAGGGACCTCGGTCCACTGTTTACGTAGTTTGATCTATAACTTACAAAGTGCATTGACTTAATATCACATTCGGATACAAGACAGATAATAATCCCAAACTTACTTTGTAATAATTTTACTTTAACTTTATAACTTGATTTAGTATGTGACAGTATATTTGTTACACTTTTAAAGTAAAATTATACGCAATATATATATTATTATCACTAGTAATTGAGGTTATCAAGTTATTACAAAGAGTCATGACTTATACTTATAAGTACCCATGTGAGATTATACAGGTAAATAGGTAATAGGAATATTCTTATTGACAGACTGTATCATTACTCCTTGTTTTGTTTTTGTTGTTTTGTTAATCCTTATCACTGATTCACGCATTGTTGATGTTTTCAATACTGAGATAAGGTCGCCTGATGATAAAAATGAAAATAAAACAAATCGTTTTTCGATTATAACCAAACTTATTTTATAAACAGTAATCAGCTGCTTAACTTTAACAAGAACTAAGAGACTAAACCTTTAAAAAGAATGCTTCCAAAGAATGAATCAGGAGTATTAATTTTTATTCATAAATTCCAATAGCAAATAGACTTAGAAAGGAGAAATCTGGGTCATCATTATAAAAAAGCCTTTCTTCAACAATCTTAGATTGCTGGACAATTCACAAATCCGATTGCTAAACAAACACGTAACAAATCTCGTGAAAGTGCTTAGAACTTAGCGACAAGACAAAGAACCCTTACCTCATATTATTTCTATCCATTTTATAATTAGATAATTTACGACACTTGTTACTTTTACTACTTCTTAATATGACGAACACGTACGCCTAACCATTTAAAGTATAGTTTGTGTTATATATAAAATGAGCTAAATAAATGCAATATTGCAGTTATAATATTATTAAAAAGAAATATAATACACACGACGCCACATTTATGGAAAAACATTAAAGCTGTCAGCTGTCAGAGTACTGTCAGAGCTGTTAGTGTCGTATGGCTTCTTTTAAGTGGTTTTACGGCTCTGGGCTTTAGCCCTTTTAAAGTGTCGTATGGTCACTGGCGCTACCACAGCGTAGGTACATTACATATACGGGCGCTACTTTCAAACTTCCCTTTAAAAGGGAAGTTTGAAAGTAGCGTAGTAGTACTTCGTCCGCGTGGATTTAAGTTTTTAAAATCCCGTGGGAACTTTTTGAATTTCCGGAATAAATAATATCCTTCCCTGGGATGCAAGCTACTTCTTTACCAAATTTCGTCCAAATCGGTTGAACAGATAGGCCATGAAAGGCTAGCAGACAGACAGACAAACTTTCGCATTTATAATATTAGTATGGATAGAGGTAGGTATTCATTACTTTATCTTATCAATTCTTGTCGATTCTTGTTACACCAGTCACCACACATGCATTTCAACATTTGCATTTCGGTCGCATGTAACCCATGTAACTCGTTTTTCATCCGGCTCGTATATTCTGAGGCCCCTATAACCACCCAACATTCGGAATGTTCAGAATGAGCCATAATCACGACATACTACCACTAGTACTATTATATATTCTGTGCTACCACTGCCCTTTTTTAGATTTGCGTTTGTGCACTCATCCGTGATTTTACGAATCCGTAAAAAAAATACGAATTGAGCACGTTGTCAAGGTGAGATCTGTCACTTGCACAGAGTACTTTATGGCCCTACCGCGGTTGTTTGACAGCTACAATGTCACGATAGCAATCATGTCTGATTGGTTAATGCTCGCTCACTATTGGCCACAATGCATTGTTGCAACAAGAATCGCACAAATTCAGCCAATCAGAACAATTGAGATTGTAATAATGATTGATGCAGGTTTTAGACAGGTCACTTGTCAGCTGTCAGTCAAGTTTTATTTATGCTTATGGCTTATGGTTTTTAGTTTTTACTATAATAATAATTTTCAGATTTCTAGTGTTGTGTGTGTATCGGATATAAATAACAAAATTCCACCGAATGAACTTAAAGATACAAACCTTCCACTATGTCTGAGAAAATATGTTTCGACGAACTTCGGATCAAATACAAGGTAGTATTTAACCTATTTTTCTCTCCGGCTTGCTTGTATCCTTTCCTGATTTTATTCCAATTTATTACAGGATGTCCTCTCCAAAGCTTTCGCAAACAGCAACATGGATTTACTGGACTCATTTTCGAAGAACGTTAACGAAACGGACAGAAAAGCAGCGATGGACCAAGCGTTCCGTGACAAACTTCTCGAATTACTTGTAGAAGACCCTGAGACTTTGGAAAATTACGTCTGTTTCTGCATAGAGTCGTGTAGACGACAGATGGTAACACCTACCATGCCTGTAGTTCTTCTTGGCGATATTTTTGACGCGCTCACCCTAAATAAATGTGAAAAAATGTTCACTTACGTCGAAAATGGTGTAAATATCTGGCGGGAAGAGCTATTCTTTGTCGCTTGTAAGAACAACCTGCTTAGAATGTGCAATGATTTGCTGAGACGGTTGTCTAGATCACAAAACACTGTATTTTGTGGACGGATATTGTTATTCCTTGCAAAATTCTTTCCTTTTTCGGAACGTTCGGGACTTAATATTGTTTCTGAGTTTAATCTTGAAAATGTGACTGAGTTTGGAGGTGACAATTCGAGTACGTTAAAAGACGCCTTGGATGAGGAGATGGTTATAGATGAGGAGAAAAATAAACACACAATAGATTACAACTTGTACTGCAGGTTTTGGAGCTTGCAAGACTTTTTCAGGAATCCAAATACATGCTACAATAAAATTCAGTGGAAAACATTTGTTGCAGTAAGTTTCAATGAATTCTCTTACCTTTTAGTGACTACAATTCTGTTATTGTAATTCAGTAAATTCTGTAAAAACACACAACAGACGGAAACGTTTAATTGCGGAAACTAGCCCTGAATGAAGAAGAACTGTAATTTTGCTGTACACAATCTCTAAACTAAATTGACACGTCTAAATCTAGTTAGTACTATGTGCTTGTGTTTTGACGACTTTCTGCATTTGATTGCTGTTTTTTAGGGTTCCGTACCTTAAAAGGAAAAAAAACCCTTATAGGATCTCTTCGTTGTCTGTCTGTAGTTTGTCTGTCTGTCTGTCTGTTGTTTCTGTCAAGAAACCTTTATGGTACTTCCCGTTGACCTAGAATGGCCTAAACAGCTATTCCTTTCTGCTAGGAATATTGTGAAAGAGATGTCACTATTTTTAGACCAATCAATTTAGTTTACAGCTTTTATACAACTAAGTACCATTAACAATCTATATTAATTGATATTTTCCAGCATTCTGGCAGTGTACTGTCAGCATTCTCATCTTACAAGCTCGAAGCTGTTGAACTACAGAAGTCTAAGCTGAACAGACTTAAGACGTACAACACTGATGTGGAAATGCAGGAAAGTAAAGAACAACACTACTTTGCCAAATTCCTGACCAATCAAAAGCTTCTGGAGTTGCAGTTGTCCGATTCTAACTTCAGAAGATGTGTCCTAATACAATTTTTGATATTATTTCAATATTTGACATCTACAGTTAAGTTCAAAATGTATGTGCATTTTTATATTTTTTGTTTAAAATAAATACCTTCACAATTTTTTTGTGATTGCGGTGATAGCCCAGTTGTTAAGACATCAGTCTCCAACTCCAAAACCCCAAATAGGGTTTTGGAGTTCAATTCAATTTTAGAAGTTATGCGCGTTTTAAGTAATTAAATATCACTTGCTTTAACAGTGAAGGAAAACATCGTGAGGAAACCTGCATGGCTGAGAGTTCTCAAAGTTTTCAAAGGTGTGTGAAGTCTACCAATCCGCACTTGGTCATGCGCATGATAGACTATGGCCAAAACCCTGAGAGGAGACCCGTGCTCTGTAGTGAACCGGCGATGGGTTGATCATGATGATGATGATCTCTAACTTTTGGGAGCTATGTGCTTTTGGGATGCGGAATATTCGCATTACTTCTGACATTCGCATCTGTGGATATCAATAAATTAGCATCCGCAACAACCCTTGTTGTAAGCAATTAAATATTTAGCACTTTAATGCTGAAGAAAAACATCATCATCCTGAGGAAACCTACATGCTTTAGAGTTCTCTATAATGTTCTCAAAGGTCTGTGAAGTCAGCTAACCTGAATTTGTCGATGAACATTGTCCCTTCTAAACTCTAAAGGCTTCACTAATTATTTGTATAATTCTTGTATTTCAGGGAATCTCAAGAACTAAAATCTGACCAGCAAGAGTGGGTGAAGGAAACCACATCATTGATATACAGACTACTGGGTGAGACTCCACCGGACGGGAAGCAGTTTGCAGAGTGTGTTAAAAGCATACTCAAGAGAGAGGAACATTGGAACAGCTGGAAAAACGATGGGTGCCCAGGTGTGACTTTTAAACCAACTTTTAAATATGGAGGTTCCCTGATCCAATATTTGTACAAACCTGAAGCTGTATAATGGTTTATGAAGTACTAGCTGATGCCTGCGACTTTTTAAATTCATAAATTCAAGCGAACAGCTTGAATTTATGAATTTAAAAATCCTGTGGAAACTATGATTTTCTGGAATAAGTAGCCTATGTCACCCTCCAGGTCTTTAACTGTACCTATGCAAAAACTCACGTTGATCCGTTGCGTGGGATAGGGACGCCCTGCACATCCGCACAGCCCCCGCGCTAACCCGGTGCGGGATAGCGCGGGTTACGTGCGGTACCGGGGGTAACCCTGATACCCCGATTGGAATTTCCACAAACCATTTCATATGCAGTAGATATATTGTCATTGTGTCAGACATATTTTGTCCCTCATTTGTCAATCTTAATATATAAAAGGAAAAGGTAATTGACTGACTGACTGACTGATCTATCAACGTGCAGCTCAAACTACTGGACAGATCAGGCTGAAATTTGGCATGCAGATAGCTATTATGACGAAGGCATCCGCTAAGAAAGGATTACTAAAAATTCAACCTCTAAAGGGGTGAAATAGGGGTTTTAAATTTTTGTAGTCCACGCGGACAAAGTCGCGAGCATAAGCTAGTTTACTAACAAAAGAGGGACAAAATATGTCTGAAACTAAATATGCAAAGAAAAAGTTTTCAATTAAAAACAGACTTGTAACAAAAATTGCTTTTGCATTAAATTTTCTTTGTGACAGAATTTCAAAAACCCAAGCCGCCGGTTCAATCTGAGAGCACTGAAGAAGTGAGAAAAACCAAGAAACGACGGCGGCCAGTCGGTGACATAATCAAAGAATATGAAACGCAAGATAAATTCTTTATGGGGAAGTAAGAATCTTAAAACTATGTACCTACTAGCAATAAAACTGGAAGAACTCAGCTCTCAATAAATAAGCTTGTCAATAAAATTATCCAGCAAACAAAAAAAATATTATTGATGAACTCCAGTTTATAATCCTATGTTTTCTGCATAGCAGAAAAACGAGATTCATACATAAAGTTTTTTTTCTTTTTTAATTACCAACATAAAGAATGTTTAACAAATCCAATTTAGACACAGCAAAAAACCACGAAGGTTTAAAAAGTGTGTCATTCCGTCTACTTCTTAATACATAATAATAGTAGTGTTAGTGTAGTTATGTTAAGCAGTCAGCATAGGTAATCTAAAAATACACATGATACACGACCCAATTTTTTTCCCGCTCTTTCCCAGTATCAGCTTTGACTAAACAACTCTTTAACTAAAACTAAAGACTAAAGATTCTATTTTATTATTTTGCAGCAATGAGCTCACAAAGTTGTGGAACCTGGCTCCAGACAACCTTGCCGCTTGCCGGACAAAGGAAAGGGATTTTATGCCTTCATTAGGTGAGTGATTACTGATTACTCATTTATTTTTCGTAATATTTTTTTGCAGGTACCCATGAAAAAAATTACATGATATTCATGATGAATTCGACAAGAAGTCTTAAATATAAATATTTTGCAATTGTTATTAAACTTTATGTTCAAGTGTTATGGTTTATAATAAACTGAAGTTGTTGATATTATAAAACTTTTTTCTATATTTCGTAATAAGAAACAGATGTGTATGTATATGTGTGCAAACCCACTTGAGCCACATTTTGTTCGTGACCTGTCATTTTTATTACTTTTTTATAAACTAGGATAAAAATAATGACCTAAACTAAAAAAACTAATTAAATCGATCAAATAATAAAAAAGTTATAAGCATTTAAATATTTCTGATTAGACAGAGATAGCAATATAGAATTATGACGTCATTTTGACAAATGCCATAGTAGCTTCGTGCGGTTTCATACAAATTTTCGTTTTGCAAGAAAGGGATAGAAGACCCTCCCAATCCAAAATGAAAATGCCTGTAACTTTGTAAATCTTTGTTGGATTTTAATATTTTTTTCAGCGTACGTCATTATTTTCATCCTATAGTTAATAATAAATTAATAATATTTATCAAATTCAAAAGTAGTAAAATACCCAATTCTATATGAATGGTTCAGAGTCGTACATGCTGAGCGGTGCGGGCGCGCCCGCGACGGACGGCGCGGGCGGCTGGGCGTGGCGCGCGCTGCGCCTGCTGGCGCGGCGCTCGCCACACTTCTTCGTGCACACCAACAACCCCATCGGACGACTGCCTGACTATCTCGAGGACATGGTAACGACTGTCCAAGTGAACAGTGTTAAGAGTTACAGTGCGACAAGGCAATCTTGGCGCGCGAAGAAAATCGGCACTGACGTTGCCGTCAAGTGTCCCCTTTGTTCTTGTTTGAATATTCTAAGCCTTTGTTCTTCAACAGCGCCCCCTGTCAATGTCATTCAAGTGTTAAGAGAGCCTTGTCGCACTGTACACTTTTAGACCTTTTCCTTAGAGAACATTATAACAAGAAAAGCAATACATTTAGTCCTGTCATTTTAGTTTAGAGATTATTGTAGTATGATTTGTATATCAGGTGAAGCGAATATCCCGCGAAGCAGCCGCCAATGCCGCGTCCAATAACTCTAACGGCGACAGCGACAAGGCTATTAAACAGGTAACATTTATTTTATACCTTTTTTTATCTTTTATTAACAGGCTATTTTTTAAAAATCTTTTAATAACATTTATGTTTTTTTTTAATTTTTTTTTATACCTTGAACTAGCTTATTCCTGCGACTTCGTCCGCGTACACAAATTTCAAACCCCTATTTCACCCCCTTAAGGGTTGAATTATCAAAAATCCTTTCTTAGCGGATGTCTACGTCATGATAGCTATCTGCACACTAAACTTCAGCCCGATCCGTCCAGTAGTTTGAGCTGTGCGTTGATAGATCAGTCAGTCAGCTTTTCCTTTTATACATACAGATTTACATTTTTATATACAGATAGCTGATTTCCGCAATAGAGATGATGACTATTAGTCAAATCAGCTATCACTTTTTATTAAACGTCAAAACGCTTAGTATGGGAGCTTGTATGAAATAATTATATGAAAGAAAGATACGACGTCATAAAAATTTAGTCAAATTTTTATGACGTCATATCTGTGTATTTCATACAAGCTCTCATACTAAGCGAGCGTTTTGGCGTTTGATAAAAAGATGCTGATTGCACTAGTTATAGTACGCGACAGGTGGAAATGGCAATCGGGGAAGGAACGCACGCACACCCGCAGCGTCTCCGCGTTAACCCGGTGCGGGCGAGCGAGGGTGATGGGTGGGTGTGCGGGGCGTCCCCCCACCTCATACCCCGATTGCTATCTCAACCTGTCGCGGTCTAGGTCCGTATCGATTTAGGCGTTTGAACTGAAAACTCCTTTAGGCGACTTGGGCGATTTTGGGATGGGTAAAAACTCAGATTAAGGATCAAGGTAGATTTGGCATTAAAATAATAATACCTTGTTAGAGCAAGCTAGGTGTATAGAAAAGCCCTGAAGAGTGATAGAGACATAAACACAGTCTTTTGTTTTTGGCATAGTTTAGCTTTTTTTGGGCACAAACTACAACGTGCCCAACAAACCTCTGTGATAGTAATTTATTGCGAATATTACGAGTTTTTATTTAGTTTTCTGTTTTAAATTTAGTATTGAAGGTGTGTAGAAGCCATTTATGGTGCATTGCTGTGTAAAAGTTGTAGCGAACGCAAATTATGAAACATAACCTTTCATACGTGAGTATTATTTCTTTTGTTGTTTTGTCCCTTTCGGGTATACGCGTCTGTCAAGTCTCTTGATACTTAGTCTGAGGGTAAAAAACTTCAAGGTCGCGTCTTCAAATTATGCGTCCTGACATGCCTTGACCAGTTACTTACTTATTAGGAGCCTACCGATGAAGAAATGTGCGAAGAGCAAATAGAAACGGACATCATCAAAGAAGAAGATGCGACCGATATGGATGCTGTAAGTTAATTTGGATACATTTGTTTTTAGTTTTAGAGTTCCGTACCTCATAACTGAAAAATTAAACCCTCATAGGATCACTTTATTGTCTGTCTGTCCATTCGTTCGTTTGTCAAGGCCATTTTCCTCAGAAAGGACTTGACGCTCGTACTGAACCAATGGTCTTTTATTGCTGCAAATATTTCAAGGGGCACTAAAATACAGTCTTTCAAAACGTATTTTCATATACTAAACGTCACACACACACATGCATACCCTCATGAATGCGCGCGCACACACACACACACATAGCCTAGCTAGTTTATTTTTATAGGTACCTACTCTAAAGTTAGAATTAATTAACTGCTTTTATCTTTTACTAGCTGATGCCCGCGACTTCGTCTGCGTGGAATAAGGTTTTTTAAAATCCCGTGGGAACTATGATTTTCCGGGATAAAAAGTAGCCCATGTCCTTCCCCGGGATGCAAGCTATCGCTGTACCAAGTTTCGTCAAAATCGGTTGAACAGATGGGCTGTGAAAGGCTAGCAGACAGACAGACAGACAGACACACTTTCGCATTTATAATATTAGTATGGATAAGGGTACTGATTTAAACGCTAAAATTCTTTTATCTCTTTTTATAATTTAAGACTGAGATCTAGGTATAGAGCGTACCTTGACTTCGCTCCGACTAGCCAGATTTATGTCAAAGCCAATAATCTGTAAAATCAAAGTCAAAGTATGTTCTATAAATCTCGGCCTAAGTTCATCCCACTAAACTACTCAAAATGTTACTACATGTTATACATTACAGGTGACAGATCCAACACACACAGGCGAAGACGACGAAAAAACAACTTGCTCCAGAGTGACCATGATAACCCCATCACAGCTCGACGTGTTAGCCGCCAAGCTGACCGAATGGAAAAAGCTAGCCGCTAAGCTAGGCTACAGACCCGATGAAATACAATTCTTCGAGACAGAAAACGCCACAGATGCTAGCAGGGCAAAGAACATGCTCACACTATGGTTCGACGACGACGAAGACGCCTCTGTGGAGAACCTACTCTATATCATGGAAGGATTAAAGATGGCCGACGCTTGTGAGGCATTGAGAAGCGTTATGTGACGATCGGTCAAAAAGCATTGTAAATTGAGAAAGCATTTACATTCTCTAAAGAAATTATTTTAAGGGTTTATTTTTGTGAACGAGTGTAATGAATTGTATGAAGTATTGATTAAATAATAAAGGTCATATGAAGTATGAATTTTATTTCTTTGTTTTATTTGTGCGCAAGCTAACTTGCTACGATAATATTCTAAGCTAGCCGCTAAGCTAGGCTACGGAGTACGGACCCGATGAAATACAATTCTTCGAGAGAGAAAACGCCACAGATGCTAGCAGGGCAAAGAACATGCTCACACTTTGGTTTGACGACGACGGAGCCTCTGTGGAAAACCTACTCTATATCATGGAAGTATTAAAGATGGCCGACGCTTGTGAGGCATTGAGAAGCGTTATGTGACGATCGATCAAAAAGCATTGTAAATTGAGAAAGCATTTACATTCTATAAAGAAATTATTTTAAGGGTTTATTTTTGAGAACGAGTGTAATGAATTGTATGAAGTATTGATTAAATAATAAAGGTCACATGAAGTATGAACTCATTTCTTTGTTTCATTTGTGACACAAGCTACCTTACTACGATAGTTGATAATATTCTAAGCTAGCCGTTAAGCTAGGTTTAGGGTGGTTAAGCACTCGTCCGATCCGAGTCCGTGAAAATACGTACCGTGAAGCACTGACTTTGATACTAAATTTTACCAATTTCATTGCGTTGTTGAAGCGTGTGGGGTTCCGTGGTGAAATGAGTATTCTTGTCATTGCTTAACCAAGATGGCTGCTATAAAAGCTGTCAAACGTTCGAGCGTCCCTATTGAAAAACCCTTTATGTCAAAGATGTCTACTAAATAGCTTGGATTTGGATACTTACGTGCGTACTTAAGCAATATCCGAATTCGGTCCGAGTTTTTCATATCCGTATTTTCACGCATTCGGATCGGATGAGTGTGTGATCGCTCTAATTCTTTAGACGGAAAATGCCACAGATGCACTAACATCACCCTTTCGACGATAATAGTGACGCGTATGTTGAAAATCTACTTACCTACGTATACCAGCAAAGAATAAAGGTTATAGCTCATTAGAGCCACCCGGCACCTTACCAGCACCGCCTGGCCTCGTGCGGTTAGTATTCTTTATATGGTCATACGCTCACTATATTAACGCCGTAATGTCACTTGATCGCCTCGCTCTCTGACGCTACAGACTTGATGTAGTATATTTTAATGTATAAAATGGGTACATACCACGATTAATTTTTGTTTTTATTTGTCGATATATCAAACCAATTGCACACGTCGTGACCACGACCCGTGCAATTGAGTAAATAAAATATGGCGTTAAACCACGAAATAAGCTTAAAATCATTGATGTAGTATGTTCATATAAGCCGCGCGTGGCAAGACAGTGCTGGTCGGATGCTGGTTGACTCTAATGAGCTGTTATCTTAGAGATATCCCAAAAGCATTAAGGGGTATAGCAAACGACCGATTAAGTCGACTTCCGACTTTACAGCACTCAACACACACGTCCTGCACCTGCTGAGTGCTGACCCGACATTACAGAGGTATGCGCCGCCGACTACTGCCTGTCGTCTGTGCTAACGCGTCGTCACTCGGTAGGTATGTTCTATCCTCTCCGACATACCGCTAATAAAAATCGGATCGGTCATACTTACTTGCTCTGATTTTGTATACTACATGTTACTTAGGTACATACTACTTAGGTATTTGCGCTATCCTTAAGGGCCTTTCTACATATATGCGGTGCGACGTCGCATAGCAAGAACGACGTCGCACTTCAGTATGATTCCCATGCATGCACACGATGCGTTGTGCGTTGTATATTTTACGATGCGACTTCGCACCGCCTGTATTGTGAAAAGGCCCTAAATCCTTAGTTTGAAAATTTGATTTTCTTACAATGCTATAGTAATCTTAGTTTAGTTTTGACTACCTTCCAGTTTGAGATACTTATTGCAGTAGTTACGATCAGCGTTTTTATCTATTTGTGCTAAATAGTGCAAGTGCCAATAAAACCAGCCACTCCTTCAAACATTGTAGGCAGTTGGCACGCCTACTAAGTAGGTACTAACTCGTAGAGCTTTGAAACTATTGGATCTTATTATGACATACAATCTGTAATTTGTAGCTCAGTGTTTCTGGTTATCCTGCCAAGTGAAACACAACAGATGCGTCTATTAAACGAGCCAAACGGAGGCAAGTCATCGCTAATATTCTCACACTGATTTCCTAAGGAAACGCGTACGGTTTAGATTTATAAAACCATTAAACAATGTCGGCCGTTCCGAAATTATAACTTGCACGCATTTCCTCATCGCGGCTGACTCACGGTGTGCCTAAAACAGAGCTTATTGCGTACAAACTTTACATCCCTAAAGCGTTTTATACAAAAATAATCTTAAACACTCAGTGTTAAAGTTCTCTCCAACTGTATTCTTAAAGTTGTAAGTCAGGAAAACAACCAATCTGAATTGGTCCGCCGAGTCTCTCCCGTTGACTAGGATTCTGGGTGGAAAGAAAATCCGATTGGCGGTTTGCAGATCATGTGAAACTGGTCGCATTTCACCGCTGTGCGATGTTTACAGAATCGCGGAATAGTCGCTGCACCGAAATTAGTTCGAAACGAATACGTCAATGGGTAGACGAAGCTTAGTGCTGCGCGCGGTCGATCCTAAAATATTTATATTTTTATGATTCGATACGGGACTAGATATTTTTATATTAAAAATATACGGCAACGGGCGTGACGTGCGTGCGCAGAAGCTTTGGTAGGAATTTGTGTAATGGACTTTTTATACTGTAAGTAGAAAAATCTGTGTTTTTGTGTGTTTTAGCATCCCCGCTTTTAATTGTACCCATAAAACGTCTTTCCGCGTATTTTACAAGACTAGTCAGATATAACATCTGCTGGTATTTTAATGGGCTCATGATGTGTCATCTTCATAGGTAGGTACCTAACTACAATGTATTTTGAATTTTCATAAATCTTGGAGTAACGGTCGATTCTATCAAATTTATTGCTTAAATTATGATCATGCGCATTTCTAGGTATTAGCTGTATAAGATATTGAGAACTACTTAGATATTGAGAAATATGTTCTATGTTCTCTTACTCGTATTTTATGAATTTGACTGTTACGAAGTAGGAGTATACCTAAATAGGTACCTAACTTACAAACATAATGTTCACTATAAAAGAACATGAAAATTGCCTTTTTTACTCAGTCAGGTACCTACCTACTAAACCAATTGAGTATGAGCTTTACACGAAATATTCTGTGTAAATAGGTATAATTTCTACGATATTTCTTATAATGTGCCTAACTAATTCAAAAAATCTGGTGGAAAATCAAACTTTGGCAGTTGGTCCTAGCATCATTCGCTCGGTCTCTGAATCCACTGCACTTGTCCGTCCATCCGTCCATAACTAACTTGAACATGAAAAGAAGAACTTTATATCTTAGTAAGTAGGTACCTACTTATCTATTTAATTTTTGAAATGTGTATAAAAAAAATAAAAACCAGTACAAATTCACTACCAAAGGACCGACCCTAGTCAACCAAAAAAGTTTGTTACTAGATTTTTAAAACTTCTATCTAACTTCGTTGAAGTCGTGCTCACTACAGATCACGGGTCTCCTCTCAGAGTGAGAAGAGTTTTGGCCTGCATACTCTACTACGCTGAAAATCATATAAAAATATAATATTTTCTTGTTTCTGGAACGCCTAATTTCGATGTATTCTTGCTTTATACAAAGACTAGTCATACGCATAAACTGAAAAAGTTTATGATAAAAATCTAGTCCAAACGATGTTTATCGTGGAAAATCTTAGCAGATTTTAGGCGTTTTATTCTGTTTTTTCATAGAATCCCGAGGTACGATCTTTGTAATATCTTCACGAACAAAGCTTCGTATACCTACTTATTTTAGTTTTCAGCACATTGGGTACGCCAAATCATAAACTTTTTACGACGATAATATGATCTCACTAAATCCTTGCGTTCGAAAATTTAGATTTATGTGAGTAGGCATCTGATACTAAGAAAAATGAAATTATTTAACTCATTTTTATGTGATGTATTTTCTTGTGATATTATGTGTTGCATGTACAAATGGGCGTGTTTACTTTAATTTATTTATTTAGTGTTTAGCTAGGTATTCGCCAAAGTCACTGGCCACTTAATATTTAGATCTGCGGTCCGCTCAGCACTTCACCTCGCATGCAACAAGTTCAATTTCGGGTTGTGCATATTTTACTAACGATTTATATAAATTAGCTAAAGATCATGTAAAAACCTATAGGTACCTACTTAAGATTTCTAAGTAGGTATAGCGAATCTCTTTAACTGTGGCTATGTAGGTAAGTACATAGAACCACCTTGAAGTCAAGCAAAAAATTAAGCTAGTGTAGGTAAATTACTTCTTTGCGTGCCTCTGCGACTAGTCGAGGTTGGCAGTCAACTTCGTGTATTCCACTCTGTTCTTCGTGAGGCGAAATAGTTTTGCAGCACTCGCGATTCCCGTCCACTCCCGGATATTGCGTAGCCAAGACTTTTCTGCGACCAACGCCTCTTCTTCCGGCAACTTTTCCCATCATGATGAGTTGTATGAGTTCATATCTCTCGTGCCTAACCACGTGCTCCAAATAAGCGACTTTCCTCATCGGTTTGCATAAGTTTGGTTATTGACGCGTCGCAGACCTTCCACATTCGTGACTTTGTGAGTCCAGCGTGAGGTCACTAGGCGTCTATGTGCCCACATTTCGAAAGCTTCTATACGTTTCCTGGGGTCTTCTTTAATGGGTAAATTACAATAAACAATTTTTTTTTACTACCTACACCATGCTGTGTGCCCAGCGTATACCTAGATGGACAGACAGCTCAGACACCCTGTCCGCCACAACAACGTAAAAGGAAAAGATGACTGACTGACTGATCTATCAACGCACAGCTCAAACTACTGGATGGATCAGGCTGAAATTCGGCATGCAGATAGCTATTATGATGTAGGCATCCGCTAAGAAAGGATTTTTGAAAATTCAACCCCTAAGTGGGTGAAACAGGGCTTTGAAATTTGTGTAATCCACGCGGAGGAACTCGCGAGCATAAGCTAGTAATATTATTAAGCAGGTAGGTACTTTTTATAAGAAAACTAGCTTATGCTCGCGACTTCGTCCGCGTGGACTACACAAATTTCAAACCACTATTTCACCCCCTTAGGGGTTGAATTTTCAAAAATCCTTTCTTAGCGGATGTCTACGTCATAATAACTATCGGCATGCCAAATTTCAGCCCGATCCGTCCAGTAGTTTGAGCTGTGCGTTGATAGATCAGTCAGTCAGTCACCTTTTCCTTTTATATATTTAGACAATAGAAATCTCTAGTTGAAACGCTTCGGAGGATCCTTGTCCAGAATATGAGAAAAATATATTAGACAACCTACTTAATTTCTACCAACATGTCGACACTATACATATGTTACGCTGCAAAGTAGGTTATAGGTGCAATCTAGGTACTTTTCGCATTTCACACATCATTATCAGTATATCTTTGAAGTCGTGAAACCGCCATAACATAACAAACTAACCATAAATATGTGCGTCTCTTACTCACTGGCTGTTTGACGACTCCACACTTAAATCGTGCAGTTTATATTTCAATTTTATGGTCTAACTCTAACGAACAAACGGTAAAAGGTTGTAAGATAATTGAACTGGAATCCTTCAGGCTACTCCACGACTTTTCGCGATATTTTAATATCCTTTGTTTCTGTCAAGAAAACCTATAGGGTACTTCCCGTTGACCTCGAATCATGAAATTTGGTAGGTAGATAGGTTTTATAGCACAAGTAAATAAATAAATCTAAAAATCAAAAATCGTGATTTTGTGGTTATCACAAAAAAAATTAAAATGTGTTCAATGTTCATGAACAAACAATAATTAGTAGGTATTTTCAATTTTCAAAGTAAGATAACTATACCAAGTGGGGTATCATATGAAAGGGCTTTACCTGTACATTCTAAAACATATTTTTATTTATTTTTATGCATAACAGTTTTTGAGTTATCGTGCAAAATGTTGAAAAAATACGACTGTATATAATTATAATAGTACGGAACCCTCGGTGCGCGTGTCTGACTCGCACTTGGCCGGTTTTTTATCTCGATAGTTTGTGCAACGTTGCTTGAGTACCAAACTGTGCCACACATCACATCTTATAACTAAGAGCTGGTTATTCTGGCGCTTCTTCCACCTGAGCGTAAGCCCAACGCACTTCAAGCAAAAGATGCACCGGAACAAGCTGTCATGTATGGCACAACCCGAAAAAGTGTCCCAGGTCAGCATTATGCTGTATGCCTTGATGCACAAGAAAAGAACATATCGCTCTGATTTTCAGCCAGTATCCTGAACGCCACGCCACGGAATCATAAACTATCAACTACTAACACTTGTAACTGCCTTCTGCAATACAGGGTTTTCCTAGTGCAGAGGGTAGGAAACTTGTTTCTTGTGCCTAAATTCTAAATTCAAAATAAATTATTCTTATTCTCTTAACAATAATACTACAATACTTACTAATTATACTAACAAAGTTAATTTAAAACTATCGTGTTTGATTTCGCCTACAACTTTGGTACAGACTACTTATAAGGTACCTACTTCATACCTTTCATACCTACTTTTCTTCTCCACAGATCTAAGAAAATGTGAAATTAGGTAGATACTTAGGTACCTATAGGTAGGTAGAAACTCGAAAATACATAAACACAACGGATTTTATTTAGATTTAGATTTTATTTTAAGAACTAGGCTGATTCGGTTTATGTTCTACAAAATCTACATTACGCTCCGTTTTCTTGTTTCTAACACAATATCTCGGTTATGGATTGTGAATTTATCGCGTCTGGTCTGCGTTGGCCGGTCATTTTGTATTTCATCGCTTTGTTTGAACCGATCTGACCCCCTTTTCACTTATAGTTTCAGCCACACCTGGGAAATTGAAAGATAAGTTTAGTGTACTTACTTATTACTTATAGACACAGACACCTTGGTTATTTTAAGTCTTCTAGCGGTAGGTTTAGTTGCCTACTTTTTAGACATTGCTTATAGTAAGAACTAGCTTATGCTCGCGACTGCGTCCGCGTGGACTACACAAATTTCAAACCCCAATGTCACCCCCTTAGGGGTTGAATTTTCAAAAATCCCTTCATAGCGGATGCCTACGTCATAATAGCTATCTGCGTTCAGCCCGATCCGTCCAGTAGTTTGAGCTGTGCGTTGATAGATCAGTTAGTCAGTCAGTCAGTCAGTCACCTTTTACTTTTATATATTTAGATAATACTTAATAGGTAGAGGGAAATCTGGGAGACTTGCCCAGGTAGGAGAGTTGAACCACCTTTAAAAACTCAACTTCATGCTAGTAGAAACGTCAAAACGGTCATTGGTAGGTGGTGTTGGTGGTAGGTAGGTAATATTTATGTTCCTCTATTCCTTTTCGCGATATAAATCACGTACTTGGTGGACACATTTAGCTGATTCAGTGTGCGTCTCTCACGCGAGACATAATGAAGTGATCTCTTAATTTATTTGAGTTTCAACATCTAGATGTTCAATAATTATCTCGCGAGAAGCGGTGCCGTGTCTTTTGACATCTGTATTTGGAAAAATATTATTGGATTTTTATAAGCCGTTATCGTTTTTTTAATTTTCACAATATTCACACTCTAATTTATGATAATTAAGTAACCCTTACCTATTAACTAGATAGATTCTAACTACCTACTAAGTAGGGGAATCCTTCCTAATTTCCTGCCACCTGTATAGTTTTAAATTTTTAACTTCCGTCCGGTGGCTGCATTCTGTGGTAAGTAATATTTATTTTCCTCTCGCGATATAAATCACGTACTTGGTGGACACATTTACACTGATTCAGTATGCGTCTCTCACACGAGACATAATGAAGTGATCTCTTAATTTATTTGAGTTTCGACAACTTGATGATGCATAATTATCTCGCGAGAAGCGGTGCTGTGTCTCTCGACAACGCGATTTGGGAGTATTATTGGATTTTTATAAGTCGTTATCGTTTTGAATTTGTCGTGTTTAAACTTTAACTAATAGGTATAATAGATGTGTTATTACTTTTATTATTATTTTATTATTAATAAACTTATAAAAATTACATATTATTCCTGAGCACTGTTTTACTGTTTTACTGAGCACTGTGTTAACTTAATATAGTAAGTATATTATAATGTAACTATAAAACGAATACATAATATAATCACAAATAGGTAGGTAATAGGCACAGTCAGCAACAAAGCCAGGCCCGTACCCGTCCATAGTCATACTGATGGCGGGTGCAAACTGCAAATCTAGCCCTGCCGCTGACTGTACATATTAAAGTTAAGCTAAGGTAGGTAAGGAATATTTTGCCGCTCAACGTAACGTACCATCGTAACATATTATTTAAGTTGCTTCAAAACATTCGGCAATAGCGAGTCCACTGCCCAGCGTTATCTTATTAGTAAAGGTCAGTGCTTCCGACTAACGGGGTTCGCCAAAGCCAATTTTAACTGTTTTTAGGGTTCCATAACTCAAAAGGAAAAAAGATATAAGACTCACATCGTTGTAAGTCTGTCTGTTTAAAACCTTTAGAGTAGGTACTTCCCGTTGACCTAGAATCATGTCTGGCAGGTAGGTCTTCTAGCACAAGTAAAGGAAAAAATCCGAAAAACCATGAATTAGCCTCAATAGCTCAACGGGTAAAGGAGGGGACTGAATACCGAATGGTCGACGGTTCAAACCCCTCCCGTTGCACTATTGTCGTACCTTTTCCTAGCACAAGCTTGACGCTTAGTTGGAGAGGAAAGGGGAATATTAGTCATTTAACATGGCTAATATTCTTAAAAAAAAAAAAAAAAATGTGGTTCCATCACAAAAAAAAATTGTTGTTGTGATGTCTTTTCGATAGGCTGAAGTCTGTCGGCGTACGGCCAGAGCCCCGAGGTCGAGCCTCCTTGCCAGGGCAAAAAAATTGTGTGGATATAGGTAATTAGTACTTACCTTCTTGAGGATTTAATCTGTCATCGTGACTTTTATTTCGTAAATTTGCCCACACACTAGACGATGCCCGCTACTTCGTCCGCGTGGATTTAGGTTTATAAAATCCCGTGGGAACTCTTTGAATTTCCGAGATCAAAAGTAGCCTATGTCGTTCCCTGGGATGCAAACTATCTCTGTACCAAATGTCATCAAAATCGGTTTTAAATGGATGAGCCGTGAAAAGTTAGCAGACAGACACAGTTTCGCATTAATAATATTACTAGATGATGTCCACGACTTCGTCCGCGTAGATTTAGGTTTTTAAAAACCCCGTGGGGATTCTTTAATTTTCCGGGATAAAAAGTAGCCTTCCACGGGATGCAAGCTATCTCTGGTCAAAATCGGTTGAACGGATGGGCGGTGAAAGGCTAGCAGATAGACAGGCAGACACACTTCCGCATTTATAATATTAGTATAGAAGTATTAATTTTTTTAATTAGGTATAAATACTTACTTACCTATCTACCTACCGATAACCTATTGATACCCGCATATAGAGCGTAGCACTGGCGTAGCGAAACCAATAATTATTAATATATGCCCTATACCTACAGTTTCAGTTAGAGAATTTGAAACAGCTGATCAAAGCAAAATTGTGATTGTGATTAGTCCAGCAAACATGGTTAATGTACCTATTCCATCTAATTCAGCGTACCTACTTTTCCAAACCACAAACATCCGCGAATGAAAGGCGGTTGCAGACCGAATTTCAACAGTCCATTTTTCAAACCATTTCCAACGTGTATTTTAGTAAAGTGGAGCGAGCTGTTGTAAACAGTTCTATAGCGATATAAACTTGTATATAAATCAGCAAACACTGAAATAGAGCCGATCTCAAACGAATTAAAGTTTCCATGTTGAAGAGGGCAACAGCGGGAGGCGGGGTGGGAGCGGGACGATGATACTAACCCACGCGGCAGAAAGAAATGTACCTACATCGACATTTAGAAGGAGATAGCAGATTTGCCGAGCGATGACATTAAGACCGACAAAACGTCATATTATAGGTATGAGTGACAGAGACATCGCTCGACAAAGCCGAAATGTCATTCTAAAGGCCGATGTACATTACTTTCTGCCGCGTACTATACCATAATATAATACTTAATAGTAACATGTACAAGGCTTACTCCGCTTAAGACGCAATAAAGTGCAATTCAGCTCGAACAGATTTGTGGTCTAAAGTTTAAGCGATGAAAAAGTCTCTTTCTATATCCGCCACTTATGAGATCGAAGGTGAACGGATGTTTTACCCGTAGTCCGGTTCAGTTGTCCGGTCAACCGGACTATGGATAAAAGAAATTATCCATGGTACAGTTAACCGGACTATGGAACATTTTTTTTTATCCATGGTACAGTTGACCGGACCACGGAAGATCTAGTGCTTAAGCTAGATAGTTTTTTTTAATTTTTTTTTTCGAATTTATGTAGGTATTATGGTTAGAGACGTAAATTAAAACTACCTGACTATTCATAAGCACTTGTAAAAAGTTTACATGAATAAAAAAACATTCTATTCTATTCTATTCTATAGACGATGACTGCTAAGCCAGATGTCACACCTACTGGTTCGAATCCCGCGGGGGGCATTAATGTTTGTGTGAACATTTGTATTTTGTATTCGAGTCATGAATTTTTAGTACCTTATTACTGGTCACGTGATAGGTACAACACGCATTTATTTATATCGTGACGTCCTGGATGACAGTAGGGCGGGTGGTAGGGCGGCACGGATACCTAAATACCGCTCCTGCCCCGCTCGCCGCTTAAATTGTTATCAAAAAGACTCCACTGACCACTCCGTCTGTATGCGTCGGCCCTTACACAGAACAAAACATCAGTGTGCCTCTACGCATTATACAGGATGTAACCAGAACGCTAGCAAAACATAGCGTTTTTGTTATACCATTTACCTCGTCTTGTATGTACTTTTAGTGATTTTAATTTTTTTAAACCCGCAATGTATAGCGTGCAAAACTCAGGTCTATGCCCCGCCTACGACGCGGCATTGACTCCGAGCAGCCTACTTACGAAACGTTCGTTGACCTCTAGCGTCAGTCAGATGTTTTGTTTGCAATATATCGTTATCTTTTACAAAATTATATGATTTTTTAACATTTTTTTTTTCGCGTTTTGTTTGTAGTATCATATCAGTAATCATCAGTACTATCACTCTGTCTTCGTTTTTGCCAGCGATATTAGTAGGTACCTACGTAACATAATATAAATCAGTACTTAAACTAAACACTGTAAAAGATTCCAAATGAATGAAAGTTTCTTCGTTGAAGGCGAGCTGAAATCTGTTACAGCCATTAGCCTCGTTTGACAGCCGCATTTATAACATCTAAATACGATCTTTCATGACGTGTCAAACGGAAATTATTAATTAGTAACGAAAATGAATTAGCTTTTCCCGAGATTTCGAGCACAGTGTCACACAGTTTGTCTGGTGGCAGACTTCGGCTGTGGCTAGTTACCACCCTACCGGCAAAAGACGTGCCGCCAAGCGATTAGCGTTCCGGGCTTCCGGTACGATGCCGCGTAGAAACCAAAGGGGTATGGATTTAATAAAAACTGCCGTACCCCTTCCTTCCAGGTTAGCCCGCTTCCATCTTAGACGGCATCATCACTTACCACCAGGTGAGATTGCAGACAAGGGCTAGCTTGTATCTAAATAAAAAATAGCTTTTATAAGTATGTTTGTTTTAGGACTTTTAGGTATAACATGTTATGTATTTAATAAAATTCTGGTAACGGGCCACCATTTTTTGAACCACGTTCGATGGTTTACTACTTATTTTAAATAAAAACAAAATATTCTAATCGGATAATATGAGATAGTTGGAGTTAACTAAAAAAAAAATACAAAATAGAATATTTATTTCGCTTAGATTTATTTATGTCATGTAGCAAAACCAATAATTTAATCTATGATGTCATGTTTGAATTTTTCAGATTTTAGTAGCCCTTTTGATTGACTGCAATTCAGTCATTTCATCACGCTGAAAGATTTCTTGGCACCATTTCAAAATATCTCGTTGATGAAAACTTACATTATAGAGAGAGATTTGGATTCAATAGTTTGTTAGTTTCTGATAATAGTGATAGATATTTAGCATATGCGACTTAATCCCAATAGACTCATCTAGCCTAAATAAACGAAGTAGATTATCTAATTTCCATACATAATCTAAGAACTTAAAGTATTATTAATCTAATTTTGTATCAATGCAAATCAGTGTTTCCGCTTACCATTTCGGTTTTATTTTACCCTGGTTTCTGTACTATGAATTCGCTCTAAACATAGAAATGACCCATTATGTCACCACTGTCATTTATACCTATGTGACGTTTTGTCGGTCTAAACGACAGAGACAACTTTCTACAAATCCGAAATGTCATTCTAAAGGCCGATCAAGGGTCGATGTATACAGTACGCACCGAAAATAATGTTTCAGCGGAAAAAGTCGATGTAATACATTACTTTTTGCCGCGTACTGTACTGTTTCTGTTTTCCGTAGTTTTGACTTTTAAACAATATCACAGTACTTAATATTAACATATTCTGTATGTCAATGGCCGGCAGGGAAATAAGGAAATCGGTTGGCTATGTTGTGAACCCATAAACCGACGGATGAGGATGCGAGACGTGCTATTCCCGGTAGAGCGGTCCCTACTCCCACAACATAGTTTCAGTTTTATTAGAAAACTAATAAAGGACGACAACCATCGCCTATCGTCGTCTATCGTTTAGAACAAAATCGGTCAAGTCGGACTCGTGCACGAATGCTTAATTTGTAAGCATATTTTAAAAAATAAAATACTTTAATTTTTAAACACTTTTTATTTATTTATTTATTAATTAGGATTCCGTACCTCAAAAGGAAAAACGGAACTCTTATAGGATCACTTTGTTGCCTGTCCCTTTGACTGCCTGTCTGTCGGTCTGTCAAGAAACCTACAGGGTACTTCCCGCTGTCTTAGAATCATAAAATTTGGCAGATAGGTCTTATAGTAGAGATATAAGGGGAAAAATCTGAAACCGTGAATTTAGGGTTACATCACAAAAAAAAAATTGTGGTCATGACCACAATTTTTTATTTTTGTGATGTACTGTAACTAATATTTAAGTAGAACTTATTTTCAATGTTCGAAGTAAGATAACTATATCAAGGTATCATAATATGAAAGGGCTTTACCTGTGCATTCTAAAACTGATTTTTATTTAATTTTATGCATCATAGTTTTTGAATTATCGTGCATAATGTCGAAAAAATACGACTGTAGTACGGAACCCTCTGTGCACGAGCCTAACTCGCACTTGGCCGGTATTTTTAACACTTATTTATTTATATTTTCATGCCGGTTTTTTCTAAATTTTTAGGGTTCTGTGCCTCAAAAGGAAAAAAGGAACCCTCATAGGATCACTTCGTTGTCTGTCTGTACGTCTATCGTATCTGTCAAGAAAACCTATAGGGTACTTTAGGTTGACCTAGAATCATGAAATTTGGCAGGTAGGTAGGTCTTATGGCATTAGTAAAGTAAAACATCCAAAAACTGTGAATTTGTGTTTACATCACAAACAAAAAAAATGCGTTCATGAACAAATAATTAATATTTTTAATTTTCAAAGTAAGATAACTGTACCAAGTCGGGTATCATATGAAAGAGCTTTACCTGCACATTGTAAAACAGATTTTAATTTATTAACCGACTTTAAAAAAAGGAGGAGGTTCTCAATTCACTGTATGTTTTTTTTTAATTTATTTATCGTGCAATGAGTGACTCTGAGCTAATGAGGCCCATGACAGGTAGCTACTATGTTTCAGATATCCATATGTATTGTCATCAGTGGCAATACGCTCTGTGCAAATGCGCACGATGCAGTGAGATACCCCTAATAATAATAGGCTACTTGACTCATATCTAATGTCGTCCAATAAATGATTATTTATTATAGTATTTTGCTTAAGACAACGAAATATATCAATAACAATTATTAAAAACGCAGGATGGATATATAAATCCAATTTAAAAAAATACAATTTTTATTTTTATTTGAAACGCAGAAAACGCTGTCAGCCATGATGTGACGTCATTAAAATATGTAAACAAAGAAATGTCATTCCTATGTCACGCGGGGACTAACGTAGTATCCATATATATAAAATTTAGAGTCCTGACTAACTTATATATCAACGCACAGCCTAAACATCTAAACAGCTGGTCCTAGATACATGAAATTTGGTGAGTGTGTTCTTTGTAGGTAAAGAGAAGGTGTCCACTAGGAAAGGATTTTTTGAAATTCCACCCCTGAGTGGGTTAAATGGAGGTTTGAAATTTATGAAGTCCACGCGGGCGAAGTCACGAGCATAAGCTAGTTTTTATATATTTCTTAAAACTCATAGTAATCGTAAAAAAATATCGTTTTCTCTTTATAAATTGAATAAGTTATTAAGTAAGACTTACAACAAAGTGATCTTTGCAAAAATAAATTTGGGTTGAAGTCGTTAGTCATATAGGATCCCTTTAAGCAAGTCTTTGCGTGTTACGTATATTTATTTCACTGGGCACTCTAATCCACAACTTTCCTGTGGTCTTTATCGATGCGGTTTTTACATTCTCGGATGATACAATAACGATCATTGGTATATTTTTCATGTAAACTAGTATAGAAGTCATGTTTATTAAACTTTGGGAGGTCATGCTGTTGTTTACAAATGCATGACGTCAGAGCACAGATAATCCATCGGCCAAACATGGCCGACAGTGTTTTCACCTGTCTAAGAAAAATATTTTTTTAAATTAAAGTTTTACGGTTTTTAGGGCGCAAAAAAATATAGTGTTAATTTTTTTGATATAATAGGACAAATATTAACCATTTAAGACCAACTTAAAAAAAGTGTCAAGTAGCCTATTGCCGTAGTAAAAACGTAGCAAAGGAAAGCTACGATTGCGTAGACCCTCTACGGTCAGTATAGCCTCTACGACGAGTAGACCCTCTACGCTTCCTCTACGCCGTATTCTCTATATATTTTGTTGTTTTAATAAGTAGTAGCTAATAAGTAATGCCCGCTCGCGCGCCACCTGTTGTACTTTGATGATTCCAATAAGTCTGAAACCTTGAACATAGTTTGTTATACAAAAAATCCTAAGCACATAAGCGCCGATTTTTAATCGCGAAATAATGATTGACTGAGGATTTTACCTGGATAGGTAATTCGAAGTTTCGATAGAAATCTATAAACGCGTCACTAACAAGTTAAAGATTATTAGACGATTGTAAAATCAGCTCTAAAATATTATGTCCATGCCTACGGAACAGTAGAATAATAAGCTGTTCTGAAAAGTCTGTAACCGACAAAGAAGAAGGAAGTTATTAATTAAGTCCTTATTTTTTACAGTCTACGGTACCTACATGGTAAAATTCGTCAAAACTCTTGCTTAGATACTGCTTGATAACCACCGCGTTAGAAAGGGCCTAATTAATTAAAATGAATAAAAATGTTAATTATTAATTATTAATTAACAAACAAATCAACTAATTGCCCTAACTTCCGCCTCTTGGCTATATTTTGGCAGTGTTGCAGCGGAAATGACGCACGTTTCGGTTCGAAAACCCTATAAATAGTTTATTTACAATATTCCATATTTTAGTACTGTTCATGTTTTGTTAATTACTTTGTGCCTTGAATTTCCGTTTATATGTTTTTAGTAATTATATTTTGATGTTATTTTGTATATAATATACTTATTTTTTGGATTTTGTATCCTTTTGTATCCTTCTGAGTTGTGACAAGTTTTTAGGGTTCCGTGTCCGAAGGGTGCCAGTGGGATCCTATTACTAAACCTCCGTCCCTCTGTCCGTCTATCTGTCAGCGGGCTGTACTTATCTTATGAACTTTAATAGGCAGATAGTTGGAATTTTCACAGAGTGTGTATATTTTATTGCCGCTATAACAACAAATAAAAAATAATGGTCACCATGAAAACCGGCCAACTGCAAGTCAGGCTCACGCGCCGAGGGTTCGGTACTACACTCGTATTTTTTCGGCATTTGGCACGATAATTCAAACACTATGATGCATAAAAATAAATAAAAATCTGTTTTAGAATGCACAGGTGAAGACCTTTCATATGATACCCCATGATATAGTTATCTTACTTCGAAAATTGAAAATACAAATTATTCGTTCAATGACCATAATGTGTTTGTGTGGTGTTGGGTGTAACCACAAATATACACGGTTTTCAGATTTTTCCTCTTATGTCTGCTATAAGACCTACCTATCTGCCAAATTTCATAATTCTAGGTCAACGGGAAGTACGCTGTAGGTTTCTTGACAGACAGACAGACAGACAGACAGACAGAAAGTGGTCCCATAAGGGTTCCGTTTTTTAATTTTGAGGTACGGAACCCTAAAAATTAAAAAAGTAAGTGCATAATGTTAAGTAGGTACTTATATCTTGTACGATGGAATGAATCCTTGAATGAATTGAATTGAATGGATGGAATCCTTCATGTACGAGTCCGGACCTGCAGTTCCCCGGTTTCATTTGAAACAGGGAACAAATTTAAAATACTTATAAGAAAACTGTAACTAAGTATCTGAAATAAAAAGAATCTGCTTTCCGGACTGGGTGGTAGAAGAGTAAGTACATGAAATATTTACATTTCATTCCATTACTTAGTAGGTATAAGGTAATCTAGGAATAAGTAGTTTTATTTCGCGATTAAAATTCACATTACACAAAATACGTACGCTTTTCGCGTAGGTAAATAGTTATTTGAAGATCGACCTTGTATTATTTCTACCCCGATTAGTGATTACAGACGCGAACTAAAATATTATTCGGATAAAAAACTGAACATAATAAAAATTGTGTTATAGTCAAAAGCTGAAACTACAGGCATTTCTAAGTGTGCCTAGGAAATCCTCAAAGTCTGGGAAGAGGTAGGCAGCACCCAATGATGATAAATTTTTACTTTTTAATAATTCTTAAGAGTGCCTTGTTAGGAGGAGTTTAGTCGTAGTGCACTCCATACAAACCTAGTTTGGCTCTTAATGGATTTTTTTACTCAGGTACCTACACGTTAGCCCTTGACTACAATCTCACCTGGTGGTGTGATGATGCACTCTAAGATGGAAGCGGGCTAACCTGGAAGAGGTGTAGCAGTTTTTATTTTTAACCCATGTCCGCTTCTTTGGTTTCTACACGGCATCGTTCCAGAACGCTACATCACTTGGCAGCACGGCCGAAGCCTCCCAAACCAATCAAACTCAATGTTTGTAGATACGTTTTAGAAACTAATACTGTGTCTGTGGTTTACTGGATTACCGATCCGCTCCGAGATCCAAGTCTATACGCACGGAATTGCGGCGACTCCGTGCGTATAGACTCGACAACTTCCGTACGAATCACAGATTGTTGAGTTGCCCGTCGACTGAGTTGCCGGGCATCTATCGACCGTGCGTATCATGATCATCATCATCAACCGATAGACGTAGGTCTGGACATAGCTCTCTTGCACGGACTTCCACACGTCATGGTATTTCGCCACCTGAATCCAGCGGCTGCTTGCGACGATTTATAATATTACTTAGCTTGGCTATGGATTGGAAGTATTGACAATAAGGATATGTTCACTAAAAAGATAAACAAAACAGATTGTAACTATGTATATTAATTAAGAAATGAGTGTTCACGTTACAAGCACCCAACGCCCGCGCTTTCGACGTGTGCACGCACGTGAAACAGCGTTGAAATATACCAGTGTACTTTAAACGTAATGTGAAGGGAAAAATAGTCTTGTATCACAGTAACACGGGGGCGTTGACATCACGGTTTCATCTTCGGACGTCATGTTTCTCAAATCCGTCATTATATTTTTAGCATGCAGTTTATTTTTTAACTCCACATATTTTCGGGCGAGGATTTATTAGTCTACTGGCGCTTGCACGCGCCACTGCAGTCATAATAGTGTCTAATATTGATAGGTGACTCAATTTCTCAAATTCTTTGTTCAGACCACCACGACGGTTCAGCGAACTAACTCTAGGGTTCGTGCTCTTTTCGCTCTAGTTGTATGCTTTGTCATCGCCCCAACAAATAGACGTCTGCTACTAAATACAGGTATCTTGAAGGGAAATACACGCTCCAGTTTTTGTGACGCTCGTGTTTGGTGACTCCCTGCGATTCGTTTGATGTCATCTGTCCACTTACTAGGGGGTCTACCACTTAGATTTTAGATACGAGGTCACCATTTCAGTATCATGTGACCCCAACGTCCATCGTAAATACGAGCTTTATGGCCCCCGACTTCATACGGAAATCCGTAACAAATTTAATGTTAAGATATGTATATTTGTCTCTCTCTCACACACACACACTCATTTCAAACATGACTTTAATGTTCTTAGTAGTTTTGAAATATTTAAACTAATCATCACACAAATCCAAATACTTTTTCAAAGCTGCCGGTACAGGCAACTTCTGTATCCCAAAAGGGAGTTCAAAGTTTTCCCACAACATATGTCGTATCGAGCATCTGCAAAGGTGTTTCAGTTCTACAGGTTGTAAACCACACCTTGAAGCAGGGACCAAATGGTCTTGCAGTATATCACCATATTTCTCTAAAGCCAATTTTCTTTGGTAATTATAGTCATCCGGCAATTCCAAATGCTTTAATGCCGCTTTATCTACAGTCAAATCTAATCTCGGCACGGCTCTTAAGGTTAGTTTTAGACACGTGACCAATTCGTAAGGATACTTTCGGTTATATTCATTCAGTCTATCAAGAATAGATTCGATTGGATTTGAGGAAACGTGATCAGCTGTGATTCTAGCTCCAAATCTAAGGAGTATCATTAATATTTCGGACGCTCCCATTTGTATAACGACTCTAACCGGTGATGCTTTTCCACAGCTTTCTAAAGGGACATCTATGAATCGATAGGTTTTAGGTCCGTCCGTATATTCTAAACTAGCATTAGTAGCGTGGTCTAGGAAAAACACCAGTGCGTGAATATTTTCTTCTTTATCCATAAAGTCAGATTTCCAGCCAGCTAAAAAGTATGGTGCTGAAGTACCGAAGATGGCACCAAGAAAAATCCTTTCGAATGTTCCTTCACAAGCGTATAGTTCATCCAATAATGCGGCAACAGTGCCATTGTCTTGAAGACTCCAATCAAACGCTAGTTTCATAGCGACATAGAGCAGATTATGGTACTTTCCCATGAGACACACATCACCATTGTCTGACTTGCATCGATTGTGATATCTGAGAGCACAGGAAACAAATGATTTACATGTTGCGTTGTCTGATCTGTTTTGTCCTCTCGCACATCCAGCTATGGCTGCATTAAAATATTCCACGAGTTCCCTTCTTTTAAATCTCACGTTTAGACCATCCCTTTCCATACCACTGAAGACTTCCTCGAAATAAAATTCCATAAATGAATCCATGTTGTAAATAAACTCAAAATTTTCTTTTACGTTTTACAAAACACTATTTACTACTTTTACTAGGATGAAATCATATTGTCAAAAATATTAATATTCTATGTTTAGCTAATAGTTCCACCTCTTTCAGCAACAAAAATAAATATTTCTTTTTTCACCAGCTAGTGTTTTCCACGACCGTTGGTCTATGAATAGAAAATAAATCTGTAGATGGTATTTCCCTTTCGTCATTTCGGATAACTTAAAAGTGCAATAATCTCTTTAACTTTGGTTACATAGTTGGGAAGCCATAAAATGTGCGCTTACCGGCCAGATAGTAGGCGGAAGTAAGTAGGTAGGTAGGTACTAGCAATACAAAAAATAAAACCTATGCGCAGGTGTCCATGACTAGAATGGACAATGGTGACTCCCCGCGTCGGCGTCGCGCGGAAAAAACTTTTGAGACTTGAGTAGGTGGACAGATGATCTCAACTGAATCACTGGGAGCCGCTGGACATAAGGGGCACAAAGTGTGGTGTGTGGAAACCCTCACCACATCCATTGTCCGGTAATGGATGTCGATGTGGCCCGGTGCGTTTTGGCAGACTTTACACACTTTGAGAACATTATGGAGAACTCTCAGGCATGCAACATTTTCACGAAACTTTCCTAAAGCAAGTGATATTTAATGTATAACAAACCACATAACTCATAAAAGTTAGACTGCGTGCCCGGGCTAGTCTAGTGGTTAAAACGTCTACTATAGGAGTTCGTCCAAGACGGTAGACGTTTAATCACTAGACTAGCTATCACCGCACCTCGTAGGTACTTCGAGCCAAAAAATATGGCATACCAAAAATAAGTGAAGCCTGTAGAGTTAATTTATTTATAAGAAAGTTAACTTCGTTAAAATTATTATTAAATATCTTCCGGAACTATAATCACGTTTTTCATCACATAAAAATAATTTCCCTAAGGAGACAGAAGTAGGCCGTTCAAGATTCTCCCTCAGATGTCTGGAAGAGTTACGGTAAACATTAATTGAATTAAATTGGTCGTGAAAGTCGATGTTTGTCTTTGTAACTATGACAAAATTCCGGCAACATTTTTCAATATTATATTTTCGTCGCCTCGTTAAACTGTCCATTCCTTGGATGCAGGTGATAAAAGTTTTTTCTTTAGTTTAGATTAGATTAGACTCTTTATTTGCAGAAACATTTTTTACAATGACATGTTATTACCTACATATTGTCTAGTACAAATGTTTCCCCTTACATAATTAGGCATGCAAAATTAGTAGACCGTAGGTACCTACTGCAAAGTCTGTAAAGTTGTAATCAGAGGCTCTAGTGTAACTTTTCAAGTTTCAGAAGAGTTGCATCTGTCGTTGTATGTACCTACCTACCTACGGATGGAAATCTTAGTGGTAGTCCATAACTCCATAAATTTGCAGATTAGTAACGTGAATGGTGTCGCCTATAAGCTGATTCCCTATTCCGCGGGTGTGACGTTCTTTTACGTGAAAACTGAGGCTGAGATATAATAGAGTTTGCTGCCTTAGAGTTAAAACACAGTTCACGACAGTTAAGGGAACTTGTGACAAAACGTCGACGCTTCGACGTCACTGGCAGGCGTCAAATGTTAGTTTAGGTATTTTTAGTTTTTAGTTTAATATTCTTTATTGTACACCAAAAAGAAAAGACACAAAAAGAAACATGTAAAAGAAGAACATACAATTAGCGGCCTTATCGCTGTGAAGCGATCTCTACCAGGCAACTAGGTAGGTATTTGAAGCAGGTAGCTCTAGTTTTCTTTGATTTTACGTCACCATAGCCTTAATACTTGACATATCGTCGATTTAGCATCAAACCGAGAGATCCCTCACTCTAGTTCACTCCGGTTAAAACGAGACAGATTTGTCTCTATGTCAATAAATCTGTCTCGATTTAACTCTAAAGAAAGTCTAAGCAAAGTCAAAGTAAGCTCTGTAGATCTCAGCCTAAGACTCTCAGGACTATTTTAGGCCCTTGAATGTCACAACTCACACAACCAGTTGAAATGTTTAAGTTTAGAAGGAATACAAAGAACTCCGAAGTTGCTGACGAAGAAAGAAGAAAGAAGCTAAAGTTCTTCATAGATTTGTCTTTTTCCGCTTTGCTGCTGATTCTTGTGAAATGTCAACAGCAAAGCGAAAAGGTCTCCTTTATGAGAACATGCTCCGAGGCGTACCTACCTAAATAGGCAGCATTAACAAAGAGAGAAGATTTTAGATTTAAATAATTTAATTATACCTAAGGGTTTTTCCACTAAACAACATTGCTCGTTTCAGCGGCGGGCTAAACTGGCGTGGAAATGGAGTTTAAGCACAGAATATAATATAATAGTACTAATGTAGTTAAAGCGTTGGTGATTAGCTAACTTTCCTTCTCTTTCGCACAATCTAACATTTTCAATGATTGTAAAAACAAAATGTGGCGCAGCCAAGTACTAAACAATCGATTTACGTCCATTTTAGATAATATAGTTTTAGTATAATATAATATCAGTAGTATTCATAGAGAAAAATTGGGAAAACATTTAGTATTTTTCATCCCCATTTTTCTCTATCAAAACTAGGTAAGTATATTATTACGAATAAATATCTCTATAATGGACGTAATTTTATTGTATAGGACTTCGCCAACTTTTGTTAAAAGTGTTTACTGATTCTTTCACAGTGATTAAAATATGTGCGAGAGAGAAGGCAACTTAGCTAATCACAGCGTTTACGTCCAGAGCGTTAGATTCGCGTTGAGTGTTAACGGTTAACCCTGAGTCCGCCATTCACAATATAAACATTTCTCAGTGCGTAGTTGTAGAAATATTCGCGGAATCCTGTGGCGTAATGTTGGCCCGAATCTTCTGATTTACAGCGCGCCCGCTAATTTAAGACAAGTGCTCAGCTTTACGTTCTCAACTCGTATCGCGGTTGAGTCTACCGTGTTAATTTTTTCTTCTTTGACAGGTTTAAGTTTTACGACGACGTTATGGGTGATCAAAGTTAGGTATAATAAATTACTAGTGAACCATGTACGGGAACCATTCGCGGATTTGCCCTAAGGCCCAGTAGGCCCGGGCCTAGGGCGGCCAGATTTTAGGGGCGGCCAATCGTGTAAAAAATTCACTGATGTTATGATAAAAAAATTTGTGATAAAAGTTGGCAGTAGGTACATTCATTATGTAGTCTATTATAATATGATGGGTGCTGAGAAAGGGGCGGCTGTTACCTACATACTACATAGCCCCGGGCCTAGGGACGGCCATGCAAATCCGCCACTGATGGGAACCTACGAATAGTCATACGCACACAAAGATTCTGTAAGTAGTATACATAGAAGTCATTGAACGCACAGGGTTTTTTATGGATAGGCACTCGGCAGACTGGTTTTTTGTACTATGGAGTGCACACAACAAACAGGAAAATTGAAAAAGTGTCCACCGCTGAATCATCATCATCACGATCAACCCATTGAAATGAAAATGAAAATGAAAATCTTTTTTATTCGTATAAACTTTTACAAGTGCTTACGAATAGTCGGATGCATCTACCACCGGCCCACTACTGAGCACAGGTCTCCTCTGATGCAGCTTGACCGAGTAAAGTAATATAGGTACCTATAGTACGCGACAGGTTGAGATGGCAATTGGGGTATGAGGCGGGGGGACGCCCCGCACACCCACACTTCACCCGCATCGGGTTAGCGCGGAGTCCCAACCCCGATTGCTATCTCGACCTGTCGCGGTACCTACTTGACCCTCACTGAGCTAAGGAACAGTCTTCTCCGGCTAAACGCCGAGCTTGAGTTAGATGGCACCGCATAATGATGATGACTCTGGCTGGAACCGCTGGGATTTCTTCTTCTTCTTTGCGGCTATGCAGGTCACGCTTGGCCAAGTCATTGAGCGCCCGAGGCAAATTGGCTCAGTCGGTCTGGAACAGGCTATTTGGTTTGAGAAAGACGAGAATATTATTTTGTCTCACGAAGTCACAAACCTGAAGTTTCGAGCTGATGGTAGGTATATTTTTATTTCGGCTAACGTCGAAATGACGTCATTTCGATGTTAATGAGACATGGTTTCCCCGCAATAGCAATTTGCGGGACTTATAGTGAAGTTAATTTATTTCAGTCCAGCAATTTTTCTGTAGCTTAGTCATGGTCTAGTTTGTATGACGTAAGAGCGTTATTTATATTTGGACATAGATTTATAGCTTTTATATAAATTGTTTATTGTACTGCTTATAACCAATATCTACAACTATGTATTCTCTTCGACACGAGATGATTTTTAGGGTTCCGTACCTCAAAAGGAAAAACGGAACCCTTATAGCATCACTTTGTTGTCTGTTTACACTGAATGATAGCCATCGAGCTCATTTGACATTTCTTGGTTCTGCATTGCTGCTTCACTGAGGGATATTAATATAATTTTTCGTATAAAACCTTCAATAGATTTAAAAAAAATGTCAAATCAGCTCAGTGGCTATAATTTTTTGTTAGACACTGAGTTAGCGAATCAGTAGACTGGTCAAAAATTACTATTCGTAGTTTTCTTGAAATCAAAGTACCTACATGTACTACACAAAATAAAACACATAAAAAAATACATAGGTAGGTAGTTTATTACATTATTTTGGATCCCTTCACAGTCTCATAAATGATACAGAATGTGAATAAATAGTCAGCTAGTAAGTATATTTTGGCCGGTATTCAAAGACATTTCGAGTACTTCCATACATTAGTTTCATTAAATAAATCCACGCTCAAATTTGTTTTTCAAGAATAATAACCTCACAAATGTTTTTTAAGGTTATTATTCTTCAATAAATTAGTTAACAGTAAAATAGGTCAAAAACTGTAGACAAAATATTTTACATCGTTAGTCGTTACGCGCAAAATCTTAAGTCGCGTCCCACGACCTCTATGTAGTACTACGCACTAGACGAGTCATTCCGAACAAATATGTTTACAGTCTGCAACTATACCTTATCATCTGAATGAAGTTAATACAGTGTTCTCTCTACCTAATCCCATACAAAAAACAGAGAGAGCGCTATACTAACTTCATACCGCGGATAGTGTATAGTTTTGTAGTCGTACTACTTTGGAAAAACGCTTCCTAGAACAAGATTTTTGTTTGAAATATCCAGTCCAGGTTGTTCCAGGTCTGTCATACTAATTTCAGAGCTGCCATACTGATATTTTTTTAATTTGCCGCGCTTTTCCAGTCTCATCTTTCGTTAGCCAGACTCTTCACTCCCTAGCGCTTTCCATACAAACTTACTTTGGTTCTCATTTGAATATTAATCAATCAAACTCGATGAAACTTTGTAGACACATTCTAGAAACAAATATCTGTCTGTGGCTTTCCAGATTTTTGTAAAACTATAAACATGTGTAGTTTTAAAGTTACACCGGCTCAAATGTTTACATATAGTGTGACAAGGCTATCTTGGCGCGTGGCGAAAATCGTAACTAACGTTGCCGTCAAGTGTCCCCTTTGTTCTTGTTTGAATAAGATCCTAAGTATTTGTTCTCCTACAGCTCCCCCTGTCAATGTCATTCAAGTACCAAGAGAGCTTTGTCGCACTGTACAAATCTTTGGAGAACTACAGATTTTTAAAAAAATCTGACAAACCATAGACACAGATTTTTGTTTGCAGAATGTGTCCACATTTGTTTGATTGGTTAATATTCAAACGTAGATAGAATAATAGGTAGTTGTAAGTACTGTGTAACCGCGTATGAGATAGCGATAGCACGACGTAACAATGAATAACACGACAATTATTACCATTGTTTGGTAGTTAATATTTGTATTAACCGATCAACAATATTTGTATTAAACGTTTTTTATGTGAAAACAAGTAAATAACTCATAAGAAATACAATTACACCATGAATTCTCAAAGTTTGTTTTGCAACTTCTTGTATGTATTCTTGAAAAAAACCAGTTACATGATAAGGGACAAAAAATTGGTTAGCTGCGGCACTGTTTATCACATTAGTAACTTTATCTGTGCTCTTTTTTTAGTGCGAATGAGAAAGCAAACGTTCCTGCATATACCTTTATTACTCTATCTACGGTCTCTTTATACTGTGACTAAACTAAGTTAATAATAACTTCAACCCTAACGCGCTTCTCAGCGCTTTTCTTATAAAAGCGCGTTAGGGTGACCTTTCTTTAATTAGTTAGATATTAATTTAATTTAATGTTGCGTCCACATCAATGTGGTGTCTTGTACGTTGCATGCGTTTTTGCCGCAAATTGGCATCTCCTTCCACGTAAAAAACTCCACATTAATGAAAACGTGTGCTTCAACATAATATTCTCCGAACATGACGCACAACGTAAATTTTTATTGATGTAGACGCGGTTTTTCGCTGATATTTTTAGTTGTTTCACACGTACTTTTATTGCGAAACAGATGTTCTTTATTTTTTTTAACTGGTTTTACGGCTCTGGGTTCTTGCTCTTTAGAGCCTAATTTATCTTAAAAGTCCATATTTTATACAGATAAATACTTAATATTAGTGTTCATCTAAATGAGCGTATACTCTTCGGAGTTTTTCTCTTTTATTTTTGTTCGCGTGTTTCTTCTCTTGTTTCCAGGGTTTCCCGGGAATGCCCGGATTGCCTGCCGCTTGCGCACTTGATATCCTGGTAAAGAAATTGCACAATTTATATTTGATGGTGTTATGTCAGCACATGTCAGAAACCTTCACGGAAGTGTCAATAACAACTGTACAAATTTCTCAACTGTACAAAACTCAGTCGGACGAACGATGCGCGTAGGTACGCATGTGTAACGCAGTAAACAGACGCACATATGAAATGTAGTTAAACAGCCGTTGTGTCGAAAATGAGTTTTTGATGCTATCTAACTCAAGACTCATTTTCAACAAAATGGCTTTTAGGTACATTTCATACTGCAAGGGTTGATATATTAAAATTCATATTTAAGATTATTGCAAATTACCAAAAGAGCGTTGACAAGATCACTCAAAACATATTCCAAAGAATTCAAGATGAAAGAGCACCCGAATATTGTCAATTATATTAAAATGGAAACCCAAATAACCTCCTGTAGACGGAATGGGCAGGCTGGCCTGCAGCCAAGCGTTAATTCATAAAATTTAACTGCTCTGCGAGGAGGCGAGCGGTTAACGAGCGGGCAAATTGTGCTTAGAGTAAATATGGACGCCGTTATAAATGTGTACAGTACAACCATTCTTATGGTTCCGTACCTCAAAAGGGAAGAAGGAACTCTTATAGGATCACTTTGTTGTCTGTCTGTCTGTCCATCTGTCTCTGTAATTGCTTTTGAATCATCAAAACAATTTACCACTAGTTCGATTTGATTTTACGGGACATAAAGTAGACAGACCGTCTATGAGATGTAAGCTATACAAAATTTCATCAAAATCGGTTAATAAACGTGAGGCCGTAAAAAGGCAGCATACAGACAGAGTATTTATTTATTTATTTATGATATCAGTATAGACTAGCCTGTATAAAGTAGGATTAATGATTTTGGAACAACTACAAATATCCAATTTTGACTGGTTTACGAGGAGACGGCAGGGAAATTACTGTTCAAGTAAATACGGCCGCCGCGCCGAAATGTGTGTACCCGCCTAGTGCCGGAATGCGCAAATGCGAGAACATTTAGGTTATTGAGTGTAAATATGTTTTTATATGTTACCCTCGCTCGGGCCGCACCTTCGTCTATGCTTCGCATGGTTTGCGTGCTAAAAATTTATCACACTAAATGCTAATACGCTTTTCACATTAGCGATTTCGTACTAATATACGAATAAACGAATTATCGTGTAATAATCCAAGATGGCCGCTCGCATTATCAGGTTTTTTCTGGATTTATGGCTCTGGGTTCTAGCCTTTTTGAGCCTTGCCATTAACAGATGTGTTGTTTTGACAATGGACGATGATTGATGACACACAGTACTTCTACATGTCCATGTGTGTTGACAATTAATTCATGCACTTGAAAACTAAAAAAAACCAAAACAGAAAAGATGGTGGTTGAGAACAATATGCAGCCTGATTTTATACCTTTTTTTAAATTTATTGAGATGAATCCTATTATAGGCCATCAGAGAATCCCTTATCTTCTTTAATTACTACATTTGTTAAATTTCAAAATTTAAATTATTTTTTATTCGATGCCATGCATTTGCCACCAAATGCCACCAAATTTTTTTGTGATGGATATTTATAGGGTCCCATATAATAGGTACACCTTTAAAATTCTATAACCATTTCCTCGTTATTAAAAACGTCTGCAGTCTGCACAGTCCGGAAACAACAGTCGAAATGAACGCGTTACGTAGACGCAAGTGCGGCCCAAGGGTTAGGAAATAACACAATTTTCTTGCAAATGGATGAAACACAGCAACAGCATTACGTACTTATTGAACTTTTAGATTTTCTAATTAATCTAGTATGATTAATAAAGATAAAATAAAAGAAAACATATTTATATTTGTGTGCATCAAGTTGAGTTGAAATTTCGAAGTTGTTGTAGGCACTTGTTTGATAGTTCTGAAATAGTAGGTGGCGCGCGAGTCATTCAAATAATTTGCAAAAAATATCATCTAAAAAAACTAGAAACTTTTTCGGAAAGACATTAAAACACTTAACACTTTAAAAAATCTTAACCTTCAACTTGAAATCATAAAAAATATTAAAAAACCGATTTCCAAAACAAAGTAAAAAATATTTTTTGTTTCTACAGGTGTTTATGTATGTTGAAGTCTGTTTGAAAAAAACATAAAAATAAAACAAAAAAACAGGCCGAATTGAGAAAGGTGGTTCTCAGTTCGGCCCGGTTTTTTTTTTCTTTTAAAACAAAAAAGTCGGTTATAAATACCCAAAATCAGACCTTTCCAATTATGATTATTTTTCATAATATTATCTTTTTTTCTTTCCAGATCACCAACAAGCAACTAGATATTTTAAATAAAACAATGGACTTATTATACAATTATTGTATTTCATTTGGACCAAAACTTACCCTAAAATCGGTTTCCCTTTGACATGCGCAGTGCTTTTCTTCAATGCGAAAAACGTGTTGTCAATTTCTATAGACTTGTTCAGCCATCCCTAAAAAGATATTATGCATTAATTTGCTGTTTGGGTTGTTAGTTTTTTGGGTTCCGTATCTCCATAGAAAAAAAAACGGCCAAGTGCGAATCAGACTCGCGCACCGAGGCTTTTCACGATGTCATTTTGCACGATAAATCAAAACTATAATGCATAAAACTAAATAAAAACCTGTTTTAGAATGAACAGGTAAAGCCCTTTCATAATAATTATGATACCCCACTTGGTATAGTAATCTCACAATTATTTGTTGAACCATGAACACATTTCAAGGAAAAATCCGAATACCGTGAATTTGTGGTTACATCACAAAAAAGTGTCACTTCTTGTACGATAGTAAGGAACCCTTCGAATGCGAATCCGACTCTCACTTGACCGGTTTTTTATATAATAATATTTTTGAAGGGACGTGTGGCCTAGTTATGACAACACATATCAACCGATTGCGATTGTTACCATCTTTATATACAGTACGCGGCAGAAAAGAACGTACATCGACATTAGAAGCAGATAGCGTTGTCTCTGTCGTTGAGACCGACAAACGTCATATAGGTATGAGTGACAGAGACTGGCACCGATTCCGTTGTCTTTCTCTAAGCTAAATTTAGAGTATCTGTATCCTTTTCTTTTTACAATGCTAAAATGGGACAGAGCATGAAATTTACATTTAAAGACTCTAAATTTTAGTGCACGCTACAAATTTAAACAGTAGGCTCACGACTGTGCGCTAAAATCACAGGTTTTACCATCTAAAAATAAAATTTAAAACTGTCAAACTACGTCTGTCCTTTTCATATTACATTCGTAAGAAGAGGATGCGAATACTCTAAAATTAGGTTGTGCTCAGAATCAGTACCAATGCTTTACAAAGCCGAAATGTCATTCTAAAGGCCGATGTACATTATTTTCTGCCGCGTACTGTAGATATATCCAGCTCACCTCTACGGCTCTAGCTTCCCTGGGCGTGGGTTTCCGTGTGTCGTTCTTCTTCTCCTGTATGAGCTGGTCGATGGGCGCGGGTTCCACTCCTGGTGGAAGCTGCTCCCACTGCAAGCGGCCACTCACCGCGTCCTTTAGTAAGAGGCGAGCGGAGCGGGACTGGTCCGGGTATCACCTTCATATAGATATCAAACTCACCTCTACAGCTCTAGCTTCCCTGGGCGTGGGTTTCCGTGTGTCGTTCTTCTTCTCCTGTATGAGCTGGTCGATGGGCGCGGGTTCCACTCCCGGCGGAAGCTGCTCCCACTGCAAGCGGCCGCTCGCCGCGTCTTTTAGTAAGAGGCGAGCGGAGCGGGACTGGTCCGGGTATCACCTTCATATAGATATCAAACTCACCTCTACAGCTCTAGCTTCCCTGGGCGTGGGTTTCCGTGTGTCGTTCTTCTTCTCCTGTATGAGCTGGTCGATGGGCGCGGGTTCCACTCCCGGCGGAAGCTGCTCCCACTGCAAGCGGCCGCTCGCCGCGTCTTTTAGTAAGAGGCGAGCGGAGCGGGATTGGTCCGGTTGGCCGGCGGCCGTCATGAAACCTCTGTTAACTGGAATCAAAATAATTATATCATCATCAACCCAATAAGGTGCTGGAATGGCAACCTCGCACTTCATCCATCCATCGCTGGCCCACTATCGAGCACGGGTCTCCCAATCAGAACAAGAAGGGTCAAATGTGGATCGGCAAACTTCACAGACCATCAAGGCCAGACCGGCGCAACGCGTCGCTTCGCTTCAAATTATTCTCCAAATCAAATTATTTAAAGAATTCCCACGGGATTCTTTAATATCTTTTTTCTGTATTGCGTGTAAGTACTATCCTACACACCTAGTTTCTGCTTTCACCAAAGTTTGCCTGGTAGAGATTGCTGTGAGCAATAAGGCCGCCTTTGCATACAATTATTTTTTTAGTTTTAGTTTTTTGTAATAGTTATGTAATATTTTTTGTGTGCAATAAAGTATTTCTATCTATCTATCTATCTATCTTAATCCACGCGTTCGAAACCGCGGGCATATAAGTAAATATATATAGCTCACACGCATGCGCAGTAAGTATCTTCTTGTACTCGAGTTCGCTGCCCTCGTACTCAGGTAACAAGAGTCCGTATTTCTTCTCGAATGTATGTCGACCCACTAGCTCGCACAGTCGAGCCATGGCCGCCTCGTGAGCACGCATCTAGAAAGAACACTCTTTTGTCATCATCATCATGATCGCCGGCTCACTAAAGACCACGGGTCTCCTCTCAGAGTAAAAAGGGTTTTGGCCATAGTCTACCACACTGGCCATATGCGGATTGGTTGACTTCACACACCTTTGTATGTCTTCTCCATAATAAATGCTTGAGAAGGCATGCAGGTTTTCTCACGATGTTTTCCTTCACCGTTAAAGCAAGTTATACGCAAACTCCGAAAGTTAGAGGTGTGTGCCCGGGATCGGACCCCCGACCTCCGATTAGAAGCCGGACGTCCTAACCACTAGGCTATCACAGCTAGTAGAAGGCGGACTTTGCAAAATCCTTCCAAAATATATCAATCTTCTTATTCGTTGGGGCTATGCAGGTAAGAGCCGTGATAGCCTAGTGGCTACGGCGTTCGCCTCCTATTTGGGAGGTCGGGGGTTCGGGAGCAACGAGCTTACACTCACCTGGTCAATGGGTAGAACAGCAGTCAACAGTAGATCAGGGGCCACGGCATAGGCGGGTAACACTAAGCCGGGGCAGTCCAACAGTTCCACATCGTCATCCAATATCAGCGACTGGATGTGCCGCGTGTGACCCGGCATCGAGCTTACACTGACCTAAAAATAATTGCGATTTTGATTTTTATTACATTTTTCGAAAAATAATTTTGTACAATAACACACTCTGATTTTATATTCTCAGGGAGGATTTCAAATTAAAATTAACCTAACAATGGCCCCGATTCTCTAGTCTCCCTCTAAACTAAATTTAGAGTATCTGCATCCTTTTCTTTTTACTAATGCTAAAAAAGGAACGGAACATGACTTTCACATTTAAAGACTTTAAATTTTAGTGCACAATACAAATTTAAACAGTAGGTTCGCGAGTGCGTGCTAAAATCACGGTTTTTACCATCTAAAAATTAAATTTAAAACTGTCAAACTGTGTCTTTCCTTTTCATATTACATTAGTAAGAAGTGCATGAGAATACTCTAAAATTAGGTTGTGCTTAGGTTAGGTAAACTTTTTATAGGATTTCTTTTGAAATTGTTATTGTTAAAAAAATATTTGAATAATTTTATTGGCAAATTTAAATAGAATAGGTATTAGAAGACTTTCAAAAAAAACATTGCTACCTTTTTAGTCTGCATCAAAATATTGACAGAACTAGATTTTCCTACATTAGGATATCCAATCATTCCCACTGTTATTCTCGGAGGATTCTTCAATTTGACCACCTTTTGTTCTTTAAGTACTTGTAACAACTTGTCTCTGTCAAAAATCTCATGTGAATTTTGAACTGTTACTTTATTTTCTGCTGTAATACTAACAGATTCTTCAGTAACTACTTCTTCACCATCTGCAACTCGGTTTTCAAATGTGTTATTGTTTGTTACTACATTTTCTGCTTGTTGAGCATTTTCTGAAACTATGTTAGCATTGCTTTGGTATGGTTCTATTGGTTTACCTAACCGTAAACTTTCTAGAACCTTATCTAATGCCTGTTGTATAGCGTCTATTTTATTAGCAGTATTATTCACAGCATTATCCAGGTCTCCAAGTTGTCTTTTAAACAGTTCTATGTCATCTTGTGTGTCGTTTAGTGCGTTTGGATTTTCTACATCGCTTTCATCTTCAGAGTCGCCTAATTCTGCACCTGAGTCATCGTTATCATGTTCTTTTGATTGAATTGATTCTTCTTCAGAAATCTTCCTTTCTTTGCTAACTGTACTTTTTGCAGCTGAGAAGAAGATTATGGGAATGTTCTGAAAATACAAATCTTTAATGTTTAAATATTTAGTGAAATTAGCTGACGCCTTACTACATTATTAATATGTACACCTTTACTAATGTAGCTTACGTACCTCTTTATTGAAGTATTCAGCCCAACATTTGCGCACATACTCAGTAGTCAAATCAGCCTTGTTTAACAAGAGTATACATTTACAGTTTTGCTCAGCTGCATATTTTTCCAAGTCGCTACATCTGGATATAATAAAAGATAAACTATAAAAATTATACATTGATAGGAAATAAAAAAATAACATAGGAACCTAAGATCTTTTGTATCTTGTAAGATAGTAATAAAAACAAAATTTTTGCTGTGCAGACACGTTTAATTACAAAATTACGCGCTACTCTAAAATACTAAGGTAGTCTGAACTAGGCTTAAGTGTGGAAAAGAACATAGCATAGAAAACTAAAGTTTTAAGTAAAACTGACACACAAGCCACTTAACAACATGTACCTACTACATGTCATGTTAAATGCCATGTTTATGTTAAAACCCCTACAGGGATTGAGCAATACCTGAACAGTAGAGGATTCCTTGCATCCAACAATAGCAGCACCACATCGGATTTCTCCAAAGTCCGCCACAACTGTTTCCAAAGCTCCAGGTTCCTCTCATAAGGTGTAACGGCAGCCCCAAGCTTGGCTTGCAGTTCGTTCAAATGTCGCCTCCAGTCTAGGAAAGCATCTCTTTCTCTAGTCAATTGCTCTTCCGCTGTAATACCTGGTTTCCAGGCTGGTCTGAAAGTAGTGACTTAGATAATAACAGGAGTTAACAATCTAACACTATACCAGACAATCAATAAGAGTAATTTATTACCTATTTTGAATAAATCATTTGACTTGACTTGACAATATGATAACATGAGTTACTGATATGGTAAGTAATATGAGTACAGTACCAAAATAATAGTTTGTCAATATAAATTAAAATAAAGGTCCAGAAACTACCCTGGTGTACACCATGCATCATTACACCTTGGGTTTTACTCCAGTAGATAGCTTTTAAAGAACTTATAATGTTTAGTTGGATAAGCTCATTATAAAAAAAATTGAAACAGTGACAGTATCAAAAGTACCAAACATAATTAATTTCAGTGATTTTGGGCCTTTAGGCCCGCTCAAGTCTTTTCGCTTCTTTTCTGACTGTCTTTTGTGAAACTACAGTGACATGATATAAATGCGAAAGTCTGTCTGACTGTTTATCTATTACTTTTTTACAGTCTACCGACTTAACTGACTTTGATGAAATTTGTTATGGGAGAGAATTTTAACCCAGAATGTCAGAGTTCCCACAGGATTTATACCCAAAATTGATACAGACAAAGTCACAGGCATTGTCTAGTATATTATTATATTTTCTCTAACTTAATCGGCTCACTACTGAGTACAGGTATCTTCTCAGAATGAGAAGGGTTTGGCCTACTACTAGTAAAGCTCTGTAAAACTTATTCTGACTTTTTTCTCTCTCTTTATTTTTTTTGTAAAATCCCCCACACCCCCATAAGTTTTATTCTGACTTGAATATTGTTTCTTGCCAACACAACAAGTCAAAAAGAGATTCTTATCCCTTACCTTCTTGGAACAGTGAGAGGTTCATCAAAATCTGGCTGTGATGTGACAATATCAACTTCACATGGTGCAGACTTTACATATTTCACATTTAGTTTCTCTGCTATGAACTCTCTGTTGGCTAGCTCAGCCGTGGAGAGGAACTCTTGGAGAGAGGACTCCGCTGTCACAGATTGTAGGTTTAGACGGCCCCAGTCAAACCCATCATTGACTTCAGTTGTGTGAAGCTAAAATACATAATGATTAATGTATATTAAGAACTTTTTATAAAATGTTTAATATTATGGACTAAGAGCCAGCAGGTGACAGACCTTCGTTTTTTATAAAAGCTGAAAAGGAGGAGGAATTTTTATATGGATCATAGTGGCTTTGGGAGATAACAGGTAATAAAGGTGTAAAAATTCTGTGTCAAAGTATGTCTAATTTTTTTATATTTTCTTCAGAATAGTATTAGAAATGCACGTCATGCATTGCCAGGCAATTAAGTGTCGTGGCAACCCCCTGCCAGATACCGTTAAACATTAACCCTCTGACAAATAAATCTGGAATAGCGGTGGAATAGTTATACTCTGTTTTGTCTTTCTCTGTCATCAGTAATTTGACATTTGAAGGAAAAAGACAAAACAGAGAATAACTATTCCACCGCTATTCCAGGTTTATTTGTTAGAGGGTAAAACTTTATTATTGCTCTCTATATTAGGTAAGGTAAGACTGTACAATTGTACACAATGGGTTAGTTTGTTCAATAATCAAAAGAGTAGCGTATCAATGTATAACAATTGTGAAAATATTATTACTCAAGCATTAGAAGTTTAATTATGAAAGTTATTCAATTTGTTTACCAAGGTATTATCTTCTACATGTCTGCGATGACGATTTTTAGCGAATCTGTCTTTGATGAGCGCTCGACCAAGCGTGTCCTTATTCTTTTTTCCCATTGAGACTCGTACAATGTATTTTTACAAATATTTTACAGTGAACACTAGTAAGAATTAAACGTGGTTAACCGTGGAATAACCAAAATGAACCAAAACAACATGAACAACATTGAACATGTGACAAAAATGTCAAAATCAAATTTTAGACGTCAATCAAATTGACAGATATTCAAGGAAACAACATTCAGAAAATGAAAAAAAACCACAGATGTAATTCTCTATGAGAAATAAAAATCATGGCTGGGCGTAGATTGAGTAAAAAAGCTAGGTTAAAGTACTGTGTAACCGCGTATGAGATAGCGATAACACGACGTAATGATAAATAACAGGACAATAATTATTACCATTGTTTAGTAGTCAATATTTGTATTAACCGATCAACAATATTTGTATTAAACGTGTTTTTTGTGAAAACAACTAACTAAATAACTAATGAGAAATACAATGACACCACGAATTCTCAAAATTTGTTTTGAAATTCGGTAAATAAAAAAATCGGTTACACGATAAGGGACAAAAAGTGTGTGGGGCCTCTAAATAGTGTTCTGTGGATCTTTTTAAAGGACCTTAAAAGGCTGACATCCAGGGCCGTAAAATAATTTTTAAAAAAAAGCAACCGAGCTGAAATCCACAGACCAATAACATATAGGATACTGAAATCCATAGTACAGGGTTATGCTGTATCTCAGTGGCACACTAATTTCGTGAAAATTTCTAATAATTAGGTACATGTCAAACTCAAATTTTCTATTCGCTAACGTCAGTTTTTAACCAAGATGACGTCATAGACAATGACTTTTGATCATAGCCATTAATGGGATGGAATAGAAACCGGAAACAGCTTTTTCACGTATGTTTTCGTATCGATAGTTTTTAAAACTCTATTCACTAAGCAAAAATGACAGTTTGTAATTGGAAACTTTATTAGGTGGCAACGATCGTTTTAACAACTAGTCGGGACCAGTGTTTTGCGACTCGCCACTATAATGCGTCCGTTTTATAGAGGTAATAATTTTTTAGCATTCTCAACGAATGTAGAGATGTTTTAATTTCGAAGGATTTTTATTAATTACAAATTGGCTGAATTCCGCTCGTTTTTTCAGAAAAATATATTATAATAAAAAATTGATACCTAGTACCTAGGTACTTACCTATTAGTTGTTAAAAGGTAAGTAATATAAAGTAAGGTTGGTTCGTCGGAGTTAAATTAGTGTTATTTTGTAAGCAAGTAGGTACTATATTTTGTGGTTATGTTAATGTTGTAGATAATAATTTAAAAAAAATATGGCTCGTGCCGTATTGATGGGGCATGCTGAAGAGCAGCGCCAACAAAAGGCGCTACGGGTCCACAGGCGCAGGCTGCGCGATATGTATAACCCAATGGAGCTGCCAGAAACAGAGTTCATTGCGAACTTTCGTTTGAGCAAGGCTGGCTACCAGCAGGTGTTAGAGGAACTCGGGCCTCACCTCCAAGCCGCTCGACGAAGGACAGCTGTTCGCAAGGAACTAAAGGTAAGTCTCATGTAGGTACTAAAGTACCTATTTTCTATCTTTGTACCTATTCTACTCCCTTTACAACCTCTCGCACTGCCAAGGGTCACTGGTAGAGATCTCTTATAGAGTGCTTCCCTGTCCACTTTTACTTTCTTTGTCTCTTTATTGTTACAACTTTCTGGTACAAAATAAAATAACAAATAAAAATAAAATTCTGATATTTATATTGAGGAAGAAAATATTGAGATTAATTTAACCCTAAAATTGGATTTTATATTTATTGCAGATCCTAGCAGCTCTGCATTTTTATGCCACGGGTACATATCAGCGCCCAATGGGGACATCTATCTTCAATACGATGTCCCAATCATGTTTTAGCCGATGTCTACGTGAGGTAACTGATGCACTCAATGCTCGGGAAGTACTCACTAAGTACATAAAGTTTCCTGCATCCCAAAGGGAAAGGGAAATAATTATGCAAAAGTAAGTTAATAACATGAAACTAATTAGCAAATCTAGTTATTATAATTATTATTATACAAGTCTTTTTATATTTTTAATAATAATACCTTTATTTTCATGCCTTATGTTATTTTATTATACCTATACATAACATATTGTTACTTACTATATTTTTTCAGCTTTATGGAAAAGTTTGGGTTCCCGGGCATTATAGGTTGCATTGATGGAACTCACGTAGCCCTAGTACGGCCCATAGAACATGAGGAGTCATTCCTCAATAGGAAATTTTATCATTCCTTGAATGTAATGATAGTAAGTATCCTACTTGTCCTACTTGATATTATAAATGTGAAAGTGTGGATGTTTGGATTTGGATATTTAGATGTTTGTTACTCCATCACGCAAAAACGGCTGAACGGATTAGGATGAAATTTGGAATGGAGATAGATTATACCCTGGATTAACACATAAGCTACTTTTCATCCCGGAAAATCAAAGAATTCCCACGGGATTTTTAATTTATATTCTACGCGGACGAAGTCGCAGGCATCGGCTAGTAATAAATAAAAGCATAGTAGATAGAAGTGCTAATGTCACTTTATCAATAGTTTATGTATATCTATATCAATATAAAAGAGGGAAAAAAATTATTATAATAAACTCTGAAACTGCTGAACTGATTTTAATAACTCTTTCACCATTAAAAAGCTATTAATCTGCTTATACAGCGAAGCCAGGTGGATCTGCTAATAAGACGTTTTAAATTGGTAAATAATATATGTTGCACTACATACTTGTTATAATTAATAGTGATATATTATTTTTATTTCAGATTTGTGACGCCAATCTAAGCATTCTGCATGTAGATGCGTCATTTGGTGGCGCATCTCATGATTCCTTTGTATGGAATAACAGTATGGTCAAAACCATAATAGAAGGCTTGACGAATGAGCGGTGCTGGTTATTAGGCATGTATCTTATTACTGTTTTTGTGTTATATATCACTCTTTTTGTACTGAACGCTAAATTGTTGGCGTCGTATAACTAAAATATATAAATACATCCTTTCTAGGTGATTCTGGGTATGCACAGCGTCCATGGATGATGACACCCATCTTGGACGCTGCTGCTGGATCCCCAGAAGAACACTACACCAAACTTCATTGTCGAGTCAGAAACAGTGTGGAGCGCTGTATTGGTGTGTTGAAAGCACGTTGGCGGTATTTATTAAGCCACAGAGTGCTTCACTATGATCCAGTTGTTGCTGCGAAAGTAGTGAATGCCTGTGTGTGCTTGCACAACATTGCCAATGTGCGCAACGTGCCAATTCCTGAGGACGACAATGGAGAGGGTGGTGATAACCAGCAGCCCCAGCAAGCCCTTGAAACACCAGATACTGCGAATGCAGATTCTACGAGGGCAATGCTCGTTAGAAGATTATGGGATGCCAGGCCCTAGATAGGTGGGTATATAGAACTAATCCTATGTAATTTTCATGGGCATGAAGGAAGGAGGCAATTATTTTTATTGCCAAAAATATCATAGGTATATATCTCACAAGACCGCTTTACTCACGAGCTTTGTCGACGTCAGCCCGACTAGTTTCGAACCCATCCGGAATCCTTTTTCAAGGAGTCAGTTCGCGCACGCGTCGCGGTTGAGACTTGATATATTATATAATATGGAAATCATTCACGATAATTGAAACTGTCCTGTGCTGAAAATATCCATTATATTATGGCACACTATGTAATTATAAAGTTGTCATTATATATTAACATAGCTAGAAGCTTTTTTCAGGTATAGAGACGTCGATTATTTCAGGGATGAAGAGCAGAGTAACCAACAAAGTTCAACAAGTGGTGAAGCTGAAGTGGTAATGCTTTAATTCTCAGTGTCTCTACGTGATCAAATCAGAAACAAGGAGATCGTTTAGCTGAAGAAGCAGAGTAGACAAATGGAAGATGAAACAAATTCTGCCATAGAAGACAGTAGAAATTAATAATTCTTAACTGTAGATGATGTCTACTATTTAAATTCATTATATGGTACATAATATACCGAAAGGAGATTGGCTAAGTTGAAACCAGCTATTTTAAAAACCATACAGATTCACAAATCATTTAGTTTTTATAAATTTTTACAAAGTATTTTTCTGAGTAAACACCATATTTTTAGAAGTTGGAAATCTATAGAACAACATAAACAAACTTGATAAGATATGTAGGTAGGTACTTCTTTTACATTAAAATATTAATTAAGTAAACTCTAATATAGAAATATATAAACTTTGTTTTTATTATAAATATTTCCTGTAATAATCACAATCATTATAAGATAAGTAGGTACTTCTTTTACATTAAAATATTAATTAAATAAACTGTAACTTAACAATAAAAGGAACTTTGTTTTCATTTCAATTATTCCTGTAATAATATCTAGTAGTAATCACAATTATTATCATGAGATACGTATTTCTTTGACGTCCCGCTTTAGTTTCGCTTCAACTTGAGCGACTACTCGCGTCAATTTGAACACGTCCATACAAGTTAGCTGACACAATCGGCGCGAGCGACTTCCGTCCCGCGTCCCGCACGTTATTCGCCTCAGTTTGAACAGAGCTTCAGTCCCAGGTTCGATTCTCAGAGAAAGAAATGCTGATGGAGTTCCAAAATTAAAAGTCTATACGCATTAGATTTTTAATTTCTGCTACTCCATCAGCTATTTCTTGTACAGCTGCACTAGACAGTCAGCCATCCTGCTAAGCGTCTCCGTGTGCCGCTCCTCATTCTCTAGCCGCCTTGTCTCTAACTGGTATGCCCAGTTGGGGACATTCACATCCTGGCGAACTGAAATGAAAAAGGTGAACATTATATTACAAAAGTTAAAAAAAATGGACCAAGTAGCCTATATCCCTTCCCACAAACTACCTCTGTACAAAATTTAGTCAAAATCAGTTAAACAAGTGAGCTGTCAACAGCTAGCAGACAAACTGACAGACACTCTTTCATATTTATAATATTAGGGGTTTAATAAAATAAAAAATTGTCAATAATCTTAATAATAAAAGTAAAAGTTGTAGCGATTTTTTTTCACATAAATTAAATTATTAAAAAGCAGTGACTGCCTAATGGGTTTTTTCTTGCCTCCTATTGTGACAATCCCAGTGCGTTCGAATCCCAGACACGCACCACAAACTTTCCTGGGTTAGGTGCATTTTAAGTAACTAAATATAACTTGCCTTAAACCATTAAGGCAAAAGGGAAAAATCGTTAGGAAACCTTTATGCCATTTAAACCATATAAGCCTGTCTCCATAATGTTCTCCATGTTGTGTGAAGTCTATCAATCGGCATTTGTCCATGGCTATTTCACCCTGGGAATTGAAGGTGCTATCTATATGAAGTGATGTATGATTAGGTATAAATTAAATACTTACTTGGTCTTAAATTTCTGGCTGTTGTAGCTTGTCCTGAAAATATTGAATCTATTTAATTTTTGCTAGATAACTAGCTTATGCCTGCAACTTCATCCGCATGGACTACACAAATTTCAAACTCCTAATTTAACCCCATTGGGAGTTGAATTTTGTAAAATCACGACGTCTACATCATAATAGCCATCTGTATACGCCTAACAGCCCAATTCATACCGTAATTTGAGCTGTGAGTTGATAGATCAGTCAGTCAGTCAGCTTTTCTTTTTATATATTTAGAAGATTAATTAGATTATGCTCATCTGCATGTGTTGCTATCCAATTCACATTGAAATTGATGGTACTATGCTGGAAACCTTCATGCAAATGTCAAGAAAACAATGGTTTAACTCAATTAAATGAAACACTTATTTATACAAACGCCTCGGTAATTAAAAAATTGGCAGACTAACATTAATATTATTTAAATTTAAATCATTACATTTTTTTTACTTTTCTTGTATTCATGTTTTAAGTGTTATGTCAATAACACCTAATATTGATGGGCTGTCTTCTTCCTCCATGTTCGTTGTTGGAGCCTGCAAAATATTTATAGAAATAAACTAAGCCATTCATAAATTATAGAGATATGTAGAAAGGTATAATATACAATATGCAATAATGTTAATGCATGAAGTCACCTTCAAGTTAGCAAGCCCAAGTGCACCCCACACAAACCATTATGTTTAGTTTATGTTTGATTTTTATTTGGATCAAATTCAATGTTGTACATACTCTAGAAACTAGTATCTGTGTTGTGGTTTTACTGATTGCCATGTTTTTAATACTCTTCTTAGTATTCTTGCATGCCTACTCTATACATGCAAAATAACACTGTAAGTATATGCATGTGTACTTTTAGACAATAACAGCTTTTTAGTATATACCTATTACTATAAATATAAATGATAATATAGATTAATTAACCTTGATGAAAATAATGATGAATAAAAATTAATATCACAATATTTAAGACTGCATTACAATTAGGTACTATGGACAATATTTATCAATAAGTATTAAAAGAAAAACTAACATCCAGTGGAATTTGGACTCCCTTCAATCCTTCGACTGCTACCTTCCCTATAATGGAGAGGATCCTTTCTTCTATAGGTGTTAAAGGTAGCAGCCTATTGGGCCCTCCACCCGTTCCCCTAGCCATCCTCCTAGAGTCAGCCGCTTTATTTTTTATCTTCGCCTTTAGTTCAATCCAGTACTACAGAAGAGAGATATAAGTTTCTAATGTATTGTTCAAACTCTTCTATCAACATAATAATAGATACCTATAAGACTGAGTTTACTTGTGGTTAATTTTAGGGTCAAATGTTCTATGTAAGGTGACATAATATTATGATTAGTTTAATCTCCCATGCAGCATGCTGTGTACCTATGACAAGCAAGTTAATTATTTAATTATATTGTACCTATGAAATGACTAGATATATTTTTTGTATACTAATAGGTAATAACTTACTCTTCGCCATTGTTTGCTGCTTTTTGAAACCCCTTCCCCAACTGCATTTAGCTGGAGGGCAAGGGTTTGCCAGGCCTGTCGTGCAGCCTGGTTCCCTAGAGGCCCTCCAGCGTATCGACCCATCGCAATATAGCGATGGGTCTCTGCAAACTCAACCAAGAGTTCAAATTGGCGCACAGAGACTTTTCTTCTTGGAGGCATCTAAATAGACAAAATATGCTTCATGATTTAGTTCAAATTGTGTGCTGAAGGAATAATTAGGTAGGTACACAATAAAAGCACTCAAGAATACTGTAATTCTATAGTCATAGCGATTAATATGTTTTTACTTACTTTCGAATTCAAAGCATGGTATGCTATCTTAGAACTCTGCTGCTAAACTAGATTAATAGCGCCATCTAGGAGCTGGATTTAGAAATAATGTTCCAGTGTTAACATGTAAATTATTTTTAATGACAGTGTTAACATAATATAAAATACTCAAGTTCCAATATTGTGAAAAATTAAATTAAAAACATACTTTCTTTTTATTTGGAAAAAAGAAATATTCAATTATTATAAATTTTGCTAAAATTAAGCTTTATTTTTAAAATAATAGTTAAATGTTCTTCAAATTCTAGATTTTCATATCTATGGTCAAGAAAACTGGGTGACAAGTGTCAGAAAAGTTTGAAATTTGAATTCATTTCATAACGAAATTCTACAGTGGTTCTACAGTTTTGGGAGTAATTTTATTTGATATTAAAGATTTCACGACTTTTGCTTTGCTTTCGGACTCCGACGATCCCTACGTTTATTATTTTGGCTTGTTTTTTGGACTACTGTTTCTTGTGTAAACGATAACTTGGCATTCCCCCTGAACTCTGTTGCAATCTGATTTTGTTTAGTGGTTTAGAAGTTTAGATTTGTAAAATGTCTCAAAAAGTATGTTGTGTGCCTGGCTGTTCAACTGTTGCAGGCGATGGTAAGTAAATTCGTTCTGTTTTATATCAGAAAGTATTGCTTGCTGCCTCATATACTCAATTGATTCAATCGGAAGATTGCCCTTGAAAGTTATCATTTCAAGGATGCAGTGATGCAAGGATGCCTTTTTGACAAGATGCGTTAGCTCTAGCACCACAGTTTTGTTTAATTGCAAACGTGAGATGTAGGTACTAAACCCTAAAATGTTGATGTTTGAACAGTGACTTAATGTTTTTAGCACTTTTCTCAATAGAAATAAGCTATTAGTCGGATCACTATAATTAGATAAGCTTGATGTTTAATATCTTTACTTCATTATGTATTTCCAGGTATCTCACTGCACCGTTTCCCCAACCCAAATCAGCACATTGATTTGTTTCAAGTGTGGCTGAAGAAGATTGGGGGTCATGTAGCGGAATTAGATAAAGATTACATTTACAGCAACAGAAGGGTCTGTCGTAGACATTTTGAGGACATTTATTTGTACCCAACAAAGTTGTGTTCCCTAGCCATCCCATCACTCTGTTTAGCAGGTTGGTTAGACATTTTTAAAGTACCTTTGTAACTAGCAAATATTTTCACTTGCTAATTGGTATATTTTAGATATTATGTAACTTGTCACAGAATATCAGACAGCTATGGTTTCAAGTTAATTATTTACAAGAACTTTTTATGTAGAAACATGGACAAGTCTTACTCTCTAATGTGAATAATTCATATCTCAATGTATTTACTTTATTATGGTTTTGATATTGATATTTTTATTTTAGAGAATATGGCTGCTGCTGAAGCAATAATTGTTTCTGAACCGCATACTAGCTCCAGTTTCATATCAAATTCTAATGAAATGGAAATGGCACCAGGTAATTATAAATCTTAAATCTAAATATATAAAAGGAAAAGGTGACTGACTGACTGACTGACTGATCTATCAACGCACAGCTCCAACTACTGGACGGATCAGGCTGAAATTTGGCATGCAGATAGCTATTATGATGTAGGCATCCGCTAAGAAAAGATTTTTGAAAATTTAAATCCCTAAGGGGGTGAAATAGGGGTTTGAAATTTGTGTAGTCCATGCGGACGAAGTCGAAAGCATAAGCTAGTTAGTACCCTATAATTTTAAATCGCCTTTAAGTTTATTTTTTAACATGGCAGATATGTATATGCCATACAATAGGAAATGCAAAAAAATAGTGTTTTTGATTTACATGATCATATCATTTCAATTTAATTAGATACTAATAGAATAGTGTAGTATAACTTAAATGAACTACTGATGTGAAAGTTTGATACCTTTCAAATCAAACATCATTTTTTCATTTCCATTGTTGGTAGCTTTAGTATTAACTAGTGACCTTACCTTCGCATGGGTAGCTTATTACAGTTTTCATGTGGATCTCTAATTTTTTGAAAATAAAATATAGCTTATGTTACTCAGGAATAATGTAGATTTCTACTTGTAAAAGATTTTTTTAAAATTGGTTGGTATAGATTATCGTATTATTATCTCATGTGTTATTTTTGGTATTTTGCAGGACTTGTTGCAACATCAAGTAAAGCAGTACCTGCAGTTGCTATTAAGTTAAACTCAAAGGACAATTTAAAAGGTATATCAGAATCCTTCGTTTTAAACTAAAAAGTTTTTATAACTTACTTGGATTAGTTAAATATTATAACTGTGGTGATCATGCCATGCTTCATACTCTGTCTGTAGCAGACACTTTTAAAAACAAATTCATGTGGACAAAGTCTCAGGCATATCAAGTTGGGATCAATATTTTTTCTGCCCCAAAAATGCCAGGTTGTCTAAATAACTCTGTATAATATGACTTCAAGACAACAATATTATACACGGTCAGAAAGACTAGCAGCAGAATAACAGTAAAAAGGCTCTATTTTGATAACCCTAAGAATTTATTGCTCATTGATAATATCTTTAGTCATGATCAACTCATTGCCAGCTTATTACTGAGCATAGGTCTCCTCTAAGAGTGAGATGAGTTTAGGCCATCGTCTGCCATGCAGGTTTCCTTAAGATATTTTTTCGTTCACCATTAAAGCAAGTGATATTTAATTTCTTAAAATGCACATAACTCTGCAAAGTTAGAATTGATTGCACCCCCAACCTGTCGAAAAGTCATAGCTACTAGGCTGTTATACGATTGCACTGAATGACGAACCATGATTAATCATGATGGTACTTAATGAACAGCAATTTTTAATATTTGATGTCATTTTACTTTCAGCTAAGAAGTGGGTTCTCACCAAACAAGAGAAGGAACTCTGCAAAGAAATTTCAAATATGAGACATCAATTAAAAAAATGTCGAATACAGAAAGACTACTTTAAGAAGAAGGCTGCTATTAAACTTAAAAAGACCGAAGCATTTGAGCTTTTGATGAAAAATATGAGTGAAGAGACAAAAACTTTTTTTGCTATGCAAGTCACTCAATTTGGAAAGAAAGCAAAAGGAAGACGCTTCACAATTAAAGAAAAAATTCTTTCCCTTGCATTGTACAAGCGCAGTCCAAAGGCATATAGGTTTCTAAGTTCTTTTAGTGTTTTGCCTAAGAGAAAAACACTTTCTACTTTATTACAAAAAATAAACCTCAAGCCAGGTAAAACCGTGGAATTATTTGAAGAATTAAAGAAACCTGTAACAAAGTTAAATGACAACCATAAGTTTTGTACGATTATCTTTGATGAAATGGCAATTTCACCAAATTTAACCTACTGCAGAAAAAATGATGAAATTATTGGTATGGTGGATGACGGTGAGGAAAAAAAGAAGCAAATTTGTGACCATGTTTTGGTGTTTATGGTGAGAGGTATAAAAAAATTCAAACAACCAGTTTATTTCACATTTTGTAGAGGCTCTACTAAAGCAGACAGCTTAAAGGCACAAATAAAAACTGTCATAAAAGAAGTAGAAGCCACAGGTTTAAAAGTTGTGGCCACTGTTTGTGACCAGGGGGCATCAAACCGAGCTGCTATAAACAGTTTACTAAATGAGACTAGAATAGAATATTTAAGAGACAACAAAGAATGGACTGGTGGGTTTTTTGAATTAAATAAAAAAAAGATTTTTCCTTTATTTGATGCACCCCATCTGATGAAGGGTATAAGAAATAATTTGTTGAACAAAAATTTAATGTTTACCCAAGATGGGAAGCAAAAAGTTGCAAAATGGCAGCATTTAGAAGAAATGTACCACAGGCAGCCAGGCTATAAAGGTGTCCGCTTGGTGCCTAAATTAACGGCGCAACATGTTGTGCCCAAACTAATACCTAAAATGAAAGTGAAACACTGCACTCAGGTATTCAGTCGGACAGTCGGCGTTGCTCTTGGATATATGGCAGGTACCTACTTGATTAGTATACTGATGTACATTGCTCTCTTTACCATTGTCAAAGTTGGTGGATTTTACTCTTTATGCAAGGTTTTCTACTTCATCATGATCATCATGATCACTCCACCGCCGGGTCACTACAGAGTAGGAGACGACGTCATAACCACTAGGCTATCCAGCTTATTTGTGTATTGTGTTCCATTCTTATTAATTAGTAGAATAGAATATTTTAATTTTTACTTATTATAATTTATTTTATGAGTATTTAACATGTCCTTTTTTTCTTTTTAGATTGTGGGCAACTTCCAGCTGAAAATAAAGACACGGCCGATTTGTTAATATTGATGGACGAATTATTTGATTCTGTGAATGGGAGTTACAGCAAAATAAGGAATGGTAAAATTTATAGAACTGCTGTAACTCCCAAATCTCCTCATCACCAGTTATGGAGAAAAAGTTTGCCAGTATTGAAGTCCATGGTCTTTGTTACAAAGGATGGGAGAAAAGCCTCTGTTCCATCAATTTCGAGCTGGATAAAAACAATTGAAGGGTTCCAGTTATTAATCAATCATTTAAAGTCCCTCAATGTAACTTCACTTTTGTTACGACATTTCAATCAGGACCCCTTGGAAAACTTTTTTGGTGCAATAAGAGCACAGGGCCATTCAAACAATATGCCAAATGCATATGGGTTTCAAGCAGCATATAAGACGTTAATGGTAAATAATTTAACATCTCCTCATTCTGTCGGGGCAAATTGTGAAAAAGATGGGGACTTTTGCCTAAACAATTTAAAAAATCTTATAAAAAGTAGCGAAAAGAGTAACGAAGAAAACATAGAAAATATAGAAATAGATTTTAATGATTTGAACATTGAAAATATAAATACAAATAAACTAATTGAAGGCAAATCTCCGACAGATGTAGAGAGGTGTGCGGCAGTAGCATATTGCAGTGGATGGCTTGTGACAAAAGTGCAAAAAAAAGTTTTCAAAAGTTGTCCTGAATGCATTGAAGTGTTTAAAAGTAAGGAACTGGAGGCTTTTCATAAACATATTAAAATTAGCGAATACAATGACAAAGGATGGCTATGTTATCCGACGAGAAACATTTTTGATTGCTTCGCTGAGATCGAAAATCACGTAATTGAAATTTTGAAAAACAGAAGTAATAAAAATAAAATACAAGAGTACGTAAAATTAATACTATTATCAAATATAAATTTTAACTTTATATCATGTAGCTCACATAGAGACAAAATTATTAATTTTTTGACCAAGGAAACTGTCATTTTTTTTATAAATAACTGGTGCAAAGATATTAATTTTATTTTAAATGGAAAAATTCACTTTTTTGATTCAAGAGATCCACTTAAATGTGATGCTGATATTTATTATAAAAAAAATAAATTGAAAAAGTTTAAATAACTTATAATAAGTTGTGTTTAATTTTTGAATTAAATTTGATTGGCGGGAGTTAAATGCCATTGTGATATTGGTAATTATCAGTATTGCCAAGATAAGTACCATTATCCATTCAAAACTCCCGCAAATCAAACACCACATTCCTACCTAATTTAAAAAACTATAAAGTATGTATATAGGTAGGTATATATACTGGGTATTGGCTGTATTTAGTACCAAACCCGTCTCCTAGATGGCGCTTTTCAAGTGGGCGCCTTGACGGCCCGACTTACCAGTCTAGTGATTCAAAGTTAGGTACTACAAAATTAATCAAAACAAACATTAGGTCGTAACTCGTAATGTCAATGTCAAATGTCCATAGATAATAATTAAAAACTAGTGTAAGTCGTACAAATTAAAAAGTCTTACATTTCTACTACGCTACCTGTCAGGCAGAGATATTTAATTTAGCCATATAAAGTCGATAAAATACGCGAGTATGTTAATGTTGGCCAACTGCCAAGTGTTAGGTACTCGTAACTAGTTAGCCACGCATGCGATACGGAATACAAAATCACGTGACCTAAATTTCATGGATTTCCAACTGGACTCAATGTCTAACGAAAACTTTCAAAGATACAGCTGAGCGTCTGTGGTGATTATATACTCTTTGCATATTCAATGTACTCTGTGGCTGAACTGAAAACCTGGTCGGTGCTGAAAACACAGACCCATCCCAGACCTGTGTCCACCTGTGTCACAGCACAGTACGAATCAATGTATTCTGTGGTACGAATTCTGAAATCCATAACATAAAATAAACAAGTTACCTACTAATTTTCGGAGTAGTACCTACCTATCTACTTTGAAAAGGTTCGTATTTTACCAAATCAATAATGCTGACTTAATGCATTTATACTCAAACTAATTCATGAACCCTTTCAGTGATGATGTCCGAATATTACGACCATTACCATCGATGGGAGCCTTTGGCCGAATTTCATTTCTATATCGATGAAAACGAAGATCTTTATGATGAGAATTATTTCTATTGTTTATGCAGTCGAGCGTTCATAAGGTACGTTCTTATAATACGACATAAAACATTTTATAGGTTATAATCAATACTTTGCACAAAGTTGAAAAACAACGGTACGTCTTATGATTTCGATTCGTATAAGGTTCCATATATACAAAAATATTATTCCTTGGTATTAAGGATTTGCTGTTGGACAAATTTTGGACCTTCTGTATTAGAAATAATTCTCTTTACAGGCTGATAATTTGAAATAGGTCAATAGGAAAACTTCTAACCTTATTACTATTTACCAGGTTACATACATACATAAACATATTCATGGAATAATCCATGTGTGTCTGTCGGTCTGTCTGTCTGCTAGCTTTTCACTGCCCAACAGCTTCTCTTCTAAATCTTATTTTATTCTAAAAAATTGGTAACACCAGCACTAACTTATGGTATAGTACAGGTTGTCCTCTAGTGCTAATCTGCGCTATTCTTTTGGTAGGTCCTCTTCCCATCTCCTTTGTGACCGTCCTCTCGTTCTCTTCCCATCTCTGGGGTACCAGGATATGACCTCTTTGGTCCATTTTTCATGATATATAGTCCAGGGTTAACTCCTCATTTAAATTTAAAAAAAAACAATTTTGTTATAGAGATGCGGTAAAGACTTACTATGCAGAAGGGGAGTGTGGTAGTGAGAGTGATGGTGAAATAGTATCGCAATCACAAGAAGTTGATGACCACTCTCATGTTCACTTCTCTGTTAATACTTCCTACAAAGTCAAGTGTGAGGTAAGTTGCATGATCTATTTATTTAATGTGCTTAACTATTTTAAAGAAACTTAATATAAGTCCCGCAAATTGATAATGCGCGTGGCCGCCATTTTACGACGTCATTTTGATGTTAATGAGACATGCTTCCAGCGCAATACCAATTTGCGGGACTTATAACTAAGAATACCTACCTTATAATTACTTAAAAACATGTGATTACCAAACATAAACATTTGCCGTAACAAACATTTTTATGCCTATGGTTAAAGGTATTTATTTTTATTTTTTAATTCAGTTACAAGTTAGCACTCACCTCAATCTCACCTGGTGATCATGCAGTCTAAGATGGAAGGGGGCTTACCTGGAAGGGGTATGGCAGTTTTTATTAAACCCATGCCCCTTTGGTGTCTACACGGCATCATACCGGAACGCTAAATTGGTAACTAGCCACGGCCGAAGCCACCCACCAGACAAATAGGCAAAGCTAACAGGCAAAATTATGCAAATGTGCTGTAGTTGATGCATCAATGCTAGGTCTTGTATTGTTTAGTTTGATTTTCAACAATGACAAACAGAAATGTATTAGGCGTTAGGTCTAATTATATTGCATCTGTGTTCATATCGTATTGTATGATCATGAGAGTAGGCAAGTTTATATGCAGGTTTTCAAGAACATGTTCCTGTAAAATTGTCACAATTCGGTATTTGACTCCAATTTTTTTATTACTTTATTATAAACTAGGATAAAAATAATGACGTAAACTGAAAAAACTAATTAAATAGATCAAATAACAAAAAAGTTATAAGCATTTAAATATTTCTGATTAGACAGAGATAGCGAAATAGCATTTGACGTCACACCTTACTAATGCCATAGTAGCTTCGTGCGGTTTCATACAAATTTTCGTTTTGCGAGAAAGGGATAGAAGACCCTCCAACTCCAAAATTAAAATGCCTGTAACTTTGTAAGTCTTTGTTTGATTTTAATATATTTTTCAGTGTACGTCATTATATTTATCCTAGTTTATAATAAAGTAATAATATTTATAAAATTCAAAAGTAGGAAAATAGCCAATTAATTTACAGAAAGATGAAGGCACCAGCTGCTATTGCAGTGCATCTCACACTGACAACTATTGTTCAACCGATGAACTTGATCCCACACAAATGCACTGTTTCCCTTCCCACGCTCTACAACCTAGCGATAGTGGAGCCGACTTAACATATCAAGATTGTCATTCTGATTACACGACACATGACAAAATAGAGAAAATGGATCAGGATTTTACTGAAATCAATGAGAATTACCTATCTGAGGACTCGTGGGAGAAGTTTTGGGCTTTAAACGGTGAAAGAATAATTTGGGCATCATGGATAGATAAATACAGTGATTATATCAATCCAACGTATCTGGGAGACAATAACGAGCTAGCATTGGATGAATGTAGGATTCCTACTCAACATTCCACAGAACCTATTTGTAATAAGGATTCTAAACTAAAAAATGAAGAGGAAAGTGCAAGAGAAAGGAAATTCTCTTATGACTCCAAAGTCAATCCGTATAAGAAGAAACAGAAAGGACTTAATATAGACGAAAGTAAAAACGATAAAATATTAATTAACGTAGTCAATAAAGATGATCTTTGGGTTCCAGTTAACAGAAGAAGGTCTTGTTCTGAACACGAAAGGATCGTAAGTCCTAGAACGCTCGGTGGGACAGATTCAATGACTAATGTGACTAAGCTAACTTTATCAAGTTATAATGTCACGTCAAGTCATGTGACGTCAGTGTCAACACCTACCGATGATTATAGCGTATCGTCAAGATCATCTGACGATCAGTACAATGATCAGACTCGTATTATTAACATTGAATACAATGATCAGACACCATCAGTAGAAATGGATAGTGAAGAACACTGGCAATTTCTGTGGAAGAAACACTTTGGTGAACAATTCGCTTTACACTACGCAAATTACATTGAGTGTCATGAAGCTCACAACAAATTATTGCTATCGAACATACATGTCGAAAGTAAATTAGAAGAATTAAAAGTTTCGGAAGTCGATTGCGAGAACAGCGAAGGTAATTCTCAAGAATTGCCATCAGTAATTGAAGTTCAGACACAAATCGATCAAATTAAACTAGATGAGAAACCAGCTAAGCCTAAAAAGAGGGGTAAGAAATCGAATAATCGTATTATAAGTTCAGTGGGAATGCTGTTACAGAATTTGCTTAAAGAGCAAAAGGAAAAAGAAGTTGACACACCAGTCGATCAACCAGTTGAGCAACCAGTAGATCAGCCGATTGATCGACCAGTTGACCAGCCAGTTGATCAACCAGTAGAAGGGGAAGATGGGCAAAACTTTAAAGCTGAAGTGGTTACATTAGAAGTTGTTGATAGTAAAAAAGGAATCAATAATGTGCAGCAAAGTAGTAATAGTACTGTTTCAAACAATTACAATGATGACGACGATGATGAACCTCCAGAAGAAAAGCCAGTTTCATTGAAAAGAAGGTAAGACAGGTTAAAATTACACCTTGTCTTGGTTGTTTGTAATAAACCTTTCCTGTACTCGTCCTTAAAATTTTCTGAGTAATAAAAGTAATCATGCATAAAAAACCGGCCAAGTGCGAGTCAGGCTCGCACAACGAGGGTTCCGTACAAAAGTCCTATTTTTTCGACATTTTGCACGATAATTCAAAAACTATGATGCTTAAAAATAAATAAAAATCTGTTTTAGAATCCACAGATAAAGCCCTTTTATATGATACCCCACTTGATATAGTTATCTTACTTCAAATATTGAAAATACTAATTTTAGTTCATGACCACAACTTAATTTTTTTGTGTGATTTAACCACAAATTCACGGTTTTCAGATTTTTCCCTAATGTCTTCTATAAGACCTACCTACCTGCCAAATTTCACGATTCTAGGCCAACGGGAAGTACCCTGTAGGTTTCTTGACAGACAGACAGATAATAAAGTGATCCTATAAGGGTTCCGTTTTTTCTTTTGAGGAACTCTAAAAATAAAAATAATTTTTAAAACAAGTTTTAATTTCATTTTAGCAATTTTTCTTACAGCCACGAAATGGACGAGGAAGAAATAGCAACAGATAAAATAAAAACCACATTCCAAATAATGGGCTTTTCCTTTGACCCTACACAACTGCCTAAAGGTCAAGCTGTATATAGAAAACGTTTCATGAGACTGCGTCCGCCGAGGAATCGAAAACTTGGAGTGTCAAAGAAAACATACTTTGACGATGAAGGAAATGCATGTATAGATGAGGTAAGAAAGATTGATCTCTCCCTGCATCATTGCTTAGGTTCATGATACTTTCTATTAATGTATTGTAAAAGAGTCAGTCAGAAAAGCAGGCGAATTATTGGGTATTTTTGATAAGTTGTTTAAATTGTCCTCTCATATTAAACTTGCGCGCGGATATGGATTACAACGCGTAGAGGCTTATCGAGAGTTTTAGTCTTTAAACTAACCTAACTGAAATATTAACTTGATTGGGGAATAAATGCTATTGCAACCACTTGATTGAAATAACGACATAAACACAAAAAGTATTTAGTAGTCGTCAAGTCTCGAGTCCCCCTTCCCCTCCAATGAAGCGTAAAGCTTGTGCTAGGAGTAGGTACGACGGTAGGTAGGTGGGGTTTGAACCGGCGACCTTTCAGTCCGCTCCTTTAACGGTTGAGCCATCGAGGCTCTAAATATTGGAACAGTTACTTCAAGTCATCTTGGCGCGCGGCTCCGTGTGTGCGTGAAGCTCGTATAGATGCAGTGACTGCGTGTGCGTGACAAGGACGACATCTGCTGCGTCACTGTCGCACTAATCAAAGCTGCATATTTACATTTTATTTCGTGGCGCCACCCGAATCAGGGTTCATACTGAAAACCAGAGCTGTATGTTTTTGTACTTGTGCAAGACATATGGCATTTATGTTGAGTAGGGACCTTTTTTTTTCGGGTTGTGCCACACATGACATACTTTATTCCGGCGCTTCTTCTACTTGAGCTCTTTTGACTTTACTACCCAAGTATTAGAGGCGCCGGGATAACCTAACTGGTAATGTGTGGTACAGCTTCAAAAATAAACGTTTTTTCTTTCTTTCTTTCTTTCTTTCTTACAAAAACACGCACACATAGAGCCGCGCGTCAAGATGAGTTGATGTAACTGTACTGAAGATGAAAAAAAAAGGTCATTGTTACTTTGTTAAACAGAGTCAAGAATCACAAGATGATGGAGCGATGTTGACTGATGATGATGATGATGAAAATGCACAACAAATACTATCTGAGTCAGAGAAAAAAAATCTAGAAAATAGTAAAAATATTACGAATGATGAAGAAAAAGAGGCCAATGAATCGACAGATACAATAGATGAAAGTTTGGAACGTGTTGCAAATTCTGATGAACATGTTAGTGATCCTACGGACAGTAAAAATGAAGAAAATGCGGATGAAGTAACTGAAAATACAAGTAAGTATTAATTATTATGTACTTTTAGATGATGCTCGCGACTTTGTCAGCGTGGATTTAGGTTTTTAAAAATCCCGTGGGAACTCTGATTTTCCGGGATAAAAAGTAGCCGCATCCGCATCTGCGGATGTCGAAATATTGGCATCAAGCAACAACCGTGCTCTCCATTGCAACAAGGATCCTGGTTTACAAAATAGAACTTAATTAAATTTTTAATAAACTTTATTCTTTACAGGTCCAATAAAAAGAAGGCGCAGACAAAAAAGGTACACCAAAATAGAAGAGAACTACGATACATCGGACATGCCCTCTGAACTCGGGGATGATCCCAAAATGTATAAATATTGGAAAAAGAGACATTCCCTCTTCCACAGGTAAACACAAATTTCATTGAACAGTAGTATAGTATCATAGCGTAAATATAGTAGGTACGCGTCAGGTCGAGATGGCAATCGGGGAGGGAACGTCCCGCGCTAACCCGGTGCGGGTGAGTGCGGGTGTGATTACGTATTGCTACTGCTGTCGCGTTGCTGTCGCTACTGCAATGTTTTACGTAATCACCCCACGGGTCTCCTCTGAGAGTGAGAAGGGTTTGGCCATAGCTGGCCATGTGCGGATTGGTAGACTTCACACACCTTTGAGAACATTATGTAGAACTCTCAGGCATGCAGGTTTCCTCACGATGTTTTCCTTCACCGTTCAAGCAAGGGATATTTAATTACTTAAAACGCACATAACTCCGAAAAGTTAGAGGTGCGTGCCCGGGATCGAACCCCCGACCTCCGATTAGATGGCGGACGTCCTAACCACTAGGCTATCACAGCTTAATATTAATTAAGCTTAATTTAATTGCTCTGCAGTGAGCCGGCGATGGATTGATCATGATGAAACGATTAAAAAAAGAGGAGTTTTTCACAGTTTTTGTTTAAAGGGGGTTTATGTTGTAGTGTTCATTGTTCAAGGTTCGACGAAAATATAAACTTTGTTGTTTCAGATTCGACGAAGGAATAAAACTAGACCGGGAGAGTTGGTTCAGCGTGACGCCAGAAAACGTGGCGCGCCACATCGCCACCAAATACGTGTACGACGTAGTTATAGACGCGTTCTGCGGCGCCGGCGGCAACACCATACAGTTCGCACAGACTTCCAAGAAAGGTATAGCGCTGTCTCTGTTTGGCTCTATCATTTGTGTGGGTACATGACAGAGAGTGCTATACTAACTTTTCCCCGGAATGAAAGTATAGCGCTCGCTCTGTTTTTGTAAAGGATTAGGTAGAGAGAGTGTTATCTAAATATATAAAACACAAAAAATATTTCTATGTATGTCTGTTATAGACTTTGAAACCATCTAACCGATGCACCCCAAACTGGTTTCAGTAGAAAGGCAATAATGAGAAGATGGTTTTAGACCCAAAAAAACCAATGCATTAGGCACATTCTTAGTTTTTGAAAGAAAAAACTACTATTTATGAAATAATAACTTCAATTTTTTTTATAGGTTAGTAATAATGATGATGGTGACTACGGAACCCCACCGTGTGTGTTCTAATTCTGACACAGTTGTTCAGTTTTATTTACACACAATTTTTTGTTTCCAGTGATAGCCATAGACATAGACCCTGTTAAGATAGAGCTGGCGAAACACAATGCGGCAGTGTACGGTGTAACGGATAAGATACAGTTCATAGTGGGAGACTTCTTCGAGCTGGCGCCTATGTTGTCTGCTGATATGGTGTTCTTGAGTCCACCATGGGGAGGACCCAAGTATTCAGAGGTACAATTTTGTATTTCCATTGACAGCCATAGACATATACCCTGTTAAAATAGAGCTGGCGAAACCATGCGACAGTGTACGGTGTAGCGGATAAGATACAGTTCATAGTGGGAGACTTCTTCGAGCTGGCGCCTATGTTGTCTGCTGATATGGTGTTCTTGAGTCCACCATGGGGAGGACCCAAGTATTCAGAGGTACAATTTTGTATTTCAATTGACAGCCATAGACATATACCCTGTTAAAATAGAGCTGGCGAAACCATGCGACAGTGTACGGTGTAACGGATAAGATACAGTTCATAGTGGGAGACTTCTTCGAGCTGGCGCCTATGTTGTCTGCTGATATGGTGTTCTTGAGTCCACCATGGGGAGGACCCAAGTATTCAGAGGTACAATTTTGTATTTCCATTGACAGCCATAGACATATACCCTGTTAAAATAGAGCTGGCGAAACCATGCGACAGTGTACGGTGTAGCGGATAAGATACAGTTCATAGTGGGAGAATTCTTCGAGCTGGCGCCTGTGTTGTCTGCTGATATGGTGTTCTTGAGTGCACCCTGGGGAAGACTCAAGTATTCAAAGAAATTCAAAATTACTGTAAAAAATATATTATACACATAATATAAACTATAAAATTTATATTTCTTGTTCACAGTATTCCGAATATGACATAGAAACGATGTTAGAACCAAAACCAGCATCTGAGCTAATGAGGGTAGCTCGAGAAATCAACTCCAACGTCAGCCTGTATTTACCACGGAATACAAGGACAGATCAGGTACTTACCATTCTATTCTTCTATAATTAAGCTAGCGACCCGCCCCGGCTTCGCACGGTTAGCTTATTATAATTTTTGTAGGTTTCTCGATTTTTTTTTTGATTTCTCACTCTGAAGAGGAAACCCATGCTCTGTAGTGAGCCGGCGATAGGGGGATCATGATAATGATGATGTATGGTTGAGGCTGCTCAGTAATAAGTAATATTTAAGACTGTCAAGAAGAATCTCTATATATAAAAATGAATCGCCGAATGTGTTGCTGATCGCAAATCTCGAGAACAGCTGAACCGATTTCTCTAATTCTTTTTTCATAATATTCCTTGAAGTACGAGGATGGTTCTTATTACAGAGAGAAAAATTTTAAAAAAATCCTGAAAAAGAATCGACTGTTAGGCGGTACGAAGTTCGCCGGGGCAGCTAGTGTATAATTTATAATTATGTAACTTATTACTATGGTGCCATAAAAATCTGGTTTTAATAGTTTTAAAAAAATCCCCTTTTTGCAGGTACTATCATTAGCGAAAGAGGGGTGTAGTTCTGTAGAAATCGAGCAAAGCTATCTGGACAGAAGATTTGTAGCCATTACAGCATATTTTTACTGAAAACTATACAAAAAAAATAGTTTTTTTATTTAAATTTTAACCTAAGCTTTGTTTATGGACAAAAAAGTAGGTTATGTTTTTTTTGGGTAAAAATCACTCAAAATTTTTTTTTGTATGTATCATGGTTACAACATAGTTACATAATAATTTTTTATTTTTTATATTCACAAGCAATAATTATTTTGTAAGAATAACCGGTCCTTGAATGCCTTTTTTGTATAGCATGTTCAATAAAGGTACAGCTCCCAGCAGTAAAATAGTCGTGTCTGACCTACGATGCGAGTAGAAGCTCGCGCACGTATTGTTTTACGCGCTCGTGTACTGTGTACGGATGTAGCACTCACACTAATGCAGATGGCGATCGCGGGGTGTGGCGCGGTGCGCGGGCTCGTGTGCTCCGCTCGCGGGCGCCATTGTCGCCTTAAAAATGCTATTGCGACACACGTCTTGCGGTTCACTTCACAGACGACTATTTAACTAGCGCGGACTAAATACCTATATTTTATGAATTTACTAGTGTTTTACTAAATAGAGACAGATATTCACTGTGACTTTACTGCCTTACAAAAATACATTTTAAGCAAAATTGTTTATTATTAAAAGTTATTATACTAGTACATATCAGGATAGTCATGTGTTGTTTTGCGTATAAGAAAAAATCTGGTATAACGCATTTCATTATGTAGTCATTATACATATAACGTATTTTATGAAATTATATCTGTAGTCCGCGACAAGTCGAGATTGCAGTCGGGGTATGAGATCGTCTTCCGCGCTCGCCCGCACCGTGTTAGCGCGGGGGCTGTGCGGGTGTGCGGAGCATTCCCTCCCCGATTGTCATCCCAACCTATGGCGTACCATATTGTGGTGTCTAAAGGCAGGTTTAGAATAAGATAGTTACTGGCACGCCAGTGCTGGTAAGTAGGTAAACAAAGAGGCGCCAGTCACTAACGAAAAAATGTTTACGTGAAGCAAAAATTCCATTGCTGGCTTCAAGTCGCTATTCGCTGTCTCAATCGAAACACTCCTGTTCCATATTTTTGAAATTCTATCATATTATAAAGGCCGATTCACATTCTGCAAAGCAAATTATGTAGTTCTAATTCGATTATACACAATGGTACTGATTCTGAGCACACCTAAAATTTAGAGTATTTGCATACACTTCTTACTAATGTAATATGAAAAGGACAGACACAGTTTGACAGTTTTAAATTTAATTTAGAGCGGCCATGCTCGTGACTTTAGTTGCCAGTTGCGAGCCTATGGTTTAAATTCGTAGCGTGCACTAAAATTTAGAGTCTTTAAATGTAAAATTCATGTTCCGTTCTTTTTAGCAATATTAAAAAGAAAAAGATGCAGATACTCTAAATTTAGTTTAGAGAAAGACAAAAGAATCGGCACCAATATGGAACTAGGAACCAACGTAGCAAATTACTTAGTATTCATCTGTTCTGTGGTACATAATACGGTATTTGCCTATGTCAAAAATAAATTACTTATTTCTCAGTGATTATAAAATAGGGGGCCCTCCAAAATACGTAAAATCCACGTCCTTTGTTAGTTCTAAGTGTAATAATCGTTTTAAATTAATGGATTAAACTAAAAAAGCAGGTCAAATCATTGTGACGTTACATGCTATTATTTCATAGAAGCTCGCATACTAACTACCTTGAGACAGACTGTTAAAATAAATAAGCATCAATTTGCTACTAAACTTGCTAACACTTTAACACTTCGCAGAATGTGTATCAGCCTTAATGCGAAGTAGTTTTTCATGTGCGTTCAAACTTCAATGTGGAAATATATACATAAATAATTATGTACTTACAAGTTTAGAGCACAATAAGTATAATATTATTCAACTTTTCATAGAACATTTTTTTAAATTATATTCCTTATTTATATATTAAGTATATAATTTATTTTACTTAAATAGAAGTTGGTTTAATCTGTGGTTGAATGTGTTTTTTTTAATGAAATAGGCCTTGTGTGTGCTCATTTAATCGTTGTGATCTCTGTAAATACTTGTTGATGATAAATATACAAAACAAGTGTAATCTGTGTTTATATTCAACTTCCTGTTATGTACAAATGAGCGAAAGGTTGACTGATAAACCAATAGTGCGACATGACGGACACTCCCGTCCTCGTGCCCCTTCAGTGTATCACTTAAAGTAGTTCTCTCACTTACTGCGCAAGTTTAATGCCAGTTCCTTTAGGTTGACCCTTAATCTAAGGTCATTGTGTTTAACCATAAAACTGACGGCAAATCATATAACATCAGGCTTCATAATTAAAAAAGACAGGTTGCTTTTAGAGTCTAAGACTCATCAGTCAACACCACTTCTGCGAGACGAGACAGACTAGAGGTGAAACTCCAGCAGCAGGGAAACAAGACTTCCTGCACTGTACCTGGACAACAAAGTGCTCTGTACTGGACAAGGAGGCTACAGCCTATTTAACTATGTATTCAATATTATTGAATAAACATTTCTTGAATAACAATTAACATGACTAGTACAACTACACCAGTCAAGTTGAGCCCATTTTGTGGGTATATTTTGGGTGCTTGAATGACCACTTCAATGTTTAGATGTTGGCCATCAAGTTGAATGGCAGACAGCTCGCAACTGGCATTTCTGACGTGTAGTACCACGTGACGTGTTTCTGACGTAACCAATGGTGTGCAGCTCTAAGGCTGAGATCTATAGAGCGCACTCTGACTTTGTTTAGACTTATATATATATATATATATTATAAAAATGTCACGTTTTAACAGTCTTAAGTCTGAGCAAAGTCAAAGTGCGCTCTATAGATCTCAGCCATAAACGTGTTACCCAAGAAAGTTACTTACCCTAGTTGAAATAGCTCAATGCTCATACATTATCCTTTATAACTTGCCAGTAAGTAAGGACTCCCTAACTACTGCTTACTCTAGACCCTGTGCATGCCACTGGTCGTAACTGGTTATTCCCAGTAGAGGGAGTTTGAATTAGGACAAAGGATAAAATAATAAACCAAAGTTTTACCTTATATTACAGTGAAAGAATCACACACTGAACATAGTCTTAAGAAACTTATATGTTACCTTAAAGTACCTTATCTATTTTTTTAATTAATTTAATTATACAGTATGTCACTTTAAAATGTTGAGAGATTTTCTAAATAGAAATGGTACAATGGGGCTGATTCTCTTGTACACAATCTCTAAACTAAACAAAAATTTTCTTTTCAAAAGTACTGTTTACATATTACAATTAACAGGTCTAAATCTAGTTCTATCCTTTTCCGCAAAAAACATGACAGGGATAGCAATAGATTTAGACGTGTCATTTTAGTTAAGTTTAGAGATGTATATTCCTAATTTTTCCATTTTCTTATTTGTAAGGATCATTACCAGCCAAATGCTGAAACTTTTCTTAGGGTGAGATCTATAGAGCACACTCTGACTTTGCTTTGACTTAAGACAGAGTTAAAACGAGACAGATATGTATTTCTCACATAAATCTGTCTTGTTTTAACTCAATCTTAAGTCTGAGCAAAGTGTGCTCTATAGATCTCAGCCTCAGTGTCAACTCCCAAACGTTACGTGGCATTTGGAACTCTTATGTGACATTATTTTGTTGTGTAATCAAAATTAAGAAAATTAGCCACTTAACATTTAGGATGCTTACTAAGGCTGAAATTTATCGAGCATAGGTAATTTGACTTTGCTCAGACTTTCTGATGCTCTATAGATATCAGCATAAGAGATTACAGTATTTGGCAGTAAGGTTTTTCCTCAATTTGATTAGATTCAAACAAATTACAGCCGTACTCAGTCACTTAATCGTTACTGTTAAAACGAGACAGAGCTCTATCTCTCATGTAAATCGTCATGTCTCGTTTTAACTCAATCTTAAGTAACGATTAGTGACTCTGAGTACGGCTGTTAGTCATAGGGTTTTATTAGTGACATACAGATAGTGATATTAAATCTATTCTTTCATTTCCCCTTCTTCATCTTCTTCTTCAGCCCCTCTAACATAGAGAACATTGTTACATCTAATTAGAACTTCTCCAAGATTACCTAAAACAAGAATTAATAGAAAATCATTAAATTGTTAGGAAAAAACATACTCGAATATCTTCTTAAATCTTATTGACTTTAGAGTGTGTTGATAGATCAGTCATCTGATCTATTATATCATATCATGAGTGACTGATCTGTCATCGCACAGCTCAAACTACTGGATGGATCTAGCTAAAATTTGGCATGCAGATAGCTATTATGACATAGACATCCGCTAAGAGCAGATTTTTGAAAATTTAATCCCTAAAGGATTAAAACAGGGTTTGAAATTTGCGTAGTCCAGTTGGATAGTCGCTGGCATAACCTAATTAATAATAAATAAATGAAATATAAAAGTGTCTGTAACATTTTCACGGCTCAACCGATTTAGCACAGAGGCGCACACTGGAATACAAAGGATAAAAACCTAAATTTACGCGGGCGAAGTCAACTGGTAAGGGATTTCACAAAAGTTTCGAAACATCAAGTTTGCATCTTTAAAGGTTATTTTTTACAAACAAACATGAAACTAACCTGTACAAGATCCATCAACAATTTCTTCTGTATTAGCGAGCTGTAAGTTCATGTAACCGTCAGCAGAAACCAGTAGTCCTTTATATTCGTGCCCCCATTTTAGTTTGACTAAAACTGCCTTTCCTGTTAGGCTGTTCAGGAAGGGCTTGGGGTTGATAGGCATTGCCGCCGCCATCTTAGTAGTTTATCTGTAATTATAGGAATCACTTGAATAATTATGTGGCTTCATTAAATGGCATGACTAACTTAACTACATTATGAGATATTTATTACATAGATTTCCGATGATTTAATGAAAAAGAAAAGCCGCTAACCGCGTCCTTTTTTGACATAAAATGACGATTTCATAAAAATTTTGTCACACTACTTTAGTGACATTGACAGTTGACACTTGATTTGACAGCTGCCTTCGATAAACTAGAGTTCCAACTTCCAAGAGAGTTCGGTGTTGCCGTAGATAGAGTAATAAAGGTAGATATAGGAACGTTTGCTTTCACAGATAAAGTTACAAATGTGATAAACAAAGACGCAGCTAACCTATTTTTGTGCCTTATCGTGTAACCGATTTTTACAAGGAAGGAATGCAACTTTAGTTTCAAAACAAACTTTGAGAATTCGTGGCGTCATTGTATTTCTCATTAGTTATTTAGTTACTTGTTTTCACATAAAAAACGTTTAATACAAATAACTACTGTTGATCGGTTAATAGGTAATACAAATAATGAGGCCGATTCTCTTGTACACAATCTCTAAACTAAACTAAATTAACAGGTCTAAATCTAGTGCCATCCTTTTCCGCAAGTAACATTATGAAAGGGATAGCAATATATTTAGACGTGTCATTTTAGTTTAGTTAAGAGATTGTGTACAACGGAATCAGCCACATTGACTACTAAACAATGGTAAATTGTCGTGTTATTCATCGTTACGTCCGTCGTGCTATCGCTATCTCATACTCGGTTACACAGTACTGTTATCTAGCTTTTTTACTCAATCTACGGATTAAACAGTCTCAAAGAAGTTAGAACCCAGAGCTGCAAAACTAGTTTAAAAAAATGTTGTGTGGTGTGGTTCGGTGTGGTGGTGCGTGTGGTGCGCGTAGTGGCGTAGATAAAGATGTTATTGGTCTGTGGATAAAGTAATGTGATCTATGGTTAGGCCTTAAAGGACTGTTATCCAGGGCCGTAAAATAAATTTAAAAAAAAAGACCTATGGTTCTGAATCCTTTCTACGTTTCTTCGAACGTTTCGAATTCGAAACTAACTGAAACTTGTTCAAAAAATTGAAGTCATTCTCTAATTCTCTATCTACGAAACTGTGCTACGAAAATTGAAGAAGTGCATAGAGATAACGTGATCGGTGCGCTCTCTATAGAATTGGAAAAACGCGAAGAACTTGAGAATTCTGCTTGAGGCACTGAAAAAGAATCTGAAAGCCTTGCTAAGACAACCGATAATCGAAGCCAATAAATTATGAGTAACATTGTTGGTTATATTGATCTCACAAACTGTCCAGACGATGTAAGTGTAGCAGTTGTACCATCTGACGCAAGTGTATTGGAAATCGATGATGACTCGATGTTAGATGTATCAGCTGATCAGAGCATTATAGTAGTAAGATATGTTGCCGTAGACCGGGCTAGATCCGTCAAATGCAAATCTACGCAGACTTCTCCACAAGCTGCACAAAAGGTAAACATCCATACTTATATTACTTATTATAAATGCGAAAGTGTGTCTGTCTGCTAGCTTTTCACGGCTCAACCATTCGACCGATTTTGATGAAATTTAGTACAGAGGTAGCTTGCAACCCGGGGAAGGACATAGGCTACTTTTTATGCCGGAAAATTTAAGAGTTCCCACAGGATTTTTAAAAACCTAAATCCACGCGTACGAAGTCGCGGGCATCAGCTAGTTTTAAATAAGAAAACAGCTAAGACTCAGATTAATTATTCTATATACCTTTATTATATATATATAGAATTAATTAATCTGAGCAGCTAAGAAATTATTTTCATCATGTTTCTTAATTATTGGGCCAAGTTGCATTAAGAATGTTTACTAGACAACTTTGTTAGCAAACATTCTTTATCCAATTTGGCTCAACTACTTATGTATAGATATATACCTATATCATATATAGGTACATATATTTATATATATCATTACAATCATGGCTCACTACAGAGCACGGGTCTCCTCTCACAGTGAGAAGAGTTTTGGCTATTGTCTGCCACCCTGGCCAAGTGCGGATTGGCAGACTCCACACACCTCAAAGGTGGAGGCAAAGCATTATGGAGAACTCTCAGGCATGCAGGTTTCCTCACGATGTTTTCCTTCACCGTTAAAGCAAGTGATATTTTAATTACTTAAAGACTTACATAACACCGAAAAGTTAGAGGTGCATGCCCCAGCCTCCGATTGGAAGGAGGACATCCTGACATCCTAACAACTAGGCTACCACAGCTTTATACATATATACATATATATATATGTTTTGTTTTAGTATTTTAATAATATAGTTACTTATATTTATTTATCTTCAATGTATTTTGTAGTATTATGTGGAAAATAGAAATCAGAACTACATATTTAGTTATTTTACTTATAATCATTAAAATTAAATGCAAACTATTTTTCCTGCAAATAGTACTTAATCTTTAAGTGACAGATCGGGAGACCAGAACATAATATGTGCTCATATGTATTCTGGTGGAAGGCTTCGGCCGTGGCTAGTTACCACCCTACCGGCAAAGCCGTGCCCCCAAGCGATTTAGCGTTCCGGTACGATGTGTAGAAACCAAAGGGGTATGTGTTAAAAGAAAACTGACATATCTCTTCCAGGTTAGCCCGCTACCACCTTAGACTGCATCGTCACTTACCACCAGGTGAGATTGCAGTCAAGGGCTAACTTGTATCTGAATAAATAAATAAATATGTGATATGGCTTTCCTATTCTTAGTTCGGAACTATTTATTTATTTAATGCTAGATGGTCTTTAAACAATTTACCTAGCTTCCTGTATTAAGCACAGCCATTTTCCATAGGAAGGGAAATCTTCATTTTGTATCCCGAATAATGCCAAATTCCTGCCAGATAAAAGTCCTCTTTTCTCCAAACAATACGACACATCTTGTCTTTTCGGCCTACCATGTTAAATGTAGGTACTCAAAAATTTACACAGCGCGAGCGAAGCGAACGCGAAATTTTTTGCCCATGGGTTTTGGGAGGCCCATATTTGTCTCGTTTTCGGCACCAACGCCTCAACCCTGATGATGGGAAAGGTACAGCACTTTTAAACCATAGGGTTTCAGGAACTTTTGATGGCCAAATAATATTGTGATGCTGAGCATTAAGTTCAGCATGAGATGCTGCACATTACTGCACTAATCTATAGGAACTGAGAATATTATGCTGAATTTATTTATGTACTGTACTTACTTATTAGTCATAGCTTCTTCTGAGAACCTTATGTATATTGTACTTATACTAAATAATTTAAATTAAATTAGTAATTTAAATCATTGTTTAGTTGACTGACAATCTGAACTGGGCCAGCATGGCAGACAGGCATGACAGGCCTTAATCCTTATCACTGAGAGGAGACAGTAGTGGGCCAGCGATGAGATGATGATGATGAAAGAATTATTTACTCAAAAATAATAAATATTTATTTCTTTTTCAGCCAATAAGATATGTCTGCCCTGTTTGTTTGGAAGAAAATGGGATAAACCCTTTCGTTTCAACCAAGTGTGGGCACATATTTTGCTTGAAATGCCTTGAAAAGCATTTAAAATACACTAAAACATGTCCCATTTGCAGAGGTTCGGTTGGCCGGAATGGATATTTTCCAATCTATTTCAATGCACAAAATTAAGCTGTTGACTTTTATAGTTCTTGCAATTCACGAAGGCTATAGTCGACGCATTTTAAACTGAGTCGTCGCTCTGTGTGTTTCGCTCGCACTTACAGGTCGTAGGTAAGTGCGAGCAAAACAGACAGATAACTCAACGACTCAGTTTAAAATGTGTCGACTATACAATGTGACGCCTTCGTTTACATGGTCATTGCGTAAGTGGGCGTGCATGTCGGACCAATCAGTCGCGAGCAAGCGCTGTCAAACGCACACATTTAGTGTACTTTACTTATACCGATATGACTTATACACAAGCATGAGTCAGTGGTCTTCGTGAAATGCAAGAACTATAGGCATAAGTAATATAGTTTATTAATATGTAAGACTGATTTAAGATTTTTATTTTGATTGTGAAGATTTATTAGGTTTGAAGTATTCCCTTCAGGGACAGGGTACTGGCAAACTATGTTAATGAGTAACTTTTCAGGGCAAGTTTCTTAAAAGTCGCATAGATGCAGCTGTTCATGCTCTTCCAAGGAAATGTTGTTAACGTAATTCAATAGACTCTGGTAACATTAGTGTATTAGCAAGAAAAAAGAGGAAAGTCGTAGATTTTTCTTAAATCAGAGTTTTGTGCTAGAGAAATCTGAGTGATTAATTATTTAGAGTTTTTAAAAACCTAAAACTACAGAATCAGGAAGTACTTAGTACCTAAAGACAAGCCTAAAACACTAAGGAAAGTGACACCTGTTGTTTTTTATATTCTCATCTGGTTTTAATACTGGACTAATCCTTATTTCCTACTAGCTGACCCGGCGAACTTCGTACCGCCTAAAGACAAGCCTACAACACTAAGAAAAGTGACACCTGTTGTTTTTATATTCTCATCTGGTTTTAATACTGGACTAATCCTTATTTCCTACTAGCTGACCCGGCGAACTTCGTACCGCCTAACAGCCGATTTTTTTAATACTTACTTTTTTCTCTCTCCGTAACAACCATCCCCGTACTTCAAGGAATATTATGAAAAAAGAATTAGCGAAATCGGTTCAGCTGTTCTCGAGATTTGCGATCAGCAACACATTCAGTGATTCATTTTTATATATAGAGATTACCATAAAAGGGCATCTAGTATGAACAGCGCCATCTATGAGGTTTTTAAAGACATTCCTGACTGTTTTAGGTATTTTATAGAATGCCAAGGTATTCTGTACAATACTAGATAGACTATACAAATTGACAGTAACATATATATATTAAATTATTGATTTGTATGTTGTATTAATTTAATAATATAAGTAAGACTGACAATTTAAAATTGTATTGAAGAGATAGGATCTGCGCATATTGGAGGGTAGGACGGCAGAGGATTTTAAATGCTCGGTAGTCGGTGCTCTAGAGAAAACGGCGCTGCGGCGCTCCGAGGTCAATCACCGAGCATTGAAATATATTTCGATGGGATAAAACGTTAAATTCAATTGATAAATTTAAAATCCTCTTCCGTCCCGTCCTCCAATGTGCGCAGGCTCTTATTTGTGTAAGTCATGTGATTCAAGATTTTTTAAATTCAAATAAAGTTGTGATAAATGTGATAAATAAAATAATCTTTATTTAATTCATTCACAATGTTTTATTTTAAAAGTAAGTATCTAAGTATTACTCAATCAACTTTTTGCTCCACAAAGTGGCCGGCAACAAATGATGGCCAATCGCAAGCACCTCACAAGGCAATCGTAATCGTATAGTTCCGACATGTCACGTATCCTTTATTCTGTGGTTCCGTTGAATCTTTATAAATTAAAATTCTAATCGTTTGATTAAAATAATTAGGTACTCGAGATGGCAATCAGGGAGGGAACGCCCCGCTCACCCGCACAGCCCGCGTACTAACCCGGTGCGGGTGTGCGCGGAGCCCCCCCCGCCCCATACCCCAATTCTCATTTCAACCTGTCGCGTAATATCTCGTTAGTCTGAGCAACAGGTCTGAGCGTAATATACATGTCGGCCATTTTCTTTTTTTCAAAATAGCGGCGACGGCAGCTGGCATCTACCTATTAAACTGTCAAAGTTGTACTGATGGGCGGTGGCTAGACTGTTGTACTGATGACTCCACCAGTCTTCGATAGCTTATATCTAGCTTATAATTATCTCGGAAACGATATTTTGGAAGATTTTGTCTCAAACAATACTTGTGTGTATTGATATCAGCTATATTAATACAGGTTATATGCGTAGCCACTAGCCGCTATTTTGGAAAAAAGGAAAAATGGCGGACTACTAGGTAGGTAGGTACCTACACTGAAATGGTACTGAGGAAGTTTCCAAGCAGTGTTCGATTAAACTCATAGGTGGCTCTGAATACTACCACCACTAAAGACGAAAAATAATATCTATATTATTATGATCTATTTCTAGGTCCATCAATGGATCTATGCTTTAATGTTTAGATCCTGTCAATCAATGACATAGATGAAGAGTAAGACAAAATCTGTGAACTACAATAGAAGTAATAAATTAATTTAAATTTTAAGATTTTAAAGATCATAATATAGATATAGTTACTAGGTATTATTTTTCGTATTTAGTGGTGGTAGTATTCAGAGTCATCTATGAAAATTTTATCGAACGTTGCCTTGAAACTTCCTCCTTGGACCAGTGAGTAGGTACCTAGACTCTGACCTATATAGTGATCTGTGATACCACAGATTATATCACAGATTGGAGGTATATTTGTTCCAAGTTTTCCAAGACCTATCTCTTATAATAATAATCACCGACCAGAAATAAAAGATAATAATTTGTGTACAATTATTAAACAAAACATATTTTATTTAACGTATTAAACTGCTAAGCAAGTATCTTACGGGTTATCATTTTGTGCATATTATATACAAAAAACTGTTATGGCTACTTTAGAAGACAAAATCCTGGGAGAGAAGTTACAAAACTATTGTAGCAGCAGCGAAGATGAGGGATCCGCGGACGAAGATAGTCGAAGCGGAGGTGAAGAAGATAAGACTTCGAAACCATGTACAGCCAACGCCGAGCCCGCCCCAGTCAACAACTGGAACGGTACAGCGAGCAATACTGGCCCCAAAGGTGTATTGGAAGACTGGCGAAGGTTTAAAGAGCTGGAAGCCGCAAATCGCGAAGAACTAGCGAAAGAACGATTTGCTTTAGCTAAAAAGCTCACTATGACAGTAAAAACTGCGCGCGAAGAAGAAGAAGCAAAAGAGATCGACGAACTAGAAGAAGAGTTAAACGAACTGTTCGACGAAGGGTTTCTGATGAAATACCAACAACAAAGAATGCAGGAACTAATGACACAGCTTCAAAAGGCTCCTAATTTTGGTAAGGTTGTAACATTGAAAAACCAAGAAGAGTTATTGAACGCGATTGATAAAGAAGATTCAAAAGTCACAGTAATTATTCATATTTATAATAGTGGTGTGCAAGCATGTGAGAGTATGGATGGTTGTTTGAATATACTTTCAGCTGATTATCCAGGTATAAAGTTTTGTCGCATAGCGGCTAATATTGCTGGATTAAGTAGGCATTTTCGTATTGAGGGAGTACCAGCTTTGTTGGTCTATAAAGGAGGTCAAATGATTGGCAATTTTGTTCAGTTGATATCTGAGTTGGGCGACGATTTCTATGCTACAAATGTTGAAAAGTTTCTTATAGAATATGGTATGTTACCAGAGAATTGATACAGTCAAAACCGTTTACAACAATGTTTATGATGGTGTATCAGTTGCAATGTTGTGAATCCTTCCTGCTATTGTAGCACAAAGATATACACCAAGACATACAACAGGTTTACACCTATTTTAGCGTTTAAACTACCGTGAGTGATTTAGGTTTACACCTATTATTTCAAGTATCAATTGACCTATTAAATTATTGTGGTCTCTTTGATGTTAAGACAGATTTTTGCTAAGTATATTTATTTAAAATATAATATCAGATTCAATGTGTATTTATTGCACTATGTTTTACAATATAATTTATTAAAAACTAGTGCCTGCAACTTTGTCTGTGTGGATTTAGGTTTTTTAAAAATTATGTGGGAACTCTTTAATTTTCCGGGATAAAAAGTTGCCTATGTCCTTCCCCGGGATGTAAGCTATCTCTGTACCAAATTTAATCAAAATCGGTTTAACGGATGAGCCGTGAAAAGCTAGCAGACAGACAGACAGACACACTTTCGCATTTATAATATTAGTATGGATGTAATATCAGGTCCAATGTGTAAGTAGTTATTGCAGTATGTTTTGCAAAAGTAATAATATAATTTATTAAAAATTCTTCATTCAGTAGTACACAAACTGGGGAATGCTGGGTGATTTTAGTGATAACAAATTCCCAATTTTGACCCCACCTGGAATTGAGCCTAGTATTTCCCACTTATAAGATGTCCCTGGTACAGTGCTCACCAGTGCACCAGGAATGAGGTCAGATGTGGTTCCTTGTGGAGTTTCCATACTGCAATTTATTTTACTTTCTACATTATTTATGTAATAAGATTTACTCCTACATACTTGATTATATTAATTATGTGTTCTATGTATTCACAGTTAGCATGAATAGTTAGTGAAGTGCTTATGAATAGTTAACTTAATCTTAACTAAAGAATAGAAATCCATACTAATATTATAAATGCGAAAGTGTGTCTGTCTGCTAGCTTTGCACGGCTCAACCGTTCAACTGATTTTGACGAAATTTGGTACAGAGGTAGCTTGCAACCCGGAGAAGGACATAAGCTACTTTTTATCCCGGAAAGTTGAAGAGATCCCACGGGATTTCAAAAACTTAAATCCACGCGCACAAAGTCGCGGGCATCATCTAGTCTTCTATAAAAATGTAATAGAGAAAGAGCCAGCGTGTGCCAGACCTTCGTTATTTTATAAAAGCTGAAAGTGTCTCTGCATATTGTCCCAAACATGGAGAGGAACGTTTGTTTGGATCATCGTGGCTTTGGGAGATAACAGGTAATAAAGGTGTAAAAAATCTTACATCAAAATATAAAGTCAATTTTTTAAATATTTTCTTTGGAATAGTATTAGAAGTTACGTCATGCATTCAGTGGCGTGCACAGGGTTTGGTGCCAGGGTAGGCATTAGTTAGGTGAAAACCTGTTTTACTGGTTGGTCATAATGAAAAATATGCATTGAGCCATTACAACTGGGGTAAGCACTGCATTTATGCCTTTATGACCTGCACGCCACTGCATGCATTGCCAGACACTTGGTGTCGTGGCAACCCCCTGCCAGACACGCTTAAACTTTTAAACTTTAAGGGTGTCTGGCAGGAGGTTGCCTTGCCATGATCCAAACAAACGTTCCTCTCAGTGTTGGGGACAAAATGTATAGAAACTTTCAGTTTTTATAAAATAACGAAGGTCTAGCACACGCTGGCTCTTACTCCATAATGTTAGTTATAGCCCACCAATTAAAATATATTGTAATGCATATGATTTAATATAAAATGTGAGTGACTAGGATAAAAAGTACCTTAAATATTATCTCCAGAAAATGTACACATAGTTACAATTGAGAAAAGGATAATGATAATATGGAAGGGCATATTATTTAAAATGTGTTGTCAACTTGTACTTAAGCTTGTTTTTGACATAATTCATTTACATAGGTATGTCTATATTGATTCACTGTAATAGTTGAAACTATGATAAATTACTGTAACTTTCTCACTTAACTAGTCTGATTTATGGTCATTGATTGATATTTATTGCTATAAAAAATTTAACTGGTATTTTTAGTACCTATCTAAGCTATGCATGTTTAGAATTTAAAATGTTGTCTAGTAATAAATATTAAAACTGCCTTAAGAGATATTAATGGAGCATGAAAAATGTGTGCAGTGAACAATTACATATTTATATAACTTTTTGAGTGGCATGTCCAATGAAGCATTTAAAATAGCATTTTTGCTTTCAATGTGGTGTGAGATACTTAGATTTCTATATAGTTTGTAGTATTAAAAGTTTTTTTTTTTTTTTTTTTTATTCAGATACAAGTTAGCCCTTGACTGCAATCTCACCTGGTGGTAAGTGAAATAACTTAAGTAATTTACTAAGTAGACATGTGTTATTTAAGCAGGTATATTTTGCCCATTGACATATTTTGTGTTAATAAATTATATTTTAATTTAATTTTTATTGTTTTTATGACGTCCTTTTGAGCTAGGTCAAGATATAACAAAAAAAAAACTTGTAAAAATATTATAATCATTTATTATCAAGAAGTAAATATTTAGGAAATTAACTTATAACAAATTGTTTTCATTTTGTACTTAGTATACAAAATTTCTTTAATTAAAAATACATCACTTTTATCTACGATAATGAAAAATGAAAATAAATATTCAAAAAAATAAAATCGTGTTTAAGTCGTAGAGAAAAGAGGAAAACAGTGATTTCGCGAAATTCCTATGCATATCAGAAAATCCACATTTCAATAATGCCCGTGATACACATGCTAGTTAATGGCATGCTAGCTGCTGGCAAGCTGGCATGCCAGCTACTAGCAGAATGTCGGTGCGTGATACACATGCTTGTAACTGGTATGCCAGTTACTAGAAAGGCTGCGTACCGTGCCAGTGACGTGCGAGTTGAAGATCACAAAATTAATATTTATGAAGAAATAAATAGTGTTACAATACAACTCGCGATTATCTTAGTGAAGAAACTTTTGAAAGCAAGGAATAGACGCTAAAAAAGAAAACGATATTGCTGAGAAATTGGATTAGTAGTAGTACGATGTGCGAGTTACTAGCAAACACGTTACGACGTGTTTCGCGTGCTTGTAGCTGGCATGCGAGTCCCTCGTCCCACTTCCCCTATAGGGGAAAAAAACGCCTTGCGATCTACTGGCATATGTACTGGCAGAACCTCGATACACATGCTAGTAGCTCGTTCTTGCTAGTAACTGGCATGCTTTTGTACGAGTAACTAGCATGTGTATCACGCGCTTTAAGGCATCCAGTGAAATGGCAAGATATCCCTAGAAATTCATGAAATCACCTTTATCACCATTTTACCCTTTAGATGGTACCATATAGGTACCATAAATTAAAAACCGGCCAAGTGCGAGTCAGGCTCGCGCAATGAGGGTTCCGTACTACAGTCGTATTTTTTCGACATTTTGCACGATAATTAAAAAACTATGATGCATAAAAATAAATAAAAATCTGTTTTAGAATGTACAGGTGAAGACCTTTCATATGATACCCCACTTGATATAGTCACTCACTTCGAAAGTTGAAAATACTAATTATTAGTTCATGACCACAATTTAATTTTTTTTGTGTGATCTAACCCTAAATTCACGGTTTTCAGATTTTTCCTCAAATGTCAGCTGTAAGACCCACCTTCCTGCCAAATTTCATGATTCTAGGTCAACGGGAAGTACCCTGTAGGTTTCTTGACAGACAGACAGACAACAAAGTGATCCTATAAGGGTTCCGTTTTTCCTTTTGAGGTACGGAACCCTAAAAATGAATACAAATACAAAATGCTGCTACTTACAAGTTGTTAGGTAAAAAAGTCTTTCTTACTATTCCAAAGAATTATATATATAGTTTAAAGTGATCAAATAATAAAACAAAATTAAATTATTACTTTACACACTAAAAGGAGCCGATTCCCTTGTACACAATCTCTAAACTAAACTAAAATGACATGTCTAAATCTATTGCTATCCCTGTCATAATGTTACTTGGAAAAGGATAGCACTAGATTTAGACCTGTTGATTTAGTTTAGTTTAGAGATTGTGTACAAGAGAATCGGCCCCATTGTCTAATTCTAGTTTATCCAAATCAATTCAGATATTAATTCAAATTACATGAGATTTTGTATGTGTAGAATAGTGGGTAGTTAAAGTTAATCATACTATATTCTACTTAGGTAAAATAATAATATTCACTACAAATAGTTTACTGTATGTACTTAAAACCATTATTAGAGTTCACTATGGATATAACTTGCCATTGTTTGTGGCAATGAGAATTTGCAAACAATGCTCAATAAGATACTTCACAGTTCTGATGGCCTATGGTTGGCATACGTGTTTTAATCTGCGGGCGCCATTGACTTATATATTACTTCGTATGGACAGGGCTATTGAACAAACAAAATGGCACCGACTCAGTGGTGCTTTAGCACCAATGCAACCTCAGTGACGTCTGGATTTCAAACGGGTCGTTCATTAGTATCTAAGAGGTGGCGCTGATTTATTTGGTTCCAAAACCGTGAAAAATGCTTGACCGTATCTTGTCGTTTATATCAATGGCGGGCACGGAATCTGCGGCGGCCAGGCAATGGCTGTTGCGGGGCGGCCGGCGGCGCGTGACATTATGCGTACAAAATGACTTCTCACGCGCCATAACTTTGTGTCAATTGTCATGTCAAAAGTACGATTTTAGTCCTTATTTTAAAGGTGAACCATACTTTTGATATGACAGTTGACCCTTAGAGTTAAAAATAGCGCGTGAAAAGTCACTTTGTACGGACTATAACCCTAGGCTGTAGCAAGTAGTTGCACCTTAATTTCCCTCACTAATATTGTAGCCAATTCTATTTTGTACACAATCCATACTAATATTATAAATGCAAAAGTGTGTCTGTCTGTCTGCTAGCCTTTCACGGCCCATCCGTTCAACCGATTTTGACAAAATTTGGTACAGAGATAGCTTGCATTCCGGGGAAAGAAATAGTTCTTAGGGGATTTTTAAAAAGTCGCGGGCATCATCTAGTCTCAAATAAATTGTTATTCCTTTCATAATGCTCTCTGCAGGAAAGGATAGCACTAGAATTAAAGCAGTCAATTTAGTTGGACTGCAATTTTGGAGATAACTTGTGAGAAATTCCGTTTAACTAGGGGCTTTAGTACAAAAGAACTAGAAGGATACAAATGCATCCACACATGCAGGATGCATACAAAATACTAGCACAACTCTACCACTTCAGTACTCAAAACCTTCCTACGTTTAGGAGGCTTAGGCGCTGGCTCACCGTTGTCATCCTCCTCAACAATCTCCATATCACTGTCGCTATCATCCTTAGGACGTGACGGACCAGGTTTTGGCTCATCGTTCTCTTTGCCGTTAGAACCGTTGGCAGTTTTCTCTTCCTTCGGTCCGAGCATCGGTGAATCGTTGTCTGTGACCAAACGCCACGATTTCTCCTCGTCTTCCTGCTGTAATCTCACTCTGACTTCATAGTTCTGTAGGAAATCATCAACTATTAACGCGCAGCCGTCGTTCAAGCCGATTTCCTCTAAAGTTTTTCCGTTATTGTGATCTGTTTCACCGGGTTCTGAGGACAATACGAGCACGCCTTTGCCTTCTACAGTTGCGTCCGGTGCTTGCATGTTGAGGCCGTCTTTGAAGGCTGTGTTGAGATCTTTGAGGGTGAGTTGCTTGAGGTTACAAGCGAGGGCCACTTCTGGTTTTGGAGCGCATACGTAGCATTTGGGATTCGGTGCGGTCAAAGCTGGAAAGAACATGCGTCATATCTTTAGTAATGGTTTTTTAACGAAATATCAAAGTAATATTGGAAAAATTACCACCTGCCACCTGGAAAAATTACAGCTGTTTGTGAATCACACTAATATTAAAAAGGCGAAAGTTTGTATGTGTGTATGTATGTAACTATTTCGCGCAAAACTACTGAACGGATTTGACTGAGAATGGAGATAGATTATATCCTGGACTAGCACATAAAATGTAAGATGTAATAAAAAATTCAAAGTAAAAAGTAAAAAGAAAAGGATGCAGATACTCTAAATTTAGTTTTTAGAGAGTCTAGAGAATCGGGGCCATTAACGCTTAATTTTTGCTAGCGTTCTGGTTACTCTACTAACTTTTCTCAGGTACAAACAGCTGCCCGCGGTGGTTGACCTTGGGGCGCAGGTAGACGCTGGTGCAGTTCTCGATCTCTCCTTTGAGCAGGTTCTGTGCTCGCAACACTGCTAGCCCTGCCACTATCGCGTTGGCTGTGGCTATTGCTGGGATGATGTTGCCTGCCATTGCTGAGGAAAACAAAAAATTGTGTATAGCCTGACCAGAAAGATAAAGAACTTGCTATGGGGGCGCCACTATAGTCGACGCATTTTAAACTGAGTCGTCGAGTTATCTACTGTCTGTTTCGCTCGCACTTACAGGTTGTAGGTAAGTGCGAGCGAAACAGATAGATAACTCGACGACTCAGTTTAAAATGCGTCGACTGTAGTATATTATGATAATATGATCTATGGTCACTAAGTCCAGCTGCATCGGTGCGACATCAATACCTTTACTTTACTTAGATTAGTTTTTAAAATAATTGTTACTTCCATTTTTACATGTACCTACCTATTTTTATTTTCATTCAACTTGAACATTTTATTAGCTTTTAGTTTTGTTTTAAAAACTTAATTTATTGTAAGGTATCTGATTCATACTGTGATTTTTTTGTATCACAATATTATATTGTTACTAGCTGATGCCCGCGACTACGTCCGCGTGGAATTAGGATTTTAAAAATCCCGTGGGAACTCTTTGATTTTCCGGGATAAAAAGTAGCCTATGGCACTCTCCAGGTCTTTATCTATACCCACACAAAATATCACGTCAATCTGTTGCGCAGTTGCGATGTGATTGAAGGACAAACCAACAAACAAACACACTTTGGAATTTATAATAAGGGTACTGATACGTACATTTGATCTCGAAGCGCGAGTTGAGTGGAATGTTGAAGATGTGCGCGCGGATGTTCGCGCACGCGGTGACAAAGTCCATGGCGCTCTTCTCGTCCTTGTCCCACACCAGGTGGTCTCCGTCCGGGCGACTCTTCAGATCTGCCTGCAGGACCTTGCAGCTCTCTGCAAACACCTGCAAACGGATTTTCATCAAATATGCTATTTTCCCATTTATTTCCATAGGTCAATAATATATCATTAAATTTGTAGGTAGGTAGGACCTATAGCACAAGTAAAGGAATAATCCAAAAACCTTGAATTTGTGGTTTCATTACAAAAAAAGATTAAGATGTGTTCACAAAGACATAATTAGTTTGCTAAATCACATACAGATGGCGCAGTCCCATGCAGTGTTGCACATAAAAGTGTTATATAGTAGTCGGTCTGTTTGTCTGCTAGCTTTTCACCGTGCAACCGATTTTGACGAAATTTGGTAAAGAGGACATAGGCTACTTTTTATGCCGGAAAAACAAAGAGTTCCCACGGGATTTTTAAAAACTAAATCCACGCGGACGAAGCTGCGGCAATTCTAGTCTTGTATAATGATTTGGAACCCTTTGTGTGCGAATCTGACTCGCACTTGACCGTTTTTTTTCTGTCTAGATACACTGAACCCTACTTGTGCAATTCTCATATTCGGTTATCTTCTTTACATAGTATAAAATAAAGTCGCTTCCCGCTGCCTGTATATGTTGTTTTTTAAAATTTATTATCAACATACAAGAAAAATTACATAATAAATACCACGCATTGTAAAAAACCACAGCTGTTTGACCCTATATCATAAAAATTTATAAATAAATAATATTACTACATTATAATATACTAACTTAATGTTAAAAAACAAAGCACAGATAATACATATACATACAGTATACACATATAAGTATACATACATAAATGTATATACACACATATATGCATATACACACACATGCACATACACATATTTTTTATAGGTGACATTATTATTTATGTGTTAAACGTGCGACAATTATATCGTCACGACAGGAGCCAAGGAGATATCCCTGAGGCAACCCGGCATGATCATAGGTTGCCAAGGAAGTATCCCCTCAGCTTCTGTTTAATATTCGTTCGCGTTACCTTACCGGCCAGAGAATATGTATGTATGTATGAATGCGTAGATCTTTTAAACTACGCAACAAATTTTAATGCGGTTTTCACCAATAGATAGAGTGATTCAAGAGGAAGGTTTATAGGTATAGTTTAAGTCTCAAAAAATTAGAGATCCCTAGAAAAATTGAAATCTCACTGACACCACATTAGTATCTACACTGCACCCATGCGAAGCCGGGGCGGGTCGCTAGTTCTAAACTAAAACTATTTTTTCATATTTAGCCAAAAGTCATTAGCCAGTAAATTGTAAATTGTAAAATTAAAATTAAAAATACAATACACATACAATCATACACACACTGTTGTAATTTTATTTTATTATTGTATATACCTACATTTATTCTAACTCTATTCTGTTAAAATAGTTTAATTATAATTTTAAGTAATCTCTTTTGGCCTTTTGTTATACCTAGATTTAAATTTAAATAATAATTATGTATTTACGCTGTTGATTACTTTCAAATAAAAAAAAAAAAAAATAAAAAAAAAAAAGAGCAACCGCCGAGTTTCTTGCTGGTTCTTCTCGGTAGTCCGAACCAGTGGTAAATTAAAACTACCCGACAATTCGAAAGCACTTTTAAAAAGTCTACTTGAATAAAAACATATTCTATTCTATTCTATTCTATTCATTACCTGTGCACATTCATGCACTGACCACACTCTCTGATCGGGCAATCCTGTGTGCTGAGCCGTCGGACTGTCCTTTCCTGGCAGATTATCCCAAGTCAAAGGCGTGGGCGGACGACGCTTCTTCCACAGATTCTCCATAGACAACAAATAACGAATGTCGTCACCAAAGAGTTTGCTGAATAACTTTTCTGGATCGTAGTTTGTGTCGGATGCCCAAGCTCTTGTGCTTTTTCTTTCTACATTTCCTGCTTCTGTTCCTGTAAAGTCAAAGTACAATTTATTAATGTCTCTAAATATGTATTATAATATAAAGACAATTCATATTTAAAGTTGAATATGTTGTGTATGATCATTTAGAACATTTCACTGGGAAGGTTTATTACTATAGTAAAATATTTATTATAAATATATAGGTTTATTATTATCATATATTATTTACTCTCACGCCCGTGTACAAAATAGATACATATAAAAGCCAAAAGAAATATAATACACTTGTCATGATCAACGATGGGTTGATCATGACAAGTGTATTATATTTCTCTACCGGCTCACTACAGAGAGAGGTCTCCATAGTCGTCACGGCATAGTCTACCACGCTGGCCATGTGCGGATTGGTAGACTATAATACACTTACATACATAAAATAAATAAACTCAAATAAACATTATAATATTAAGTATAATTATTATAAATATTTATCTGATAGTTCATAATAGAATATTATAAATTTCCGAAAATGATATAACTTAGGGTCAGCGTTCAAAGACACATCTTGACTCCTACTACTCTAGCAGTGTGCATTGTGCATTAATCTAAATATATAAAAGGAAAAGCTGACTGGCTCACTGACTGATCTATCAACACACAGCGAAAACTACTGGATGGATTGGACTGAAATTTGGCATGCAGGTATTATGACGTAGCCATCCACTAAGAAAGGATTTTTGAAAATTCTTCTGCTAAGAAGGTAAAATAGGGGTTTGAAATATGTGTGGTCGTAGTCGCGAGCGTAAGCTAATATCAAGATAAAAGGATCTGAAAAGAAGCTCGAACAAACTCTGTTGTATAATTTTATTTGATTTTCTGGGATAAAAAGTAGCCTATGTCCTTCTACAGAATGCAAGATACCAAATTTCATTAAAATCGGTTGAACGGATGGACTGTGAAAAGCTAGCAGACAGACACACAGACAGACTCGCATTTATAATATTAGTATGGATACAAGAAGGTTACCTTCAGATGTTAAAGCGGAAGCTCCAGCTTCTCCCGCAGCCTCAGGGTCTGCAGTATCCGGGCTGACGTCCTGGTCAGGGTCTTCTTCACCAAAAAGTTGGTTGAAGAGGTGTTTAGCCCAAACAATGCAATGGATTGGTTCTGACGGAGTGTTCCTGATTGTACACCCTGGGTAGGACTTCTGTGGGGCTTTCGGTTGACATTCATAACACTGGGTGAGACCTTTTTTGATAAGCTCTACCTAAAAAGTTAGTTACTCATATTTATTACTGAGTCAGCATAAATTTTATGTCTTCTTAAGGGCGTTTGTGCACTGATCCATATTCGGTTCGTATCCGTGATTCTTCGTAGTGGCCTATACAAATATGTACAATTGTACATTCAATTCGTATTTTTTTTATGGATCTGTTAATTCACAGATGAGTGAACAAACACCCTTAGGGTTTGTTACCTAAAGGGTGCTAACAGGACCACAATATTACTAAGCCTCCACTGTCTGTCCATCTGTCTGTCTGTCAGCGGGCTGTATCTTGTGAACCATAAAATAATAACCATAATATAGTTATAGAATATTAGAAGTTATAAATTTTTATAGAATGTATTTCTATTGTTGCTATAACAACAAATAATGAGAATTTAAAAATGGCCACCATGGAAATTTAAAATAACTAAAGTGTTATTTCTTGTACAATGGTTTCATACCCATAGAACAATACCTTGAACCAATAATCATGTTAAATCATACTGAATTTTCATAAAGACATCAACAATCCTCACCTGTCCAGCGTATCCAGCCGTGCCAGTCTCAATGAGTGGAATATGAGCAGCCAAGCACATTCTGTTGACATGGTTACGTGCCACACGGTTGTCCAGAGCATTCATCACAATATTGAACTGCTTGAAGTAACTGACTCCATAATCATTACTGAAACATAATACCGTCGTTTAAGTTACATCATGTAAGTCAAAATTAGCAACTTTACAGCGAAAGAAACTGGATGTATTCAGAGGTTTGGGTCGTTATAATAAAACTCAGGTTTGAAACCTGCCGGTTCTGCAATTTTTGATATTATGTATTAAAAAAACCTGCCAAGTGCGAGAGTCTGACCCACACACCGAGGGTTCCGTACTAGTCATATTTTTTGATATTTTGCACAATAATTTAAAAAAAAAAAAGAATATTAGCCATATTAAATGACTAATGTTCCCCTTTCCTCTCCAATTAAGCGTCAGGCTTGTGCTAGGAGTAGGTACGACAATAGTGCAACGGGCGGGATTTGAACCGTCGACCTTTCGGTTTTCAGTCCACTCCTATACCGGTTGAGCTATTGAGGCTCTGAACTATTATGCATAAAAATAAATAAAATCTGTTTTAGAATGTACAAATGCCCCACTTGGTATAGTTATTTGACTTAGAAAATTGAACATACTGATATTTGTTCATGAACACATTTTAATTTTTTTTCTATGATGTAACCACAAATTCTCAGTTTTCTGATTTATTCCTTTACTTGTGTTAAAAGACCTACCTACCTACAAAATTTCATGATTCTAGGTCAACAGGAAGTACCCTATAGGTCTTCATGACAGACACGATGGAAGACATAGAGACAGACTATCAGACAACAAAATGATCCTATAAGGGTCCTTTTTTTCCGTTTGAGGTATGGGACCTTAAGAATATTTATAAAACTACTCTTAGTAGGATAAAATTACATAGTAAAATTAAATTGTTATAAAGCTATTGCTGATTTAGGTAAAGCAGAAAGTATGCAGTAGGTACTTATATTATCTCTGAAAAAGAAGGAAGTAGAAGATGAATGTAAACTTTAATTGTACCACAGTCCACAATAGAAAGTAAGGAAATATTTTTTAATTACTAACTACTATGGAATGATGTACGCTGGAACAAATATTCTTAAAACAGTATATTATAAGGCATGACATTGTTTGGTTTCTCTAAAATTACATTGTATGAGTTCGCGAATCAATGAAAATTCCTTAAGTCGTCGACATAGGATACGCCATAGAGTTCATTTACCTCTGACGACACATACTAACCTAATAACACTGTCATGATGTGCGATGATATTCACGTTGGGGTTGAAGCTGAGAGCGCTATCCTTCGCCACCTGCGCCTTCGACTTCCCAACGTGCTCTTTGTGAAATAGAAACTGCCTGTTTAGATTGCTTACGTCGATTGTATCAAGGTCGATCTAGAATAATAGGACATTTTTACAACCTATACAATAGTTAAAACGTAGCAATTAACTATTTCGAAGTCAATAACGAGCCAAACTTACGATTTCAATGTAAGGGAAGCCGGTCAGAACGAGATTTTTAAGAATTTCACAACCTATACCGCCGGCTCCAACAACTAAAATCTTGGAATTTGCTATCGCCTCCGTTAACTTCTCATCGAATACGCCAGCAACCCGTGCCACCATCTTCCGTAGCGGAAATTAGATCACAGTAATCACAAATTGTTAAAGATTTACGGAATATAATTAATTTGCGAATCTACAAAAACGGTAATTTTGCTGTATTGGACAACTGTCAAAAGTTGGCGTCCCGCGTCAGGCAGATGCTGTCTCTGTCTCGTTCAGAAATATACAACATGGATTATGCATGAATTAATATCAAATTCAATAACTGATATTTTATTTTTAATGTATAATATTAAATTTAAAAAGGCTAAATTACGCAACTACAACTACTATTCAGCAACTTAAAAAAAAAAATAGTAGTATAGTATCGTGGTTCAGCTATTTACCACTACGCAGCGGTACTTTACACATAGTAAAGTTCAAAGTTGGAAACACGTTGCGTAGCAAAAAGGGGGCAAACTGCAAACCACAGTCCACAATAAATAATAATTAACTAACCGATGTTTTTGTTGGGCCCAGTGCATAAGGTACATTGGATATAATATTACCAAGAGTCTAGACTGGACCGTCGCGTCGAGGGCAGTTAGATAAATCAGATTATTTAAAACATTTGATTTTGTTTATGAATGACTGACCTCATAATAAAAAACACTTTGGCTATTAAAATTTATATTTCAAACTAGCCTTATAATAGAAAATACTTAGATAAATAGGTAGGTAAATAAAAATATTTTTCTACGAAGAAGACCATAATAAAAGTGCTAACGTCAGGGAGTTACGACGACACGAGGCTTTAAGAAAATCGTTTTCATAAAAATTGCTTTTAAGTTTACGAGGCTCAGTGCTTCGAGTGTTCAAGTTCATATAGTTACGAAATCAAAAGATTGGTCCTACCTTACTTGACTGGATTATGGATATTTACATAACTTTTTTTCGTGAGGAAAATTCATCATGAATACCACCGGCCACGGGGGAGCACAGTGGTTGACACCATTGATGTTGGAATCCCCCTCTTGACACCTACCGACTAAAAACCTCCCGAAGATCTGTCCCACCCTTGCGACGATGCACAAGGGACCGACAACCCCTAGTAACTCCGCCAGCAGAACCACGTGCCTATGTGCCAACACCGTTGAGGCATGCCGGAACCTTAGCACGCTAACCAACTCGAGACCATACTGTGAGTGACGGACCGCCCAGTGTCCGTCACCTACACGTCCTCTTAGAGGGGCTCGCCGGGAACGCAATTCCCTCTCCACGTTCGGCGAGCAATGCTCATCTTCCTCATGGGTTTACTGCGCCCTCTGCTCGGGCACATGAGGAATGCATGGATGGACACCACCCTCCTGTCAGGTCAATTAGCAGTAGCTAATCCCATTAAGAGAATTTATTGTTAACCATGTTACCACGGTACTTACTCCGGTCCTAGCGCTGCTCTTCCCCCCGTACGTGTCCGAAAGAGACTCGCAACACTCAGCATCCCATGGATACCTACCTACCCTAAGATAAATAATTATGTGGTCAAGCGTGTGCACATAGAGTGTTAAAAAATCCCATGAGAATCCAATTTCCCCATTCAATTCGATTTGTTAACATCACCGACCGTATATTGGATATAGTACTATCCCTTAGGTATTAGAGGCCCCTAACCCCTAACCGTTCCGAAATGTCCATGTAACCCTATAATTGCACATTGACCCCTGGCGAAATGAGATGTTATAGCCGCGGCTAAGACAATCAAATTAAGGAACAGCGCGAATATCCAACGTTTCCATTTTGGCTTAGCCAGATAATTAATTATGGAGTTGGTTGGCAAATAAACAGACGATTTCGCTGGATAGCGGATTTAGTTTGCTGTCAGACAGTATCCGTTCGCGCAGATGACTGTTGTTTGTGAACATACTTAATTTAAACAACCGCTAAGAAAGGATTTTAGAAAATTCAACCCCAAAGGGGGTAAAATAGGAGTTTTAGTCCACGCGGATGAAGTCGCGGGAATAAGCTAGTAAGTAGGGATTTATATAATATACAGAAAGGTTAGGTACATTATTATCTTTGATTTAAACCAATCTTGGTTTTAAATCAAAGAGGCAAAGCGGCTCCATTATGTTCGATTACCTTTCCAGGGTTGATAGGTAGGTGGTGGTTAAATATTACAGTGCTAAAACCATTAAAACATTCTTAAATACCTACGAGACATTTCACCAGGCTTAACCTCCTTATCTAGAAACAAAATGGGTGGATCATGTTCAGCACGGATATGCAGCGATAGAATTCGTGAAACATGGTCTGCGCCGTCAGTCTTCTCAGTCTGTCACGTCAGCCTCGGACTACCCTCGGACCAAGGGTCCAAAGTATTCCTTGGTCTGAGAGTAAGACGAATTTTATCTATGGTATCTCTATAAATTATAAAAAACAAAAACGTGTCCGCTATAGAATTTGAACCATCGTTGGGTGGGTGGTACATATCGGTTGCGATATGCCCCAAACCAGTTTCATTAGAAAGGCAATAATGCGAAGATGGTTTAGTGTGTTTTTAATAATTTTTAGCGTAGTATTACACACCGGGTATCCGCTAGTTTTCAGATAAAGAGCTGACGTAATCCACCCGTGTTTTTGATTACCTACATGCTATAGAGTTCATCATAAAATGGTTGTTCGGAGTGGCTAGCACTATTTTCCAGTTGAACTGTTTATGAAGGCTTCGTTGTTTGACGCGCACCAAATGTGATTGTTATTTGAAAGGTCGTTTGAATTTGGGGCATTGGCGGGTTAAGGTTTGGGAAATGTAAGTGGAAAGGGAATTGGGAGTGCAATAAAATTAGTTTTTCAAGTGTTGTTCACATTTGGAAAACAGATTTACTTTGTCATGGCAGCTTTGAGATCCCGTACTGAATTTAACCTGCCCTGGCTTCTCTTGGGTAGAATTATTATCAAAATCCATTCTTATAGTAGGGGTATAGATAACCTAGGTACCTATGTATTCAAAAGCTTCACATACTGACACTAGATGGCGCCAGAGGTATCTTCAACTAAGGAGCCTGAATCGCGCAGACAAAGTTTTCGTAGGACTATTTAAAGAAGTTCCAAGATACAGCCCAACTATAGCAGCTACGCGGTCCAGCCATGACAACTAGCCAAAGGTAGAACTTCCTATAGTTTCGGTAACGCACATCACATAGCTGCTTCCGTACAGGCGGTAAAGATTCAGTTTATCCTATTATGATAAGATAGATAATATTATGGAACAACATTTTGATGCGTATTAGCAAGGGATACGATGATCAATTAAATAGTAACCATTGACGTAGATCACAGATGAGAGAGAGAGCCTTATACTATCTCTATGGAGAGAACTGATATAGATCAGCAAGTTGAGCTGTCGGTACTTGCAGTAAAAAAAATTAATTATTCATAATCCATGAAAACTTATCAGATACTACGTTGTAGTACTTTCAAATTCTTTGATCTGTTAGACCACGAAATATGGATTTGGGAATCTCTATGATTTGGGATTTTTAGTATGAAATCTGAAGTTTGATAGTTTTGTTTGGGAGTATTATTCCTTGGTTTTGTCATTTGACGTCAAAATATGTAAACAATGTAGATGCATAATGCAGATGTAAATTATAAGTTTTTTAATATAAGTAATACGTATGGGCTATTTTATTCACATTCAAACTATACATACTTACATACAGAGCCATGTAAAACTATCACTACTGATTCTAAGATTTAGAAGTATCATACATTTTCATAATGCCACCAAAGGGTAAAGCTAAAGGTAAGGGTAAAGAGCCATCGGCTGCCGCTGCGGCTGCAAAGGCTATGATGGCTGCTGGTCCCGCACCGAAGCCTAAGAAACCCCCTCCGCCGCCAGCGTGTTTCGGTCCAGATGATTTGGCAAAGTTCAAAGAGCTTTTCAAGGCTTTTGATGAAGAAAACATAGATAAGGTGCTGTTCTACTGTCTACTGTACCTACTGTACTCTAGATTATTTGAATTTGTAAATTTAATCAATATTTATAATTTAGGTGAAACTGGAAGCAATTCCAGTGATGTTACGAAAATTAGGTTTCAATCCAAAGGGTGTGGAAATAAAAGAACTTTTCAAACTATTCCTTGAAGATGAATACGTAGATACTGTCGAATACCACGAATGGTTGTTCATGATCGAATCCAAGATGAACTGGGGCGATGATTTTGAGTTGGCAGTGACAAACGCATTCGCTGATGTAGGACATGATGATGAAAAAACGGGAAAAGTGGATTTTGAACTTCTGCGGGAAGAACTCATGAAATGGGGCGAACCTTTATCAGAGATTGAGTTCGTGGATTGGATCAAATTAGCTATTAAAGACAAGACATTCAATCCTGAGGATGGCACATTTAATTACGCTAAGTTTATTGAGAACATGAATGCGAAAGATGAGAGGTATATTCAGGAGCCGATTAATTTCTTCAAATTGGATCAAAAGACGCTGGCTGCAATGGCTATAAAGAAGGCTCAAGAAGAAAAAGAGGAACAGGAGAAAAAAGAGGCTGAGAGGCGAGCTAGGGAGGAAGCGAAACGGCAAAAGATGATCGCTGAAGGTTTGATACCACCAGACTAACAACCCATAACAAGTAACAGCCCAGGACCTTCTTGGATCGCTAGCAGCGCTATCGTTAACACGGAGCTTCGATTTCTGAACATGTTGGTTTCAGACGTCTATAAAATTTTGGTCCTTGCCTTCCAGATCGAAAGGTTAATTGATTAAAAATTCTTCATTAAAAATCTTACGGGCGCAAGTCTTATATTCATTAAATTTTCTGAGTCTGACAAAGATACAAAAAAGTATTTCAATATTTAAATTTTGTTGGTGATAAATTTAACGAAGTATTAGGTACTGATCTTTGTTACTTAAATATTCCAGTTAAAATTTGAGGCAAGAAAATGTAATATTGCTATTTTTTACCCAGAAATTTGTTTTAATTAGCTGTAGTAACTAATTAGATCTTATTTTATAAAGGTAATTATTGAAGAATGCTCAAAGGTTGACTGGTAGAAAAGGCCAGACTATTGTAATCCTTCAATTTTATTAAACTCAATTTTTTTGGCAAAATGGCAATAGCACCTAAGTACTAAGTACCTACCTAAGATATTTTTGAGCAGAACTATATTTTTTTGTTTTTTATTTCTGGATTTGATTTAGGTAAGTAAGTACATAGTATTTCAAAAATAAGGGAGTGTAAATAACGCGCGGGCAAGGCCAAGGGCAAAATTAATGAACTAAAGATACCTAGATATTAATTTCATAAATACTGGCTAGTTGCGTAAGTTTGTCGATGTTTGTCATACAGGGCATATAGGCGGGTCGCAACTCGCAATTAGCGATGAATAAACATCGTGACGGCTAACCTTAGGTATTAATGTCACTATACAGTACGCTTAGTTTAAGATTTTACCTCACACCAAACGTTTCTAGAATTCGATAGTCGAAACACAATATCGCCAAAGTAAAATGAACCTAAAGCGTCTTGAATTGAAGTCAAAAATTCAATGCCACTGATTATAATTTCATAACGTTTCCGCTTGGAGCGCTGGCTGTAGATGTGTAGACAAACCTGAGCTTTAAAACAAGGCAGTTAAGATCCAGTTTATTATAATGCGGAAGGTTTTCCACACTCGAATACTATCAACGTTGGTGAGACATAAAATCTCGTACTAAGCGTACAGACCTAGGCTTCAGTTTCACGAAATGTCGTCAGACTGACTAGTTACCACTTGGCGTATAAGGTGAATGAAAGGTCGATGGTTGATAGATAGAACAAAGGCCAACGACTGGAGTGAAAGAACCCAGGAGTCAGGTCAGAAGAGTTGGAAAGCTGAGGAGACGATTAGCGGGGCACATATTTCAAAGAACCGTTAGATGTTAGGGTCCCAAGACGCTGAAATGGCGACCTTACATTGGGAAGTACAGCGCAGCAGAACCCTCATGGGTGGACAAATGACATCAAAGGAATCGCAGGGAACCGCTGTATCCAGGCAGTGCTATTATTGCGCTATATAGTGAAAAATAATCCAGTGCCGCGCTTTCCGGTACGAAATCGCCATTCTAGTACCTTGGGACCCCAACGCAACATCTATCGGTTTTTCGAACTATAATATTATGTGCTCAGCCAATGTAGCCACTTCAGCTTCGCAACCCGTGGAGCCCGTGGAGCTATGTTGGTTCCTCTGATTCTCTTCTCTTCATTTCTGGTTTGATCACGTATAATCGTAGAGAAACTCGCACTAGCAACACGCACTGTTCGAAGACTTTGATCAAGCACTGAGGAATTTTGGACGAGATGACATCTCGAAGATTCCCAAACGCTGCGCGGCCGAATTCGGTGGTGCTGTTTTTTTTTATTCCCTAATTTTTTAACTGCGTGTTTTCACCGCCTGTGACGTCATCCACGATGTAATAAATTTATTTTGGTCGTTTGTCATGCTCAGCTTATATTACACGGTTCATTTTCCGGGCTGTCTCTATGATTACGACGTCAGGGAGTCTTGATTCAATAATTTCAGCGCTAACTCAGCACGAGGGCGAGTTAATGATGTGTGAATATTGGCGTAATGATGTGAGATTATATTTCGTACGAGGGCAGGTATAGTCCGCCACAGGTCGAGATAGCAATCGGGGTATGAGGCGGGGGGACGCCCTCATCCAAACCAGGTTAGCGCGGGGGCTGTGCGGGGCGTTCCCTCCCCGATTGCCATTTCGAACTGTCGCGTACTATAGGTACCTATACAATAATTAAAGACAATAATGATATTTTCTCCCACTTGCACTTCATTACTAAATAAACAACAGGCCAATCGACTCTTTTGTAAGCACACCAGCTTCAATACGAAAACTTTTATGAAACTTCTCGTATTGTAGAGAGTGTTGGTGTGGTGGTATTGAAGTTGGTGTGGTGGTGGTGGTAGTGGTGGTGTGTGGTGTGGTGTGTGGTGTGGTGTGTGGTACTGGTAACGAGATTCTTTAAATGAACACTAACATAAATTAGGTATGTACACGATTATGAATGCGAATGAAAGTTTAAAAAAAGAACAAGATCTCACGGTGAGAATGGGGCGCCACGGAATGAAAATAATGAACACAAAGTGATATGATATCTCTACTATTATAATAAGTCAATGCATAACTAAGGTCCGCTAAGTATAAATAATACATTAATCTTTAAATATAATATAATAGAATAAAGGAGCAGACAAAATACTTGCTTGCAAATGCTTTGTTTACTAAGTTTTAGGGAAAGAAACAACACAAGACTCCAGCTTACTGTACCTACTTATGTTGACAAGGGTGCAACACTTATGGATCTCGAGGGTGAACGAATAAATTTTAAAAGGTCTAAGTAAATCAAATAGCTTTTAGGATTGAGACAGCATCTTATGGATTGCTTTTAAATAAAACTTTTGTTTTATTTGTGAAAGAAATGCTTACCTACCTACCGGTTGAAATGTTTATCGGAAAAAAAAAGTGTGTTTGTCTTTCTGTCCGTTACAAAGCTAACATACAAGAGTCATGACTCAACCGTTGAACCGATTTTAGTAAAATTTTGCAAAGATATAACTTGAGAGATAGAGACTTATATACTAAACGTGTGTCCCTTTTAATATATTAATATTATATATTATAATATAACACTTATTTACTTGTATATAATAATATATTACTTATTTAGTTAAAGTCTGCCTTTCGAGATTTCACTCGAGACACTTTGTTAAGTAAATATTATTTTAGGAATTATTTTTGGAGCGCTGTTTGTCATCCTACGCGTTGAATACCTAACTAATATTTTGACATCTTGTAACGAACGTTTGGACGTCTAGTCTAGATATTTTAATAGTACTATCTAAGGTAGTAAGTAAGTATTAAGAATTCTGTTCCAAATTTTTCCACATGAAGATTGTAATTATGGAATTGTCGTGATTGGCTGAATTTATGATATTACTATGAATATGAAATAATACTTACCTCAAACTTACCTAGATGATGCCCGCGACTTCATCCACAATGGAATTTTAAATTTCGAGAGAAAGAATGAAAGTGAAGGGTGATAATATGAAGTATGATTAACATTAAAGATGCCTCAGTGAAAATAAAAGTTCTTCAGTAAAAATAAAAATATATTAGGTAGGTATAAAGCATATTTTTCTAATCTATTCGTGTCACGTGCGGTCGTGTCACTAACTGTCATTTGCAGTGTTTACCGTCCACGTGTACGTGCTGACTCCGTTCTACCCTAAATTGTACAGGAACCGCAAATTTCAAAATTTAAATTTTTTTTATGACCTCCGCATTTATAATATATTTAAATATATGCACTTAAAGCACCTTTTTACTAATAAAATTAGCAGTAACTGGTATCTATAAATAATATTTTAATGTGTATGTATTTTTAATGTAATTTTAATGTAGTTTAAATTAATTTATCATTGCATGCCGCAAGGTAGAATTTGGACGTACACTAATAATACCTTTAAGATCTGTAAACTAACCCAAATTCGCAATAAAGAAAATTGAATTGAATTGAACTTTTTTATTTGATTGACCTTGGCTATGTGCAGTCGGTGGTGAAGTTCGATCTTAATGTAAGGAAGCTTCATCCTAGCGATTTGGGTGCTTAGGTACTTTGGTAGCAACACTTTCTAGCTATTGGCTATCATCTTGCATACCTACCTATACCTATAGTACGCGACAGGTCGAGGTGGCAATCGGGGTATGAGGCGGAAGGACGCTCCGCACACCCGCACGTCACCCGCGCTCGCCCGCACTAGGCCAGCGCGGAGGCTGTGCGGGTGTGGGGGGCGTTCCCTCCCCAATTGCCATTTCGACCTGCCCCGCGTATAGGTGCTGAAATGGCGACTGCACCTAAAAATGCAGCGTTGGCAAACGATTAAAAACAATTTGCTGAGAGCTGGGTGACTTTATTAAAATCTACGTCTAAATGAAAAATTCTTATGCGTTACGAAAACGAATGTCAAAGTAATTTCACGCCCTACATAATTTATGGCCGTCTTTCATAATCCGCACATAAATTAGACGTAACGCGAAAAATTCGCATTAACTTCGTCCCATTACTCCGCTAGATGAGAATTATGCAGACTTGCGCTTAATGCAAATGTGAATAATAATATGCGTTATGGACCATAATGTAGCTAGAACTACGGGCATACAATAGTAGATTTGGAACCAAATGGTTCGTCGTTGCCATCGTTCTTTCAACCTTTACAGCGTATCCATCCACAGAAAATGGTCTGTCTACCTTGTAGAGACCACTTTGTGGCACCATCAACATAACGCTTTCGTTAGTCATTCTAACGCCTCAGGAATCCAACGTCTAATCGATCCTTGATTATGTTGACACATTTTTCGGCTAATATACTAACTCTTTACTCACCTCTCGTTGGAAAGCCTGGAGCACCGCAGAGACGTTAGCTCTCTATGCGTGTTCTATCGCCTTTATAATGGGGAGTGCTCTGAAGAGCTTTATGACCTCATTCCACCCTCATTTTTCTACAACCGCACCGCGCGCCACCGTAAGGATAATTTCACCCTCACCACCTGGGTGTCTGGTGCACTTCGACCGTCCGCTGTGCCAGATCTTTCTTTCCACGTACATGCAAACTGTGGAACCAACTCCCATCGGCGGTGTTCCCACTAGATTACAACGTGGGGTTATTCAAGGGGCGGATCAACAAATTCCTAAAAGGCCGGCAACCCATCGGCGGTTCCTCTGGTGCTGCAAATTTTCATGGGCGGCGGTAATCACTTAACATCAGGTGACTCTTCTGCTCATTTGCTCGCTATCTCTATTTAAAAAAACCTTTAGTTTGCACAATACATGTAATCCAAACTGAAGTTGTAACAGGGCGGTTTGCGCAGGTTATCGACGGCTACGATCTGTTTATCTACAAGGCGCAGTCATACGGCTCATGTTCACATTGGACCTACTTCTATTACGAGCAATATACTTTAAACTTCAGAGAAAAATACCTAAGTGGGTAAGTACAAGTAAAGTGTAAATGACTAAAAGCGATTACTAGCGATACTTATAGTCGCACGAGAATAACCTTTTAGCTCAAACAGGTTGCGAAGCGGAAGTGGCAATGGGCAGGACACATAGTTCGGAAAACCGATAGACGTTGGGTTCTTAAGGTGCTAGGCTAGAATGGCGATTTTGCACCGGAAAGCGCAGCGTTGGAAGAACCTAAGACGACTTCAAACGAGTCGTAGGAAGCTGTGGCGTAAGACTGTGGTCTGTGGCATGTAAAGAGACCTATGAATGTCCAGCGGTGGACGCCTATCGGTTGATAATGGTGATGATGATGATGACCATGACCATGATGAACCTTTTGTGTATTTATAAAAATTTTAATAAAAATAAAAATAAAATTTTCGCTGTATTTATATTTAAGCTTATGCGTAAAAGAAAGGGGAAAAAATACATTATCGTGTAAACAGATTTCTTAGACTAAGTAGTAAGTAGGTACATAATATTTATTAGGAAAGTAAATCTCATACGCGTTGCGTAAATATATTATTTTTGCGACTAAAAAACAACGAGCAATATTCATAATTGAATAGTTAACAGGGTTTTTATGAAATATAATATTATGGAAGACGTTGATTTTTGTTTTGTATTTCTTTTATGTTTGATCAATTTCTTTTTAGGCGGATTTTATGTAAAATACTAGTTTATGCCCGCGACTTCGTCTGCGTGGAATTAGGTTTTTTAAAAATCCCGTGGGAACTCTTTGATTTTCCGGGATAAAAAGTAGCCTATGTCCTTCCCCGGGATGCAAGCTATATCTGTACCAAATTTCGTCAAAATCGGTTGAATGGATGGGCCGTGAAAGGCTAGCAGACAGACAGACACACTTTCGCATTTATAATATTAGTAGTAAGTATGGATTCTATTCTTATGAAAGGTTTTATGCCTACTATCGTAAAAAGCTTTTTTAGAAAAACATTTCTATTTCAACTCTATACCTTGATATTATTCGTATTGTTTATTTTAATAGACATATTGTTCTAGTGCCATATACTTATGTTATTGTTTAACGGTTCCGTACCTCAAAAGGAAAAGGAACCCTTATAGGAGCACTTCGTTGTCTGTGTGTCTGTCCGTCTGTCCATCTGTCTTCTATGTCAAGAAAACCTATGGGTACTTCCCGTTGACCTACAATCATGAAATTTGGCAGGTAGGTAGGTCTTATAGCACAAGTAAAAAAATCCGAAAACCGATAATTTGTGGTTACATCACAAAAAATGTATTTTCAATTTTCAAAGTAAGATAACTATACCAAGTGGGGTATCATATGAAAGGGCTTTACCTGTACATTCTAACACAGATTTTTTATTTTATTTTTATGCATAATAGTTTTTGATTTATTGAACACGAGACATACGCGCTCAACACGGCGCTCACCACTAGGTAGGTAACCCATGGAGATCGTCAAGTTAGGTATACCTACCTACTACGTTTTTAAGTCACAGACGCGGTCCTACCTTGTTGCGGCGCGTCGCTTGTAAACACGTGCGTAACAACGCCTGGGAACTTGTCCCACTTAGTTGACGGGGCGCGAGTGAGTGGGGGCAGGTAATTATGTTGCGCCCTGTCCCTTAGTTGGTTCGTTGGTTCGTTGGTTCGTTACAGCAAGTGACCGAACAGGTGTTCGTTTGGCTTGCTGACTCGCTAATATTATGGGCTGGTTGACGTCCCGTCCTGTACGCCCCGGTCGTGCACCTCTACCGCGACAGGTAGACCTAGCGTAGGTACTTGTCGTGACGAAGAATGGATACTGGATAGTTGTATTAAAATAAAAGACTTATTACGTGTACCAGTGCTCTAGACTGACTGACTTTATTTCGCTCAACGAGTGGTATTTATACAGAAAAATATTGAAGTGAGTTAAATATTCCCACGCCAATATGCACACTATTTTTAACCGACTTCAAAAAAGGAGGAGGTTCTCAATGCGTCGGAATCTTTTTTTTTTATTTTTATTTTTATTTTTTATGTATGTTCCCCGATTACGCGAAGACGCCTGGACCGATTTTGAAAATTCTTTTTTTGTTTGAAAGGGTATACTACAAAGTTGGTGCCATTTAAATTTGGTGTAGATCTGATGAACATCTTCGAAGATAGATACTGGAACTCCTCAACGGATAAGAGTAAATTGCTCGCGATCAGTGTAATAGCTTAGTAAACAGTAGATTTTTAACCAGTCATAGCATAATTCCATGGGACCACTAAAAATGTAACTCTTTCACCACTAACAGTGTCAAGCTCTGGAATTCTCTCCCAGCTGAAATACGTCAGGCGAAATCCTTAAACACCTTCAAAAATCGTTTGAAGAACTATTATTTATCTATGTAAACAGAATTATGTAGTATATTATAGAGATATGTATATGGGTATATATAATTATATTTATTTGTGTATTATTTGAATGTACTGTGTATGTAGTCTAATTTATAATAATAACTAGGGCCATTTTCGGCTGCCGCACCAACCCGTGCTTTCGTGATTCCTTTCGTCAAAGGTTGCCTGGAAGAGATCGCTTTAGCGATAAGGCCGCCTTTGCATGCTACATCTATTAGAATAAGATCCTGTATTGTGTTTTTTCAATGTTTACTTTGTGTTGTGTGCAATAAAGTGTAAAAAAAAAAAAAAAAAAAAAAAAAAAAAAAAAAAAAAAAAAAAAAAAAAAAAAAAAAAAAAAAAAAAAAAAAAAAAAAAAAAAAAAGCACCAAAAAATATTATTATGGAACTATATTAACTCTTGTATACATAATATATTCGGTAATAAATTAAATTATTTTTCAATTTTTAGTGTTTGTGTATCGAAGTCGGTTTTTATTTTTTTTGTAAAAAAAATTTAGAACCCTCTTTTAACACTTAGTTTTACCCATAAAATAGGTTGATATACAATACAAAAACTACAAGCTAACATAAGTGCCTTCTAAATAATTCTACACTACTTTAAGTCCAAATTCTAAGAGTAACACAATAATTCATTTAGTCAAGCAGGTAGTGGTCGCTAAGAGTCAATAATTTTAACCGTACCTACTTGAAACGCACCCTTTTTTTACCAAATGACGAACCATGGGATTTTAATCTACGCATAGGTACGTCGTGTTCTGAATAAACTCAATACTTTAAAACTAGTCGCTAACATACCTACATACCTCTTCAACCAGGCAAGGTATTGATTATGTCAAAACTTTTAAAATATGGTTACCTTATCCAGTTTAAAGTTTGTTTTATCCAGTTTAAAGTTTGTTTCAGTTTTCAATTAAATCATTGCTGTTTTAATCAAATCATTGGAGTCAAATTAATGAAGTCGTTGGCTCGTCGGTCGATTATGTTGAACTAATGGCTGCTAACTCAATTTACTCAACAGCAATTAAGCAAGCTGTGTCGTTCAGTTATTGATATAGTTATCAATTCATTTACTTATTGACTTGGATTGAAATTAATTGGAACTGTACAAACCTCGACCTACCAAACTGTCAAAGCCTAGTGGTTAGGACGTCCGCCTCCTAATCGAAGGTCGGAGGTTCGATCCCGGGCAAGCACCTCTGATTTTTCAGAGTTAGGTATGTGCGTTTTAAGTAATTACATATCACTTCCTTTAAGGTGAAGGAAAACAACGTGAGGAAACCTGCATGTCTGAGAATTCTCCATAATGTTCTCAAATGTGTGTTAACTGTGCCAATCCGCACTTGGCTAACCTGGTAGATTATGACCCTTCTCACTCTGAGAGGAGACCCGTGCTCTGTAGTGAGCCGGCGATGGGTTGATCACGACGAGGATGATGGTACAGACTTTCGAGTTCGCGACAGGTCGAAATGGCAATCGGAGATGGAAAGCCCCGCCTCAAAGCCATCGCGCTAGCCCGGAGCGGGTGGGGTGCGGTTGTGCGGGGCATCCCCCCGCCTCGTACCCCGATTGCCATCTCGACCTGTCGTGCATTATAGACGGAGTGGAGTAGTGCCGAGTCTTTTTGTTGATAAGTTACCTAAAACCACAGCTAAAACTCTATCTGTCGTTGTCATCGTCAACCGATAGCTACGTCCACTGCTGGACATAGGTCTCTTGTAGGGACTGAATAACACATATAACCTTCTAACCCCCTTTATAAACTTTCATCCCCTATTTTACCACCCTATGGGCGAATTTTTCAAAAATCCTGAAACACGTATTTCTTCATTTGTAACAGAAAACCCAAATATTAATTTTCATGCAAATAGCTTGAAAAATAACGAACTTTCATACAAACTACCATCCCCCATTTAACCCACTTGGGGTGGAATTTCGAAAAATCCTTTCTTAGTGGATACCTACTCTTTACAAAGAATAGACCCTCCAAATTTCATGTCTTTAGGACCAGCGGTTTAGGCTGTGCGTTGATATATATGTCAGTCAGTCAGTCAGTCAGTCAGGACTTTGAATTTTATATATATAGATTTAGATTCACGCAGCTAATAATAATTGGCACCGACCCCAAAAATTATAATTATAGTGCTATTAACTCTAGTATCACAAAGTAAAAAGATCCTGATGAATTGAGTACCTACTACTTTTTTGAAGTCGGTTCAAAATATACACGTTTGCCTAGAGTGTGAACTTACCATGATATTAAAATACAATACATTGAAGCGGAAGGGTTTTTCTGCTCGAGTCATTCGGATAAGTTTGTCCTTGGCTTTGTGGAGACGTGACGCGTTATGTGTTATCGTCTTACCTTGTTTTTAGGAAGGGAGGCTGTATTTCGTAATAGGTAGGTTCGCACATCTTCATTTGTTCATATTAAACTTTTGTTACTGTGGAGTGCCTAATATATTTTTCACGTGCCATTGGTTCGCAATCCTTGCAGTATAGGGTCTCATCAAGGCACTGAAGATACGCGTCAGAAAAATTATACATTGACCTTTAGAAAGAGATAGCGGTTTCGTAGAGCGCTGTCTCTGTCGTTGAGACTGACAAAACGTGAAATAGGTATGAGTGACAGAAACAACGCTCCACAAACCGAAATCTCATTCTAAAGGTCGATGTACAATATTTCTTGTCGGCTACTGAATAGATACAAGTTACTACTAGGTACTTATTTTGTTTAACAAAATAAAATTATGTTAGCAGACATAATATTAGGAATAATATTCTAGAGAATAGAGATCTCTTTGGATATTTATTACAATTTCTCGCAGAAGGTAGGTACGATACATTCTGATTTCAGTCCAATTAGTCATGTCGATAAAATTTCCTGCATATAACTACACTAGCAACCCGCCCCGGTTTAAACTAAACTATAGCTATAAACCTTCCTCTTCAATCACTCTATCTATTGGTGAAAACCACATTAAAATCCGTTGCGTAGTTTCATTGAGGTGTATTTGCCTCGGAAACTCTCAAATGAGAGGATTTTTTCCGACCTAATTCACATTATTTCAATTTCTCTAGGGATCTCTAATTTTTTGAGAACTAAACTATAGCTATAAACCTTCCTCTTCAATCACTCTATCTATTGGTGAAAACCACATTAAAATCCGTTGCGTAGTTTAAAAGATCTACGCGTTCATACATACAGACAGCGGGAAGCAACTTTATTTTATACTATGTACTTAGAGATTTGAGATAGTTAAACTATCGAGACGTGTATAACATAAATCTTTTACCAATAAGTAATTCTAGATACCTATTCGAGAACTTATGTCTCGAATATGTTATGTTAGTCTATTTCAGTATAAAAATAATATAAATAGGTGCAGAAATTCTTTTCATTTATTTGGTATTATTATAAGTATATATTGCATAAATTTTAAGTTAAAAAGTGTTAGAATTACTAACTTAGCTGTAAGATGTCTCTGGAAAATTTTTCGCCAAACTCATTTTGTCGTATCTTTTGTGTATAAGATTTTCCTTGCGATAGGATCAACAACAGAAAAGGGTAAATGAGATCTTTGAAAGTTAAATTAGTTTGCGACATTACAATAAATTTTTGATTTTGAAATTTACTCGATTCTTTTAAACTTTATAACAAGGAAGGTGGGAAGGTTGGACTGAGCTACGCACAGTTAGCGTTACCTTGAAAAGTTACGCTAAGTAATTAACTGGCGGAGTAACGAGGAGTTGTCGGTCCCTAGTGCCCCGCCAGCAGTGGGATGGAACTCCGTGAGGTTTTTAGTCGGTAGGAGTCCGACATAACCACTGTGCTCACCGTTGGTGTCCTAATGATGGGTTTTCCTCACGAAAAAGGCCTCAGAAGCAGAACAATCACCGCTGGTTGGGTTTCGCGAACGTGTTTGGCCCCGTAACCCATCCACCAGGCGATGCGTGGAACACCATTTTAGTCGGTAAGAGTCCGAAACTACCTCCGTGCGTGTGGTCGGGTGCGATGGTTTCCCCATAAGGTTTTACCCACGAAAAAAGGTTGAGAAAAAAATCTCCCAACGTAACATAGGCCCCTTATTTGAAGTTATATTTTTGTGTACAGGATAACATCAATAGGTACCTAAGTAACAAGTAATATTAATTAATACGCTATATTTTGCAATACCTAAGAATCTTAACTGATCATTTTTCCATCTTTTCTTAGTCAATTAATAAGACACTTTAGTCAGGTACTTATTATTATATTCTGATAAATACTAAATTAGAAACAAAAATGTTTTTCTCGTTGTACGATAAATTGAATTAATAATTCGCAGGTATTTTTAATCCGTCCCTTTGTCTCATTAATTATTTGCAGGATTACAAAAGGGTAATTACCCTATTACATTAATGTTCCGGTAATTCACCTTTCCTTTCCATTATGAAGGCTAAAGACCGCAGATAAAACCTTGATAAAGACTACAATTATAAGATTTTACAAAAATCCTCATCATCAACCCATCGCTGGCTCATTACTGAGAATTACTGGTCTCTTCCCAGCTTGAGAAGGGTTTGGTCATAGTCCACCACGCTGGCCAAGTGCAGATTGGCAGACTTCACACACCTTTGAGGACATTATACAGGACCTTGCAGGCCTACAGGTTTCCTCACGATGTTTTCCTTTAATTTTGATAGATCCGCCAAGCCCCACACATAAAAACCTCAACAACACACACTTCCTGCTTCTTTCGATGAGGAGGTAGGGTGACGATGGTGCGGAGCGTGCCAGCGTGTACGGGGATGCAGAGGAATATGCCAGTGGCACTGACGGCTCCAGTGAGGGTAGTGACCACGAGACTTGATATCAGTCGGCTAGTGCCTCGCCTAGTAGATCGGGTGAAGTTCAGGGTCGATTGGCAGAACTTGGCTCGCGAGCAACTAGGATTAGTCTAAGTTAACATATTATTAGAGTTAAGTTATTACAAGTGGAGTTCCATTTTGTATATTTTAGATTTAGTTTATAGTATTGTTTGTTTTAGGGAAAAGATGTTGTAGTACGTACCTAGCTACCTAGTTACCTAATTATTATTATAAAATCATATATGTAGGTCGTTTAGAAATTCGAATAATAAAGCAGTCACTATCGAGCAGCAGCTGGCCGTTTTACTACAATAAACCTGCCTTTTGGCTCAACCTAAGTCTTCTAATGTAAATTTCTCCTTCAATATAAGTCCCGTACAATGCCCTGCAATTTTCAACTACCATTTCAAAGAGAAAATACACCAGTATGCAGGCTATGCCTAGTCACTTTTGGCAGCGAAAGAGCTTTTTGCTGCCAAATACGATTAGTTTTTGAGGATTGAGAAGTGCTTGGACATGTAAATCGAGTAGTTTTTAGGGCTCCGTACCCGAAGGTTGCCAACGGGAGCCTATTATTTAGCCTCCGCTGTTTGTCCGTCCGTCCATCCGTCTGTCCGTCCATCTGTCTGTTAGCGGGCTGTATCTCGTAAACCGTAATGGGGAGAGACTTGAAATTTTCACCAAATATGCCTAAATATGTATTTCTATTGTCGCTATAACAATAATTACTACAAATTTTAAAATGGCTGCCATAAAAATAAAAATAAAATAAAAATGGTTATTTCTATTTCTTGAACGATGGTACGGAACCTTTTGTGTGCAAGTCCGACTCGCCTTGATCGATTATTTTATGGTTCCGTACCCGAAGGGTACCAACGGGATCCTATTACTCAGCCTCCGCTGTCCATCCATCCTTTCGTCCTTCTGTCTGTCTGTGCTAGTTGGCCGGTGATGATGATCCGCTGCTGATATAGGCTATCTGTAAGACACAAGGCTCATCGAAAGAGCTGAGTCGCAGTGGCGTCTTGCTAAGCTGTGAACTGTGATTATTATACATAATATATAGGGGGCGGCGGATGGCGAGACAAGACGTGTACCGTAGGTACTAATTCTATATGCTTTGCTTCTATGCTTGCTTGCACCCCAAGCCTGAAACGCACTCTCCGTGTTTTGTTTTCAGTATAATACCAATATCAACGCTACGTCAAAGTACATAAAGTTTAGTTTAGTTAGTCATCAAAAAGACTCGACTCCATTCCACACAGTCGCGTAGCCCTTATTATATTCGTAATCGTAGCAGAAATTCTACAACCTGAAAAACCTCGACAAAGTATAGACCCTCTGCAATAATCTAATAATCTAACTAATCTCCTAAAATCCTGCCTCCTGAAACACAGTTTACACTACCTCAGGAGGCAGGGCCTTACACTAAAGCTTGTTAAACTACATGTTTGTTAAGATATTAAAGATTTCATATTCATATTTCATAAAGATTTCATATTTCATCTAATCTAAATCTAAATCTAATCTAATAATGAGTGTTTTTTTATTATTTAATCCAGTCCTATAGTAGTGGAAGTATTGACGGTAGTGACACTAAAAAGTGGCAATAGCCTACCTAGTGGTTAAGGGGTCAGCCTCCGGGGTTCGATCCCGGGCATGCACCGCTAAATTCTTGGAGTTATGTGCTTGCTTTAATGGTGAAGGAAAACATCGCAAATAAACCTGCTTGCTTCTTTAATGTTCTCAAAGGTGTGTGACTGAAGTCTGCCAACAACTTTGCCAGCTGACTATGGTCAAACCCTTTACCTTTCTCATTCTTAGACGAGACCCGTGCTCATTAGCGAGCTGGGGATGGATTCATGATGATGATGATGACGATTGTCAGTATCCCAATGTATTCCAGATTTTCCGCGATCACAAAATCCCGATACGGCATTGTCAGTGAAATCCCTCAATAAGTAAAGCGACCTAATCGCAAAATTCCAAGTCTATTACTGAAATTGGATACTTATGTTTACACATTTCTAGGCCTATATATTATCTTTGTCATGAAATTGCTAGTAAAATTGGTGAAGGAAATCCAATCAAACTCAATCAAAAGCTTCGAGCTCTGAAGTTCTGTTTGTCACGAAATTGCTTTTTGTTGCAAACAACGCGCTCGTATCTCAATAACTTGACTTTCACACCAATCACTTTCCAATACTTTTTGTGACAAATGTCACACTTGGAAGATAATCGTGATCACATTTTAAGATGTAATAGTCAAAGTCAAAGTCAAATGATTTATTCAAAATCTATACTTATATTATAAAGAGGTAATGTCGTTATGTTTGTTTGTTGGGGGTAATCTCTGGAACTACCGGAACCGATTTTGAAAATTCTTTCACCAATAGAAAGCTACATTATTCCTGAGTGACATGGTGGCTACATTATATACACGCGGGCGAAGCCGCGGGGATCAGCTAGTAGGTAATAAATTACTCTTTTCGATTGTCAGTTGTTGGATTTGTAAGATATAGTGGTGATAATTATTACGCAAACTTAAAACTAAAGCTACGAGGGTTCCAAACGCGCCCAGGTCTGAGAAGATATATAAAATCTAAATAATATGTTTTTTAACAATAACAATATAAAAACTAAATATGATTTTTAAAAAACTAGAAAGTAGAGACAAAAGGAAAGGAATACCTATGTTCATTACTTACTATATAATTTTGTGAACATACTTCCATGGAAAGACTAATAAATAAAATACTTATTTTAGAAACATAACCTAATATATAGAAAGGGACTGATTTCTTCCAAGGAATCAAAGGTAGATTACTTATTAAACCTGTTTTTTTTTAGAAAATGAAAAAAAAGTTGTATCAAACATTTTGTTGTTTGTTGTATAAATAACTAAAGTCAAGTTCTTTAAACTAATTTTTAAAAGACTTTTCAACTTCAAAGTAAAAGTTGTTTCCACTTCTCTATTAATTGATGTTCAAGTTAAAGTTTGCGTATTCTTATTTTCATTAAAATGAATATTAAGTTATAACTGTAAGTAAAAAAATACAATCAATAAAATTTAGGATAAAAAACTTGGAACTCAATTTTTGATAAAAGCTTTTTAACTTTTTAACAAGTCTGTATTAAAAGTTTTGTTTCCAAGTTTCCGATTTTGTTGGCAGATATTGTTTTAACAAAAAACTGCCAGAAGTGATTTAAGGGTCTAACCAGTGTGTAACTGTGTAAAGTGGGGCTTAAGTAAATATGTTTAATTATTATATTTGGAATGTTTCTATTTGTACTCCTTTACAGTACCTACCTACAGTTACATAAAAATAAATAAAAATCTGTTTTAGAATATACAAATGATCATATTATGATACCCCACTAGGTATCATAATATATAGGTAGGATCTTACTTTGAAAATTGAAAATACTAATTATTTGTTAATGAACACATTTTACATATTTTTTTGTAATGTAACCACAAACTTACTTGTGCTTTAAGACCTACCTACCTGCCAAATTTAATGACTCTAGGTCAATGGGACCCTATAGATTTTCTTGACAAACACGACAGACGGACGGACAACTAAGGAATCCTATAAGGGTTCCGTTTTTCCTTTTGAGGTACGGAACCCTTAAAAAGGAAGAAGGTCGGATTTTTCTGTATTCCCACGGGATAGGGAATAGAGATGATTTATAAATTAGTTGAGCGAAGCCGCGGACCGCGGACCGGTTCATAATAATTAAACCTAAATGAGCATCCACATAATCGGCCTATGACTCATGACCTCATGAGTCATCAGATGAGATTTTAGTCAAGCCAAATATAGGTTAGTAAAGGGACATATTTTGGCTCAAGAAATTTGCTCTAATTTCTTTGAAAACTCGATCGTTTCAGACTGGAATGTTAATTACAGCTCTTGCATCCTGGTTCACACTAATTTTAAAGTTCTTTGACTACAGTGCACTCATGCAGACCTCCTTGACGCTAGAGTCAAAGGATTCAAAGGAAGACGCTTCACAGTTTGCAGAAAATGAGTGGCCACATTTATATCTCACATACATGTATACTACTCGTAGAGACCGTGTAGATTATATTTAATTAAAATCTACTATTATTAATTACTTTTTATGGTTCCGTACCTCAAAAGGAAAAGGAACCTTTATAGGATCACTTTGTTGTATGTCTGTCTGTCCGTCAGTCCATCGTGTCTGTCAAGAAAACCTATAGGGTACTTCCCGTTGACCTAGAATCATGAAAATTGGTAGGTAGGTCTTTTAGCGCAAGTAAAGGAATAAGTAAATCCGAAAACCTTGAATTTTTGCTTTAGGTATTTGTCTTGACAGACAACAAAGTGATCCTATAAGGGTTCCTTTTTCCTTTTGAGGTACGGAACCCTAAAAACGATTGAAATTTTTAATCTGCGTAAACGTGATAACTCTTTAATTTTCCGGATTAAAAATTAGCCTATGTCACTCTCCAGGTCTTTGACTATACCTATGCAAAAAATCACGCCGATCCGTTGCTCTGTTGCGACGTAATTGAAAGACAATCCAACAAACCAACCAACCAACAAACCAATAAACCAACAAACAAACAAACTTTCGCATTTATAGTGGGGGTAGTGATAGTGATTGCCGTTATGTAAAATGCCGTTAAATTGTCAAAAGAACTGTTCAAAAAACTTCCAATCTGAATGTCATTGGTTCATCAGATTCACTTGTTCACTCACAAGGGACATCGTTGAAGCTTCCACCCTTTCAAATGAACATTATTTCCGACAAATACCTATTCACCAACATTGTCCGCTGTATGACCGAAATATTAATTTTCTAGCTCTCACTTTTGTACTACAGAAAATGAAAAAACTTTTTCAATAAATGTGTCTTACATTTGATCTAGCATTAGGGTCTTACTAAGTTAGTAACTAAGTATTTCTATTTGTTTTCTCTATACTTATAAAATGAAGCAGTTTCGATCTTTTTAGGGTTTCGTTACGTTAGTACTATTATATATTCTGTGGTTAAAGCAAGTGATATTTAATTGTTTTAAAAAACGCACATAGCTCCGAAAAGTTAGCGGTGCGTGCCCCGGATCGAACCCGCGACCTCCCGAAAAGAAGGCGGCACTCGGCTATCACCGCTAAGTATATTATTATATCTATATTACATAATCATCATCATCATCAGCCTGTGGACGTCCACTGTTGGACATAGGCCTTCCCTAAAGAGCGTATATTACATAAGCTATATCTATATTTTAGACTCAAATTACAAGCGGGTTAAGCCATGTTGTCATAATTAGGGCAAAATCTTGTAGGTATTGGAGATGTAAGCTTCTTGATTTCTTCTTGAAATCCCGTCTTCTATCGGAGGTTAGCAATCATTAGGGCTACCTGAACCTTGGACACTGCTGCGCGGAAAAGAGATCGGGTACTCTTCCCGTAAATTCTTTAGCCACGATGTTCTTCTTCGGCTGGGTGGTCTTTTGCCGGCTGAAAAATTTTCCCCTGAATAATGAGCTGAAGGAGGTCGTTATTGCTATTTCTCTCTTCTTCTATTCTATTTGCAAATAAAGACTATTTCTATTTCTATTTCTATTTCTATTTCTATTTCTATTTCTATTTCTATTTCTATTTCTATTTCTATTTCTATTTCTATTTCTATTTCTATTTCTATTTCTATTTCTATTTCTATTTCTATTTCTATTTCTATTTCTATTTCTATTTCTATTTCTATTTCTATTTCTATTTCTATTTCTATTTCTATTTCTATTTCTATTTCTATTTCTATTTCTATTTCTATTTCTATTTCTATTTCTATTTCTATTTCTATTTCTATTTCTATTTCTATTTCTATTTCTATTTCTCATAAAGTACTCCAACTTCCGCACTTTTATGCTCTTCGGGATTTCAAGATCTTCGCTTAGCTTTTGTAGTAAGTACAGTTGCATTTTTGACACGCTGTACCCAAAGATGAAAGCTTGAATCATCTTAATTAGCCAGTCACATTTCTTGGGCACATAATTGCGCTCGTTTTCATTCCATCCATGCAAATTACCAGTTCTTGCGCGTTAGTACATACATACTTACGTTAGTAAACGTATACATCCAAGCTGATAAATGGCCCTAATTTGCTTTAAAGTTATACGAATGAAAGCTTCAACTTGCCTGGATGAATGCCAGACTTCCTTAGTTTCCCTCTTTGCACGTAATTCTGAACTTAAAAATGCATATTGCTTGAATTTATTAGCGCATCGCAACTGGAGTTTTGTTATATTGTATTGCATACTGAAACTGTGCATATAAACAGTGGAATCAATTCCAACAAAATAATCCCAAAAAGGATATCTCCTCAACATAATGCTGTAGTAGATATACCATTATAGCGTCGTTATTCAGGCGATCGGTTATCGGACCCGTAAAAATACTTGACTATGTAATCGTTACTTTTGTAAATGATTTTTGCTCTAATTAATAAAGGGAACAGCTTTCTTTCAAAATTTAACAGATGAATTATTTGTTTAATTTAACAGATTTATTTAATTTAACAGATTTTTATTTATTTTTATGCATCATAGTTTTTGAATTATCGTTCAAAATGTCGAAAAATACGACTGTAGTACGAAACCCTCGTTGCGCGAGCCTGACTCGCACTTGACCGGTTTTTCTCAATGAAATACTACTGATATTACAACAAAAATATGTCTAAATTGAACGCAATTTTATTGTGTAAGATTTGACTGGCACAGCACACACATTTGTTAAAAATGTACCGATTCTTTTACAATAATTGAAAATGTTAGAATGTGCGATAGAAGAAAACTGAGGTAACAACAGGCGCCTTAAAATTGAAGGAGTAGGTAGGTATGAAACAATTTTTCTCACCTAGCATCGTTATTGCACTCATTTGTTGCACGGGATCGCTTTAAACCGTCTCATTTTTCTTAGTTTGCACTAACAACTTTAAACGTGATACTGCAATCTAAAAATGTAGCTACAAAAATAAGGTATTCTTGTTTATTAGGGTCCTCTTTTCTCTGGTGAAAAAAGGAACCCTTATAGGATCACTTCCCTGTCTGTCTGTTTGTTCTGTCCAAGGGCGGATCCAGCTTTGGTGCCAGGGGGGGTCACATAGTCGTGGTCAAGTCACAACATTTCGACCTCTTGCGACAGGTCGAGTTGGTAATCGGGGTATGACGAGCGGGGGTTGGGGGGGGGGGGGGGGGGACGCCCCGCACACCCGTACGCAGGGCCGTCTTTAACCTATTGGAGGCCCTGGGCACATTAGAATAACGGGGCCCCTATGATCTTGACAGAGTAGGTACTATTTTCTTGGAATAGGCAAAGAAAGCAGATAAGTCACGTTCTATAGACGTATTATAAATGCGAATGTTTCTATCTATCTGTTATCTTTTCAAAGTCCATATTGTAAATCAAAATTTGGTACTATTCAGAGATAGTTTACACTCGGAAACGGCTTTTTATCCCGGAAAATTAAAGGGTTCTCACGGAAATTTTAAAAAACTAAATCTATGTGGACAAAGTTGCGGGCATCAACCAATATGAAGTAAAAGCGCGAGCGAAGCGAGCGCGAAATTTTTCATATATCTACGAAATAATCATAAGGTAGCTACTAATATTATAAATGCGAAAGCGTGTCTATCTACTTATCTGTTACCATTTGACGGTCTATCTTTTTGACCAGGTACTACACAGAGAAAGCTTTCATCCCGGAAACCTGCATACACTTTTTATGCGGAAAATCAAAGAGTTCCTACGGTTTTTTGAAAACCTAAATCAATGCGGACAAGGTTGCGGGCGGGCAACAACTAATACAGAGCAAAAGCGCGAGCGAAGCGAGCGCAACATTTTCTGTCTGTCTATCATCTTGTTAGGTACTTTTTCACGGCCAAATGTAGGTAGGTAGGTACTACTCAGTGATAGCTTGCATCTCGGAAGGGATTTTAAACCGAAGTGAACAGAACGTGCGAGCGAAGCGAGCGCAAAATTTATGATAATAATAACTTTACTATAAATAATAAACGTAAAGGACCAATCCGACCAATACATTATAGGTATATAATACATATTATTTTTTACTTTTAGAGGTTTTTACTGTCGGGAATTTTTTAAAAAGTGTGAAAAAGAATGAAATATTCTATCATTTGCGTTATCAGTAAAGACAATAAAGATTGGATATAAAATAAGACTATTTAACAATCTCTACGGTCCTTTGTTTGAGATGGCTTTTTTGACCGTTGATTTTATCGAAATAAATATGTTTTTGGGTATTAAAATATCGGTTGGTCTGTTATAGTTTGGCAGGGACTACTGGGCCCCAATCGATCGTGGGCCCTGGGCAAGTGCCGTGTGATGTTCTTCAATCATTGAAGAATGTCACACGAAATGTGACATCTCGATGAAAGGTAGCGGTGGCGCGGTAAAATTCAAGTTTTGGATGCGTTTGTTCGCAAGAACATAATGTTTTTGCCATCATACAAAATATTATATTAAATTGATTAAGTATTGAAGGAACTTACATAAAATCTAGGTATATAAAAATATAAAAAACATTATGTTTAACAATTTTAATTAGTGGTCCACCTAGGTCCTGGATGCAGCCCAGGGGGGGGGGGGTCATGACCCCCATGACCCCCCCCCCCCTGGATCCGCCCTTGGTTCTGTCGTGGGGATTCAAAATTCTAGGGTACTTTCCGTTGACCTAGAATCATGAAATTTGGCAGGTAGCCATGTCTTATAAGAAAAGTTTAAGGTATCCCACGTAAAAAATCACGTCCATCCATTGCTCCACAGCGACGTGAATGAAGGACAAACCAACAAATCAATAAACAAAGAAACCGACAAATAATCACACTTTCTCATTTATAATAAGGGTAGTGATGAATAAAGTCGGTACACGTGTAACTACAATTTAAGAATTCAAGTTGATTTCGACAAATACCTACTCGCTTTGTAAGTAATCATGTTTGAGGAGTATGTAATTAACTCTTACGTATTAGTTACACTCAAACACTCCGCTGAAACTCCTCGTTTGTTGCTGATAGTAACGCAGAACTCTGCTAAGAATATATTAATATCTACGTACGGCGTACCAGCACAGATGTCCGTGTTGAAAAGAGTAAGTACAAGTAGCTTATTATAGTATTATTTCACAGAGTAACGTTTACCCGAAGCTTAAAACAACTGCAATATTTGTCGTAGCACGTAACGTGTTTACTCTGGGGTACTGCGATTCTATTGCCGAGGTACTATCAATTCTGTATCAATTTAATGAAATCCCCATTGGAATAACGGAATAGCATCTTTGTACCTAACTAGATACCAGTAGGTAGGTATATCTTCAAAAGCGGAGCTAAATCCTTGTCACTGATTGGATTCGAAATCAATCAATCTAAGTACACGTAATTATAAAGAACAAAATATATGTATAGTCCGCGACAGGTTGAGATGGCAATCGCGGTATGAGGCGGGGGGACGCCCCGCATACCCGCACGTCACCGGCGTTCGCCCGCACTGGGTTAGCGCGAGAGCTGTGCGGGTGTGCGGGGCGTTCCCTCCCCGATTGCCATCTCGACTTGTCGCTTACTATACATTGAGGATTCCTTAGTAAAAGAAGGAATCCCTATGGTTTCATTCAGTCCATCTGACCGTCTGTCTGTGTATCAAAGCCATTTAAAAAATAACTACGGGATTAAGAAAATCTAAATCCACACGAGCGAAGTTGCGGGCATCTTAATATTCTAATGAAATTAAATGAAATTAATGGAACATAACTTGGTTACATAATATATTAACTTTCATAAAGTCATGGTCCCTAAACCGAGAGAGCCCGTATATTAAGGACCAGTGCTTTCACAAACACGGAAGAAGTAATTAAAAATATTAAGCTATGAATATAATACGTAAAATACACATACAATAAAAGATTCATCTTTTTTCACCTAAACCTTTCAAGAAATCTGAAACTCGTTTCCGATGTGATTTTATGTCCTATAAATCAAACATTTGCATAGGCCTAAGGGTTTTAGTAGCATTTTATTAAGCATATTGCTCATCCGGTTATTCTGCGAACGAAAGCTGGTAAGGGCGGTTTCAGACTAGCATTTTCCTGCGACTTGCGAGTCATCCCATTCTCTTTGATGCGTGAGCACTGAAGCTCGCGCGATTGAACGCAACCAAGGAGTCTGTAGCACACGAGTGGGGATATCTACTCATGTGTCTCTAGGTGATCTCTAGTATCTTGACTCGCGCGACCAATGCCCGTTATATTCGCACGAGTCAAGAGTCTGGCGTACCCAGCTGCTCGATTGCGGTAGAATGACAGCTACAATGTCACGATAGCTCACTTCTGATTGGTTGACGCTCGCTCACAACACATTGTTGCATCAAGAATCGCACAAATTCAGCCAATCAAAACAATTGAGATTGTAATAATGATTGGAGCAGGTTTTGCGAAATCGACCTACTGTTCTTTGACACAGCGCGTATGAGTTCGTGCGAGACGATTCGCGGCGGATTCGTCGCTTCTGAACAAAGTCTAAAGGCGCGCGTACTTATAAACGCATATAAACAAAAGTTTATACGAGCAAAAAAACGCTAAATCTGAAACAGCTCCAACATCGCTCGTGAAAATTATGAGATCCGTTTCATTGTTAGCTTTATTGAGATACATGACCCTCATAATATACGTACTTACTTGCTCGATCTTTTTAAGTTTGAATTTAACGGCATCCTTTGGTGTTCATGAGCACTGTTCTCTTTTGAATTAGACGGGAATCGAATCCGGGAGCTCTTACAATACCTCATCTCGCTGGCGCTTTCTCACCATCGTGCTAGAGAAGTCGTCAAAATGGTTATCATCTGTTTCAAATTTTTTTCGATTTCATAGCTTGATAAAATAAAAACCCGGCCAAGTGCGATTCAAACTCGCGCACCGCGGGTTCCGTACTCGGATATTTTTTTCGACATGTTGCACGATAAATCGTAAACTATTATTACATAAAAATAAATAAAAATTGGTTTTAGAATGTACGGGTAAAGCCCATTCATGCCCCACTGGGTACCTATAGTAATCTTACTTTGAAAATTGAAACACATTTTAATTTTTCTTTCGTGATGTAACCACAAATTCACTGTTTTCGGATTTATTCCTTTATTTGTGCTATAAGACCTACCTACCTACCAAATTTCATGATTCTAGGTTAACGAAAAGTACCCTATAGGTTTTCTTGATAGACACGACGGACAGATGGACAGACAGACAGACAGTCAGATTCATAGACAGATGGACAGACGGACTGACGGGTCGGATGAAACTTGTTCTTCTACGAAACCCTAAAAAATAAAACGATCTTTATACAATGAACCAAAAGCTTAATTTGCTATTATCCGCTGAAACAGGTCGAATCTGTATGATGCAACATGCAGCATGCGAAATGCATCACCCGCTCTCCCACTGCTAATCATGCAGGAAAAAGCAGCTACCAGGCAAGCAATACGCACCCGCACCACCACCACGCAGCACCACACAAACCCGAAAACACACTCGACGCACGTTTCGCTCCGACACCGGAGCATCCTCATAAGAAAACGATCTTTGACCGACTTTCGAGTAATAGGATGAAGAAGTTTTGCTTAAATTGATCGTTTATAATTAAATCACGTTAAATCCGTAAGTTGAACGTTGTCTACTCAAGTTTAACTCTTGTTTAACTGATGTTCTAAACAAGCGTCTGACAAACCTCATTTACCTGAGCGGGGTGTTTAATTAGAATCGATCCGATAAGTTTGTTCGTATCTAGGCAAAGTTGAGGTTTCTGAAAACTACATTATGTTCTGTTTTGTTGTGTCTCGTGAATGGTCCAAGATCCCACTGCCACCAGACCTTACTTATTTTCTAAGAAAGAAAACATATTTTGATTCTCAGAAAATAATTAGTTACGTCTGGCGGCAGTGGGATCTTGGACCATTCACGAGAAACAACAAAACATAATACATTTTTCAGAAATCTCCTGGACCATGCTCTAGAAGAGTTTGCTTTACAAATTATTTTAACCAAGGTTCTCTATAAAAAAAAATCCAAAAAAAACCGACTTCAATAACCACCAACACTAAAAAGTAAAAAATAATTTAATTTATAGTAGTATATAGCAATATTTTTTGTCTATCAACTCTTCATATTGTTTTGTGACTCCACATTGGCACCGACTCCAAAAAACATTATTTAATTGTTATTGAAGTCAGTTTTTTTCGCTATGATCCGAGAAAACGGACAATTTTTTTTTTACATAAACATGTAATCAATTATGTGAAAGTATGATATAGTAAATTTGAAGGTTGAAATCTTAGATTTTTGGTTTTAGTGTCAGCGGGCCCTTATATAACCGCTTTAACGTCTGCCATTACAGGTTAACATTTCCTTTTATATTGTTAAAGCGACCCATAGATAAAATGTTAATATAAACCAGAAGATGTACCGTTTTATAGCCGCAAGCCCTTTGCAAATTTTATTAATGCTTAAAGGAAAATAAAACTCAGGCGTGCCTTTGTAAACAGCGCCTATATCACTATATTAAAATCTTGAAACCCCTGGGGCGAAATGTCGGCTTCGTTGACTGCATTTACAAATAGAAAGGTCTACTACGCTTACGGTATTTAAAACCACATTTAAAACTATGTAGTGTAAAGTTACTGAACCTTACCAGTATGGTTTACGACGCCAGTGTGCTAGCATCAGTCTTACTGGCTTAAAAAATAGACGGGCGTTCTATTCTCGCCAGCGCGGCGCTCTTAGCTGGCGCTGGCTTGGCTTGAAAAACTGTTTATACAAGGCCAATACCAAGCCAGTGCTGACTGCCAGTTGAGACTGGCAGTTCGTATAAAAATGCTACGACGCGTCATGAGTCATGACTCATGTCTGATCTGACTGATCTATGAACGCACAGAACTATTTATCAGCATCATCCTTGCATCATCACCTTGGAACTATTAGACTATTAGACTTATAAATGAGGTGTAGGAAGCTGGTTTTGTCTTAGCGTTCGCTTTCAAAGATGACGTCATGAAAAATTAAACTTGGCCGCAATGAAGATAAATAAATCAATGAAAACTTCTCAAAACTTAGGCCTGTGCTATCTATTCTTTTTCCATTGCTTAAATGCTAGTAAGTAATATTCACTGGGTTGATGGGACTTGAAAAAATTAACAAAAAAAAAAGTTCGTAACTTTTCTAAGATTTCATCGAATTATGGTTTCATCGAAGTGTAGAAATCACTCTTTCAGCAGAAATTCTAAGAACGCAGGAAACTTGATATTCGATACCTATTCGTTATGAGAAGCCGTTCGAGCGTATACCAACGCGACTACATTGAGATACTCCTGATATTTTATAAAATATTTAAAGGAAACGTTTCGCTCTTGAGGTTGTTTGGTCGGTTTAGAAGATACATAAACCTAGGATTCCTATAAGAGCTATAAATAAAAGGAAACGTGTAACATGCTACACGAACTAGATAGATAAGGATAAGAGATATTTAGACGACAGACAAAGTACGTGCAGAGCCAATAATACATAAGTGTACTTACGCATAATAATTTATTTTTTGATAAACTGTTTAAGTGTTTATCAACTTTTAAGTAACTATCCCTATTCTCTAATAACAAATTGTAACATTCTTGTACAAGTCCTTCTCTTATAGCACTTGTAACTGTGTTTGTACTATGGAAAGTATTAAATACTATTTAATAAGGAAATATAAGTGTGAGCGAAGCGAATTTAATTTTTTTCCTTAATTTTGTAGAAACAATCATATTTATATTTCTTCACTGTTTCATGTTTTTTCGCTTGTTGCTTTAGCATTTTATTTAACACGTTTGGCTAAAAGACTTCTCAAAGTGGAGGCACCTTAGATCCGAGGCCCATAGTGGATCGTCTTTTCCGCCCCAACCTTAGTCCTCTACAGTGTATGTAAGATAACAAAATTCTATTCAACGAAAAACGAGCATAACACCTTTACGTAGAATCGGCCAAAAATAGAACTCCAAGAACACAAATTAGGTATATACATCAAACAACAATAACAATACCTACTAAATGAAACGTTATACCTGTTACGCACGGACTTTATATACGGGGACACAAGCAAATATTTGTATAACTGGATAAAGTTGTAGTTGTATAGGTACGTATTTCAGCCTGTCTCTTATACTTGATCTTTTGGAGCTTCAGACCTTTACAGAAGGATTTCGAAAACAATTTAATTTTATTAACCCTCATTTGGATCGTACAGCTCGATTTGTGGCGTTTGCTCTACGAATAACAATATTAAACTCGTAGCTTTTGCTGCATTTTGTGATCCGTCTGGCGATAAGCGGTCAACATTGACGTCCGTGAGACTTGAGCTACAAATCCTCTTCAAATCTGAGACGATTTTGGAAGCTTAAACAAAATTGTAGCGTCTGGAATTCATGAGTATTGCAAGTGGGCAAGTGGTTATTTATCCGACTGCAGCGTAGCCCAAAAGGAGAGTTATGTGTTTGAGGTATAACTCAGGCGAAGTAATCAATTATGCCCTTCCGTAGAAGTACAAAAGGCCTATAACTCGACTTATTTTAGACGCTATAACTCCAACTGAATATGATTTTCCTGTTATGTTGATACTTCGTACGTGTCACGCTCTGTAAACTCGAACTTCAAATCTAACGTAGGTACTCGTATATTTCTAAGAAGCAATATGTAAGCTTCAATATGTAAGCTACCAGCTACGGACAAAATTTCGATTTACAGAGGCCGCCAGCCACTGTAAATCGAAATTTTGTCATACACATTATCTAATTTATAATATTAACTAGCTTATACTCGCGATTTCGTCCGCGTGGACTACACAAATTTCAAACCTCTATGTCACCTCCTTAAGGGTTGAATTTTCAAAAATCCTTTCATAGCTGGTGCCTACGTCAAAATAGCTATCTGCATGCCAAATTTCAGCCCGATCCGTCCACTAGTTTGAGCTGTGCGTTGATAGATCAGTCAGTCAGTCAATCACCTTTTCCTTTTATATAATATTTAGATATGGGAGTATGGATATAATTATTATCAAGTTTGGTATCACACCAATAGATAATAATTAACTAATTGCGTTTCGAGGAAACATTTCTGAAATTGAGACTCGCCCATTAACAATAAACTAGGTATAAAATAATATAGGCTTGCTAATGACAGGTTATTGCTACTTTTAGGGCACCAGTACTTTCACTAATAGCTTATAATATTATGCCTAGTATATATGCCTGCAACTTGGCCCGCGTGGACTACACAAATTTCTAACACCCTTTTTATATACATCGATGTTTTTACCCCTTCATTGAATTTTGAAAAATCCTTTCGAGTTGTTGCTTCGAGGAAGCGGGCTCAGATCTTACCGCCGTCAACAAAAAAAATAGTAGTAAGTAGATGAAATAGGGTGTTAGATATATTATAAACGTTTGTGTGGATAAGGTCAAAACAATGTTTATTGAGGTTTCCTCTGTAAAAATAGAGATTTGATATCGAGATTAGATCCACTGTCGAAAACCCTGAAAAATGGACAATAGGACAAGCACGGCGCAACGCCTCATCTAAAATGAAAAAAAATTGCTCAAGTTCGTATTTGAACACTCTTAAGATTCCGTAGCCATGCTACCTAGTTTCTACAAACTTTGGCGGTCATTATTTCTTACCATCACCATCATCATCATCATCCGATAGACGTCCACTGTGGACATAGGTCTCTTGTACTGGACTTCCACACGCCGCCGCGGTTTTGCGCCGCCCGAACCCAGCAGCTCTCTGCGACTAGTTTGATGGCGTCTGTCCACCTGGTTCCGCTTTCTGGCTTATTTCTTATACGCTAGTTTTTCCAAAAACGGTCTAAAACCTCATTATAATTTTAAAATAGGTACCTACCTATTTAATAAGGTACCTATCACTCGATGTGGTAAAACATAGATAACCGAACATTTTAGGGTTCTGTAACTCAAAAGGAAAAAAGGAACCCTCACTTTGTTGTCTATCTATCTGTCTGTCCGTCTGTCCGTCGTGTCTATCAAGAAAACCCGTACTTCCCGTTGACCTAGAATCATGAAATTTAGTAGGAAGGTAGTTCTTATAGCACAAGGAATAAATCCAAAAACCATGAATTTGTGACAGAGGAATGAGTGACATGACAATGTACATAGAGCGTTGTCTCAACGCTCTATGTACATTACTTTTGGCTGCGTACTGTAGGTATAAGGGTTTCATATATTTATATGGAACCCTAAAATGTTCAGTGACCCAGACACAAGATAATGGGGTTCATTTTCGTTTACTTTTCCTTATATTGGATGGCACTATCTAGTTACGTCAGTCAATCACTTGTTTTTTGATTCGCTATTTTTCGCTTCCGTATTGCCTAGTAAACTAAGAGCCAGCGAGTGCCAGACCTTCGTTATTTTATAAAAGCTGAAAGTTTCACTGCGTATTGTCCCCAACACCCTGAGGAACGAAACTATTTGATTTTCCGGGATAAAGTACCTAGTAGTGAGTCTCCAGGTCTTTGGCTAAATCCATACAAAAAATCAGTCGATTCATTGCTCCATTGTGGCGTGATTGAAGGACAAACCAACAAATAAACAATCAAACACACTTTTGCCTTTATAATATATAGTTACAGTACGCGACCGAAAGTAATGTACATCTACCTTTAGAAGGAGATTTGTAGAGCACTGTCTCGGTCATTGAGACCGACAAAGCGTCATATGGGTACGAGTGACAGAGACAACGCTCTACAAAGCCGAAATGTCATTCTAAAGGCCAATGTACATTACTTTCGGCCGCGTACTGTACCTGCTATACAATATACTTGCTTGCAATCATCTTTCAACCCAGAAGGTTTTCTAAACTATCAAAGCTTAATGTTCCAGAACGGTGTTGCCATATAATAGATATAAAATGAAAAGATGACTGACTGAATGACTGACTGACTGACTGACTGGCTGACTGGCTGACTGGCTGACTGACTGACTGATCTATCAACGCACAGCTCAAACAACTGGACGGATCGGGCTGAAATTTGGCATGCAGATAGCTATATGACGTAGGCATCCGCTAAGAAAGGATTTTTGAAAATTCAACCCCTAAGGGGGTGAAATAGAGGTTTGAAATTTGTGTAGTCCACGCGGACGAAGTCGCGAGCATAAGCTAGTTATAGATATGTTCGTTAAATCTGTTTGTGACAGTTAATTACCAACAAAAGTTATTAAAGTTTATAGACTTTATAGTGCGTTTCATAAAAGAATTTAACAGAGACTAGTAAATAAAACAGAGGAATGTTGTCGTCATTTTCCAGCGCTTTTATTGCCAATTAACACGGTTCAAAAGAGCTTGGCGGATGTTTCCGATTTTTTTATGTTTGGGGGTTCATTTTATTGCAGTGCTTTATTGCTATGAAAGAACCATATTTTCTTATACAGTTGTTTACCTAACAGTAGTTTGTTCATGATAACGGAAGTTAAGATAAGGTGCAAATGTAGTAGGATAGGTATAGTCCGCGACACGTCAAGATGGCAAATCGGAGATGGAACGCCCCGCACATCCACACAGCGCCAACAATTCACTTGGACGAAAGATTTTACACACCTTTGTTTTATCTGCCAAAGCCACGATGATCTAAACTTCATAGTCGCTGATCGTTCCTACCTGTGTTGAGGACAATGCGCATAGAAACTTTCAGCTTTTGTAAAGTAACGACGGTTTGGCCTTCACGGGCTCTAAGTCCATTATAACTCCTATTGTTATCAGAAAACGTCAAACACGTGTAAATTACAAATTAACGACAGGTGTATACTGTCGTTATTTTTAATTTTATTTAATAAAATAATCTTCATACAATAACTTAAAATCTCATAGCCTTCCCGCAGACGAGCCACACGCGACAACCACAAAGCGCCGCCACCGACCTATATACTGTAGTTTCATACATTTTTTAGAGACTCGCCGCACACGGTTGACGCTGGTGGTTGCCACGCGACACAACCGTCGCTGCTTGCTTCTTGTGGCCGGCGCCGACCGCTACACGCTTATTTTCGGCGGTATTTTCGTCTTCTACGACGACTTTTTTTTAATCAACAGCAGCGCAGCAGCATCGTCAGTCCATTATGATACTGCAAGCATGGGTTAAAAAAAGTAGCGGCCACCAACCGCAAGACTCTACCATCGACCACAAGTGACTGTCGCGCGCGTCAGCCACCTTTGTAGCCGCTTCAAGCTTCAGGTGGCGGCGTTTGTGACTGTCGCGTGTGGTACGGCCAGGCTTACAATAAATTCAGCAAAATAAATGTCCAACTAAACTCATCAAACAAAACCACAATTTTACGAGCCTTTATTTAATAAAACACAATGCTGTGGTGTTTTCGGGCTCATTATAGTGTAACGTAATTATGTCATCACATACCATGAGGGTGACTATACTATCTTAATTAAATCTGTTGTTATTATGTACATGCTCAGTATAATAGCATATTTTTCAAATAAATCGTTAATTTTCTTCTTTTATATTTATATCAGATGCAAGTCCGCGACAGGTTGAGATTGCCATCGGGGTATTTAATTTTTACTTAATTATTTATATAATGTTTTTAACTTTCGTTGCGAGTTCTGACAAAAAACTTCTGGCCTCTACAATAATGTCAGACCGATAATTTCATCATCGTCAACCGATAGACGTCAAGTGCTTAAGCATTATCATCGATACTTTAGTGTGAATTAAATTAAAACAACAAATTAATTTCGTAGAAATACTAAGTAACATAAAACAACTTTGTAGACTTACAAACTAACCTATCACAATCCTTCAATTTTCCAAAGTAACGAACTTTCACTAGCATAACCCTATGTTTCTATTTCCATCCGACACAAAGGCACAGGTTCGCATCCACTGCACCGCCGCGGTTTGTATGCCACACAATTCTCTTCACCTCTGCAGACATGGTCCTTGCACACGTTCAAATCTTTCAAACAGGATCTGTAGGCTGAAAATGAAATGCGGATTAGGGTCAGAGATACAATAAGAAGGATGTCGTGCATACCCGTGCCACAATAGGATTCCCTTCGGCCGAGACAATGTAGGCAATGTGACCCCGATCGGGGGTTTTTCAATCATTGTCCCTTTTAAACCGATGTTCTTACACAAAATAAAACAGTGAATAGATTGTATTTCTTGTAATACACCTGCAATGCTTAAGGCTTATATAATATCGTTAATTTAATTCAAACCACTAGAATATGGTTCGCCCTTGCTGTATCAGTTTTCCCCTCCATTTTTAATATTCCAACCTGCAAATCAAGAGTGAATATAGGCATCTTTCGTAATAATAGCTATCTGCATACCAAAATTCTGCCCGATCTGTCTAGTAGTTTTAACTGTGCATTGATAGATCAGTCAGTCAGTCAGTCACCTTTACCTTTTATATATGTAGATTACTTACTGTCAATACACTGCCCATCGAAACAACATCCACCACAGCATTGTTCATGATTTCCACACTGAAACAAAAATAATCATGCCTTGCAGAAGTTAGTAAATCTTGGTTCTAGAGTAGAAATTTGATATCTCTTTTAGATAAGCACGATTCTTCGAAGCGCACTACCCACAGATCAGAGAACTTATCTGTGGCACTACCCCAGAAGGGTTTTGGCAGCTTAACCTATCTACGCGACATCGTACCGGAGTACTGAATGTATTTATTTAAAATTCTAAATAGGTGGCAATTAAATTTCCTTGAAGTAAGTAAACTAATAAAGTTAAAAATAAGTAGATAAAAATTATTTATTATTAAAAGGACTCTGCTTAAAATCTTATAAGACCGTTATCATTAATAACCGCCCAGTTTCTTACTGGTTCTTATCGGTAGGAAAGGCATTCCGAACCAGTGGTAGATGCATTTGACGATTCAAAAGTAGGTCCTACTTGAAAAAGTTTAATTGAATAAAAAATATTTTTATTTTATTTTAAAACAGCTGAATCAGTGAATTCACGCTTAAAAGTTAACTTTAAGCGTAAATGATAATTTCATGGAACAGCAAGTGCAATTCAGGAGAAAATAGCGCGACAAAAGACCACTGGTACGGAAAGTGTACCCGATCTTTATTCCGCCCAGTACTGTCCAAGGTTCAGATAGCCCTAATGCTTGCCAACCTCCGATAGAATACGACACTACAGGAAGAACAAAAAGAATAACAAATTACCGATTTCCCTCCAACCCTGCAGTCCTGGCACTTCCCGTACAATACCAAAACAAAACAAACAAACACTAAACTCAAATACATAGCTACAACTCACTAAACATTTGAAACTACGATCTAGACTACACACTGAACAATTTCCTCTTGCGAAGCTGTTAATTGAAACTTCACTGCATCTGAGAAGATCTTAGAAACTGGCATCTACTACAACAAATATAAATCTGCGTAGAACACGAGTCTAACTCACATGACCACGGCACTGTCATTTTGACTACTGTTCATTTCGTAACGTGAGTTTTGAATTTGTTAGCACACTTTAGTTTGTCGTCATTGTCGTGGAATAATAGAAAAATCATATAACAGGTTTTTAATTAATTCACTTTCACAAAGGGAATTAGATAGTTATGTAAATTAGTTGCGTATTGTTGCCGTTTAGAATTCGGGATAAGAGCCACGCTAATTTATTTTTTACTAGCTGATGCCCGCGACTTCGTCCGCGTGGATTTTGGTTTTTAAAAATCTCGTGGGAACTCTTTGATTTTCCGCGCTAAAAAGTAGCCTATGTCCTTCCTCGGGATGCAAGCTATCTCTGTACCAAATTTCGTTAAAATCGGTTGAACGGATGAGTCGTGAAAGGCTAGCAGACAGACAGACATACACACTTTCGCATTTATAATATTAAATATGGATTCGATTACAAGTTAGCCCCTGAATTCTTGAGAGCACTTAGGTTGAGATTTATAGAGCGCACTTTGACTTTGCTCAGACTTAAGTTTCAGTTAAAACGGGACAGATTTATGCATTGGTTCTACATTCCTGCTGTCAATAGTTGCGTGGCTATCATTCATTGTTGAACACTGAGTTCGAATCACCCCCCTGGTCTTAGACTATGCCTCAGGGGTCTTCCACACTAGTAGTCTAAGTCCTAGACTACTGGCCGCATTAGATCAAAAATGTTCCATGAAATTTAATTTTGTTGTAGTTATAGCATTGGCCTAAGCGCGCCAAAGTCTAGTTTGCGTCCAATAGTCTTGGACTTGGACTACTAGCGCGCTACATCCATATAAGACAAAATAGGTCTTGTCTAAAGTGTGCGCAAACTAAATCTATTGAAAACTGTTTCGGTTTGGTCACGCGTCGCATCGCATGCGCAGACGACCTCGCCCGAATGGCCGAGTTAGTTCAGGTGCATTCGAATAGATCCGTCCATGTAACGCTTATGTATTAGTTAAGACTTAGGTATCGCTAGTAAACGCCTCACGCTAAATCGAAATGAAAATACTTTTTAATATTTCGAAATCTGTATTGTACACATATAATATAAAGGCTGACCAGAAAAATAAAACACCTTGCCATATTGCGAAAAAGCAGTAGAATGGAACTAATTTATACAAGACCTCAAACATAGTGACCATAGATTATATACTAATGGCGCCCCCATCAAAGCAAATTTTTTATATTTCTGGTCAGGCTATACAGGAAAACAACAAGTCCAAGATGCGGAACAAACTATACGGAACTTGATTTTCCGGGATAAAAAGACTATGTCCACTTTCACAATACAATATAATTATATTACAAATGTGAAAGTGTGTTTATTTGTTGGTTTGTTAGTTTGTCCTTCTATCACGCTGCAACAACGCAACAGTCATGGAAAGTGATTTTCACCCCGAAAAATTAAAGAATGAAGTCATGGGCATCATCATCTATACAAAGCAATTTGAATAGGTAGTTTTTAGGTAATTTTCGAAAGTAGGTACCTACCTGCCATAATGCTGCCATAGAATTAGGCAACAAAATTAAAATATCAATAACATGACAACATAATTAGACTGAGTCTAACAATAGGGTAGCCCTTTGGTTAAATTTGTGTTCCATCCCATAGTGCAAACTCAGTCAGCTGTGCCTGTTTTATGAACGTTAAAATAAAACCGGTAAAGTGCGAGTCGTACATGGAGGGTTCAGTACCATCGTACAAGAAATAACACTTTTTTTTAAATTTGCATTGCGGCCATTTTGAAATTTTCATTATTTGTTCCAGCGGCAATAGAAATACACACTTTTCTTCTTTACCTATTACAGTTCATGAGCTATACCCCACTGACAGACAGGACGTACGGATAGACCGACTAACGAACAGAAGGACGGGCAGATGGACAGACAGACGGACGGACGGAACGGAGGCGTAGTTAATAGGTAGTGATAGGGTCTCTTCGGGTACGGAATTCTGTAAAGGGCAGGATGTACTAATCGATTATATTGTCTAGACTGATTAATGGCCTAATAAATACTGGTATCTTTGTAAGAATAATATAGATTTTTTGTTTCTGTGGTAATAAAGCTTATCTACTAGTACTTCGAACTTAAGTGAAGGGAGTAGAGATTTATCTAAAGACACATCCGTGCAGTTCCGTACAGCTCTTATCTCAGGAATGGCTCTTTTTATTGTGTGTCGAAGCCTTAACCATCGATTATTTGTGAGGAATTACTGAGTCAAGTAGGTCGTCAAAAACAAAAATCGGTCTAAGAAACAACGCCTACCGAATTATACGCTTTCATGCATGCGTCTGGCATATTAATTGAGATCCTAATCGCATTATGCCTACGCCCATTACTAATCTTTAGTACACGTAATATAAAACATGCCTTTAATATGACTACAAGACGAGGACATCCGTAAGAGAACCTAAGTGACTGACAAGCTCAAGAGAATTAGCCAACTGAAGTGACAGTGGGCAGGCCATGTCTGTCGCAGAACCGATGGCCGCTGGTGTTCTGGAGTGGAGACCGCGTACCAACAAGCGCAGTGTGGGTGACATCTAACCCGCTGGAGTGGACGCCAACAGACTGATTGATTGAAGACTTAATTCTTTAAGAAAGTCTGGCTGCAAATAAATGCAAAGCACGACGACTTATCTAGTTGTGGCATTTCAAAGTCATAATATTACCTGTCCAGTCCTATCCTATACACGAAAATCTGCACGTTTACATAAATAAAATTACAACGTATAATTTCAATTCTCGGCAATGTTAAAATAACAGAACATGTTACATGTACCTGACTGCTCTTAAGAAAAAAAATTAAAGAATGTTTTTATAGATAATTGCATGATTTACAATATGGTCTAACATATTTTTATGGTAAAACTTAGGGTTTGGCTGAAATACGCAAAAGAACTCATATTTGTGAACTTTGACCTTGAATATCTTTTTTAAAGCAGTGATAGCCTAGTGGTTAGGACGTCCGCCTTCTAATCGGAGGTCGAGGGTTCGATCCCGGGCACGCACCTCTAACTTTTCGGAATTATGTGCGTTTTAATTAATTAAATATCACTTGCTTTAACGGTGAAGGAAAACATCGTGAGGAAACCTGCATGCCTGAGAGTTCTCAATAAAAGGTGTGTGAAGTCTACCAATCCGCACATGGCCAGCGTGGTAGACTATGGCCAAACCCCTTCTAACTCTGAGAGGAGACCCGCGCTCTGTAGTGAGCCGGTGATGGGTTGATCATGATGATGATGCCAAGTTTCAGCCCGATCCGTCCAGTAGTTTGAGCTGTGCGTTGATAGTTCAGTCAGTCAGTCAGTCAGTCAGTCACCTTTTCCTTTTATATATTTAGATATTTAGATTATTCGATAGTAATTCCAACTTGATCTCTCTAGCGGTTTCTGGAGAAGGGCCATGACGCTTGGAGTGACGGACAGACAGGCTGACAACAAATAATTGATCCTAAAAGGCTTCCGCTTTCTTTTTCCATTATGTTCAAGTTTTTCACGGCTCTTTGGATTAAAGCTACGGCTATTTGAAGTCCGACTCGTACACGAATGGTTCCGTACCAGTTCATGGCGGTCATATTTTTAATTTTTTTATTATTTGTTGTTACAGCGGCGTAATATACACGTCATGTGTATAATATACACATTCTGCGAAAATTTTAACTCTTCACCTTTTATGGTTCACGAGATACAGCTCGCTAACAGACAGACGGACGGACAGCGGAGGCTTAGTAATAGAGTTCCGTTCAGGTACGGAAACCTGTAGGTCGATTTCGTAAAATCTGCATCAATCATTATTACAATCTCAATTGTTGTGATTGGCTGAATTTGCGCGATTCTTGTTGCAAAAATGCATTTTAGGCAATAGTGAGCGAGCTTCAACCAATCGCGATTGCGATGGTGAATTATTTGTAGCTGTCATTCTACCGCAATCGAGCAGCTGAAAATGTATAGCGGGGTTCCGTAAGAGTGTAAGTCGCATAAATCATAAAATTTGTTGAATAGAATATGCGGGGAGCATGCCAGTACCTACGTGTAAATCCGAAAGATACGTTCGAGGTATGCAGAGGTATCTTCGCTGCCTCACGTCTCACGTGCCAAGGCTTACTAAACCAACGGAATACGTAATATGGATCCTGACATGGAACTGACATAATTAGATTAGGTCTAATATCCTCAAAACACCTCCCATTTATTTACCCACCCTTTATCTTCCTTAATACGACGGCCCTAACAACCAGTACAGTACGCGGCAGAAAGTAATGTACATCGACCTTTAGAATGACATTTTGGCTTTGTAGAGCGTTGTCTCTGTCACTCATACCTATATGACCTTTTGTCGGTCTCAACGACTGAGACAACGCTCTACAAATCTGCGATCTCCTTCTAAAGGTCGATGTACATAATGTTTTCAGAGTTTATGTATGTGTGTGAGTTTCTTTGTTCCACAATAACTTCTAAACGCCTGAACACATTTAGATGCGTGGGGTATCGTTACTATCCTTACAAGTTACATTATCCCGAGGAACACTGACTATATTTTTTTAGGAAACCGTGTTTACGATGTAGCTTTTCGGAGTTATATGCGTTTTAAGTAATTATATATCACTTGCTTTAACGGTGAAGGAAAACATCGCGTGGAAACCTATATGCCTGAGATTTCTTCATTATGTTCTGAAAGGTGTGAGGAAAAACTTCTTGAGGAAACCGGCATGCTTAAGATCTCAAAGGTGTGTGAAGTCTGCCAATGCGCATTTAGCCAGCGTGGTAGACTATGGTCGAAACACTTCTCACTCTGAGAGGAGACTGCTTGCCGAGCTTTGCAGTGAGCCGGCGCGCGGTCGGTTGATCATGATGATGATCATGATATACGCTGAAAACTTGCATGTCGTGTTGCGTCATTACTCACGACACAACACGACACGCTAGTAGGTAAATTTTCGGCTGAAGTTATAAATGAGTGGGCGTGTTTTCCATTGTTTAGATTCCGCAGTCGCAGTTAAAAATTTGTTAAAAAGTTTTCTCTATTGTGTAATTTAAATTATTAACTTGGCTCTAACCCAACTGCGAACTAAAACCGAGAGTTGTAAACTTCTACTCCAGTTTTTTTTAATGGGAAAGCAGAGCTGGCATTTTCAAAAATTTTGTGGCATTTAATTTTTGTACCTACACGTGTAACGCGCGCGCAGGTTTGCATATGTTAAAAGTACACTGTGGTTTGCACAGTACTGAACTGAGCGACTGCGGGCGAATGGCGTAAACTGAGTAATCGCTCGTCAGTCGTCACTCTTGCACACTCCCTTTCTAGTTCTACTCGTTCGTTATAGTTTCTTCGTAGTTAGTTCGTATCGTTATAGTTTCTAGTTCTACTCGTTTCTCGTTCATCGTCGGCGGTCGGACCACTGCCTTAAAAGCCATTACGAATTTCGCGATGTAGATGTTTTACAGTGACCACAACGCGTTGCGAGCAATTTTTTTCCGCTCAATAAGCGTTTTCGGTCTTTGAGCGTAACATAAACATAATCTATGCTGCCAAACTACGAACACCAAAATAGAAAAACCCATATAAAAGAATTTCAGTCGATGAACAGGACGAGTAATTTTGTTTACCATGTATATTTATTTAATATGTATTACACGCTATTTTACCTCTTACCCTTTGGAGTTACAGCTCATATTTCTGTAAAAAATTGTATTGGTTATCTTTATCTACCCTATTTCTTGAATTGTGTTGACTAAAATGTAGAGACAAATTTTCCCACATGGTGTGATTTTCTGTTTCCGTTTTTTGGTCCAAAACGGTCGTTGAAAGGAAATTATGGACATTGTTCCTTAGAGTGTAAGTAACTACTTGAACAACTAACAGCCGCACTCAGAGTCGCTTAATCGTTACTTAAGGCATTAATTAGTATGGATGAGGAATGATTAAGCGACTCTGAGTGCGGCTGTAAGACGCTACCATTTGACAAGACATTTGAAAAAAAGAGATACCTAGATAAGTAGGTATAGTATGAGGTACTTGCTCTGAATTTTATTACTAGCAAGCTGAAAATATTATAATGCCTTTTATCAAATCTTCCAATCCAATCCAATACATCAGCATGTTTGCGTCCACTGCTGGACATAGCCCTTTCCAAGAGCGCGCCACCAAACACGGTCCTCCGCCTTCCTCATCCGTCCGCTCCCTACCACCTTCTTCAGGTCATCGCTGCAGCGCGCTGGAGGTCCACCCACACTGCGCTTACCGGTACGCGGTCTCCACTCTAGAACACGTCTGTCCCATCGGTCGTCGGTCAAATCTTACTGTTAGCCTACGTAATAATTATGTATTTAGAAAGCTACACAATTATCAAACAGAATACGCATTTGAATATCGTTTTAATGAAATATAAGTTACGACCGGCACCGGCACAAAACAGGAAGGTGCCGAATTAGCAGATATCCAAGAGTTCTTTTGGCTCGAAATTATATCAGGCGGACGAAGTCGCAGGGAAAAGTTAGTGTTTCAATAATTTTATACAAACCGAGAATTGTTAATTGCAGGTAAATTATATTCGCATTCAATTTATTGATACCATTAATTTATTGTTCCCAGCAATTACCATAGGAACAATAGTACGCAATATGATCAGGATCAATACCTACCTACGCTTGTGAGATAATCGGCAATTATAATTAATAGGCGGAGGCTTACGCAGCAAATATTTGTTCCTTTCAACTTATTAATAACCATCTATCTACAAACTATAATTGAATAGCTTATTGTTACATTATGATTCCGTATTTTGAGATAACAATAGATAAATTTGTCTCATATTATTATTTGTAATCATAGCAATAAGTTCATACTTCCATATCCATTGTCCATACTAATATTATAAATACGGAAGTGTGTCTGTCTGCTAGCTTTTCACGGGCCATCCGTTTAAATGGTTTTTGACGAATGGTACAGATATTGCTTGCATCCTGGGAACAGACATAAGTGGACAACACACAGGCTATTTATGCATCGGAATGTCCACGATTTCAGCCGCGTGAATTAAGGTTTTTAAAAATCCTATGGGAACTCTTTGACTTTCCAGGATAAAAAAGAGCCGTTATCCATCTCCAGGACCAAGATATAAATTGTCTCTCTACTAAACGTCGGCAACAAGGTGACAGACAGACAGACAGATCACTTTTCGCATTTACAATATATTAGGCTAGATTTTATTGTTTTGAATGTAGCAATAGTGCTAAGATATATTATGACCTAGCGTACTAGAGCTAATACCTAAGTACTATGTGATAAATTAACGCAAAATTTAAGAACAGAGGGAAAGAGTGTTCCATTAAAACTCTAAAGGTTCTTTTTGCTTATCTGCATAGATTTATTACTACTTATCTGTTTCTTAAACGGAAACTTACTGAAAAATATTGTGTAGATGACGAAAAAGCTTTGAAATGAGTTGCTCTAAATCTTTAAAAGAATACATGAAGAATACGTAACCGGCTGAGTTTTTGTGGGCTTCTTATCAAAGCGCGATTATTTAGGCACTTTTGGAACCCTCGTAGCTATATAGTCATAAGTTGACGTCTTGTTGCAATAATTATTATCAACGCTTCTAAAGTTAAATTATTAACATTTAAACAATTTGATTTTTAAGAATCAATATTTCAACTTTGATTTTTTAGAATCAATATTTCGTCTTTTTGATAAGTAAATATTTTTATCAGCTATAATTTGCACCGCCTTACCAAGGCATTTAATTAGGACTACACTTTGTAAAATAAAGTGCGTATTAGGTTGGTACATTAAGACATATACGTAAACACAATATTTCATATATCAGCGTATATCTACTACTCGCAATACATATAAATGATGCCATTAGAATTCCATGCCATGACCGTGTGTATATTATTACCTATTCTTTTTTCTGTACCTGAGCTAATGCAGACGACCGATTTATAGGATAGGTCTATCTTGAAGATATTTTTTTAATTATTTACCAGCCAACTTACTGTTGTCTTTTATTTCTCTCTTTCTCTCATAAGAGATAGAGTAAGAGCGATCTCGCACTCATTCGATCTGAATCCGTGAAAATACGGATATAAAAAATATCTACGTCATAATATGTCATAAGCTACCGTACAAATAGTTCTATAACTACTTCGGAACGTATTTTCTCGGACTTGGATCGGATGAATGCGTAACTGCCCTTACTTAAAAGAGCTGTCGAAAGGGCGTCTGCGTTAATTAATGTGTCTGTATTCTGTTTCCTTTAATCAGATCTTAATAATAATTTTATCAGATCAATTATTTTATCAGCCGTCTGCGATACTTCTAAGATTTTCTTCAAGAGAAAACACGTATACACTTAAATAGTTTAAATTCAGTCTGATTTTCTTTGTAGATTTGTACTCGTACGCAATTTATTTTATACATTTAGCAACTTTCTTGCGAAAATATCGGCATATATAAATCTATTTAAACTAGGTGTCTAGTTTAGACAATGTTGCTTAGTTCTTTTTCAAGGCACTCAAATTTTCTTTTTCGCGATCAGCAGGAGTGTTTTTTAAAGAATATTAGCCATGTTTATCATAATTAATATTCCCCTTTACCCTCCAACTAAGCGTAAAGCTTGTGCTAGGAGTAGGCACGACATTAGTGCAACGGGTGGGGTTTGAACCGGCGACGTTTCGGATTTCAGTCCGCTTCTTTAACCGTTGAGCTATTGAGGCTCTATTAGAAAAGTAGTGCCATCCGCACCAAGAAATTTTGTTACAATTACAGTAGGTATTAATAACATTCATTAAAGACTAGCTTATGCTTCGTCAGCGTTGACTACATAAATTTCAAAATCCATTTAACCCACTTAGGGGTGGGATTTCAAAAATCCTTTCTTAGTGGATAGGTACCTACTCTTACAAAGTACACACCCTCAAAATTTCTTGTCTCTAGGACCAGCGGTATAGGCTGTGCGTTGATATATAAGTCAATCAGTGCTTTGTATTTTACGAGTATATACAGATTACACGACTCTGGATTTTGCTGAATCAATGTAGATTAATCAAACCCAATAATGTTTAAAAAAGAACATTATGGGGAATTCTCAGACATGGAGGTTTTCTTACGACGTTTTCCTTCTCCGTTAAATGCTTATGATATTTAATTGCTTAGATACTAAAGGCTCAGTATAGGTACCTACTGTAGGTATAATACACATACTAAAAGCGAAGAAATTCTCTAAAAGAAATCTTTGTCACATTTTTCAGCTACGTAGATACACCTAAAGATTAATTCACTACATCAAATTACAATATACACAAACTTTAAAAGCATATCAGTCTAGCTCTAGAGTAAGTATCTGATACAATTTTTCACTTGTCTGCGGCGAAAGCAAATAGATTGTTAAAATGAGAACACTCTCTCATGTGAAAAAATGCTTGCTTACCCGATGAAGGATGCTTAATGTTTTGAAAAACGCAAACACTACAGACTACGCTACCTACGTTAAAAAATATTTTTACAAGCAAAGGAACCCCTTATTGCTTGCAGTTAAGGATCAAAGTAGCTTGGTTTATTTTAAAACCAACCAGAATTTTGACGTCCGTATAGCATTGTGTTACTTACTTTATGTTCGAAACAGATGCTTTACATTTTTCGCGTTTTTATTGGCATGAATTTTACTACCCCTTGGTGTATTGAAATGACCAAGTATAAAAAAAATCGGTGAAGTGCGAGTTCGACTCGCGAACGAAGGATTCCGTACCATCGTAAAAGAAATAAAACTTTATTTAATTTATTTATTTTATTTAATTTTCATAGCGGTTATTTGAAATTTTTATTATTTCTGTTGTTATAGCAGCTATTCAAATACCATTCTGTGAAAATTGCAATTCTTTACCTATTACGGTTCACGAGACCTCTGACAGACAGACCGACGTACGGACAACGGTTTAGTATAATAGGGTCCTTTTGGTACCTTTCGGGTACGGAACCCTAGTCAAGTTGAGTTGTTCGTAATTCTGTAATTATGGACTTATTGCACGTCAAACAAGTAAAACATCATCCAAACCAGCGCGACCAAAGCGACTACGAAGCGGGAACGTCAGCCACCGACGCGACGGACGGTCGCCTACCGCGATTGGCACCACCACATCCGGCCACGCGCGAATAGATTCGCGTCGTGGACGCTCCCGGCTTCCGCATCGCATCTTATGATCCCACATCCCGCATTCTTGACGCGCAGGTGTGGCCGTAGCTTAAGGTGTAATTTTTTTGACATTTACGTTTACATTATAAAGTTTCGTGTTTCTTGCAGCATGCCAACTGCAGCCGCAACGTATTTTTATAATCGTAAACAAAAAAGTAGCGTAATTTTCCTTTATCTACTCAAGGAAATAGAAAAGATATAAATTAACAAGTTTCTTTGTGAACTTTCTACAACACAGCGTTCCTAGACAACCTTTGAAACAGTGAAATGAATTGCGAGACGGCGAATTTTTTTTGCATGCAACAAGACTACTGCTTACAGTTCTCTAAAGGGTAAAAAATAAATAATTAGGTAAATCTAGTATACTATCTCATCTATAATATATGATGAGATGAGGGGAAAAATATAGGCTAGGTGCCTAATACCTAAGTTATAAGTTTTATTGAAAAATGTTTTATATTATATTCTTTCTAAGAAATACCTACCGGAAGAATATCAGACAGTGATAATGGCCAGTGCCCTCGGGATTTTAGATTTAGATATTCAGAAGCATTAGGTACTCAATTCACTTTGACAGTATAATACATCATTTCCATAGAAATCATAATCATCGCAGATCTTAGGTCTATTGTGAACTTCCACAGAAGTTTCCGTCTCGACGAATTGTGTGACAAAGCGTGATTATTATAATAATACGCGTTCTCTACAAATTTGAAATTATTATTAACAATTAATTATACGTATTTTATAATGGATGAGCAAAGGATTTAGTCTTATGGTCTCTATAATTAAAATAATAGCAGCTGTGTACAGTACGCAGCAGAAAATAATGTACATCGGCCTTATGAATGACATTTCGGCTTTGTAGAGCGTTGTGTCTGTCACTCATAAGTATCTGACGTTTTGTCGGTCTCAACGACAGAGACGAAGACAATGCTCTACAAATCCGCTATCTCCTTCTAAAGGTCAATGCACGCAGTTTAAAAGACTGCAACCTCATATTTGGGTGGTCCAGGGTTTGATCCCACACCGCAAATTAAATAATCACTTGCTTTGACGGTGAAGGAAAACATCGTGATAGAATCTGCATGCTTGAGAGTTCCCCGTAATGTTCTCAAAGATATGAAAGTCTATCCACATTTGGCCAGCGTGGTGGACTATGACCTAAGCGTTTTTCACTCTGAGAGGAAGACCCGTGTTCAGTGGTCTCAGTAGTGGCCGGGTGGCGACGGGTTTTGATGATGTGACAAACCAATTCTATAGGACCGAGCGACCGAGGGTTTCATGAGGGGCGACCTTTGAGGTTATAGGCTATTAAAATAACATCACTTTGATAGCTAGGTTTATTTTTAAAGGTCACCCGCTGTAATCATGGTATACCTAATTGTTGTTTAACTTTTTTTTAGGTAAAGGTCGTTAGATACTCATTGACCTCTGACATTTGGAGATAAAAATAAAAATAACCAATTTTGCGCCTTGCTAACTTTAGGTTACGACCGTCCTAATGGACTGACACCTGTGATTGGATATTAAAATATTACTATGGTTATGGTTATCGAGTGGTATAAGATCCCAGGACCGCCAGAAGGTAAGTACCTTGTAGGCAAACGCGCCCCATCTTAAACCATTTCATCCACGGAGGAGAAATTTCTCTCATCCGTGATTCCATCAGATGTGATTGTGGACAAGCGTGTGTAGTATCACTACCCATATTATAAATGTGAAAGGGTGTTTGTTTGTCGATTTATTGGTTTGTTAGTTTGTCCTCCAATCATGTCGCAACGGAGCAACGAATCGCCGTGATTTTTTGCTGGAAAGTGAGTAAGGCTACTTTTTAACCCGGAAAATCGAAGTATTTCTTCAGCCTAAATACACGCGGATGAAGTCACGGGCATCAGCTTCAGTAGTAAATAAAAAATATACACATAAACTCATGCGAATTCTCAACTCACTCGTATTATCTACTTTATAAAATTATTTATTCCCCCTTTTGTTGTCCCTGTCGGGAATCGAATCCGGGACCTTTTTTTTTTATTCATTATAGGTATACGCTTGACCACAATCACACCTGATGGGAAGTGATGATGTGGCCTAAGATGGGACGCGGTTACCTAGAAGATGCCTAGACCTCCTACCTATAAGAGGACAGCGCTCACCACTGTGCCAGGGAGGTCGTCAAACTCTACTTGTAAGAAAGTAACCTCTATATTTATGATATGATAATTAATGACTGAGCTTCAATAGCATATAGTAGACTATATGCTATTAAAGCTCAGTCATTAATTATCACAGTCATATATTAGAGCCTCAATAGCTCAACGGTTAAAGGAGCGGAATCTGAAAGGTTGCCGGTTCAAACCCTATTGTCGTACCCTACTCCTAGCACAAGCTTAACGCTTAGTTGGAGGGGAAAGGGGAATATCAGTCATCACGATGAACTTGGCTTATATTCTTAAAAAAAAAGAAAAAAAATATTAGAACGTCTACTACAGTAGGTACGGATGATTCGTTGGTCTTTACTCGAAGTATTCCCTTATGATACCTACTCTTCAAAATATTTGAAAGTACTTACTTAAATATTTGCAGAAGCTTCTGAATAAAACAAACTTAGACAACCGCAGCCAAGCCTTGTTTCAAACATAGAAAGGCTTTTACTTAGTTAAACCACGTTTAACTTTTGTGCTCATCAAGTATTATAATTTAAAACCGAAAGTGTATGAATTAGTTAGTGCTCTATGTGAACATTCAACGTAATTTAACATGCTTTATTATGTAAAGCCTATAAAAGTCTAAAATTGTTTTTGTCGTGGACACGGGCTAGGTAAATTCAAGTTTAAATACATACAGGTGTATTTTTAGAGGCGTATTTAACATTCTACTAATCAATGTAAGGAAAATAAGACCTTACTGCTTCCAAAGATATTTAAAAAAATCTGTGTAGAGTATCAGTAAAAATTGTAAAGAAACATAGTCTATAAAATAAATAGTTGAAGAGTTAGATTTACGATTATAGTCTATAAACTTAACATAAAAAAAACACCTAGGTAAAAAAAAACACACCGCACGACTGTTTCGTTTCGACGTTTTTCGACTCATTGCTTTCAATTTATAGGCGACTATAAAAAATATATTGAAAAACTTGGCTTGACTGAGACATGAAGCAAGGATAGGATGCTGGGGTAGGGGGTAAGCCTAACTTTAAGTACCTTAATTTTTTTTACGTCAACTGATCTCCTCGCAACCCGATTTTCAGCTCAGAAGGCGTTTCAATGAAAAGGTATACCTATAATAGCTATTTGATGGCCTTTCTGAATAAACCTATTTGTTTGCTCTCGACCTATAAAAGACCCTCCACATCAAAGACTTCCTTTTGTGTTCTCGCTGAAAATTTAGCAAACAAAGCACTCGACAAACGCCGAACCGTCTTTAGGACTTATTATTAGTGATGGACCATTTCGTAGCATGTCAAAAGTCACGTGAAAAGTCCTTTTCATTATACGTGGCATTTACCACCTTACTTCATAATCCTTCGTATTTCAGACCGCACGAAACACTTATCTAGTTGTGTGAAGGAGATAGGAAATTGACCTGCCCTGTACCTTCCTACTTTGTTACGTACTAAGTGACGTGTAGTAGCTATCCCGCATTGACGTGTCGATTGGGTTATACAATGATAGTCGCTTATGAATAGTAGACAACAAAATGGAGATTACAAGCCGAATAAGTCACAGAAAAAAATGAGGCTTTTGTGACTTTAAAAACGGCGTATAAAATGCTTTAAATGGACACCGGAGGCTGTTATGTATTTTGTATTCGAAATACTTAGTTAAATAAACATAATTTATAACTGTTTAGTGTTTTATTTAAATATGCTTAGTAGTTCCTCTAAAAACCTTGTGTAAAATTCTTCGTCCCAGAGACGAATGTTTCTGAATAACTAACTTCCGAACAGGATTATGTATCTAGGGTTAACGTAGCCTCTGAAAAATCAAAGTAAAATCTTAAAATGTTACAAAATTATTACATTTAATTTCGCTTTATTGTTTAAATTTCGAGCACGCACAACCTGACCCAATGCAAGACGCTAAAGAGCGCGAGAGTGTGTTAGCAGGAGTTCATGTTTTAAAAGTAAGTTATGATTCATGAAACACTGATTGCGATCGCGAACATGGTTTTGGATAACAATAGCCGGATAGATAACATTGAAATTCGTAATCCAAACATAATGAAACTTAATCCGTGCTTGAAACTCGTATAAACGTTTTACTTAGCTTTTGAAATTAGCTTTTGACCGCGATTTCCTTTGACGCCGCCTATTAGATAACGATATATAAATGTTCCAATAGGTACCTAAAGCTACCAGAAAATTTTATTAAAGGGAAGTTACTTGTTTTAATTAGAGTTTTATAAGGAACCACAAGTTTCATTATCATCATCAACGTTCAATCATGTATGATGTTGTGTGATGGAAGTATGCTTGCTTTCCTGGTTCTTGTAGTGGGGGGAGGGATTAATTACTATTACTACTAAAGATTACTAAGATCTAAGATTAGGTACATTTTTAAAATTATTTTATTGTAAGCGTCATCGTTCATTTTATGCGGCTTTCATAATGTTCATGACGTCACATGTTGCCTTTTATTTGACAAAATTGTTTGCAAGTCATAGTACGTAAACGGTTTAGGGTTTCTTTTTAATCACCCTACTTTTTCAACGTAGAGCTCATTTTGTGCTAGGTTAAAAAATTATAATGCTTAGTCACGTAAAAAGAAGGTTCTCCTTTTATACAAGGTGTTAGATAATTTCCGTAACATCCAAAAATCCCAGCAAGCTCCTCAGGACCGATTTTGTGTAGATGTACCTACAAAAAAATAATGAGCGTTGTAGCGTGATACCCGTATACACTGCCTGTATAAGATTTGAGGACTTAAAGAATTTGTTTAAAACTCCAATGTTCCCCTGAAAACTGCTGATCCAGGAAACCACACCGCACCGCATCGCACTGCATCGCACCGCATCACACTGCACTGCGCGCACCGCACTGCACTGCCGCGCATCGCACAGCAGCGTACCGCAGCGCATCGCACCGCAGCTCGTCTTTAGCAGCACTTACTGACTGACTGACTGATATATCAACGCACAGCTCAAACTACTGGATGGATCGGGCTGAAATTTGGCATGTAGAAATGTTTGAAAATTCATCCCCTAAGGTCAAATAGGGGTTTGAAATTTGTGCAGTGCACGCGCTCCTAGTTGCGGGGATAAGTGTTATAGTATACAGCGACCATTGAAAATAAATAGAATAGATAGTATGATACCCGCCTTTATAAACTGAGTGTTAATGTAATGCAGTCTGAGTGATCTAAGGCCGCGTAGGTACTACCCTGAAAGGTTTATGGCAATTTTATAGCCTTATACCCTCCATCTCTAGTGTGATAATACTGGGACGGTAAATCACTTGGCGATGCGCAGTTTCCGGTACCTAAGTATAGGTAACTAGCCACGGCTGAAATCTTCCGTCAGATCAGACCTTAAACTTGAACTGAAAGGTGCTAGGAATCTAGAGAGAGAAAGAAATGTGACAATCATCATCATCATTATCATTAACCAATAGACAGGTCGGCTTGAAGAAGGATATAAGATAAAACATAAAATAAATCATCAATACTTATAATAAAACTGTAACAGGTCAAATTCTGTACATTGAAGATATTTTGACATTTTTTTTCGAGGGCACTCTATAATCGATACTGAACACAAAACAAATATATATATATATATATATATATACTTATACTTATAATAAAACTGTAACAGGTCAAATTCTGTACATTGAAGATATTTTGAATTTTTTTTTTCGAGGGCACTCTATAATCGATACTGAACACAAAACTGTAATTTTTTTCATTTTTGTCTGTCTGTCTGTCTATCTGTCTGTCTGTCTGTCTGTCTGTCTGTCTGTATCACGGCGCGCATCACGCTGAAACTACAGAATGGATTCCAATGAAACTTGGTACGATTTGAGGTCATACTATGAGGAAGAATATAGGATACTTTTTATCCCGAAATTCAGCATGGTTCCCGTAGGAGAGGGGATGAAAGTTAAAATGTATACTGAGTTGTAATTCATTAACGCGTAGTCCGATTTCATTCATTCTTTTTTTGTTAGAAAGGGGATATTTTAAAAATTGTTCCGTAAATATTTCAAGGTAATCGGTATTTAACCGACTGTCAAAAATGAGGTGGTTCTTTTTTCTACATCGATTTTTTCGAGGTTTCTGGACCGATTTGCAAATTTTTTTTTTAAATCAACAAAAAAGTTTTCGTGGTGGTCACATAAAAAATTCTGGATTCAACTCCTTAATCCTGATGCTGCAGGGTTACTGCCCGCCTGAGTTATCAAGATTCAGGAAGTGTTCATAGTGAATTCATATTGTAGGTACCAAGCAACGACTTTATTCTCAGACTTCAAGTCTCAACTCCTCAACCCTGATGATGTAGGGTACAGCACTCCTAAACTATAATGTTTCAGGAACTGCGGATGATGCAAAATTATTTTAGGTACCAAGCATAGGCTACATCATTGAACTTCGGATCCTAACTCCTCAATCCTGATGCTGCAAAGTACTGAAGTCCTAAATCGTGGGGATTTTAGAATTTCTGATAGTGAATTGATATTTAAAAAAAAAAATTAAAAATTTGAATCGACTGTTAGGCGGAACGAAGTTCGCAGGGTCAGCTAGTACCTAATATGTATGTTATTTTAAACTAATCTAAATATATAAAAGGAAAAGGTGACTGATCTACCAACGCACAGCTCAAACTACTGGACGGATCGTGCTGAAATTTTGAATACAGATGGCTATTATGACTAAGACAGGATTTTTGAAAATTAACTAGATATTAGTATTTAGTCAGCATTAATCAACTTAGGATCTTGGCGGTTCCGCCGCATCAAACCGTCCATTTTAAATGAGCTGCCTTGTATTCAGGATATTGAGGTTTTTGCTTTTATATGCAGGGGTCTTCGAATTCTGGCTATTATTAAACGATTTACATAACTTTATTGGATATGAATCCTTAGATTTTGTCGATCGCAGCTAAGAAATAATTATCAAAGTATTATCTTAATCTTTAAGACGAAGTTGTTACGTATGAAATCATTTAAATGAAATGAAATGAAATCATTTAATTTTTGCTACATGTGAGTAGTAAATGATCGTACATATATAGATGGTCCTTTCACATTTTGCCATTTATGTATGGCGTGCAAAATATGTGGTACTTACAATAAAAATAAATTTAAGAAAAGAACAAATAGAAATGACCACGACAGAAAAACTTTAAAAACTTATAGTTACATTATCAAAACGTCATAATTCAAAGTAATAATAATTTATGTCAAATCCCACAGTCATCCAAAAAATCCTTAACACTATAGAAACATTGGTTAATTCAATAGTCAAACAATTTTTTCTTAAATTTAGACATTGGTAGACTTTTAATGTTGTCAGATAGTTTATTATACAAAGTGACAGCCATACAATACAATAATAGTATTAAGTAAATTGTCTTGTTTATGACTCTCAAGGGTACTGCATTTGTATACTCTGTCTTAAAATATTACTAAACTTTCACTGCCCAAATAACGGTGAAATAGTTATACTTCATTTTGTTTTTCTCTGTCATCAGTAATTTGACATTTAAAGGAAAAAGACAAAACAGAGTATTTCTATTCCACCACTATTCCACGTCTATTTGTTAGAGAATTAAAATATAGCACATAGTCCGCCACGCTGACCAAGTGCGGCTTGGCAAACTCACACCTGGAGAACTCTCAAACATGCAAGTTTTTTCGCGATGTTTTCCTTCACCGTTAAAGCAATGGTTATTTAATAATTTCTTAAATACACATAACTCCGAAAAGTTAGAGGTGCGTGCCCGGGATCGAACCCCCGACCTCCCTTATAGGAGGCAGACGCCTTAACCACTAGGCTATCATGGCTTTTGTGAGGCTTTGTTTTTCGCTGAGCTGTATCGTATTCAATAAATATAAAGTTTCTGATAAATATAAATAAGATTCCAGTATCTGACTAACGTCAAGATAGTCACGCTCCGTAAATAAGCCCAGGCGTAAAATAAAGGAATCTTCCCTCTTCTAATACATAGATATACATACAACAGTACATACTATATAATTGTTCCGATATAAATAACTACGGTAAATAACACTTTCAAGGTCAACATATTTGATGTGACTATATACAGGGTGTAACCAGTAGGGCGATTGTCTAAAACCTGCATCAATCATTATTACAATCTCAATTGTTCTGATTGGCTGAATTTGTGCGATTCTTATTGCAACAATGCATTGTGGCCAATAATGAGCGAGCATTAACCAATCAGAGATGATTGCGATCGTGACATTGTAGCTGTCAAACAACCGCGGTAGGGCCCCAGAACGCTGAAAAATACGAAGACAGCTCATGGTACTGATGATTACTGATATTATATGATATCACAAAAAACGCGAAAAAAATATTTAAAAATCCTATACCTAATTTTGTGAATTTTTGATTTATTGCAAATAAAATATCTGACTGACGCTAGAGGTCAACGAACGTTGCGTAAGTAGGCTACTCGTCAATGCCGCGTCGTAGGTGGGATATTGACCCGAGTTTTTCACGCTATACATTGCGGGTTTGAAAAATACGAAATTATTAAAACTACAAAATGAGGCAAATGGTTATTGGTATTGGATTGTGTTTAGGTAATAGATATAACAACAACGCTAAGTTTTTGCTAGCGTTCTGGTGACACCCTGTATAGTAATCATAGACTAGAATATAATTACCATGTTCCGGTTGTTAGGGATACAAAGACTCCGCTGTCCGTCCGTCCGTCCGTGTGTCTGTATCTGGTGAACCGTAATAGGTATAGAGAGTTGAAATTTTCACAAAATGTGTATTATTTCTATGGTCGCTATAATAACAAAATAATATGACAAAAAAATCATAAAATAAAATGACCGCCATGAAAGTTAAAAAAGTAATGAAGTGTTATTTCTTGTACGTTGGTACGGAACCGTTTGTGTGCGAGCCCAACTCACACTTGACCGATTTTTTAAGGAGCCCGTTGGAAATTATGATATTTGATAATCCATCCTTAGGTTTTTCTTTGAACCCTTAGAGTTATAAATGCCTTATTTTATAATTGCCTCCGAGCGTTGTAGCAAGGCAGCTTTTTATTTTCACAAATTCAATTTCCTTAGTCTATAACAGGTTAATCTTGTTAACAAGGAAAAGATTGAAAATCCTGCGATGTTGCCAGGCAATAAACAAAATCTGCGGGCAAGCAATCATGTTATGTAAATCGTTTATTTATAACCAAAATAACGAGACCCGTGAATTCATAGAGGCTTCTTCCTTTATTCTCCAACTTAGTATAGAAAAAAGAGGGTTGGGTACTTATTCTATCCGCGGAAATAGGTTAGTAGGTATAGCGCTCTCTGCTACGTCAGTACAAATTTTGAGACAAAAATCTGAGTGGGCACTTACTATTTTGTGTCACCAACCAATCACAAACCTTGATTTGACGACCTCCTTGGCGCAGTGGCAAGCACTGTGGTGTTATTAGTGAGAGGTCCTGGGTTCGATTCCCGGAATTGGCTTCGGCCGTGGCTAGTTACCACCGTACCGGCAAAGCCGTGCCGCCAAGCGATTTAGCGTACGATGCTGTGTAGAAAACAAAGGTGTATGGGTTTAATAAAAACTGCCATACCCCTTCCAGGTTAGCCCGCTTCCATCTTAAGACTGCATCATCACTTACCACCAGGTGAGATTGCAGTGAAGGACTTACTTGTATTTGAATAAAAAAACAAATGAAACTATGTTTTTTAATTGAATTTCGCATGTTTTTTGAAAACAAGTTTGTGATTGGTTGGTGTCTCAAAATTGGTAACGCTCACTGACATTTTTGTCTCTATAATCTCTATGGAATTATGTAACAGAGAGAGAGCGCTAAACTGACTTCTTTCCACGGATAGAGTACCCAACCCTCTTCTTTCTATAAAAAGTTGGAGAATAAAGGAAGCTTCCCTATGAATTCACGGATCTCGTTACAGTACAGTTCTTGGATTTTGGCTGGTGTGATGCTGACAGGACATGATCTCAATTGATTAAGCCTCGCGGAGTAATTAACCAAATTGTGTTATCCTTTCATGAATAAACTCCTCTTTGATTAACAAGATATTTAGATTGAGGATGTATTTTTAGAAAGTATCGCATTAACTATTAACATATAGTTAAAATATTAGAGCCTCAATAGCTGAACCGGTACCGGAGTGGACTGAAAACCGAAAGGTCGACGGTTCAAACCCCGCCCGTTGCACTATTGTCGTACCTACTCCTAGCACAAGCCTGACGCTTAGTTGGAGAGGAAAGGGGAATATTATTCATTTAACATGGCTTATATTCTTTAAAAAAAAATGGACATCGGAAGGGCCCGGTAAGCATTTAAAATTCATACATAAATCATTATAGTAGGCTGCGAACGTCCACTGCAGGAAATCCTTCTGTTCATTGCCACTCTCTTTGCCCTCAACCTTCCTCATTCAGCCACTTCCTGCCCAAGCTCTTTACATCGACAGTCCATCGTCCTGAAGGGCATTTCCTCACTATATATGTAGTTCAGCGAGGCACAGCAGCGTGAAGGTAATCCTAATTAATTAGGTATCTAAATATATAAAACGAAAAGGTGACTGACTAACTGATCTATCAACGCACAGCTCAAATTACTGGACGGATCGGGCTGAAATTTGGCATGCAGATAGCTATTATGACGTAGACATCCGCTAAGAAAGGATTTTTGAAAATTCGACCCTCAAGGAGGTAAAATAGGGGTGCGAAATTTGTGTAGTCCACGCGTCAAAAAATCACGTCATTTTATTACCACAGTCTAAGACCCTTTGACCTGTCGGTAAAGTAAGCGACTAAACTCAGTAAATCTTTGGGCGTGAGACCAACGAGTAGAAACTATAAAACGTACGATACGATACCTACGATAGATCGCAATGCTCATCGCAAATCTCGAGAACCGCTGAACCGATTTCGCTAATTCTTTTTTTACAGTATTCCTTGAAGTAGGTACGAGGATGGTTCTTACGGAGAGAAAAATTTAAAAAATTTGAATTGACTGTTAGAGTTAGGCGGAACGAAGTTCGCCAGGGCAGCTAGTTTTAAATATAACACAATCGTACTTTTTCTAATAATAATAATAATAATAAAAATATATTTATTTAAGTAAACAATATTTACAGGTTACACAAATTCAGGTATAATCATAAACTCGAAGATTGAGTTTTTCCGTATACCGAAGCCGTTAACATTAGGTATCTACACGTCACACATATCTTATTAAAAGCTAAACTAAGGCTAAGGTTCTAACCACAGAACAGAATAACTTATGTGGTTTATCCTAATCTTATAATATTATTCTGTAATTTGTAATAAGTTCTAAATTATTGCTGCAAAGTTATCAATCAATACCTATTAATAAACGTTAGCCTTATCTGAACAATTTAGACGCAAGAAGTGTTATACGAGCTTGATGAAACCACGAGTAAATTTAGGAGAATTTTACTACAATATCAATTTCACGAGATGATTAATGACTCAAGTCACGTTTGCGCGATACGAAATATGTAGGAGTGACAAAATTTAATAATGTCAGCCTGTACCATTAACCAGAGGTGTTGAGCTACCAAAGTTGATAAACGATGTCGGGAGTATTATATTAGGTTACTAGGTTTCCATTCGTTAGTGTTTCGATGCGAAAATGTTCACTATACTCATTATAAGTTAATGTTAATTAGGTATAGAAGTTGTTAACGCCCGCGCGATCTCCCTATAGTGAATGCTGTGGTTTTTAAGTAGGAGGCCTCAGATTCGGTTTCCGGTAGTGGCAATTGGGAAAATTTATAATTTCTAAATGGTCGCTGGTCTGGTTTTATGGCAGGCTTGGGCATCCTTTAACTACCTACTAATCTTATATTGAGGTAATAAGGTGCTAGAATGGCGACCTCGAACGAAAGTGTAGGTACATTTTAGTAGACCTTCTCCACTAGGACACTAGGTGGACAAGCTCATAACGAGTCGCAGGGAGCCTCTGGATTCAGGCAGCAAAAGACCGTGGCGTGTGGAAGTCTGGACAAGAAACCTATATTTAGCTATGGACATTGGACGTCTATCAGTTGACGATGATGATGATGATAATTATTTACCTACTTTAACTTCCGTAATAGGTATGATAATAATTGGGTTTCTTTATGAGCTTAATGACGTTATTAAATTACTTCACAAGCCTACTTTCGACTCCCGAGTTAATTACGTCTGACACTCCATTTGTCGTCATAATGGGGAAGTTGAGAACAAATAAATAGGCTTTAGTCTTAAAGTACAGGAGGGTCGCTTCCTCCATTAACAAAAAGTCCAAGTTAAAGCCGTCTCGACACCAAACATTATAGAGAGAGAGAGAGCCAGCGCGTACCAGACTTTCGTTATTTTATAAAAGCTAAAAGTTTCTCTACGTATTATCCCCAACACAGGAAGGAATGTTTGTTTAGATCATGGTGGCTTTGGGAGATAACAGCTAATAAAGATGTAAAAAAATCTTACGTCAAAGTACGTACGTTATGTTCGTATTAAGCATTAGTCACGATGAGTTGGTGATGAATAAACATACTTTTCGATGAAACTACTTATGCGCCACTTTTATTTAACTTACCTACTAATTGAATGGTCGATACCCCAATCGAAAAATGTTATAATCTCACCCTGAAATAATTATAATATCAAAAGTATTTCAACTTGTCATTTTTGGAACCCGTGTCAGGGGAGCTAAATCAACCACAGTTTGGCAGTGATGGATGAGACTGCTCTAATCTATTTGTTCTTTGACAATTTTTGAAATTATTTCATAAAATAGATTTAATTTTTCTAGCTGTACAAAACTTTTGTCATCTAACTTTTTGAACTGTAAACAATACTTACTCGTCTCTGGTCTGAAGCTACGGCTATATGGCTAGTTACCACCCTACCGACAAAGCCGTGCCGCCAAGCGATTTGGCGTTCCGGTACGATGCTAGAAACCGATACCCATATCTTTTATCGGTTTCCAACCGATGCGGTGTAAGAAACCGATAAAAGGTATGGGTACAAAACTGCCATACCCCTTCCAAATTAACCCGCTTCCATCGACTGTATCATCACTTACCACCAGGTCAGATTGCAGTCAAGCGCTAACTTGTATATGAATCAAAAAAAAATAAGCAGGACTATGAGACAATACGTTATGCGTGTTTTTTACACTGGAAAAATTTAATCCTTTTTATGTAGGTACTCAATGTATACTTCCAGCATTTTAATCAATTTTCAGTGACTATGGGCTTTTACAAGCTGTGATAGCCTAGTGGTTAGGACGTCCGCCTTCTAATCGGAGGTCGGGGGTTCGATCCCGGGCACGTACCTCTAACTTTTCGGAGTTATGTGAGTTCTAATTAGTTAAATGTCACTTGCTTTAGGAAACCTGCATGCCTGAGAGTCCTCCATAATGTTCTCAAAGGTGTGTGAAGTCTACCAGAAAATACTACCTAATACTGCCTAATAATATGGCCAAAACCCTTCTTACTCTGAGAGGAGACCCGGGCTCTGTAGTGAGCCGGTGATGGGTTGATCATGACATGACATGATTGGCTTTTAAAGACGTAGTTGATTTTTTAACTGCAGCAGTAGACATGTTCCGTAAAAGAAAATTTACGAAATGAGTAGGTAAGTATTGTAGTTCAACAAGATTTAATTGGGTGTTTTTCTACTTTTGAATTTGATAAATATTATTACTTTATTATAAACTAGGATAAAAATAATGACGTACGCTGAAAAAATATATGAAAATCCAACAAAGATTTACAAAGTTACAGGCATTTTAATTCTATCCCTTTCTCGCAAAACGAAAATTGTATGAAACCGCACGAAGCTACTATGGCATTAGTAAGGTGTGACGTCAAAATGCTATATAGCTATCTCTGTCTAACTAGAAATATTTTAATGCTTATAACATTTTTGTTATTTGATCGATTTAATTAGTTTTTTCAGTTTACGTCATTATTTTTGTCCAAGTTTATAATAAAGAAGTAATAAAGTAATAAAAAAATTGGAGTCAAATACCTAATTTATTGGGTCATAGCATGAGCATGCTGAGTGCTCGAATTATCGGAAAACGTTTTGTAAAACAAATGACTCATGAAATGAGGTATGCATTAATATTATGCTGCCCAAAGTGAAGAATTTTACTAATTTCTCTTGTGTGAAGTGTTTTTGTTTCCTTTCTTTTCTTAAAACTTCGGTCTCGGATACGGGAGGTCCAGGGTTCGATCCCGGGTACACATCTCTAACTTTTCGGAGCTATGTGCGTTAGGCACTTGCTTTAACTTTCATGCCTGAAAGTTCTCTATTATGTTATCCAAGGTATGTTAAGTCTGCCAATCTGCCTTAGTGGCCGTTGTGGACCGAAATCCTAAACTCTTCTCATTCTAATAAGAGACCCACTCAGGCTGGGCCGGTGGCGATGAGTTGGTCGATGAGGTATCCTGAAAGGTCTTTATCAACGGTTCAAAAATCAGAACGCTGAATTTACTAAAAAACATATAATTTTATTTTTTGTGATGAAACCACGGTTCACGGTTTTTGTGCTATAAGACCTAACTATCGGCTTATTTAATGATTCTAGGCAACTGGAAGTACCCTGTAGATGTACTTGATAGACACGACAGACAGACGGACAGACAGACAACAAAGTGATCCTATAAGGGTTCCTCTTTCGTTTTGAGGTACGGAACCCTAAAAAGTCGGTATAAAAGCTTTGAGGAAATATTTTACTATAGTAGAATTCAATGAACAATTGAATGATAGTTTATGAAAGTCACTAGAATTGTAGTTTTACTAGTTTTATTCTAATCTTGCGACCAGTTGTATGCAGAGCTCTTTAATGCATATTCTAGTATACCGTTGAGAAAACGACTTATTTTATTTTATTCGAACGGTCACCAGCTCTAGGGAGATAAAAAGCTTTATTGCTTTTTTAAACAGTTCGAATCAGATTCATTATTTTGTCTCGCGATCTAAAGGTTTTTTGTTCGATCGATTTGTTTTATATATCTAAAACAACAATTTAGTACTAATATTCGCGGAGATTCGTCTCTTCTGGACAAAAAAGCCGCCATTCGCTCCCTTCAAATTTGCACGCTCTGAATCAAAAGTTTTATTTATATTATTTTATTTATTGTTCCACCCTAATAATATATTTATTTTGCTCTCTCGGCTGTCACGTCAAGACAAAACCAGTCACCTTCCTGCCGTCAAGCAGTCGCAGGGAAGACAAGGGTCCGTGATACATTAACTTTGTAATTTATTTAACAGATGTGGATATATATCGCTAGGCTTGAACTTCCTAATGGAATAATCAGAGGTGCCACATAAGTTACTGGAATAGCCTTTAATTTAACGACATTTAATTATTATAGTGTTAATAGCGGTTAGGTATAGTACGCGACAGGTCGAGATGCCAATCGGGGTATGAGGCGTGGGGATGCACCCACCGCACACCCACACGTCACCCGCGCTATCCCTCATCGGGTTAGCGCGGGGGTTTAGTATTAATTCAGAGTGTACGGGTAGTTACGCACTCATCTTATCCGAATCCGTGAAAATACGTTCCGAAGCAGTCATAGAACTATTTTTTTATTTTTTTATTCTAAATTTTTTGGAATCTGAACTATTTGTATGGTAGCTTACGCACTACATCCGTCTTCCGTCATCCGATTTCTCTCCGTTTTCCGCGAAAATATCTTGGACGTGCCTTGGATTCAAATCGGACATATGACGTAGATATGTCGAAGATGTCCACTGAATATCTTGAGTTTGGATCAGAGATCGGATTAGTGCGTAAGCGATATTCGAATTCGGTCCGAGTTTTTTATATCTATATTTCACGGACTCGGATCGGATGAGTGTGTAACCGATCTAAGTCGTAACTGCTAGGATTCGGATAAGACTAGTACGCATATTTAGCTTTACTTAGGCTAGAACATAAAGTAACTTGCCCTAAGACTCCTAAGTCGGCAGCTTCATCAAATGACTAGACCATAAAGTAAGATCTCCCAAGTCAGCAACTAATATCTAGTGAACTGACCTCAGGGATAGCAAATTAAGTCATAACTGTTCCTCCGAGCCCGGAGAACACATAAACCCGTCAGCCCCGAATTCCGATCGTTAATCCGGTACAGATGTTTGTTATTAATTAATCTATCCATAATCCGCGACAGGTTGAGATGGCAATCGAGGTATGAGGCAGGGGGACGCCCCGCACATCCGCACAGCCGCCGCACTCCGGGTTAGCGCGGGGGTTGTAGTTGCTGTACTAACATCTGATGTGGACTAGAGCCAGCACGTGCCAGACCTTCGTTATTTTATAAAAGCTAAAACTTTCTCTGCGCATTGACCCCAACACAGGGAGGAATGATCCGCGACTATGAAGTTGTTATTGAAGGATGAGGCCCTTAAAGTTTGAAAGTTTAAGGGTGTCTGGCAGAGAGTCGCCAAAGTGTCTAGCAATGCGCGACGTGATTTCTAATAGGTACTATTCCGAAGATAGTATAAAAAAAATAGACTTTGATGTAAGGTTTTTTTACACCTTTATTATCTTACCCAAACTTCATAGTCGCGGATCGTCGCTCCCTGTGTTGCGTTGTAGACAATACGCAGAAAAACTTTCATTATAAAATAATGAAGGTTTGGCACGCCCTGGCTCTCTCTCTAATGGGAAAGATTCATTTCATAACTCAAATTATGTCAACACGAATAGGTGTTCGACCTAAAAACTCGTATGTGTATTGTGTACTATAAATAATAATATATGTTTCCTTTGTATATTGCTTAATACTAAGGTAAATTTATTTTGGGCCGGATCGCGAGCATTAATATTTATATCCGTCAAATTTTCCCGTTGAGATCAAAGCGTTTTTGATGGTTTTTGATATTTATGAACTTTGAAGAAATATAAATGAAAGAACGATATTTTTCTACGTGATACGATATTTCTTTAATCTACTTGTAACTCAACTGCAGACGATCGATGTGCGTGACATTTAAGTATAGAGACTTTATTACATGGTCAAATGGATCTAAAATCTTTATTCTATAGGTACATATAAAAAGACTTTTTAAGTAATTAAATATCATTTGGTTTAATCAGTGAAGGAAAACATCGCGAGGAGCCGGCATGCCTGAGAGCTTCTAAACAATGTACACCACAGCAACGTTCTATTCTATTCTATTCTATTCTAACTAGACTGTACCTAGTCTAAAATAAATTATTTATTAATTGATTTAATTTATATTCTATTCTGCGTTTAAATATAGGCCTTAATGGAATATCCCTATAAACACATCTAGGAAACACCCACAGCTACTTTCCTCGTATCCTCTAATCCAACGACCCTTTTAAGGATTTATTTTATGTCAAAAATGCCCTTTAATATGAAAAATATAGAATTTTTAAATATTAAATATACCTACTGTTCCCACAGTTTTCCTAATTAGACTATCACCCTTTTCAGAGATGAAAATAGCACGGGTCCTGACCACTGGGATGCGGCAGTATAGGACACACACCACACCACATCACATAAGCGACATTTGGTGACAATTTTTAACGCAATGATAAGTAGACTTACAGTTAGCAAGAAGCACTGGTTTGTGAATTTTAGTTTCAACGAGGATACGGCTACCGGGGACAACGGGACTACACGATATATAAGGTTAATAAATAATATGATCCAAACTCAAAATCGCTAAAAACTGAAACAAACATTTTTCTTTTAATGACATAACCTTAGGAGGTGAGAGGACAACATTTTCTCTACAGTCCACCCCAGTGTCAAATTGAGACATACTTAAACACACCCATATAAGCCTAATTTACACGCATTAAGTAGTTAACTAAATTTTAACTTAGTTTTAAGTGACATAATGCATGTAAACAGTGAATTTAGTAATAAGCTTCAAGTTAAAATTTAGTGTGCAAGTAAACAAGTAGGATAGAATTTTGACAATTTTTCGGTTAAGTAACCGCGCGCTCTTCACTCCCGCTAGTGACTACAGCACCTGTGGACAGGTTAAAATAGATAAATGGAGTTAAAATGGAAAGGTAAAATTTCATTGCTAATTTCTTCTGTGACTTCGCTGAGCACATAAAGAATTACAGAGTTAATTATTTCACGCATTTCGCTGTTCATCTCGGAATGAACTTGAGAGCTTTACTAAATTACTTGTCTGGATGCGTGAAAACGCTTGCTTAAAATTAAGTTAAATTTACATAATGACTTGACAACTTAAAACGTGTAAATTAGGCTTAAAAATGCAAGAGATAAGAATTTCCCAGCCTCGTGTTACCTGTGTAAGTGTGCCTGACGTGTGACTAGGACTTGAAACCATCTCGAAACACTGTGCTACGTCAGAGGACAAAAATATTACCGTGACAAAACTGACAGAGGAGTGGGCTCAAGAATTACGACCCGTCCTGCGGGAAATTATTTTATCTTGTGTCATGCTAAGGCTACAACTATACTAGTGTGCGAGCAGCATTATCAGAACCTACCATTTCAAATCACATCTTTTTATAACATCCCTTATTTCAGTCGTTTATATATTAAACTGCGTGATACATTTCTGTTAGTTTTATTGATGTTTTATCGTTACTAGTTTACGACATCTCGTATTAACGGAAATGGTTACCATTTACTATAAAATCCGAGTTTATATTTGGTGCACATGTTGAGAATTACTTATTTCAATTTGGAAATATTTTTAAACTTGGAGCAGAAAAATTTCACAATATTTTTGTACAAATTGGAACGGAAATAATTTGTATAGGTATTTGTTCCTAACAGAAATTAAATTCTATAGAGCTTTATAAATTCATCACGTAGTATTTTCGAGCTTTCATTATCTAAATAACATTTTTAGCATCTACGAAAATGGCCATGCGGTGTATTTTATTTATTTTATTTTTGTTTTTCATGTACCAAAATTGTCACATAGAAGTAATAAATTAAGTGGAAATTATTGTGGCGTACGTCTCATAACTTACTCATTACGGTAACTTATTGAGACGTACTAGCAACCCGCCCCAACTTTTCACGAGTAGCTTATTAGAATTTTCGTAGGGATTACTAAGTTTTTTGAAATTTTTGTTACACCTAAATAGGTTTCACAAAAAATTACCATTTCTCTAATTTTTGTGAAACCTATTTTCTAAAATCACCATTTCTGTAATATTTGTGATACCTATTTACTTAAATCACCAGACAAGCTTATGAACTTAAATAATTAATTATGGACTAAGAGTCAGCGCATGCCAGACCTTCATTATTTTATAAAAACTGAAATTTTCTCTGCGTATTGTCTTTAAAAATTTATTAAACTTTAAGGTTGTCTGGCTCCTAGGTTGCCACTATGCTAAGTGTCTGGCAATGCATGACGTGATTTCTAATACGATTCCGAAGAAAATATAAAAAAAATAGACTTTATAGTTTGACGTAAGATTTTTTAAACCTTTATTACCTGTTATCTCCCAAATCCACCATGATCCAAACTTCATAGTCGCTGATCTGAGGACAATGTGCAGAGAAACTTTCAGCTTTTATAAAATAACGAAAGTCTGGCACGCGCTTTTCTCTCTCTATTATCAATATTCCGTCAGAATCACACAAATATAAAATAGATACTTACTTTGCCTATTTAAATGAATAAATTTTAATGGGCATCTATTAAAATGTTAGAGAAATAAGATCACAAAATGGCAACAAGCAAATAGGTATCTATTAAAGTGAACCTAACGACCCTTAATTGTGTGGATTTTGGTACGATCAAATTACTTTGTTGGTTTATAAGTGCACCTCAGGGAAGGACGGTCTTGAATCGAGGTAAAGAGGCTACTTAAATTAGGTCATGAGACCTACCTATTCAATTGGTCTCATCAAGTCTCACACCACTGTTTAAACCTTTTGTTTGGGTCGCTGAACACCTTAGGGGATAAAATAGGATGTAACAGTTTTGTTGTATCAAAACACTGGTATTGATAGTGGTATGTTACGGGTAAGGTTGGAAGTTGGAATAAACTTAGGTTTACCCGGGTTTACTTAGTATTACCCATAGATTATCTATGGTATTACCCAAGGTTCTTGGGTAATGTCCAAATAATAACGAAAAATAAGTTTTAATTCGGAGTTTACCCACTCATTTACTAAGTCACCTAGGTGTATCCAATTCTTACTGGGTAATGTTAGTTTAATTAGTTAGAGACCACCCAATATAGTGAGTGGTCTCTTCCGTCGGCCCGGTCGACGAAAGAGACCACTTCCCTTTTTCTGGGTGGTTTACAAAGAAATAACCACGAAGGGGATGGCGGGGTCTAAAGACCCTCCTTCCTTCGCGCTGAGAAAGTTGGACCGTTTGACAGAGACGGCTCGCGAGGTAAGATGCGGATTGCAAGAGGGTGAAAACGACGTGGAATTTCTTGGTTTTTTCGCCGACTATCACCCTCCCGCCACACAAGCCCTATCTCACGAGCTGTTTCAGTAAAACGCTACCTATAGTTTTAGGTAGGTAGCTACAATGGCTTCTATATGCGTATTGCGTTCGTATTTTTAATTTGCTTGTGTGTGTAAATGCGGTAGTGGGGCGCGTCATTTCAGCTTAGACAAGCTCTACCTACGTATTGATATTTTTTACGTGGGTATATCTTTTAATTACACGTGTAATTGGCAAAGAACTTGCTCCATTTAGTATTATTACGTGGCCTCTGTAATCGTTATTCAATAACGAGCAATTAAGCCGACCGCGCCGATTCGAGGGGATCTTAATGACACCATTTATATGACTCCTTTCAGACAAATAAGATGTCTTTTTAATATTCGGATCATTAAACTGACTACAATCGATAAACCTTCTTAAAAAATTAAAATACTGAACCTACGTAAAAAAAGTTTTAGTGTTAAAATTCGAACCAGCGCATGCATTAGTAGTCTATATAATAATATTTGAATCTGACGTAGTTGGTACTACCTTTTACATGGGTAAGTATATCTTTTAATTACACGTGTAATTGGTGAAGAAGCTCGTTCCATTGAGCATTATTACAGCGGCCTCTGTAATCGTTATCCAATAACGGGCAATTGAGCTGACCGCGCCAATCCGAGGGGTTCTTAATGACACCATTAATATGACTCCTTGCAGACAAATAAGATGTCTTTTTTATTATTCGGATCATTAAACTGACTACAATCGTTAAAGCTTCCTCATTAAACTTGAACCGGATTGAACCGGAGACACCTATGCAATGCTGTATATATGCCCATAATTGATAGTTGTAATAGTACTTATACTTAGTTCTACTAGTAATTTATGTATAACTATTAGTTTTAGTAACTTAAGCTGTGATAGCCTAGTGGTTAGGACGTCCACCTTCTAATCGGAGGTCGGGGGTTCGATCCCGGGCACGCACCTCTATCTTTTCGGAGTTATGTGCGTTTTAAGTAATTCAATATCACTTGCTTTAACGGTAAAAGAAACTGCATGCCTGAGAGTTCTCTATAATGTTCTCAAAGGTGTGTTGAAGTCTACCAATCCGCACTTGGCCATCGTGATAGAATATGGCCAAACCCTTCTCACTCTGAGAGGAGAGCCGTGCTCTGCAGTGAGCCGGCGATGGGTTGATCATGATGATGATCTCAATTTGATCACGTAAAGAAACTCCAAGCATCTCTCTCTTTCGCCCGCTGAGTGATTGAGATTTGTTAGGAGGTCTATAGTTAGAGGTCATGTCTCAAATCCATATTATGTCATCATTGCCAACACGCACTGTTCAAAGACTCTACTGAACCGATTTTTAATTGCAGTGGTCTGCAGACATTCCATTACCATGATAATATAGTAAGTATGTATTAGAGAGTAGAAACGTGGACTTAATTTGCAGGCAGCACTGCACTGTAAGTCCTCGAGTCGTTGCCTTGAGTCAGTACAAATAACAATTAGAAGTTTGCAGACACTGAAGTCCGATATACATTAAACTGTCCAAGTCTCCGAACTTAATCATGCAGAACTGAACTGGAAACTGCTTGCAGTGTCACTAATTATAAACTTTCGACGTACTTAATTGAAGTTTCTAAGAGGTTTTACATTCAAAACATGCTTCATTAGACTAATAGAGTAAAGACTATGATATAGGTACTTAATAATAATTTATGCTTGCAGGTCACAAGTAGTCACAAAGTTTGTGATTTATGATTTTGTAACTCCCTCCGAGTCGCAGGGAGCCGCTGGATTCAGGCGACGCAAGAACATGGCCTGTGGAAGCCCCAACAAGAGACCAGCTATGTCCAGCTATGGACATCTATCGGTTGATGATGATAACTTCATAAAGAACTAGGTACCTATTTTTATTTTTATTTTATTAAGATACAAGTTAGCCCTTGACTGCAACCTCACCTGGTGGTAACTGATGATGCAGTCTAAGATGGAAGCGGGCTAACCTGGAAGGGGTATGGCAGTTTTTATTAACCCATACCCCTTTGGTTTCTACAGGGTATCCTCCTGGAAGGCTTTGCCGGTGGGGTGGTAACTAGTCACGGCCAAAGCCTCCCACCAGAACATTAGAAAAGCTTCGGTGAACTCCACCCAACTTGCCTGACTCCGCATTCCAGCCCATACGTGTCCGAGTACCTATACCCCCGCCCACCTTAGCTGGTTAGCCTGATTTGCATACCAGTGCCTAAAGATTCCGATGAGTTCCTAAGGCATGCCTGTGCGTATAAAGACTTTGGTCCCTTTCAGAACAAAAAAAACCGGCCAAGTGCGAGTCAGGCTCGCGCAACGAGGGTTCCGTAATTCAGTCGTATTTTTTCGACATTTTGCATGATAACTCAAAAACTATGATGCATAAAAAGAAATAAAAATCAGTTTTAGAATGCACAGGTGAAGACCTTTCATTATGATACCTCACTTAATATAGTTATCTTACTTCGAAAATTGAAAATACTAATTATTAGTTTATGACCACAAATTATTTTTTTTTGTGTGATGTAAACACAAATTCACGGTTTTCAGATTTTTCCCCTAATGCCATAGAATAAGACCCACCTTCCTGCCAAATTTCATGATTCTAGGTCAACGGGAAGTACCCTGTAGGTTTCTTGACAAACAGACGGACAGACAGACAGACAGAGAGACAGACAACAAAGTGATCCTATAAGGGTTCCGTTTTTCCTTTTGAGGTACGGAACCTTAAAAACACAACATCTGTGGTTAGAGTATTGAACTATTGACGTACCTATCGCAATCTGATTTCAATACATTAGGTAATTTTCATTTCAACAATTCCCGAGTTTAGTTTATTCCCGGTACTTATAATAGGCTTATTTTGTCTAAGAATCAGTGTATTCCGTGAAACGGTGCTTGCTATTTCATTACCAATTTACGACCTTTACGAATTCAAAAGATGCTTGTAAAAGCTTATTGGAAGAAAATGCTAATACGTACCTACCAATGAAAGCAAAATGCGTTGCACGAGTCAGGGTTTGTATACTTAGGACTAAAATTTTATCTTTAACCATGGAGGTATGAGTTATGGTATAAATTTTGACTCCTGCAACCCACTTTGCATTTTATTGACAACTAGCTTATGCTCGCGACTTCGTCCACTACACAAATTTCAAACCCCTATTTCACTCCCTTAGGGATAAATTTTCAAAAATCCTTAGCGGATGCCTTCGTCATAACAGCTATCCGAATGCCTAATTTCGTTATGCTTCGGGACGTCTCCCCGTCTTATACCCCGATCAACCTGTCGCGTACCTAGGTACTATACTATTCTTATCGTTAAAATATTACGAGTAACCCGTAATGCCTACGGGTTTGGCAGGAGGTAAGTAATCAAAGTTGTGCGAGTCAAATTACGTCGTAAAACACGCGAAATTACAATAGCGAAGGTATATTGGAAATCGCAGACGCTTGAAATTGTCAAAGAAAGATATTCAACGGGCTTTAACTCGGAAAATTGTAACGAAGATTTTTAATGATGGAACATGTATTTTTTGAGACTGATTTATTTATAGAGTACTAGATGATGCTTGCGACTTCGTCCGCGTTATTTAGGTTTTTAAAAATCCCGCGGGAACTCTTTAATTTTATAATAGAATAAAAAGTAGGTTGTTATATATAACACTCTCTGGGTCTTTACCTAAATATATCCGTGCCAAAAATCATACCGATTTGTTGCTCTGTTGCAGCATAATTGAAGGATAAACCAACAAACCAAAACAGGGACACTTTCACACTTATTTTACTAGTAGGATTGATATAAATTAAATTGACTTCTTCAAAGTCTTATAAGTGAATCTCTCTTATTACAAACCCTATTTATAACTTATACAGTATTATACAAATCAAGCGCGGATCCACCGTAGAGGGCACGATGGGCATGCCAACAAACCTAATAGACAGAGGCGTAAAAATACTTAGTGCTCGTTTTATCAAATTGCGAATACCTTGAATTATTATTAATTTTGAGGGGGTACAATTCTTAGGGTCAACCCACAGGGTCCCAGCCCAAAAACTTGGGCTGAATAGAAAACCGACTCGCATTTGGCCAATTTTCGGGTGGCTGTGCCCACAACCTTTTTTGAGAGCTGGATCCGCGCCTGATACAAATACATTTATTCCTATTTCTCCCATTATATTTCCCTGGCTGCATACCTACTCGATATCTTTGACTTTTCCATAAAATGGCTTGTTGTTGTCGTTACTTCTCTTTACGATGTCAAAGCTTTACAAGTATAATATGAATAAGGAAAAGTGCAAAGAAAACAAGAATAAACATAGAACATTATTAAATTTATTGCGGTCTCTCCCACGGTGAACATTATTTTGAGAACGGTAAGTTTCGTAATACTTTTTCTTTCTTAAAAGATTGAGAAAGCACTAGGATTGATTAAAAAGCTTCATTTTTACTTTTATTAAAAAAAAACACAGATACCTTTATATCTAAGGAAGAACTAAAGAGGAAGAAAGAGGATATAAATGATTCCCAGTCCAATTTGAATAAATGATTTTTTTTAAACTGAATGTATTACAATAAAACTAAAAGCTAGCCTTATCTAATTACTATTCAAATCATGCCCGCGTGGAATGGTGCCAAGAATACTGGCTGTATTTTTTAGGCTTGAGGGATATTTATATATTAATGGCCTTTTAAAATAACCAGACAGTCACTTTCCTAGAGTTGGTAATTTAATTTGGTTTGTGGATAGCGCAAAAACCACTAAACTAATTGAGACAGACATTAGATTTAGTATTTTAAAAGCATTTCAGGTCAGACTTATGTACCTTCATATTATTGGCTAGGCCGCAGCTATTTCTAATTTCTAAATTAGAATTGCGTCCCAAACCCTAAAGTTTACTTATAAAACAAATACTGAACAGGGATGTCACAAGTTTTATTTTATAGAGTTAGTAGCACCACTATTTTTATTTTAGCTCAAAATATAATACACTTCTATTATAATATTTTGTGATAAAAACAGTGGTTAAATAATTTATTCTCATAGGAAATTATACCTACCATCATTAAAAAAACATTGGTAACTAATATAAACTTTATTTTTGTAGATTCTAAGAAAGGTACTCTATTATATACCCATTTAGGAAGCTTCTACAGTAAAAAGTTATGAAAATGAAAAACTGACTGTGCCTACCTATTTAGGGTGTACCTTCACATATGGCTTGCTACTAACCTGCTAAAGATATTATAAGATACTATAAGACAAATTCGTACACTGGTGAGTTTGACGCAGCGTACCGACATAGACTACAGGGTGTAACCACAACGCTAGCAAAAACTTAGCGTTATTGTTATACTACCTAAACGCAATCCAATTCCAATAACCATTTGCCTCATTTCATTTTGTAGTTTTAGTACTTTTCAAACCCGCAATGTGTAGCGTGCAAACTCGGGTCAGTGCCCCGCCTATGACGCGGCATTGACTCCGAGTGGCCTACTTAGGCAAATTTCGTTGACCTCTAGTGTTAGACAGATGTTTTATTTGCAGTATATCATAAACTTCAACAAAATTATAGGTTTTTTTTCGCGTTTTTTTTGTGGTATCGTATCAGTAATCATCAATACTATCACCTGTCTTCGTTTTTGCCAGCGTTCTGGTTACACCATGTAGATATTGGCGCATATTTTGACGGTCTACGAGCGGCCTGTTATTAGGGATGCTACCGCTGGCAACCGAGCTGATTTTTTTTCCATCCATTTCTCTCTAATCAACTCCTTTGATAGTATTTCAATAATTCTTTCAATTTCCGGCACGTAGTATTTGAACAGCTTTGTCAGTTTCCTTCTTTCAATCGAAAGTATTTGAAAATTCTCTTGACATTCATTTCCCTGACAAACCCATTCATACTATCTTCTATGAGAAGATGTTTTCAACTAGGATTCATAGTTGAAAAGAGGCAAGATTGGAAGGGATTACTTTTTACTAGTCAAAAGAACCTGAGATAGAAGATATTGCGACTGTTTTATGCTACCTTAGATTTTCTTCTAATACTTTTAAATATGTAAAAGGAAAAGGTGACTGACTGATCTATCAACGCACAGCTCAAACTACGGGACGGATCGGGCTGAAATTTGGCATGCAGATCATGATCATGATGTAGGCATCCGCTAGGAAAGGATTTTTGAAAATTTAACCCCTTAGGAGGTGAAATAGGGGTTTGAAATTTGTGTAGTCCACGCGGACGAAGTCGCGGGCATAAGCTAGTAAGTAGATAAATTTTCAAAAGCTTTTGATGCTTATCTAAATATATAAAAGGAAAAGGTGACTGACTGACTGATCTATCAACGCACAGCTCAAACTACTGGACGGATTGGGCTGAAATTTTGCATGCAGATAGCTAGAATGACGTAGGCATTCGCTAAGAAAGAATTTTTAAAATTCAACCCCTAAGGGGGTGAAATACGGGTTTGAAATTTGTGTAGTCCACGCGGACGAAGTTGCGAGCTTAAGCTAGTTACTTATAAGACTTCATCCACTTTTTGAGTAGGTAGGGAACTAAGGTTTTTTTAATTTATATCACCGGACACATCATCAATTTATTTTCATTTATATCATATTTAATTTATATATATGGTGTTTTGCTTTCGATTCAACAGATTAAAATATATAAATTGATATAAAAAAAATAATTTGCAAAAAAAATCTAATAAAACATAAAGAATATATTAATGCTTTAAAAGGAACATACTCATATTTTTGACTACACAAATCAATATTTTCATTAAATTATTTTAATAAAATCAAAGTATCGTAATTTAGTAGCTAGGTATGTACTCTCATGCTTTCTCTTTCTCGCACCACATTTCTCATTTCTGAAGGTGATCCGTAATTTAAATTCAAGTACTTAATTTCATTTTTCAAGCGTGGTTTTAGCGCAAGTCTCAGGATAAAATAAAACTAGCGAATCTTTGGTACAGTTTATTAAATTAATGACAGCGAATTGCACAAGTTTACCATTCATTGACATATTAGCTCCAACTTACAAAGTATTTCACACTTTTACACTATCTCGGTTTAAAAAAATATGTTACACAAACAAAATATTTATTTTAAAGTTTAAGCACTTAAATCTTGAAGAAAAGCAAATCCGACAATGGGCTCAAAGTTCTAAGGAACATTATTGTCGTAAATGCTTTTCTTTAATTTATTTACACAAATATATGAATTTAAATAATTAATATATACAACTTTTACAATTTAAATAATAATAATATTGTAATTACAAAAATTACATGATCCTCTAATGACATTTACAATTTTAAAATTATTTTGAATTTACCATCAACATTAAAGTTTGATTAACATTTTTATATTTTGTACAATAAACAATTAAGTAGCTTAAAGCTGTTTAAGTTTTGTGCTTTAATCCTATTTTGACTGAAGCGGTGCTGCATGGTATCTGTAACAAGGAAAAGTTAAGATAAAGTAAATGATTAAAAAAAAACTTTTTTGTTGGTGTAATGCAGGTATTTGTGGTGTTAAAAGTATGTAGAACTAGATGAAGATGATGCCCACGACTTCACCTGCGTGGATTTTGGTTTTAAAAACCCCGTGGAATCTCATTGAATTTTCGGGATTAAAAGTCCCCTATGTCCCCGGGATGCAAGCTAACTCTGCACCAAATTTCGTCAAAATCCGTTGAACGGATGGACCGTGAAAAGCTAGCTGACAGACAGACACACCTTCGTATTTATAATATTAGTATGGATTTGGATTACAATACTAAAGGCCTTAACCAGTGAGCCCGATCCGTCCAGTAGTTTGAGCTGTGCGTTGATAGATCAGTCAGTCAGTCAGTCAGTCATCTTTTCCTTTTATATATTTAGAAGATTATAAATTATAAATGTGAAAGAGTGTATGGCTGTCTGGATTACAAGAAATTCTGCTTGCTTATCGTGGCCCATCCGTTTAACCGATTTGTACATAGCTTGCATGGCAGAGATTGACATAGGCTATTTTTGTTCCCAAAAAATCAAAGAGTTCCCACAGAATTTTTAAAAATATAAATTCACGTCAATTCAAGTCGCGGGCATAATTTAATAACTTATATTTTTCATATTCAGATACAAGTTAGCCCTTGACTGCAATCTCACCTGGTGGTAAGTTATGATGCTGTCTAAGATGTAAGAGGGCTAACCTGGAAGTGGTATGGCAGTTTGTATTAAACCGATATCCCTTTGGTTTCTACACGGCATCGTACAGGATCGCTAAACCGCTTGCCGGCGCGGTTTTGTCGGTAGGGTGGTAAGCCACGGCCGACCAACAAACAAAACTTCACCTTTTGCTACAAGTTTCGTTACCTGGCGTGGCTTCCCCTATACTAGAGTAAACTAGAGTTTGTTCTGTTCAAACTAGTCAGGATCAAACTATCAGTTTGATCCTGAATCGACGATATGTCAAATATGGTGACGTAAAATCAAAGAAAAATAGGGCTACTTTAGGGTTACCTGCGTCTAATGTACAGTGCGACAAGGCACTCATAGCACTTGAATGACTGGGGGTCTTGGACGATCTAACCTATAGATCGTGCAAGCTGGGGGTGCTGTTGGAGAACAAAGGCTTAGAATATTCAAACAAGAACAAGGGGGACACTTGATGGCAACGTTAGTTCCGATTTTCGCCACGCGCCAGGATAGCCTTGTCGCACTGTACTAAAATTTGACGCTTGCCAGTGACGTCGAAGCCTCGATGTTGTGTTAGAAGTTGTGTTTTATGTTACATCGACCCAAAGTCCGGAGCATAACCGCCATGGTGGCACGTGTTATAAAAATAAAATCTATTTTTATGTCGACTCTTAAATTCCCCGCCCGTATTGCGATTTGTACGATCGATATTTTATTGGGTGTTATAAGTTATGACTCACTTCTGAGTGCGGTGGCGCTAATGGCGTGCAATGAAATCAATGCCGAAGCCTGATATCTATACTAGGAGATGTTCCGAGTTAAAAATGAGTATTTCTGGAAAATTCGGGAATTGAGGGCGAAATTTTATTTTATACTGTCACTACTTACCACCCACCCATATTATAAATGCACTACCCATATTACAAATGCGAAACTGTATTTGTTTGTTGGTTCATTGGTTTGTCCTTTAATCACGTCGCAACTCGCAATAGAGTAATGGTTTGGCGTGATTTTTTGCATGGGCAAGGACCTGGAGAGTGACATAGGCTTTTTTATCCCCGAAAATCAAAGAATTCTCGCGGGATTTGTAAAAACCCAAATCTGTAGTAATAAATGCAAAAGTGCGTTTGCCTTAACGCTATTGTTACAGGTGTAGTCTGTTAGCTAAAAGTTGTGGGAAATTTTCACTGAAGTTTAAGAAAATTTGAATAACTAAAGAAAATAATATTATGTAAATTTGAAAAAAGGGGTTATTAATTTCCACTAAATCTACACCAACGAAGCATAATTCCGTGAAACTCGAGGAATCTGTTATTACACTCAAAAAAATCTGTTATTATCACTATAAACATTTCTTAAATTTAGTATTATTTTATGAGATTTTGATCATAAAATTGTTTTAATTTATACCCTATTCGCGTAAAGAAGTTAGTATGGCGCTCTCTTTGGTACATAATGCCATACAAATGATAGAACCAAAAATCTCAATGGGCGCTAACCATTTTCAGTCACCAACCAATCTCAAGAATATTTCAAAAAAACGTTCGAAATTGAATTCGAAAATATTTTCAAAAAAAAAACATTTGAAATTCAATTACAAAACATAGTTTTGTTTGTGATTGGTCCCGGGCACGCACCTCTAACTTTTCGGAGCTATGTGCATTGATTTACCAAACTATATGTGCGTTTTAAGTAATTAATAACTTGCTGTAACGGTGAGGAAATCTGCATGCCTGAGAGTTCTCCATAATGTTCTCAAAGGAGTGCGAAGTACGCCAATCCGCACTTGACCACCGTGGTAGACTATGACTAAACCCCTAATCACCCTGAGGAGACCCGTGCGTTGATTATGATGTGAAACAGTGAAATGCGGTTTAACATTTAATTTGAATTCTATAATTCAGATTCTAAGAATAATCACTTAAAATTTTAATTTACTTCGACTACACTACATAATAAATCTATCATGAAGAACATCATTTGCCTACGTAAATAAACAACAGCTCTAGTAACATCTACATACTATGTTTATATTAATAGATAACATAATATGGCAGTCGTTAAAATAAAAGAGTTGGTATTCGATATGGCGGAGGATGAGGATTTACGATCTATCTCTATAACGCTCGACACGATAGGTTTAAGCGTTGGAGTAGTATAATATGGAATGTGCTATTCGCAGAAGCCATTGTATTGAAATACATTTACGATTATTTTAAACTAATCTTTACTCAAATGGGACTGGGCAGGTCATGTGTGCCGTATGCCAGATGAGTTATGGGCGAAATCTGCTTCTTTTTTGGACGCCCCAGAATCATCAACGCCAGTGTGGTCGGCCGAGGCGACGTTGGCGTGATGAATTAGATAACTTTACAGTTACGTGGACGAAATAGGAACTGGTGGAAGGATCGGAGGGAGGCCTTGGCCCAGACGTGGGACAGCACTGGCTGATTTAGATTTAAATTCTTAAAAAAAAAAAAAATTGGCCTGGGCTTCGCCAGATATTTCTTAGTACCCAAAATATCAAATTAGGAGTCCTCGTACTTTAAAAAAGGTGGTATCCACTCAGCTTTGAGATTAAGGAGTTCATAAATCATTGTTTATTTCAAGGGAACAAAACTCGCCTTAGAGGTTCCATAAGAATTGGTCCGGTAAAAGTATAATTGAAAGCTGAATGAAAGTCTTTAATAAAAAATTTATCTTATACGTTCAATCCGAATTCGCAATTAAAGTTTTAGACCAGAAATATATTGCACAAATCAAGGATCTTTATCTTCAATTTCAATTTCAATTTTCATTTATTGCATTTCCATAAACTACATCATATTAAGTATGTACAAAGTATTATGGATACCCAGTTTTCTAAAACTTCTTTAACTTTAAAAAATATTGTTGTGCAAACCACTTTGGTTTTTTTGGTGATCAAACTTAATTTTAATAGTAACACCATTTTAACCGCTTGTTATGAAATGCGCCCTTAAATATCTTAGGTCACCTACATAGGTCTTGTACGCAAAACAGTAAACAGTACTAAGTAAAGGTTACCTTCATATGTCGTCCCAACAAGGCCAACTTTTGCCATAAAACGTCTAACATATGAAGGGCACACTACTCGAGTACTCACAAATTATAACAATTAGGTATCCCACCCTCACATTAAGTACAATTAAAATGGAAGTTGCTATGTCACTGGACTAAACGTGACTAAAAGCTTGATGACAAAGTTACTTTCTGTTTGGTGTAACTAGGGCACATTACTTGAAACTATTCTGCTAAGTGGATCAAGTCGTACCTATGTATAGTCATATCATTTTAAACTGAGTCGTTCGAGTTATGTGTCTGTTTCGCTCGCACTTCCCTACGACCCGTACGTGCGAGCGAAACGGACAGATAACTCGACGACTCAGTTTAAAGTGCGTCGACTATAGATGATATCCACTAGGCAGTATTCCGCTTAGTGGATTAAGACATATTATTATGTAGGTGAAATTAACCTTTTAAGGGCTGATTTATCTATTTTAAGCGCTAAATAAACTTCAGTAGATAACAGTAATCATTACTTACATGTTTTACTCTAATACTTTTACTTTATTTTGATTATTTTAGTTCTTTTACTTTACTTGCAGTTTATGTGTTACCTATTCTTTTACTCTCTAAAAAGTAGTAGGTATACTTAGATACGAAAATCTTCAAGATCGATTGAGAGTGTAACGGCCGAAATCAACAATTAATTAATCGATCTACTCGTAATCGTACCTACCCGTTGTTGTTACTGTCAAAAAGACTATTACCTAAGTAACTTATCGACAGTTATAAGATAGGACTGTTATTAGTTTTTTGAAGGTGATTGCCCTATCCCGTTTCAAAATACCACCATACTGTTTGCGTAATTTTCGTTAGTCTAAATATAAAAAAGGAAAAGGTGACTGACTGACTGACTGACTGACTGATCTATCAACGCACAGCTCAAACTACTGGACGGATCGGACTAAAATTTTGCATGCAGATAGCTATTATGACGTAGCCATCCGCTAAGAAAGAATTTTTGATAATTCAACCCCTAAGGGGGTGAAATAGGGGTTTGAAATTTGTGTAGTCCACGTGAACAAAGTCGCGAGCATAAGCTAGTATATTCTAAAAGTTTATAATGAGAACAATTTATAGAATAAGATGTGTCTGTCCACTGCAGATGCTCACAAATTATGAGCATTAAAACTGCCTTCATATTAACCAGCATTAAAATGGATATTGCCCCATCACTGAGCTAAAAGCTTTACGACAAATTTGCTTTCAAATGTTTGATGACGAATTAGGCACATTATTTTAAATTACTCTGCTGAATGAAGTAAACGACATGAGTAAGATGAACCAGTTTTAAACAGACAAATTTGGTCTTTATTACCGGTTGTAAGAGAGTGACATTTTGTATTTTTTTCGAACATGCCCGTTAGCTCAACCCTTTTGCCTTTTATAATCACCATTTCATGTTTTGAAATTGTTTCCCGTGTGGTTTGGTGTAATTATTCAGATTACTTTGGTAATGGACATAATGATCCTTTCAAGCATCTTATTAAAAAACATTACTTGAATTTTGTTAGTTCTCTAGGCAAGCAACAATATAATAAAACTAGCTTATGCCCTCGACTTCGTCCGTGTGGACTACACAAATTTTAAACCCCTATTTTACACCCTTAGGTTTGATCTTTAACTATGAGATTAAACATGAGCTTAATAAAATATGTCATACTGCTAATTGCAAAAATATTAACTACAAAACTTCTTTATAGACACTTCAAAACTGACAGAATTTCATACAAACTTCAAACCCCTATTTTACCCCTTTAGGGGTTGCATATTGAAGAATCCTTTCTTAGCGGACGCCTACGTTATAATAGCTATCTGCATGCCGAATTTCAGCGTGATCTGTCCAGTAGTTTGAGCAGTGCATTGATAGATCAGTCAGTCAGTCAGTCAGTCACCTTTCCTTTTATATATATAGATATTTTCTACGGTTAGTTACTGCAATATTACCTACCTATATCATTAAATAGATATTGAAAAAAAACCGGATATTGTAGAGTATAGTGTATTCTGTTTTATCGCTTATGATATTATAAAAATAAGCTGATACGAGTCAACTTACCACATAATTAAAGTGCCGATACAATTGGCTCCTTATCCGACGAAACCACAGATTTATCTACAAACATATACATTTTAACGCAGTCTTCATTCGGACTAGGATTGTCCTCTGGTTTTTCATCAGGACTTATATTCTCGGCATCTTCATAGACTTTTAATTTCTCATTAAATTCTATTTTATATCTAACAGAAGGTTTAGTTACAGTGGATGTTAATAGTGACTCTTGAATGGTATCGTTTCCGTTGCAAGTCTTTTCTGAACGATACATGCCTGTTCTCTCTGACTGGTTGAAATTCCTCTTCGGCTTCTTTGTAACTAATGCTCCTAAACATGGAAGAATCTGCATGAATTCTTTACGGAAATTCTCGTTGAGCCACGCATACAAGAACGGATTGTAGCAAGTGGAAGACATTGCTATAAAATGTGCAACGAAAAACAACACCATGTAGTACCTCCAATCTTCAGCCAAAGAGTAAAAGTCGCTACTTATGTTTATCAAATTCAGTGGCAACCAAGACAATCCAAATATCGCTACCATTGCTATAAGCATTCTATTTGTTCTTCTTTTCCTTTCTCTTTCTGCGTCTTCCTTTTTACTATTTTTACTACCTGGTCTAGTTTTAAGTCGATCGTTCAATTTTACACTAACACACGTGTAGCAAAATGCCATTACTATGAATGGTAAAACAAATTGCATGATCGTCGTCACAGCCCCGAATGCTTTTCGGAATTGATCCGATGGCCATTTTTCGGCACAAAAAATGTCTTGAAGGGCCATGTAATAGCCGTATGGAAACGTCACAGACAAAGAGAAGACCCAAATGAAAATAATAAGTCCGATGCAAGTTTTAATTTTCATACGAGGTTTGAAGGGGTATATGATGACGAAGAATCTATCGATTGCGATCGAGGTGAGCGTTAAAGTGGAAATGTAGACGCTGCAGCCTTGAGCATAGGGCATGATATGGCAGAGCAAACCACCGAAGACCCATCTACCTAGGAAAGTGTACAGAGGAGTAAATGGGACTGCAAATACGCACAGCAGTATATCTGACAAGGCCAAGTTCGTGATAAACAGATTAGTGACAGTTTGCATGGCTCGGTTTCTGATTACCGCATAGCAAACAAGAGCGTTACCGAAGATGCCTACTACGAAAATGATTGTATACGCCGTGCAGAAAGCCGCTTGAATCGCTTTATCTTCGATCGGATCTGGTACTGTAACATTATCATATTTGGAAATATTCTCGAATGTGTCGTTGTCATCGTATAAAGTTTCGTTTGAAGACCATACGTTCTGCATAATTTTTTGTTCAAATTAATTTACCATCATAAACCATTCAGGTTTGTTATTGATGTTATCATGGTTGTGAGGTTGGTACTTTTTATGGTTCTTCTTTCTTATTTGCAAGGATTCACTAGTTATCATACTGTTTCTGAGGATAGTTGTATGTTTTTCTCAACTACCTACAGTAAATTTAACTGTATGTTATCATAACTGACTCATCATAATTTCTTCTGATGTAACAACGGAATCTGAAACAAAGAAAATTTTCTTGTTAAATGAGAGCATTATGTGGTATATGATATTGAGGGCAATGAGATATTATTGAGACGTTGATCCCATGTTGATCCAAAGGAAATCTAGGTTCTATGTATTTGAATTATTTTTTCTGGCTAGCGCGCAAAACCTTCAGCCTATTGGGGACTGCTTTAACATAATCCTGCATCAAATTTGACACAAATAGTTAAAATGGCGCGTGAGGAGTTAAGTTTTACGCGTTATACCTATTTTTGTCAGAAAACAGATTATGGGCATTTTGATTATTGATTTCGGCTGTAAAGTTATATACCCAATTCAGACCGTGTAAAATATATGGACGTAATTTATAAAAAAATATTACTTATCACAAATCATTGTCACAATATTTAAATCAAACAAAGTGCTGTTCATTATTCAAGTCATTCATGTGACGTAAAATAACGGAGGGACATGATGATAGCACTCAATAATTTATAGAGGTTAAAGCCCAATTAAGGCACAATTAATTATCTTTTAGCCTTAGATAAAAGTAATATCACCCGATGCACTAAGTGACCCATCCATTATCAGTTATTACCTAGCTGTTACTATAACTACGTTCGCGTGCGAAACTGTTTGCTTTAGCGATACATGTAGGATGTTTAAACCAAACAAAGCATGCATGATGAACATCTACACTTTCACACCAATATTACAAAGAGGTAAGTCAGTAGCCTTATTATAAATGCGAAAGTGTGTTTGTTTGTTGGTTTATTAAGCTAGTAAGTTAATAAGAGTAACTAACTTCTATCCAATTCTGAAAATTGTTTCACTGATAGCTATAGTACCCGACAGGTCGAGATGACTATCGGGGAAGGAACGCCCCTTACGCACGCGTGTGTGCGTGCGGGCGGGGGTAGAGAGTGACAATGGCACCGATTCTGAGCACAACCTAATTTTAGAGTATTCACATGCTCTTCTTACAAATGTAATATGAAAAGGACAGACACAGTTTGACAGTTCTAAATTTAATTTTTAGATGGTAAAACCCGTGATTTTAGCGCGCAGTCGCGAACCTACTGTTTAAAAAAAAGATTCCGACGAATTGAGAACCTCCTCCGAAGTCGGTTAAAAATTGTATTGTGCACTAAAATTTACAATCTTTAAATGTGAAAGTCATGTTCCGTTCTTTTTTTGCATAAAAGGAGAAGGATGCAGATACTCTAAATTTAGTTTAGAGAGAGACAAGAGAATCGGGGCTACTTTTTATCTCGGAAAATCAAAGAGTTCCCACGGGATTTTCAAAAGCTAAAAAGCGAAAGCATCAGTTAGTAAAATGTTAATTATCCTGAAAACAACATTTTATTTGATAGAATGTCGCCGTTACCAAACCGGTATATTTCCGGTCCGATTACGAAATGCTCGTATTACTGAAATTGCAGCTGATAAGAGCAGCTAATCTGTATAAGTGGCGTTTTACGACGTTCGGATTAAACGCCTATAAAGATACCAGTGAAGAGCCGTTGGATCTTTTATTATGGGAATCCGTTGTCAGGGAAATTATAACATGATACATTTTAAGGAGCATAAAGCTAATAATACTACCTCTAACTCTACTAATATTAGATATTAAAAACATTAAGTATAAATTAAAAGAATATTTTTTAGCAAAGTTAGATGGCTGAGTCTTTTGTGTCTATGTAGATTATATAATTATTTATATTAGTGCTAATCCTATTCACCTAATAAATTTAATAAACCTACTCACGATTATAATATAATGTTACATACTTACGTGATTCTTCGCGTTATATACCTACTGTAGATTATTTCTTTTAAGTAATGAGTTAATAGGTATCTTCGTTGCAGATAGGCACCGAGGACAAACCTCTGTGGTTTTTTCGGTGATTTTAGTTTAAGCTTTTATTTGTATGTATTTTTATTTGATAATAAATTAAAAAAAAAAAAAAAAACCTATATGTATGTAACCTGTACGTTTAACGCCGGCCCACACGTTGGCTCTAATGCTGGGCCCAAAACTAAACGCCCAACGTGTGTCTTGCGAAATTAGCTTTGCTAACGTTGGGGCGAATGCTAATTTCCCAATCCACACGTTGGGTGAACAGTGTTATGGGGCCAGCGTTAGAGCCAACGTGTGGAACCAGCGTAAGACATTGTAAATCCCAACGTCTGCAGTGGATTGTGTATGTAGCTAGATGATTCATAATTTTTATCATTAAACCCCGGACCCCTCGACTATAAAGCCGACTTGAGAACAGACAGTGTTCAGTGATAAAGAGGCAGAGGCATTCCGAACCAGTGGTAGATGCATCCGCCTATTCGAAAGTACTTGTAAAAGTTGATTTGAATAAAAAAGTTTTATTTTATTTTATAAAACACCGTGTATTGTATGTATTGCTTGAAGACCAAAGTCTTCGAACAGTGCGTATTGCCAGTGATGACATATTGATCTGAGACATGGTCGCTAACTATGGGCCTCATAAGAAAGCTCAGAGTCACTCAGCGGGCGATGGAGAGAGCTATCTATGCTTGGAGTTTCTCTACGTGATCAAATCAGAAATGAGAAGATCCGTAGGAGAATTAGAGTAACCGATATAGCTCAACGGGTTGCGAAGCTGAAGTGGCAATGCGCAGGGCACATAATTCGTACAACCGATTAACGTTGGGGTCCCAAGGTGCTGGAATGGCGATCTCGCACCGGAAGACGCAGTGTTGGAGGACCCCCCACTAGGTGGACGGACGACATCAGACGAGTCGCAGGGAGCCGCTGGATTCAGGCGGCGCAAGACCGTGGCGTGTGGAAGTCCCTTCAAGAGACCTATGTCCAGCAGTGGACGTCTATCGGTTGATGATGATGATGATGATGATTGTATGTAGGTACTTAACTTTTTAGCAGTCATGAAGTAGATAGAGTACAGCACTCAATGGTGAAAGCATTAGTTGTAGGTAGGTTAGGTTATTGGTAGGTAGGTATATTGTACACAAAAATGTTTTGTGCGATAAGATAAGCTCGGACGAGAAACGGTGCCAGCACAAATGGTTAGGAATTTCAAGATGACAACGGTCCAGGGCTTTTAGTTTTAATGTCGTCAGTTGTCTTAAGAGAACTCCTAATGAATGAGCTTTTCTGACGACTTTGTAGTTTACTTCTATTGTTTAGATCTCATAGAGTTAAGAGCGTCGGTAAGTGCTGAATGCCATAAGATAAGGTATTTTTCTCCCACTTGTTCGGAAATTGCTTCATTACTTAAAAAAATCCGGCAAAGTCCTGCAAATGATATTCGATGGAAATAATTTTATTATAGAGATTGAAGGAAAACATCTGGAAGAAACTTGCATGCCTGAGAGTTCTCCAAAATGTTCTCAAAGGTGTGTAAACTGTAAAATCTGCCATCTGCCGACCAGTGAGGTGGACTACACCTTACGCCCTTGTCATTTTAAGAGGATATCTGTGCTCAGTAGATAGCTAGGGATGGGTTGAGATAATAATGATAATTATTTTTTGTAGTGAAAAATAACTCTCTCTCTTTTCATAATTTGTTTAAAAAAAAAGAAAAAAACATCACTAAATTGGTTGGTTCTTCATTGCTGCTTTACTGAGCGATATAAAAACAGTATTTCATGGCAAAACTTCAATGGATTAAAAATAAATGTCAAATGAGATTTCATTCAGTGATAATCACTGAGTTAGCGAAAACCCCCGAAAAGCATTTTCAAAATTTGGCCCCAAAAGGGATAGGAAAGCAATTTAGTAATAAAGTTATGTTATTAAAAAAATCCAACGAATTTTATGTTCCTTCAAAAGAATGAACTTAACTTTACTATATAGACAACCTTATTTCCTTTACGGTCTCATAATGGCTTTCCATCAAGTAAGATGGCCCTCCTGGCACTTATGGTAGTAAAATAGGTATTCTTTTAAGGTGATCGCATAAATGCATTATATCATCTCCTGGCGTACGTACCTATATCACGCGCCGAACGCAAAACAAGTTTTCAAGAACAAAAATTTAAAGGTTAGTAGAATGTACGACGTTAGAATAAGAAAGTGTCAATAGCAGAGGAGCGCTCTAGGCAAGCACCTCATAGGCGCCCCTCTAACAGCCATATTAAATTTTTTACTACTAACTTCGAAAGAACGAGGAATTGAAGGAGGAATCTTCTCATTGCATAGTAGCTGGTAGTTGGTGATTATACTATTCATGTGATCGAGTGGAGAACATCACGTTATGACACATATATTAAAGAGCAGTTTCGGTCACTCCAAGATAATATTATTAAGCATAATTAGGTAGGCCATGTAAAGGGAAATGCGCGCCCCTTCGTAACCTCGCGCCCCAAGGCACGTGCCTAGTTTGCCTTAGGGATAATCTGCCTCTGGTCAATAGTCAGAAGGTATAGTCCAGCTGAAGGTGACTGCGATTGTCACATTGTAGCTATCAAACTACCACGGTGGGCCCAAGGCGAGTTTTGATATTTAAAGCGGTTTGAATGTTTTAATATGGAGTACCTACGCCTATCTAGTAGTTTGCCATTTTCTTTTCATTCAAAATAGCGGCCACGCATAAAATCTGTTTAATTCACTGGCATCAATACAAACAAGTATTGTGTGAAGCAAAGTGTCAAGTTATAGTTGTAAGTTAATTAATGGCTGGATGTTGTGTGATCACGCTCCCAGTATAACTTTGATCGGTAACAACCATTCGAAAATTATGTCTCATACAAAACTTGATTGTATTGATACCAGTTATTGATTAAATAGTGTGGCCACTATTTTGGACAAAAACAAACAAAAATGGTCGACTACTCGGTAGGCCAAAGTCCTTTGAGTATTGAAAACTGCGATGGCGGGACGTACGGCGTGTGTTTGTGGTATGCGATCAACTTTAGAAGATAAACTATCATTTCATTTTCATTAGGAGTGCAGACACGACCTCATCTACACGTTTTCTAGAAAATTGAATAGAATCTACTTTACCGAGGTGTAAGTTTTTATTAGTGAGCTCAAGTCGAATTTTATTACAAACAACTCCCGCGTACCTACCGAATCACTTGGAATCTTCTTGCAACGTTAAATTGCCAGAAAGTTGCGCACAAAAATGTTCAGAGTTCCGTACCCGAAGGTTTTTTGTCCGTCCATCCGTCTGGCTGTCAGCGGGCTGTATCTCATGAACCGTAATAGGTAGAGAGTTGAAATTTTCATAGTGTGTATTTCTATTGCCAAATTAACAAAAATAATAACAATTTCAAAATGACTGCCATGCAAATGAAAGTAAAATAAAAATTACAATGGTACGGGAACTTTCGTGTGCCGGTCCGACTCGCGTTTGACCGATTTTTATTAAAATCCTTCCTATTTTTATCACGCTCTACTAAAATATAGTGTCGTGTAAATACGTCGTTTCCACGTCGATGCCGTAACATCAAACGATGAAAAGCTGTACATAATGGAGCACTGAAATACAGACGCATCGACAAACCCCTGAATCTTATAGAACATACAACCTTATTGGCCATAAAACTGAGTCTATTTTGCAATAAATGCAATATGGCACGGTTTTCCTATAAATCTCGAGCTTCTACTGGAAAATATCAGAAAATGCCTGCGCTTGTCACGAAGGTATCCGTACGATTTATATACTGTTGCCCCAAAGGTTATCACAGGCGGGGCAGATAATATTTTAAGTATTTTATTATACTTACTGTAAAAATACATTTATAATTTTTCACTAATAAGTAAATAATAGGTACCTATAAATCCTACTAAGTATAATATCACTCATCACCAGAAAGATCAACAAGTAAAGAAACAGCTGAATGCGGCAAGCGGCGTAAGTATGCCTCTCTTGTCGAGCGTTACATTTTTGTTACGTTTGCCGTGAAGACCCTGGGGCCATGGAGTCTTAGTGCAAAAAAAAATCACGAGACATTTTACCGCGATTAATAGCCTCATCTGGTGACAGAAGGGTTGGCTCATTTTTTGCGCAACGGATCAGCCTGGCTGACCAGCGCGGAAGTGCAGCCAGTTGTCTTGGCACTATTCCACGCAGGCATGATTTGTATAGTAATTAGACTAATTAGATAAGGCCAGCTTTAAGTATTACTTATGGTGCGAATTTTGATTTATGACAAGTCTTGACTCTACCATTTGCATTGATGCTAATAGCAGATGCTACTGAGAAGAACCAGCATGAAACACATGTAAGAGTTTGCTGGGTCAAATAGGGTTGCCAAACGTAGTCTAAAATAGAGTCTCTATATCATGTAGGCGTACTCTATCATCTATAACACTAATAGAGTATGCTAAAATACTCTTTATTACACAATGTTTACTGTACTAGTGCCAGTCATGTAATATTATGCAAACCCATTATCATAACCAAAAAAGTGACTGTTTACTTATGTATGTTATGTTTACTTAGATATTATGTTGGTATCCCCAATTTGACCGTTTCAGAACGCAGCCACTAATGTCATTGTATCACAATGTCATGTCACAAGTTGTTTTGAGAAGTGTTTTGAGGTTACGTAAACACGAATTTTTCATTGTGTACTTATTAAAAAAACCCCACCCCCTTAAAAACCCCTAGACATAAAAAAATTATTGTCTTCTTTAGAAATCCGTACTCTTTATTTACATCCTTTGGAATCAGATATACTCTATTTCTTCTAATAAAAGTTGGCAACCATAGGTTCAAATGACATCTCTCTGCTCTTGCGTAAAATATTTTTGGCGGAACGAAGGTAGTTAAATAAAGATCTACTACTACGGAAAATCTTTCGGTACTATCTCTTTCTGTTTGATTTATGTGAGCGTTTCGCGCTGATAAATTCATGCTCAATCTTTGTCCATTGGAAGACGCTATGTTGAAGTTGATTTGAATATAACAGTACTTACAATTCTATTTTATGGGCGAGATACACGTGATCACCTACCCACATTATAAATGCGAAGGTGGGTTTGTTTCGTTGTTTGTTGTTCTTCAATCACGCCGCAACGGAGTAACGGATGATGTGATTTTTATATTAATACAGTTAAAATTCTCTCATTCATATTCCTTACTGCTGAGGGTAATAGGTCTATACCTATCATTCCATTTCCATTAATCACAAAATCGTAGGAGTTCTTTCGGGGCTGGGTTCCCAGATCCTTACGTGTAGTGAACATAGTACAGAAACTATAATATGCTACTTTTTGTTCCGGAAAAATCAAAAAGTACTCACGGGACTTTTATAAAGCTTAAATTTACATGGACAAAGCAGCTGGTATCCGTGGATAAATTGGCTTTTTATGGAATCGTTTAAAGAGACCATAAATCGGAAGTTCAAAAGTGAATGGTACAACTTGGAACCAATGCCAAAAAAACTGATTTTAAATTTTAAGGAGCGATTGTCACGCAAGAAAAATTTAAAACAAGAAAAACCGTAAAGAGAAAATAAAAGAACTTAAGTGTAATGCACGTCACCAAAAATACTATCCATAGTTAATCCATATCCATACTATCCATACTAATATTAATTATGCAAAAGGGTGTATGTCTGTCGATCAGTCTGCTAGCTTTTCACGGCCCGTTTAACTGATTGTGACGAAATTGCAATCCGCGAACGGACTAAGTTACTTTTATACCGAATCCCGATTCTTACGGGTTTTAAAGATTCTTTGATTTTCCGGGATTCCGAGCTTATATACTGACTGACTGACTGGCTGACTGAAACCCACAGCTGAAACTACTGGACGGATTGTCCGGACAGACGGCAGATATCCGTAGACGTAGGCATATACAACATAGGTTAATTTTCAATAAATTGGTTGGTTGTCTGGTTGGTAATTTGAATGAATTTCAACTTTGCCAAAAAGCATTCAAGTCAAAGATAAAAACCATGAGTTCCGTGGGCAATAAATCTATAGCAATCATGATGTAGGACACAGCACTCAGAGCTGAATGCATTAGCTCGATATAGATACATAAAAACGTTTCGAGAGATAAGATAGTCACGTATAGCCAAAATGGTACAAATGTCAGGAGGTTTTGAGATTAAAACGTTTTCAAGCTTTTAGATTTAATTTGGAGATATGGAGAATACGTGAACGTCGGGCGTAAACTCTGCGATATACGAGTACTTAGCGGTAATGATGCTATTAGAATAATTGAAATTCTCATACGAGATATCAGAATAATATGATGAAATACAGGTACAGTACGCGGCTGAAACTAATGTACATCGGCCTTTAGAATGACATTTCGGCTTTGTAGAGCGTTGTCTATACTCTATGTCAATCATACATATATGACGTTGTGTCGGTCTCAACGACAGGGACAACGCTCTACAAATCTGCAGCCTCCTTCTTAAGGTCGATGTACATTACCTTTGGCGGCGTACTGTAGATTCATTTGACAATAAAAGTTGTTGCCCTTGTAAAAGTTTATTTGAAAAATATTAGAAATAGAAAGAAAATATATCTTTCTATTTCTATTTCGTTGTCGTCGTCATCAACTGAAAGGAGTTCACTGCAGAGCATAGATCTTTTTCACGGGACGGGTCTTCTATACGGGACGGGCCTGAATCTAGTGCCAGAATTCCTACAATAATACTATAAGTCGGTAATTGTAATAGTGACTCTGTCTGTTCGAATCGAGGTTTTTACAAAAAATTTGCCTACGATACTCACCTAATTGTTCTTCATACTCGTCACTTCTTAAAAAATAATAAAAAGGTGGTAGTCTATGATGGAAATGGTATGGTATGGACAGTGGCGTGCAGCTCATAGAGGCTTAAAAGTACTGCATACCCAAGAAATAGTTAGGTAACCTAGATGAAATAGCTCAATGCTCATTATCCTTTATGACTTGCCCATAAGCAGGAACCTACCTATGTACTGCTTACCCTGGCTTTAAACCCTGTGAACGCCACTGGGTATGGATGTTCTGGTAGGTACTAACTTTATCTCTAAGGGAAAGGCCAAGTGCGGATTGGCAGAGTTCACACACCTTTAGGAAGATTATGGAGAACCCTCAGGCATGCAGGTTTCCTCACGTTTAAGCAAGTGAAGAGCATGTGATATTTCATACCTAACTCCGAATAGTTTAATGTTCGTGAAACTATTACGTGACGTATCATATTTTAAGTTCATGGAATTATTAGTGCGACATTCACGAAATTGTATTGTGGGGCCATTTCGTGATTGTCGCACGTCGTTTGTTATTTATTTTATAAATGCGATACAGTCAAGAGCATTAAAGAGCTATATACTTTGAATTAGGTAGGACAAGTCCCATGGGCAGCACAAATCGAAGCTCAGCTAGGGGCTTGGCTCTACTAGAGATCTCATAACTTTTTAACAAAGAAGACGTTATGAACTTGTGAGTCTTGGCAACTACATGAAATGTTTTTGGTGGGATAGATTGTTCTGCTAACAGTGAAAGTGTGTGTTTCGGAAATCAATATTCAATTAGCGTACATCGTCTCGCATGATTAAATTAGTTCTACAATCGTCTGTTGTCTAAGAACACAGGGATTGTTTACGTACGTATACTTGCTTATTATACTTCAATTAAACTTATCCGCATGAATAAACCTTTTCCGTACTACCTACTCTGAATAATAATGCACATCAATGATCCATACTAATCTAAATATACAAAAGGAAAGGTGACTGACTGACTGACTGACTGATCTATCAACGCACAGCTCAAACTGGACGGATCGTGCTGAAATTTGGCATGCAGATAGTTATTATGACGTAGACATCCGCTAAGAAAGGATTTTTGAAAATTCAACCCCTAAAGGGGTGAAATAGTGGTTTGAAATTTGTGTAGTCCAAGCGAACGAAGTCGCAGGCATAAGCTAATATTATTATAAACTAGCTGATGCCGGAAACTTCGTCCGCGTGCATTTAATTTATTGAAATCCCAGGGGAGCTTTTTGATTTTCCGGGATAAAAAGTACCTAGCTTATGTTACTCTCTAGGTCTTTAACTATCCCAATACAATCACACCGATCCGTTGCTCCGTTGCAGCGTGATTGCAGGACAAAACAACAAACAAACACACTTTCGCATTACATGCTTGCAATCCGGTGGCGGAAGTAGGCTAATTTTTATCCCGAAAAGTCAAAGATATCCCACGGGATTTATAAAAAACATAATATATATCCACACTCCACAGTTAGACAGAAATCATTTTATTTGCTACAGAGATACCTTGCATCTTGGATACTTTTCATCCAGAAAAATCTAAGAGTTCCCACGGGATTATTAAAACCTTAAATCCAAATGGACGAAGTCACGCGGGCATCATCTAGTACGAAATAAATTATTTCAAAAGAAGTAGATCGTTACAAGATGTGTGTAACTCACACATCTAGGCGTCACGCATTTGGGTCACATTCGTACAGTACGCGGCAGAAAATAATGTACATTGACCTTTAGAAAGAGATAGCGGTTTTGTAGAGCATTGTCTCTGTCATTGAGAGAAACATCACATAGGTATGAGTGACAGAGACAACGCTCTAGAAAGCCGAAATCTCATTCTAAAGGTCGATTGCACATTGTTTTCTGCCGCGCACTGTACTTAGCTTTTCTCATACTAATCAGCTAGCACAGAAGCGAATATATACTTACGCCGTGTTACGTGAATGTAACAAATCTATGGTATAGTAATATCATTGTGATGCAGCTATTCCACGTCAAGTAGACTGACTACAAACGATTTCAACAAAGCATATCCACATATCCACAATGGGACACGGATCATAAACTTACATTCAAAGTGATCGCGGTATCCTTCTGGAAATAGAATTTATTTTTCAGTGAAATCAGCATTTTTGTCGTGGCGTAAATAGTTGGAGCTGTACCCGTAGTATAAGATTTTACGTCTCACCAAACGTTGCTAGAATTCGAGAATCAAAACACAATAACATCAAAGTAAAATGGACCTAAAGAGCCTTGAATTTAAGTAAAAAATTCAATGCCACTGATTTTAATTTCGCAAGGTTTCCGCTTAGAGCGCTGGCTGTAGATGTGTAGACAAACTTGAGCTCTAAAACAAGGCAAATAAGGTCCAGTTTACTATAACGCAGAAGTGTTTCGACTCTCGAATTCTAGCAACGTTTGGCGTGACGTAAAATCTTATACTACGGGTACTGTAAGCGAAGCGGGCGTCGAGAATGGAAAAATATTTGCCTATGTTTGTCACATTATGTACATGATTTACATATTATTATTGTGGCTCGTAGACCGCGAAAAACTAAGTTTTTCTGCTTTTGGTGTGCCTTATCGTATTTTTTTTTAGCTTGACCGTGTGACACACACAACGCGTAACATCAGGCGGTCCAATACGGCTTCTACAAGTTTTAAAATTGGCTGCATTTCATCAGAAATTTTTTGACAAGAATGTTTCTGACACACTCACTCTGTGAAAATCAGAAGTGTACGTCCAATATAGAAAAATTCTGATAGCCTGCGGCGCGACGTGTCTGCGTGGTCTGGTACTGGTACCAAGTGCTTGAGCAGAGTGCCTTTCAGCGCACGTTAGGAATTTTTCTGACTGATTATTTCTGATAACTTCAAACACTAACAATATACATATACATATTCTACATATACCACATGACAAACTAACTATAACACACAGTGATAATATGTATATCGAGGACAAGTGAACACAACATTTGCGATTTTTGCGCCAAGTTAACTTACTCGGTAATATGAAGGTGTATAGCAAAAACAATAAAACTATGTAAACATAAGTATTAAATTAATTACTTAATCAAATCATTTTTTTTTTAGTTCTCTTTTAATCCAGTTGTACAGTAAACATATTTTTTTAGGTCTGAGCCAACAAATAACTTATGAGATGAACTCACCGAAAAATGATTGTTAACGGTATACCAATATAGGTACAATCAATTCGAGGTAATATAATATGGATACCCAAAGAAAATATCCAGTTTCAAAATTCAAACGTAGTTCGACCGAGTCAATCACATTCATGTATTCCGGCGTACAAGTATTAAATTTCAATGAATATTTTTGCTCTGATCTCTTCGACGTCATGCTTTACAAGTTGAACTTGTAAAACTAACTTGAACGATAAAACCTTCTCGGGAAATGCGTAAGCGATGCGATTGCGCGGCGCTTTAGACCTTCTGGAGTTAGTATTTTCAATGTTTTCGTGTCAAATGACAATGAAATCATTGTCAGTTCGCGGTAATAAGATCCTACGGTTCGCCTTATTTCCCATTTCAACTTTTATTTATTTATTTACACTTTATTGCACACAACACAAAGTAAACATTGAAAAACCATACAAGGATCTTAATCTAATAGCTGTAGCCTTATCGCTAAAGCGATCTCTTCCAGGCAACCTTTGACGAAAGGAATCACGAAAGCACGGGTTGGTGCGGCAGCCGAAAATGGCCCTAGGTATATTATATTATTATAAATTAGACTACATACACAGTACATACTAATAATACACAAATATATATAAATATATATACCTATATACATATCTCTATAATATACTACATAACATTTTATTTACTTCAAAAGACTCAGTCTGGCACTTACCCAAATAAATAGCTATTAGGTACCCTGGAGTCTGGACCCACAAGTCACGTCAGAGCATATTCTCGACATTTCACGTTCTCTCCCCGCAGATAACAACCGGGCACGCAAACAGAAAATTTAGGTTACGTTGGAATAAATACCTACCAGAGTAAATAAATGGTACTGTTTGTAACAAGAGAATATATTATTATGTTAGAACAGATATAGTATAAGAGAAAAACAGTTTTATATTGCGACTAGCTTATGCTTGCGACTTCGTTCGCGTGGAGTATATAACATTCTAACCCCCATTTAACCCACTTAGAGGTGGAATTTCGAAAAATCCTTTCTTTGTGGATACCTACTTTTTACAAAGAACACACCCTCCAAATTTCATGTCTCTAGGACCAGCGGCTTAGGCTGTGCGTTGATATATAAGTCAGTCAGTCAGTCAGGACTTTGAATTTTATATATACAGAATAGCGATTTAGTATTCTGTTGTCATGTCATGTAGAAGTTATTTTAGGTTGATCATGGGCCAATAAAGTATGGTTAGTATAGGCACTTACTTAATCACTAACTGGCTTTTAGGACTTCGTCCGCGTGGACTACACAAATTTTAAACCCCTATTTTATCTCCTTAAGGGTTGAATTTTGAAAAATCCTTTCTTAGTGGATGTCTACGTCATAATAGCTAGGTATCTGTATGCCTTTCAGCCCGATCCTTTCAGTAGTTTGAGCTGTGCGTTGATAGATCAGTCAGTCAGTCAGTATGATTTTCCTTTTATATTTAGAATTTTTTCTTAAGTCGACGACCTCTAGCACATATTTACTTTCAAGTTGACTGCATTATTAATGGACCGAAGTACTCTTCACTAAAAATATAAACAGTCAAATACCTACTATGTGACTTACTAAACAAAAAATGATGGAATCATTGTAAACTGGAGGTAACACTGCCAGAAAAAAGGAGTGTAAGTTTTTCGGGAAGTAAGTAAGTATGAGAGTTTCTTTATTCCATCATAAGTTCTAAATGCCTAAAGAGATTCTTATGTGTGGGGTATTATTAAAAGTTTACATTATCCTGAGTGACACTAGCTATAAATTTTTAGATAAAAAAATAGCGGCTGTTTGGTACCATTTTCAAATGTGAAAATTTTAAATTTTTACATTTCTTTTTTTGACAGGGCAGTCGTATTTCAGTTAATTTTCTAAAATGGATTCTTTCTCGCAACAAAATCAAAATGCAGAAGGTAAAGTATAAAATAACGTACATACATGCAAGTTGGCGTACGCGAAGTCATTCTGCATTATGTAGTTTTGGCACGTCTTGGCACACTTATTGGCAGAACCGTGCCAAACTTCCAAGTTACTGCTATTTTAAAATGTGCTTCTCGAGTCTCCACACAATCCTGTCCTTTCTATTTACTTTAGGTTTTTCACTTTCGTTTGCGGTAGTTTTTGACAGGACTCTAGCAAACACACTTGGATATATTTATTGTTTCATCAGTTCTGATTGAAGCCAATAGCGCTAGCCTATAATTTAAAAAAAATAAGTTTTAGTAAATAAAAATAGCTGAGAATTGTAAAAAGCTTCTACGATGGTTTTTACTAGGAGTGATTAGGAGGAGTTCAAATAAAGACCTAGTTAAATTAAAATACAACAACAACAAGTACCTAAATTACTATTTAAAGCATAGGTAGGTATAGTGGATAGGTAACATTTTACCACAAACTAAAATTTTACATTAGATTATATTCCGATGCATAGGAATAAAATTCGTACGAAGAGACGCACCTAATATTTGAAAAATACAAAAGTACTTAACGTTAAATATAACATAACTATCTACTAAAAATACTCTTAAATAAATACTTATAATGTACTAGTATAAAATTAGATACAAGATTTATAGTGAAATTGTTTATTTTTTCTATTATATTTGGAAATGTAGGCGAAACGAGAGGCTCGAATCTAAATGACGCGTAAACCCTTCCGACCCTTGCCCAAGGCCTCAGGACTTGAGAAAATATTTGTAAACGGGAATTACTTGTTTATTATAGTACCTTCGACTATTATTCGACCAAGTAAATTCCTGGCACAGATAGGGATTGCATCTTGTTATCCTAACTCATATTTGACAGACACTTAAGTACTTATATTTTTACGAGAAGTTTGGTAAATATTTAGTAATGCTTCTATACCAAATACAGCTCAATCACTATCCATGATATATAAATGCGAAAGTGTGTTTGTTTGTTCGTTTATTGTTCTGTTGTTTTGTTTTTCAATCACGTTACAACAGAGGAACCGATCGACGTGCTTTTTTGCATGGGTATAGTTAAATACCTGGAAAGTGACATAGTTTATTTTTTCCCGTAAAATCAAAGAGTTCCCACGGGATTTTTAAAAACCTAAATCCACGTGGACGAAGTCACAACAACTAGTCTGTTTCATAAATTAATGCCCACATAGTGCTATCTTTTATCTATCTATATTCTATATACCTACATAATATATAAAAGGAAAAGCTGACTGACCGACTGATCTACCAACGCACAGCTCAAACAGGAAGTGTCAGGTATTGATAGTCAATGAAACATTTGTACTCATTATACTCTTTGAAAATGCGTAACTTTTAGTAGAATTGAAATTTACAGCAATTAGAGGCTATCGACTTTAGTATGGATTTCATCTTCATAAATCAAGTATTTTCTAAGCAAAATAGATTACACGGACAGACAAACAGATGGTCAATAAAGTGATCTTGTAAGAGTTCTTCCGTTACAAAATACGGAATTCAAAAAACACCAATTGTATGGCCCTTTATTCTGTATATCTAGCTGTAGGGTAAATCCCATTAGATCCTTTGGGATTAAGGAGAATCCTGAAGGACTTGATTAAAGCTTCTCCATTAAGAGACCCAATCCAATTTAGGGGGAAAAAATCCAAGATTGAGCAAATGCCATTGCATTCCTCAATCTCCATTGCAGAATCTCCTCTGAGAAATCAAACAACATTAAATAATTTTTAAATACATATCGAAAATTGCGGACCGGCAGGATTCGAACCCGCGTCTCCTGGGATCGCGCCCATTTGATTTGATTTTGATTTGGGATTTTTGATATGCATTTAAAAATTAAGGTTCGAACTTTTACAGTAAAACGTATCTGCAAAGAAATCGACATTCGACAATAATATGGCGACAGACTGCTTGCCATATTCGTTACTTTTATAGTCTCTTCCGCGCTATAAAACATTAGGTACAGAGCTAAAAAAACCGGCCAAGTGCGAGTCAGGCTCGCACAACGAGGGTTCCGTACAACAGTCGTATTTTTTCGACATTTTGCACGATAATTCAAAAACTATGATGCATAAAAATAAATAAAAATCTGTTTTAGAATGTACAAGTGAAGACCTTTCATATGATACCCCACTTGATATAGTTATCTTACTTCGAAGATTGAAAATAATAATTATTAGTTTATGACCACAATTTAATTTTCTTTGTGTAATGTAACCACAAATTCACGGTTTTCAGATTTTTCCCCTAATGCCAGCTATAAGACCTACCTACCTGCCAAATTTCATGATTCTAGGTCAACGGGAAGTACCCTGTAGGTTTCTTGACAGACAGACGGACAGACAGACAGACAACAAAGTTATCCTATAAGGGTTCCGTTTTTTCTTTTGAGGTACGGAACCCTAAAACATGAAAGAATCACCTTGTTCGAAGGAAATTTTCCACATAGGTATGCATGATAGACGATAACGATCAGTACCCGTAGTACAAGATTTTACGTCTCACCAAACGAAACCAAATTCGAGAGTCGAAATACTTCCGCGTTACAGTAAACTGGATCTTAAAAGCCTTGTTTTAAAGCTCAAGTTTGTCTACACTTCTACAGCCAGCGCTCCAAGCGGAAACATTGCGAAATTAAAATCAGTGGCATTGAATATTTGACTTCAATTCAAGGCTGTTTAGGTCCATTTTACTGCGGAAGTATTTCGACTCTCGAATTTGGTTTCGTTTGGTGAGACGTAAAATCTTGTACTACGGGTACAGAGATGTTAAACAAGCGTAACTAACGGCAAACGTGCTTCCCCGCCACGGAGGGTAGGAAGCTATAACTTTAACTGAGAGATGTCATTACAACAGGGCACGAAATGTCCTGTAAAATGGCGGCATGTCGACTGGGTGTACCTAAAAGCCAAAAGGGCACTGGATCTGATTTTACTCTGTCTGTCAATATAATATGATCCAAAGTAATACTATAAATATGTAAAAGTTTGTCTGTCTGTCTGTACTGTTTGTAAAGAGATGACTGGCATCCCAGAGAAGGACATACGATACTTTTTGTCCCGGGAAATAAAAAGTTCAAATGGGTTAAAAAATCGAAATCTACGTGGAGGAAGTCGCGGATATCATCTATTTGATCAGAGGTATTTGCATCTTGAAGGATTGATGTATAAGCTAATTTTTATCCCAGAAAACACAGAGTTCCTAGTGGATTTAAAAAAAAACTAAATCCGCGCGCTGAAGTCGCAAGCATCCTAGTACATTTATGATGCTTCAAATTACGATAATGTTACAAGAGTAAAAAAATAATTATTGAAATGTTTAGGTACTTAAAAAATTATGTTAGTATATTATATTTCTTAGCGATTTTGTTATCATTAGATGATAATAAAGCCGTCATGAGCTAACTTGTAAAAAAGAAACCATGCACCTAACACGATTTTAAAAAATTCTTATATTATTTTAATATAAAGTTTGCTCGTCCTGTAAAAGAACATATTTACTCAAACAAACCGCGACATTCCCGTAAATTCACAAACAACAGTCCTAGGCGGTTGCCATTCTAAAATAAAAGGGTCTCAAAGTTATTACTTTGAGTAAAAAGTTGGTCCGCGAAAAGCCATTTTCCTGTACTTTATTATAACAGGGTTTCATAAATGTGCGAACTTCACTCGAATCTTAATTTATGCCATTTCGACTCTTTGCTTATTATTGCTTTGATTTATTACCAGAGTAAATTAATTAATATTGAACAGCAAACTTAACGGAACGAAGTCGTATTACGGAAGAACATAATTTTAACGTAGGCATGTCAATTTATTTTAGTGGTCATAAAAAAACTAGAAAAAAAATTAAAAAAAACAGGTCAAGCGCGAGTCGTGCTTGGGGGGGTCTATAGGGTCTATACCATCGTATAAGATATAACACTATGTGCTTTTGAAGACATAAATAAGAGGAATTAATATAAGTTGCGAATTCACAGTGCAAAGATATGATCAATACGCCTTTAAAGTTATTTTATATCGGTTTATCAGAAACCGGACACTTACTGGATTGGAATCTTATGTTTCATTAAAGATTGTCCTTTTAAATGGACACGCTTTCAAGTTAGCTCCGTTTGCACTATTAAACGTTTTATAACGAACATAAAACAGATAAGGCAGAGTTTAACAGCAATTTTAAAAGTGGGAGAGACTGACTAGACAGACTTTCTTAAATATTGGGTTTAAAAAATTGGGTAGCCATTCCGAGCAAGTGGAAAACAAAAAATTTACTTGCCTAGCTATGCCTGTTAGTAAAAAAGAAACATAAAATGTGTCTGAAACATTGACAGTATTCGATGTTTGAAATGGTTTTACAAGTTTTGTCTAAAACTAGTGTCACAACTTGTTTTTTGATATATAAATAACAGACAGAGCTTCATAAATTATTCATTTTGGAAGCAAGTACGAGTATCTACTGCGTGTGCATAAAATTGGTTGTATCGTACAAAATGGTAATGGAATAATAGAATGAAAGAAAATATTTTCAGAAGCCAAAATATGATTGGTATTGATATCGAACGCCCTCCGGCTAATAATAGGTCCTTTGATTTGATCAGTGTAAGGCTTTGACATTTTCTTTTCCATTTTAATGAGTTTCACCTTTGTTTTTTTCCATTATACATATAAGTAATATTTCATTTTTCTATCAAGCATATTATTTATATAGCTTTGATAGCTTAGTGGTTAGGACGTCCGCCTTCTAATCAGAAGTGGGGGTTCAATCCCGAGGACGCATCTCTAACTTTTCGGAGTTATGTGCGTTTTAAGTAATCAAATAGGTGCTTTAACGATGAAGAAAAACAAGTATGCAGGTGCTCTCACGGTGCACCGTGAGAGCACCTGCATGCCTTAGAGTTCTCCATAATGTTCTCAAAGGTGTGTGAAGTCTACCAATACCTTATTGCACACAACACAAGTAAACACAACAAAAACATACAAGGGAAACATTCAATAGCTGTAGCATGCAAAGGCGGCCTTATCGCTAAAGCGATCTCTTCCAGGCAACCTTTGACGAAAGGAATCACGAAAGCACGGGTTGGTGCGGCAGCCGAAAGCTTTAGTAGAGGTAGTCGAGGATAACTAGTACCTATATCAGTGAAAGAACTTTCATAATAGAATCATTCGTTCCGGAGATTACCTCCTTATAGAATGTCTCTACATAGTCTAAATATATAAAAGGAAAAGGTGACTGACTGACTGACTGACTGACTGACTGACTGACCTATCAACGCACAGCTCAAACTACTGGACGGATCAGGCTGAAATTTGGCATGCAGATAGCTGTTATGACGTAGGCATCCGCTAAGAAAGGATTTTTGAAAATTCAACCCCTAAGAGGGTGAAATAGGGGTTTGAAGATTGTGTAGTCCACGCGGACGAAGTCGCGAGCATAAGCTAGTATAAAATAAAGTCGCTTCCCGCTTCTGTATGTATGTATGTATGTATGAACACGTAGATCTTTTAAACTACGCAAACGGATTTTAATGCGGTTTTCACCAATAGATAGAGTGATTCAAGAGGAAGGTTTATAGGTATAGTTTAAGTCTCAAAAAATTAGAGATCCCTAGGAAAATTTAAATCTCACTGGCACCACATTAGTATCTAAACTGCACCCATGCGAAGCCGGGGCGGGTCGCTAGTACTTAATATAATGTTAGTAATTAGTATTCCTATAGATTAATTCATTTTATAATTTGATGACTCCCCTTGTAATGTATGTTGTGGCTGTATTCTATATAGTGGGTTAAATAGTGGGAAGTTCTAGGTTCGATTCCCGGCTGGAAAAATTAGAAAATAATTTCAAAATTGCTCTGAGGCTTCGGCCGTGGCATGGTCCTTCTGTACGATGTCGGTGCAAAAACCGAAACAGGGTACCTACGGGTATTTATAATGTAACTGCAGCTATTACCTCTTCCAATTTTCAAGTCAGCTTGCTCTGATCTGCGACTGCATCATCACCCACCAACAAGTTATCATCATCATCATGATCAACCCATAACCGGCTCACTACAGAGCACGGGTCTCCTCTCAGAGTGAGAAGGGTTTTGGCCATAGTCTACCACGCTGCCCATGTGCGGATTGGTAGACTATCACACACCTTTGAGAACATTATGGAGAACTCTCAGGCATGCAGGTTTCCTCACGAACCCTCGAACCCCCGACCTCCGATTAGAAGGCGGACGTCCTAACCGCTAGGCTATCACAGCTTTTACCAGGCAACAAGTTAAATAACTAACTTTTATCAATTAAAAAATAATTTACACCTACCAAATTCATTTACCTCTAGTTATTATATTATGTAAAATGTACCTAGGTACGTTTTAGCTGCGGTTTCAAACAATTTTAGGCACAAAATATTCAAATTACGCAATATCGCATCGATAACAAACCACAACACCGGGAATTTTGTGAAATAATTTAGTTAAATAGGCACGCTATCTCTGAAATACCTACCTACTACACTGTTGGCTCTACGCCAATTGGCTTGGCCAATTCTTTTTTATTACAAGATATAGGCTTATGCTTTACGACTATCATGCCTTATGGAAAGCAATGAAGAAGAAGGTAAGATAAGGAAGGTTGGAGCGCGCTTACCTAGAAGATGCATTTTTGCCTTGAAGGTGCGAATCTCTTAGGCGCGACCTACAGACGCGGACGGGATGCCAATGTATAGTCCACGACACGACACACACCCGCACGTCACCCGCGAACGTTCCCTCCCCGATTGCCATCTCGACCTGCTTCATTTTTTATGGTTCCGTACCCAAAGGATTAAATGGGACCCTATTACTAAGACTCCGCTGTCCGTCCGTCTGTCTGTCACCAGGCTGTATCTCATGAACCGTGATAGTTAGACAGATGAAATTTTCACAGATGATGTATTTCTGTTGCCGCCATAACAACAATTAATACTAAAAACAGAATTTAAATAAATATTTAAGGTGTCTCCCATACAACAAACGTGATTTTTTTGCCCGTTTTTAAGATAATGGTACGGGACACTTCGTGCGTGAGTCGGACTCGCATTTGACCGGTTTTTATCAACATAAATTGAGGCTATTTATTTGACGGTTGAAATGTTTGAAAATGAACTCTCTACAACCAGGATTCGTAAACCTGGTTAATTTATTCGCTTGGAATTTTGACATTGGACTCGCACTGCGCCTCTACTAGCCGAAACTCGCCTCTACTCCACTCGCTATCACTCGGCGCACCCAGTCAGTCAGATATTTCCGACGGGTTATACGTAAAGGAAGCAGTGCTAACCTAGTGGAAGCAGTGATATCCTAGTGGGTAGGACGTCCGCCTTCTAATCGGAGGTCGGGGGATCGATCCCGGGCACGCACCTCTAACTTTTCGAAATTATGTGCGTTTTAATTAATTAAATATCACTTGCTTTAACGGTTAAGGAAAACATCGTGAGGAAACCTGCATGCCTGAGAGTTCTCTATAATGTTCTCAAAGGTGTGTGAAGTCTACCAATCCGCACATGGCCAGCGTGGTAGACTATGGCCAAAACCCTTCTCACTCTGAGAGGAGACCCGCGCTCTGTAGTGAGCGGGTGATGGGTTGATCATGATGATGATGATGATAATACGTAAAGGACCAAAGCCTCTTTACGTATAACCCGTCGGAAATATCTGAGCACCTCGCTGGAATGCGCTTTATTATGCGCGCTATATCCAGTACCCAAAGAGTACCTATAATATAAACACTAGGTATACGTTCTACCAGTACCGATGCCAACGCAAGCACATTGCATGACATCATTAAGGTTCGCAGATATTTCCGACGGGTTGTATATTCATTGATGCACCGAGAAGGAATCTTTTTGTATAAAATCTGTATAGTACATTTATTAGTACAAAAGAAAACTCAACTGTTTCGGCAGCATCTAAAAATTTGTTATCGTTCCCCCGAAATCTAAAACACTATAATCCGAGCTCAGATAACGATGGCTCCGTCATCGTGGAATACTACCGACTACTGGGTGCTAAAGAGCTGGTAAATATATTACAACTTTTTTTGTATGTGTTTATTTCGTGAAATAGATAAGACTCTAATATGTTCTATACTCTTGTCAATCACACTATAACGAAATATAGAAAAAGTCGTGATAGCCTAGTGGTTAGGACGTCCGCCACCTATTCGAGAGGTCACGGAGTCCGATCCCGGGCACGTAACTCTAACTTTCCGGAGTTATGGGCGTTTAAAAAAAATATCACTTGCTTTAACGGTGAAGAAAAACATCGTGAGCCTGAGAGTTCCTGCAAGTCTGCCAATCCGCACTTGGTTATGGGTGGTGGACTGTGGCCAATCCATCAGCCTGTTTGCGTCCACTGCTGGACATAGGCCTTTCCAAGAGCTCGCCAAATTGGCGCTGCTCATTAGAAGTAGTGCCCATACGGACCACGCTGGGCAGGCGGGGTGGTCAGCGCAGGGCTGTAGGCTATTTCGCACCAGTGACGCTGCTGCCCGTCTCTGGTCTGTATTATTTAAAGCCAAGCCATATGGAATGGTTATCCCGCCATTCTTCGGTCGTCATATCCTCTTTGGCTGATTCGCAGGGGGCACCACGTGCAAGTGAGGTTGACATTTGGGGTGCTACGACGTTAGCGCACCTCCTTACCCCCCTGTGACTGTGGCCAAACCCTTCTCTTACTGAGAGGAGACCCGTTCTCAGTAGTGAGCCGACGATGGGTTGATCTTGATGTTGATGATGATGAAACGTAGTACCAGTTTGCTTGCTCGCGTAAAAGAGAACTCCATTTTGAATCACCATAGTTTGATTTCGACATGGGATAGGTACTTTTATCCCGGAAAATCAGAGTTTTCACAGGAATTATAAAAACCTAAATCCACGCCGACAGAGTCGCGGGCATCATCTTAATTACCTACTTAAAATGTTGAGTTTCTGAAATACCTACACGCATTGATGTGGAATAGGCCTGGCCTAGGTACATGATTGTCTATCTTAGAGCTAGCGCGCACCACAGTGCGGCGAGTTGCGGTGCGTTTTAAAATCCGTAAATTTGATTATCCGGTGCAGAATTAATTCCGCAGTGCGCGCGCTTCTATATAGCTCTATAGTTCAAAGATTTTGTGGAAATAAAACGCACGGAAATTTGCCGTGGTGTGCGCTAAGTCTTCTCATACCTTGTGAATCAGCTCAAAGTGGACAAGTAATAAACCTTACCCAGGGCCGTGGAATATTTTTCCGATCAATTTCGTCATAAAAACTATTTTTGCTTGTGAAATTCTTATCTAATAAAAAAACGAATAAAACAGAAATGTTTACAAACAAGTTTATGCCATAACTCTGTTTTTAAGAGGGTAAAACTTTAAGTATTGTTTCGTTTATAACAAACACTGAATTGAAAATAAGTTTGGAAGTAGTAGAGGATCGCGAGTGGATAAGTGTGCCTTATTGAAAAATTATTTACATAGCTTAATTACATTGCTTGCGATATCGTCGTCGTCACGCTGTCAACCAATAGACGTCCATTGCTGGACATAGGTCTCTTGTAGGGACTTATGTCAACACTTCCACATGACGTCTTGCGCCGTCTGGATCCAGCGGCTCCCTGCGACTCGTTGATGTTTTCTGTGCACCTTTTTTTACTCTTTATAGGCGCACGCTTGACCACGATCACACCTGATGGGAAGTGATGATGTGGCCTAAGATGTGACCTGGTAGGGATCTGCCAACTGGGACTTCCCGATGCGAGGTTGCCATTCTAGCACCTAGGCACGTCGACATCTACCAACTATCGGCTCATCAGCTTTGCAAATAGTTGGGCTGTGTCGGCTACTCTGGTTCTTCTACAGATCTCTTCATTTATGTACCTACAATCTACATGTATGATCAGCTTAAAATTGGCGCCACGTTGTCGCCGATTGACGTAACGACGCAAAGGGAAATCGATTGACGAGGCAAATTGATTTGCCTAACAGTGCACTAAACATAATGTTACCTACATTAAGTTCTATGGTAAAAACATGTATTATTACAGAGCACGCAAATCAATCGCGCCAACAAGGAACATCATGTGACTAATTCTATTTTACCCATCTCTAAACTAAAATGACAATGCTTGACATATTGATATCCCGTTTGTAATGCTCCCTGTGGTAAAGGATAGCACTAGATTTAGACATGTCAATATAGTTGAAAGATTGTGTACAACATAATTAGTGGCTAATTCTGTTGTAACTTGTAAGTAGGTACACAATCTAAACTAAACTAAATTGACAGGCCTATTAATTAATATTATTCTTTTGCGCAGGGAGCATTACGAAAGGGAAAAGTAGCAATATAAAATTAGTAATTTAGATCTGTCATTCTAGTTTAGTTTAAAGACTGTGCACAACAGAATTAGTCACAGTGTGGTTAATTCTGGTTAATTTAATTTTTTTAAATTCATATACAAGTTAGCTCTTGACTGCAATCTCACCTGATGGTAAGTGAGATGATGCAGTCTAAGATGGAATCGGGCGAACCTGGAAGGGGTGTCGTGTTTATTAAACCCATGCCCCTTTGGTTTCTTATTTAATATCTGCCTTTCAATATTGAAGTTCAAGAAATACTCATTGAAAGTTTTCTCTGCATCTATCCATTTTTTGTAACTTTACACCAACAAAGAAACAAACATAAGGAATAATTTCAACCGATCGACAATACTCGATATTCAACCACGGCACACCGGCTTTCCGAACTTAGCAAAACAACAACAACAACTTTTCTGCAGAACTTTGAGAAAAACAGAAAACGCAAGCTTATTTACTGCTAAAACATTCCTGTGAACAATTGTACGTACCCTGACTCAAATAAATAATTATTAACGGCATTTACCTACTTAGTCGATAAACAATAATTATAGTAAGTAAACTATTGAGCAATAATCGAAAAATGGTTAGGAACTAGGAAACTGCAATTAAATTAATATTTAAAAAAAGAATGTGAAATATTTCGGTGATTATTTTTCCGACCCAAATGTCGACCAATAGAATTGCACCATTCGACGTCACGTGGTACAACCTACATGGTATTATACTGATAATTTTTTGAAAATTTTCTCTGGTAGTTGAAGTCCACACGTCAAACTGACAGGTTGAATTCAATTGTGAAAATTGGAGATTTTGGCCGACATTTGGGACGGAAAAATAATCCCCCGAATACCACACGAGCTTCAAAATTATCGGGTATTTCCCGATAGGTTCGTTGCAAACAAATGAAGGAGTCAAGTTTTTCAGGTTAAAAAATCACGAGCGCGAAGCGCGAGTGATTTTTCCTGAAAAACTTGACGACTCTTGTGGTATTATAAGTGAATATTCCGCTACATACCGTGACTAAATAACGGCATTTTGGTAGTTTATAAGTGGTCGATGAACAACTGTACCTATAAACTAGTGAACAATAAAATAAAGACACCACAAATGGATAGAAAACTTTGATTATCTACATTAATATAGATTTGCTTTGACACATTGGCCCCGTGTCTCGTGGTCTCAGGGAGACAGTATTAAGATCCGGAGCCGCAGCAGAAACAGCTGATGTTTTTCTTCACCGTTATAGCAAGTCATATATTTTGACTACTTTCTCAGATACACAGGTATATATACTTATCTAATACCATTTGCTTGATTTGTAGGTGTCAGTTTGGTCAACGTATCAGTCAACGTCCACTGTTTCAAATTTCGTCAAAATCGGTTAAATGGTCGTGACACTTCCGCACTTATATAATATTAGTATGGATTCAGTGCTACATCGATCGTTTGATTGAACTATAATATTGAAGGACGCTACAGTAACTTCAGTTACCTTTGTCCGCCTCTTCCAGTTAAACTTTGTTCCATTTAATTATTATTTATGGAACTACACCCATAACTCTACATTTCGCTGAATGCTCTATTGTTTGACTGACTTCTTTGAAATGTAATTTAAGTTTGTCAGTTTTCTTTGTTGAACTGTATTGGATGATGATTGATATCCGTCTACGTCGTATCATTTCGAATATTCTAAACATTATTTCAATTACGTAATCTATCTATCTATACAGGGTGTAACCAGAACGCTGGCAAAAACGAAGGCAGGTGAAAGTACTGATGATCACTGATATGTTACCACAAAAAAAAAGTGAAAAAATATATGAAAAAATTCCTATATTTTGCAAAAGTTCAAATAAAACATCTGACTGACGCTAGAAGTCTACGAACGTCCATAAGTAGATCACTCGGAGTCATTGCCACGTCGTAGGTGGGGCGTTGACCCGAGTTCTGCACGCTATACATTGCGGGTTTGAAAAATACTAAATCACTTAAACTACAAAATGCTAACAATAATGCTAAGTTTTTGCTAGCCTTCTGGTTACACTCTGTATATCTATAAGCCGTGGTAGCCTAGTAGTTCAAACGTCCGCCTCCTATTTGGTAGATCGGGGATACGATCCCGAGCTCACATCTCTAATTTTTCGAACAAGGAAAACATCGCGAGGATATCTGCATGTCTGAGAGTTTTCCTTGTTCGAAAAGGCGTGTGGAGCCTGCCAGTCCACACTGGCCCAACGTGGCGGACTGTGGCCTAAACCCTTTCATCTTATTTGGATCACGTCTGTTTTGGTGGAAGGCTTTAAACTTACATGCAAAGACGTGCCGCATGAAGTAAAAAATCAAGATCAAAATTTTATTAGGTGTACATATTCAGTAGTTTGAAAAACTCTTTTTAAATAAAATAATATTACAGACATTGAAATTCAAGGATCGGTGAACAACTTAAATCACTTAGCATTTAGAGTAAAGTATTAAAATATTCAAAATCAATAACAAAATTAGCAAGGGTCAAGTTTGAGTATTCAGGTTCCGTCCAGACGGACCACACTTTACAGAGGTAAAAACTAATGCAACGACCATTATCGTGTGTTATCGGTCTATGTATTTGTGAGTGAATGAGTGTGTGTGTGTGTGCGTGCGTGCGTGCGTGCGTACGTGCGTGCATGCGTGTGTATATGTGTGTGTGTGTGTGTGTGTGCGAGAGATCTATAGTGTGCACTTTGACTTTTCTCTCTCAGACTAAAGCCTGTTTCACAACCTCCAATTTCACGTTATGGCAGTTTTTGTATTGGGAATCTGTCAAAATGTCATTCGTTATATAAAGTTAATCTGGCAGTGAAAAAGAGACAGATTTATGACGTCTTAACTCTGTCTTAAGTAGCAGCAAAATCAAAGTACGATCTATTGTTCAATGGATACGAGCGCTACGTGGGCTGCGATGTGGTCGGTATTAACCATATAACCCACATATTCCCGACAACTATATTTTCACGTATGAATGGAACTACGCGCTTTCATTCAATTTTGTGGCCAGCGACATTTTTACCTCTGTATTGTTGTAAAGTGGCACGTTTGAAAGGACTCTAAATTGTAAAGTGCCGGTTCAGTCGATTGATTGAACTGTAATATCAAGAAGTGTTCTTTGGCAAGTAATTTAATATGAGTTTTGAGTTTCGAGTGCCTTTTCGATATTAAAATTCGTCCGATTTTAATTTGGAACGGAATAATTCATAAGTAATAAATACCATTTGATTGAATTTCACTGATTTGAAATTTAAAATCGTTTTTTACTAATAAAGATTTTCAAGTGACTTGGGGGCGATTTCTCAACTGCCAAATAAAGTATAGACAGTTTTACCTATGTTGAAAATCAGTAAAAACGTCTTTATTTGTTAGTTTATGCACTTTATTTTAACTAGACGATGCCCGCGACTTCTTCCGCGTAGATTTAGGTTTTTAAAAATCCCGCGGGAACTCTTTGATTTTCCGGGACGGGATTAGCCTATGTCCTTCCCCGGGATGCAAGCTATCGCTGTACCAAATTTCGTGGAAATCGGTTGAACAGATGGGCCGTGAAAGGCTAGCAGACAGACAGACAGACAGACACACTTTCGCATTTATAATATTAGTATGGATTTTTAGAGATATAGAATAGAATAGAGATAGCGAGAAAACAAACAGGTGGGTCACCTGATGTTAAGTGATTACCGACGCCCATGAACATTTGCACCAGAGGAAGGAACTGCTGATGTTAGGAATTTGTTGGTCCGCCTCTTGAATAACCCCGTGTTGAAATCTAGTGAGAACACCGCCGACGGGAGTTGATTCCACAGTTTGCATGTGCGTGGAAAGAAGGATCTGGCACAACGGACCGTCGCGTCGAAGTGCATCATGGTGCACTTCGACGTGAGAGTGAAATTGCACGGCGGCGCGGCGCGTGGTGCGGTCGTAGAAAAAGGAGGTTTTATAAATGCATTGTAATAAAAGATGCATTTCGATGTATCTGTAAGTAGTTAAATAAACAAAGCAAGGTCATGCTATAAACAAGATTTGTGTCATTGACGGCCATAAGTTGTACTATCTCGTTCGCGACAGTTTATCTTAAAAACATTATCACACACGTAAGATGTATTTATTGTTTATGTATCCTACTTAAATAATATTTATCAAATATTGTTGAATTTCGTAATATTATTTACTTATTTCATTTAAAATTATCTACATTTCATTCGCATGAATTTAAGTTTTTTGTATCTGATGTTTTTAAGAGGCTTTTATACTTTTAGAGCACTCACGCACTTACGCACTCATCCGATTCGAGTCCGTGAAAATACGAATATAAAAACCCGCGTTACCCACGAGTTCCCACGGGATTTTAAAAAACCTAAATCCACGCGGACGAAGTCGCGGGCATCATCTAGTTGTTAATAAATAATCTCTGGTTTAACCGATATTGACGAAACTTGATAGATATAGACAAAAAGCATAAAGCTTTCATCCCGGTGAAGAACATTCAGGCTACTTTTGGTCCCGGAAAACATAAGAGTCCCCACGAGATTTTAAAAAAATCCTTAATCCATATGAATGAAATTGCGATCATCTACTTGGTACAGAAATAGCTTACATTCTGGATATGGATAGGTAGACTTCTTTTTATCCCGGAATGACAATGAGTTCCCACGGGATTTTTACAAACCTTAATCCACGCGGACTAAGTCGCAGGCATTATCTACTTTTACACACATTGGACCCTTTATATTTTACATTTTTTTATTGAAATGGAATCATAGAAGTCTCATTATTTTAATAAAATGTTTTTATCATTTAGAAATTTTAATTGCATAGTTAATTAATAAATTAAAATAAATGAGCTTAGACAAAACATTATCGGTAGAGTTTTTTAACTGTTTATACTTTTTACTCAAAACATATTGTAGAAAACAACCATTGATAATAATTGAAAGGCAGAGAGATGCTCCTAGATAGAGCATGCAATGTCCCGCGAAATGGCATGAAACCCAACAGTATCTTTGTGTGCAAGAACATCATCATGATCAACCCAGCGCCGACTCACTACTGAGAAGTCTCTTCTCAGAATGAGAAGGGTTTGGCCATAGTCCGCCATGCAAGCCCAGTGCGGACTGGCAGATTTCACACACATTTGAGAACTTTAAGGAGAATTCTCAGGCATGCAGGTTTCCTTACGCACATGTTTTTGGTTGAATAAAGGTTATTCTCATAATATAATAAATCGACACTGCACTTTTCTATGTGTTATATATTATATTATATGACATATTAAGTAGGTAATCTAATGTCCAATCCATCACGTCCGCTATTTACGCCTGATAATTTGCATAGTTCAATAGATATTTTACTATCCAGATAGGTACCTACAAACGGCGCCGCCCACGTTCGTCAGCCGCGTCCGATAAATTGTTTCCACCTTAATTGAGTCTCTGAAGTTTGAGTTTGCTACTCCAATGATATGACATCTCTTTGTTGATAAGAAGTTCATTTAAACAGTTGTTGAACTTATTAATTACGTTTTACGATTCCTGCTGTGTCATTGATGAGTGATAACGTGTCATTGGTCGCTGATATCTTGTGCTCGTAAATATTATGTAGAAATATTTGAGACAATATTATTGAAATTGAAAGAGTTGTCTTTTAAGAGTTTCGAACCTAAAGGGTGCCTATAATATTACGAAGCCTCCGCGTGCTGTATCTCGTGAACCGTAATAGATAGAGTTGAAATTTTCACAGAATGTGTATTTCTACTGCCGCTATAATAATAAAAAATTAAAATTTTCAAAATAGCCGACAGTAAAAAAAATTCTAACTAGATGATGCCCGCGATTTCGTCCGCGTGTATTTAGGATTTATAAAAATCGTGTGGGAACACTATTTTTTCGGTATCAAAAGATGCTTATGTCATTCCCGGGGATGTAAGCTAACTCTGTATCAAATTTCATCAGAATCTGGTAAACTGTTGAGCCGTGAAAAGCTAGCAGACAGATACACTTTCGCATTTATAATATTAGTATGAATGAGTGCGATGGTACGGAACCCTTGACAGATTTTATTTATTTTAGGGCGTCCAAAATTGATGAATCCATGTGACCCTCGTGAGAGTTATCAAAGATCTGATTAGCTGATATAAGTGCCGTCGCTAATTCCCCTGATTGCTCATTCATGGCGATGCTATTGATGTTGGTGGCGGTGCGGTGGCCGGATTAGCGCGATAACGAGTTATTAATAATGATGGCGATACGCGGGTGATTGGCTGAGCCTGATGGTAATCAAATATTTAGCGCGCTACTTGTTTTATGCTACTACAATATATTTTACTAGCAGTTGCCCGCGACTTCGTCTGCGAAAATTTTCTTGTTTCTCATGGGATTAGAAATTTACCCGATGCAACAGTCGCTCAGTCCGCTTGATTTCTTCTGACATCTAGAACAATTCAACATGCTCAAGACAAAATTAAACTTTACACTATACACCTTCTTCTTGAATCAATCTATCTATTGATGAAAACCGCATTAAAATCCATTGATTAGTTTAAAAGATCTAAGCGTATATAGGGACAGACAGCGGGAAGCGACTTTGTTTTATACTATGTAGAGATTATACATCATCATCATCATCAACCGATAGACGTCCACAGCTGGACATAGGTCTCTTGTAGGGACTTCCACACGCCACGGTCTTGCGTCGCCGCCGCCTGAATCCAGCGGCTCCCTGCGACTCGTCTGTAGTCTTCCGTCCACCTAGTAGGGGGGTCTTCCAACACTGCGTCTTCCGGTGCGAGGTTGCCATTCCAGCACCTTGGGACCCCAACGTCTATCGGTTTTACGAACTATGCGCCGAGCCCATTGCCACTTCAGCTTCGCAACTCGTTGAGCTATGTCGGTTACTCTAGTTCTCCAACGGATCTCCTCATTTCATGATTTGATCACGTAGAGAAACTCCAAGAGATTATACGTTTCCATCCAAACTAGGTACACGTGCTCTTTAATTTGTATTTTTATTAAAGCTCTTGAGACTCAAGCTCGTTGCTGCTAATGCATATGAACATATTATTTGCAGATCTATATGTATAACGTATGTACCTAAGTACGTATTGTATAGGATAGTCCATTAGCAATATTAAACACAATATCATATAATATTAGGTACGTAACTGAAGTGATTGTACGGATATCGTCATCGTCAAGATTCAAACCATCCTCGGTTCACTACTGATCCCAGGTCTCCTCTCAGAACGAAAATGGTTTGGCCATAGTCTACCATCATAAGCTGTGATAGCCTAGTGGTTAGGACGTCTGCCTACTTTCGGAGGTCGGGGGTTCGATCCCGGGCACGCACCTCTAACTTTAAGGAGTTATATGCATTTTAATTAATTAAAAATCACTTGCTTTAACGGTAAAGGAAAACATCGTGAGGAAACCTGCATGCCTGACTCTGAGAGCTCTCCATAATGTTCTCAAAGGTGTGTGACGTCTGCCAATTCGCACACGGCCAGCGTGGTAGACTATGGCCAAAACGCTTCTCACTCTGAGAGGAGACCCATGCTCTGTAGTGAGCCGGCGATGGGTTGATCACGATGATGATGATGATGATGATAGTCTACCACGTGCGGTTTGGCAGACTTCACACACCTTTGAGAACTTCATGAAGAATTATTGGTTTCCTCCTCACAATGTTTTCCTTCACTTTTAAAGTATGTAGGTACCTGATATTTAATTGTATAAAATGCACTTAACTCCAAAAAGTTAAAGGTGCCTGGGATCGAAACCCGGACCCTTCGACTGGAAGACTGACATCTTGAACACTACGCTATCATCGCTGTACGTTTCATAAATGGTACGTATAAATTGTATAGGATAAGCCATTAGCAATATTAAACACATCATCCCTTGTATTACGCAACATATGTGATTGTATACGGTTGTACCCAATTGCAAATTTCGCAATCATTGAAATGGATGGTTTTGCCGTTAATCGCATAGATGAACGCGATCGTTCGTTCTATAAAACGGGACCTATAAAAGACCGCAGGTCAATTGTGAAAGTTGTTATAAATCCCATTGCTACAATTATTATTGTTATGATTGATGGATAAAAAAGCTGTGATAGCTTAGTGGTTAGGACGTCTGCCTTCTAATCGGAGGTCGGGGTTTCGATCCCAGGCACGCACTTCTAACTTTTCGAAGTTATGTGCGTTTTAAGTAATTAAATATCACTTGCTTTAACGGTGAAGGAAAACATCGTGAGGAAAACTACATGCCTGAGAGTTCTCCATAAGTTTCTTAAAGATGTGTGAAGTCTACCAATCCGCACATGGTCAGCGTGGTAGACTATGGCCAAAAACCTTCTCATTCTGAGAGGAGACCCGTGCTCTGTATTGAGCCGGCAATGGGTTGATCATGATGATGATTGATGGATTATCGTAGGTGGGAGTATCAGCCAATCAGATTTGATTTCAATCGTCACAATATTATAGCCACGTCAAACGGCAATCAACCCGTGATTATGTCGTTCAATTCCGGAAAACCTGCATCAATCATTATTTGTATGGCAAACGTTATAATTGGCTGATTTTATGCCATTCTTGTTGCAACATGCATTGTAGCCAATAGTGAGCGAGCGTCAATCAACCAATCAGAGGTGATGATTGCGATCGCGACATTGTACCTGTTTTTCTACCGCAATCGAGCCCCTGCTTGGAGAATTGGTTACATATTTTGACGATTTTAGATTGGACGAGAACTCTCGGAGAAATTAGTTTACGAATAGACTTTCATTAAACACATTTGATCGTAACGGATCAGCCTGGCTGTCCAGCGCGGAAATGCAACCACGCGGGCATGATTTGTATAGTAATTAGATAAGGCTAGCTTTAAGTTTTATTGTAATATTTTCATTAAAATGTTTAAAAAAACATTTTTCCCCTTCTGGTGCAGTTGGTTAAAAGGACTCATTAAATTGAGAATTTCTTTCTTTTTGTAAGTCTGTTAAAAATGATATTAATTAATATTCCACCGTGCCGACCTTTTGAATAAACCAGAAGAAAATTAATCATAACAGTAACTTTTTCATGCTTATTTCTTTTCAAAACAGAGTTGTTATTTTATATTTATGTATTCCGTAGTGCCTACCTTCAAACGGATGTAAAAATAAGTTGAAAAATTCGTTACTTTTTCTAATTTATTTTATAATGTAATCTCGGATTTCGTCTAATGAATCTTTTTGTTTATTATATTATTATAGGTATGTTCTTATTAAAAATAATATAATGAACTGAATGCTTGACAATAATGAAATCCTAATAAAATTATATCTTTGTTTAACATAATTATCAATTAATTACAAAAAAAATAAAAACCGACTTCGATACACAAACACTAAAAATTAAAAAATAATTTAATTTATTACCGAATATATTATGTATACAAGAGTTAATATAGTTCCATAATAATACTTTTTGGTGCCGGTGCCAATTAGCTTTAGCTGCGCGAATCGTCTAGACTTCATATTTTTATGAGACTCCACAATGGCACCTCATTGGCACCGACCCCAAAAAATATTATTATGGAACTATATTAACTCTTGTATACATAATATATTCGGTAATAAATTAAATTATTTTTTAATTTTTAGTGTTTGTGTATCAAAGTCGGTTTTTATTTTTTTGTAAAAATATTTTATTTCACAATTTTTAGTGGCCCCATGGAATTATGCTATGACTGGTTAAAAATCTACTGTTTACTAAGCTATTACACTGATCGCGAGCAATTTACTCTTATCCGTTGAGGAGTTCCAGTATCTATCTTCGAAGATGTTCATCAGATCTTCACCAAATTTAAATGGGACCAACTTTGAAGTATACCCTTTCAAACAAAAAAAGAATTTTCAAAATCGGTCTAGGCGTCTTTGAGTAATCGAGGAACATACATAAAAAAAAAAAAAGATTCCGACGAATTGAGAACCTCCTCCTTTTTTTGAAGTCGGTTAAAAATAATAGCTCACTCGCACAGCTTTCAAGCGACGAAGAATTGAAATATTCTGCATAGGTATTTTTATAAAATAATAAAGATATTAATTGAACTGTGTCAAAAGTGTGCTGGTATTAAAATGGGGGCTATTGAGAAACAATAATAGTTTCACTTCGATTCCTTTACCATGAGACCCACCCACAGGTGCAAAAACCACATAAGTTAAATAAAAATCTAAATCCAGCGGTTTCAAATTTCAAATTCAAATTACTTTATTTCTTTTTTCAATATCCTTTATTTCAATCTTAGAGCTGTAGGTACGTTGATTGAGTCAGTCAGATTCTCCATTTATACAGGGTGTAACAAGAACGCTAGCAAAAACGAAGACAGGTGATAGTACTGATGATTACTGATATATGATACCATAAAAAACGCGAAAAATAATTTAAAAATATCCTATATTTTGTAAAAGTTCACGATATATCGCAAATAAAACATCTGACTGACGCTAGAGGACAACGTACGTTGCAGAAGTTGGCCACTCGGAGTCAATGCTGCGTCGTAGGTAGGGCATTGATCTGAGTTTTGCTCGCTATTTATGTACTTTACGGGTTTGAAAAATACTAAATCAGTAAAACTACAAAATGAGACAAATGGTTATTGATTGTGTTTAGATAGTACAACAATAACGCTAAGTTTTTAGGGTTCCGTACCTCAAAAGGAAAAACGGAATCTTTATAGGATCACTTTGTTGTCTGTCTGTCTGTCTGTCAAGAAACCTAGAGGATACTTCCCGTTGACCTAGAATCATGAAATTTGGCCGGTAGGTGGCTCTTATAGCTGGTATTAGGGGAAAAATCTGAAAACCGTGAATTTGTGGTTACATCACACAAAAAAAATTAAATTGTGGTCATAAACTAATAATTAGTATTTTCAATTTTCGAAGTAAGATAACTATAGTTATCAAGTGGGGTATCATATGAAAGGGCTTCACTTGTGCATTCTAAAACAGATTTTTATTTATTTTTATGCATCATAGTTTTTGAGTTATACTGCAAAATGTCGAAAAATACGACTGGAGTACGGGACCCTCGTTGCGCGAGCCTGACTCGCACTTGGCCGGTTTTTTTTTGATAGCGTTCTGGTTATACCCTTGTTTGGAGGTATTAAATGTGAGAGATCATTATAGGTATCATACCTATAGAGAAATACTACAAAAGTGGTGAGAGAGTAGATTAGAATTTCCGTTCATATTATGTAGAGGTATCTAAGTGATCAAAGCGTTAGCAACCTTGGCCGACAAATCAGAATATCAAAGACTTCTATGTAACAGTAGGTACTCGTACTTTGATCACTCTTCCACGGTCTATCCAGATTCTAATAATGAAGGCTTTGAATTTCAAAAGCTTTTATTTTTTTATTTATTTTTTTATTTTGTTTATTTGAAAGTAATCAACAGCGTAAATACATAATTATTATTTAAATTTAAATCTAGGTATAACAGAAGGCCAAAAGAGATTACTTAAAATTAATTATTTACTTTAAATTTTATTAGCTTACTAGCTTATGCTCGCGACTTCGTCCGTGTGGACTACACAAATTTCAAACCCTTATATCACCCCCTTAGGGGTTGAATTTTCAAAAATCCTTTCTTACCGGATGCCCACGTCATAAGAGCTATCGGCATGCCAAATTATAGCCCGATCCGTCCAGTCGTTTGAGCTATGCGTTGATAGATCAGTCAGTCAGTCAGTCAACTTTTCCTTTTATATATTTAGATCGTATCATCATCATTATCAACCCATCGCCAGTTAACTACTGAGCACGGGTATCCTCTCAGAATAAAAAAATGTTTGGCCATAGTCTACCACGCTGGACAATTGCTGATCGGCAGACTTCACACACCTTTGAGAACGTTATGGAGAACTCTCAGGCAGGTTTCCTTCACCGTTAAACTCCTATTTAATTGCTTAGCTCATAAAAGTTAAACCACCTACCCTTCCGAAAATGGGCCGACATTTTAACCACCAGGCCTATCACTACCTATATTATTAATGCGAAAGTGTGTTTGTTTGTTGGTTTGTCCTTCAATTACGTCGCAGCGGATCAACGGATTGACGTGATTTTTGCATAGGTTATAGTTGAGAGAGACCTAGAGAGCGACATAGGCTACTTTTTACTTCGGAAAATCAAAGAGTTCCCACAGTTTTTTCATAAACCCTAAATCCACGCGAACGAAGTCGCGGCCATCAGCTAGTAATGGAATAAAAAAACTTTTCGCTAAATTTATCCCCTAGGAATGAATACTCAATTATTCACAGATCGATTCAAAGTTCCTGCAAATAACCTGATCTCTTTGCCTTGAAAGATTTTTCATGTTGGATGCAACACGAGGCTGATCAAACTTTGCCATAGTCTGTCGCGACGCTGTCTCAAGTTCTAATTGTTTGCGGAGTGAGAAATTCTATAAACTTTTAAATACCTTGTATCGAGCTTTTGCGATGAAGTGTCATTTTTATACTGAAACTCTATCCTGAAGTTTTAGCTGCAGCTATGGTATACTGTAGTTTCAAAGTAATTTGCATTGTAATTAAAACAGCAATTACGGTGTATCAAATATTTCAATTTTTTTAATATTACAATAGAAAATAGCTAACCTAATATAATTCCTGTACAATGCCCACGTGGACATACACGATACTGCAGGCTGAATTTCTATGCTGCTAGGCTGATTTTTTGTGTAAGCCAGCCCTCCTGTCGACAATCTTGTGTATGTGTATATGTTGTTGGTTAGTCAAATAAATAAAAAAAATCCTTCCTTCAGTTACTACTAACCTCAGTCAAATCAAAAAAAATCTTTTAGCACTAAGTCCGCGGCCCAGCGGCAGCGGCACTCTCCACGCCCGCTCGGCACGCGCTCTCGATTAGTCCGCGCGTCTGCCTTCCAATTTCTTGTAAATATTATTAAGAGTTTGTTCTACACGCTGGCCGCCCCTCAGGACGCACCCGCTACCACCTGGGCCGCAGGACTAACTCCAGGTTTTTTTTTTATTTTATTTTTTTATTCAGATACAAGTTAGCCCTTGACTGCAATCTCACCTGGTGGTAAGTGATGATGCAGTCTAAGATGATAGCGGGCTAACCTGGAAGGGGTATGGCAGTTTTTATTAAACCCATACCCCTTTGGTTTCTACACGGCATCGTACCGGAACGCTAAATCGCTTGGCGGCACGGCTTTGCCGGTAGGGTGGTAACTAGCCACGGCCGAAGCCTCCCACCAGACCAGACCAGAAATTTAGAAATTATTAAATTCCAAACCCCTGCCAGGAATCGAACCCGGGACCTCCCACTATTAAGACCACAGCGCTCACCACTGCGCCAGGGAGGTCGTCAAAACTATTCTAGGTTCTAGGCTCTTCACGGCAAACGAAACACAATTATGTTACAGTACGCGGCAGAAAGTAATGTACATCGACCTTTAGAAGGAGATAGCAGATTTGTAGAGTGTTGTCTCTGTCGTTAAGACCGATAAAACGTCATACAGGTATGAGTGACAGAGATAACGCTCTACAAAGTCAAAATATGTCATTCTAAAGGCCGATGTACATCGCTTTCTGCCGCGTACTGCACTCTATAGTCACTCTCGATGGATAAGGCATACTTCCGCCGCTTACCAGATACATTTTTTAAAATATAGGATATCAGTTAAAATTAATACATACTTAAGTAACAATTATGTACATAGTTCGTTTTTCAGTACAAATAAATTTCTTTACCGTAATCGAAGAGCAAGTTTTAACTTAAATAGATAATGTACTTTAACTGTGTGTGAGTTTCACTTCAGCAGAGTTCAGATAAGAGAATGTGGATAACTTAATATACCGTCTTAACTAAGTGTAACATTGTTAATACCAACCACACCGGTTTATTCGAAACTCGTCGGGCTTGAAGAGATTAATTTTCAGATTCTTAAGATACAATTAAATTGTCTAAGAATAACTTAATTTTGTAGTAAAAAATTCATTCAAAAGATAAAAGTTGGATTTTCACCCCTCTTACTAAGCCTCTGCTGTCCGTCCGTTTGTCTGTGTCAGTGGGCTGTAACTCATGAACCGTAATAGGTAGAGAGTTGTTTAGGCATAATCAAAAAAAATTAAAAGTACATGGTGTTATATCTTGTACAATGGTACGGGGCCCGTCGTGTGCGAGTCTGACTTGCCCTTGACCAATTTTTTAGGGTTCCGTACCTCAAAAGAAAAAATAGAACCATTATAGGATCACTTCGTTGTCTGTCTGTCATGTCTGTCAAGAAGCCTACAGGGTACTTCCTGTTGACCTAGAATCATGAAATTTGGCAGGTAGCTAGGTCTTATAGCACACTTAAGGGGAAAAATCTGAAAACCGTGAATTTGTGGTTACATTACAAAAAAAAATTTAAATGTGTGTACTGTTAAATTTTTTTTGTACTGTAAAAAAATTTCAAAGTAAGATAATAGGTATACCAAGTGGGGTATCATATGAAAAGGGTTTACCTATAAATTCTAAAACAGTTTTATTTTTATTTTTATGCTTAATAGTTTTTGATTTATCGTGCACAATGTCGAAAAAATACGCAGTACGGAACCCTTCGTGTGCGAGTTCGACTTGCAATTGGCCAGTTTTTTACTATAACAACGTGTACCAACTTCTGAACAACTTGCTATATTATAGCTGAAGCGAGAAATTGGAAAGGTATGAAGATAAGATAGGTACGTCACTGTTCGAATTTAATATTATATTCAACTACATTAGACACGGAATCCCAAAGTTGGTTATATGTTCTGACTGGGCAAATAACAAATTTTTCGTTCCATTACGATCGAAGTTTCGAATCTTATCTCAATATGATACTTGCTTTACCACATGATTTTACCGTAGAATTGCTTTTAGACCAAAAGTTTGAAACATAGGTAATAAACACAGTTAGTAGGTATTTACAAACGCAATGCACAGAAACTGTCACTTCTGTACCAACATTACGGAATTTGCGTTATGGTTTATCACGCTTGCGGAATTTCGCGCATCGGATTTGCTACATTTGCCCATAACCTACATAGAATTTGATGATGATGAAGATGTTTAGCAGTTATTTATATTTTTTACTACAAGATAGGCCTGCACTTGTCGATAATCTTGCCTCATGAAAAGCATGAGGTCTAAGATTGTAGCGCGCTTGTCTAGAATATGCTTATTCACTTTTTCCTTGAAAACACCTACTTAAGTTATACGTGACAGAGGAAACACGGAGCTGGTAAGGCGTTCCAAACTGTCAAAAGTTTTCTTTCTTTCTTTCTTTCTTTCTTTAGTTCAAATCAGAAGCGTTGAACAAGCGAGTCTACTCGCTATTGGATGTTGACAATTCTGTGGTAGAGTGGTGGTAGATTGTGAAGTTGATGAGCACACTCCAAAGTATATCCGGTAGAAGACCGACACAATTGACTAAATACACCCAGCGCAATGTGATACGAAGCCAAGTTTGTTTGCAAAGGCTGATTAAGTTAGCCTGGAATTTCAATACAAACATTAATTAATTGCCAGTTTGACAGGTAATCAATCTAATTTTATGTGCTTAGTGAATCGCCCTCTAATACCTGGAGGTCAGTAAGCAATCGCTTGAGTAACAATGGCCATTTATCACTTAAATTACTGTTATAAAAATCAAGAAAAATAATAGCAATAAGTAAGAACAAAAACTACTTAAGTACTTTGTCAAAACATTTGTACGTCAGGGTTTCCTGACTGGATATGTTGGCAACTCTCTATTGTAAACACCTTGTCTTCCCATATTCACACAAATAAATTATTTCATTTCATATTTCATTTCATTTCAGAACCAGCTATGAATAGTCACAGACTAACAGCCTATGGTTATAGTGTGGGTGACGTGCGGTTGTGCGGGGCGTCAGCTCACCTTATACCCCATATACTACAGGTACTTTATGACAAAGGCAGACGACGAATTCACTGAACGAATACGAAAATTTACAACTGAATCAACTGCTCAAACCACGAGCATGTTAGGTTTGAAACACTCTCACACTAGGGTGTGGTTTCAGAAAGTTTATAATTTGCGACTGACTGTTTGCTTGAGTAAAGTCAGTGTCCTTCCTTAATTTATTTTTTAATATATTTATTTGTACCTATTGTACCATTTTGTCTGTATAAAATAAAAGCAAAAGTAACAATCATAAGTAACATTACTAACTTATCGTATACATACAATGATCATAATATTATATTATAATAATGGGTACATAGAAGAAAATAAAATCGAGAAAAGGTACGTAGTCCTTTAGTTTGACTCGTCTTGGCGGGGGCACCCCCGTGCCCCCTGATAATACATAAAAAATATAGTATATATAAAATATATTACATATTTATATACCTAAGAGATCAAAGGGACATATACGACAGATGATAAGGTAATTAATATGCCTAGTTGAAGATATCTAAAACACAAAATTAATATTAATAAATACCTAATAATAATGACAGAAATTTAAATCTTCTATATATATAAAAGAAAAAGGTGACTGACTGACTGACTGACTGACTGAATGACTGACTGACTGACTGACTGATCTATCAACGCACAGCTCAAACTACTGGACGGATCGGGCTGAAATTTGGCATGCAGATAGCTATTATGACGTAGGCATCCGCTAAGAAAGGATTTTTGAAAATTCAACTCCTAAGGGGGTGAAATAGGGTTTTGAAATTTTGTAGTCCACGCGGACGAAGTCGCGAGCATAAGCTAGTTATACAGAAAATGCTTTTTGGCTAATAAATTGGCTGCTTCGTTTTTTTGTCATAATAATTAAATAATTTATTACAGATATTCTACCTTTACAAAGGCGGTATGTACGTAGGTACGCACTAGGCACTGAAGCTAATACTATTCCATATCCGCAGAAAGAAGTTAAGCGCTCTCTCTGAAACATAATCCAATAATAGAGACAAAAATCTCGATGGGCGGTAACCACTTTGAGGTACCAACCAATCACAAACATGTTTTTTTAAATAATCGAAATTCAATTCGAATACATGGTTTCGTGTGTGATTGGTTGGTGACTCAAAATGGTAAGCGCCCAATGAGACTTTTGCCTCTATCATTTGTATGGGATTACGTAACAGAGAAAGTGCTATACTAACTTCTTTCCGCGGATAGGGCATAGGTCCAGAGAAACATGATACATAACATCTAATTAATTGATATGGCATCGTGTTTGCATAATATGTTTAGTGAGTATTAATTATTAATCAGTAATGAACAACCTATTAATTACTCGATATAATTTATTAGTGACGATGCGTTATTACTCTGTGACGGAAATGAATACAATTACCATGCAATCAACTTATATAATATTGCATACAGTTCAAGTTACACTGGTTATCATAGTTCATAAAGTTAGTGGGAACCATTGAGATAAAATGTATGGAGCAACAGACCTCATACACGAAGCGTTAGCCATCATTAGCATTACAAAAGCGTAAGCTTGGAACGAATACTCCCGCTCTGGCTCTTAACACGTGTAAATTGCAGTGCATAAAAACCCGTGAATGGCTCGAACAACAGTGTGATTGGGTGTTTCCCGCCGTTTACGATTAGTTCAAGGCATTCACACAAAGATTTTTTGCGTGACTTTAAAGCGAACAATATATTTTTTTAAATAACAAAATAAAGCTCTTTTACTCTTGATAAGTACTACCGTAAAAGACGCATCACAAAGATAGCGATTAATGACTGACAGATAAAGTTACTTGCCGATTTTCAGCAGATTCTGCTATCCCAAGCGGTACTAGAGCGGTTTATTGTCAATTTACTCAACAACAAAAGTTTAAGTTCCACCCGAACCAGTGGCCCTACCGCGGTTGTTTGACAGCTACAATGTCACGATCGCAATCATCTCTGATTGGTTAATGCTCGCTCACTATTGGCCACAATGCATTGTTGCAACAAGAATCGCACAAATTCAGCCAATCAGAACAATTGAGATTGTAATAATGATTGATGCTGGTTTTAGACAATCGCCCTACAGTTTGAAATGAAAAAAAATTTAGTCCATGTAGGACATTCTGTGCCACTTATGATATTACGTCAAGACCATGGACCGGTTCGAAAACAGAAAGAGGCAGTTTTGTCGGGACATTGCATACTCTTGTAGAACAATATACCTCTCTGCTGGGAACTAACCGCGTGCAAACCTTGTCACAAATATGATGATTATGAAAATTCATTTCAGCGGCAATAAGGCTTGCATTTATCTCCGAATTTTGTATCGATCAAACATAGGTATAGATAAACTTAGAGAACCCAATCTCACTGTAATCTCTGGCCGCATGTTTCAAAGGTGATAAGTGATAATACACAAGTAGCAGTGGCGTGCACAGGAGTTCAAGCCAGGGTATGCATTTAGGTATGAACTTATTTTACGGCAGGTTAAAATGAAAAATAAGCATTGACTTATTACAATGAGGGTAAGCAGTGCGTTTATGCCTCTATGAGCTGCACGCCACTGACAAGTAGGTATAATACAGTGGATTTTAAACAATTGATATCTATTTTAGCGTTTAAACTATCGCGAGAGAATCCTTTATAAAATATATTAAAATGTAACTAATATCTAACATTATTGAAAATCCATGAAATTATTAATTTAAAACTGTGTGTGCCGGCAATGCGTTGATCACGATGGTGATAAAGTAGAAATTTGCCAAGCCATCGCTCTAGCTATAACGGACCGGCACCAATGAGCTACGATTGTCAATAACTTTGTAAACTTCTGTCTTGAGCTTTTCAGGAAAGTCCTTTTAACTCTACTCTTTCTTATTTTTATCTCTTTTTTTCGGAAATCCGAAACACCAATTAACTGAGAATTTCTTTACTATTTTTTTTAAGTACTTATAACTTAAAAATTATTTTCGTTTACGAAAATTTGATTGCAAACACTTTAGCCACGTAAAACTTCATCTTGCGCTTTCACGGAAATCCTTATCTTTCTTTTATATCATTTATGGAACGCCAATTAACTATGAGGATTTCTTTAAAAATTTGATGATAACATTTCCATAAGAATAACTTTAAATATTAAGTATTTTCGTAGTCATAAAATTACAGAAAGAAATAAACTTACCAAATGTTCTCAATTCAGCGATTAAAACTTTTGGTTTTCCTACAAAACAAAACACAAAACTTTTACTTTCAGTCCAAAATGTGAGTTCGAAACTTAAATTAATTTGAAATAGTCATAATATGCACAGAAACTTGATAGTGTTCGTTTTTCAAAACTTTCGTAACGTCAACTTTTTTCTTAAATTTTCGCGCGTAGAGGCAAAGACCAAAGTGTACCGTGCGTCTGCAGCGATGGATTGAAATAGACTGGCGTGACGTGCCGCGTGCCGTCCATACTGATACCATGGATTAATTTAATACATAAATATTTTTTAATAATAGTAGCATGTCATAAAATTGAATTTTATAGCGCAATTTACATTTTTATCTAAACAATGTCGACGTAGAATTTAAACGGAAAGAAAATTGTTTGCGTTAACTTTGAAAAATCACAACTTTGCTAAATAATATACAAGAATTATTATGATGCTTTTATTTAAGTACTTATAATATTATATAGAGCAGTATATATCTACTCGTGTGGCAGTATAAGAGAGATAAGACTTGGGCCTCCTATTCGAGAGACCCGTGCCCGTGCGGTTCGATCCCGGGTACGCACGCACCTCGAAATGTGAGTTATACTTTTAACAATTAAATATTTCTATCTTTAACGAAGAAGGAAAACATCGTAAGGAAACCTGCATACCTGAGAGTTCTCCATAATGTTCCCGAAAAGTCTGCAAATCCGCACTTGGCCAGCGTGTATGGACTTTTATGTAACAATGTTTTCAATATGAATATTTTTTTCTTCACCAATTTTACATACTCACTTCATATTATGCTGCAAATCTTATGATAAGGAAGTATCTTCAATATTTATCTCAAGTGCATTGCTTATCAAAATATTGGTAGGCAAGTAACAGAACTGAATACTAGTTTTAAATGACCAGACAGGCCAGTTATTGGTAATTTTTTAAAGTTTTTTTTAAATAATGTACATCGACCTTTAAAAAGAGATTTCGGCTTTGCAGAGCGTTGACTCTGTCACTCATACCAATGTGACGACATTGGTGAGAGTGTGATTCTCTACAAAATCACTATCTCTTTCTAAAGGTCGATGTACATTATATACTGCCGCTTCTTTGTCTATGCTGAATTAATTTTAAAACCATTGATATTTTGGTATCTTTTTACGGTAGATTACTGAAACCTGAGACGTATTTTAGTAAGAAAAAAAATTAGGTGCAATCGATTTTAAATTTTCCGATGAGCTAAAGACTTGAAATTTTAAATATATGGTGCGCGACAGGTCGAGATGGCAATCGGGATATGAGGCGGGGGGACCTCCATGCTCGCATCAGGTGCGGGGGCTGTGCAGATATGCAGGCTGTCCCCACCCCGATTGCCATCTCGACCTGTCGCCTACTACAGATTTAATATGAGGGCCAAAATAATTGAACCACAGATTGAACCCTCGAAACTTGTTGATTGTCTCGACTCGATGGGGTTGCTATTAATTGTAAACCTTTTGATTGAAATCAGGATTGCGAGCGCAGCGAGTGGGGAATTTATTAAGTATCGCGTTCTCTCTCTGCTTCGTATTCCTCATTGCAAAATTAAGGTTACAAAACTGTAAACTCTAGTCTAAAATAATCTCTAGCGGTAGTATGGACGCTTTGTTCGTGAAATAATAAAGATCTTTCAAAAATCTATTTGTAAAAACATCATTAAAATAAAAATGGTGGATTTGACCGTTATTTAAATAAATTACTACGTGTCTAATAATAATAAACTTTATAATTTACAGTTACTTAAACAGCAATAAAACTTTCTCTCAATGAAAAACAAATTCAGATAGATGGTAGCAATTTGATCGGAAAGAAAAAATAAACACTTTTTAGGGTTCTGTACCACAAAAGGAACGGAACCCTTATAGGATCACTCCGTTGTCTGTCTATCTGTCTGTCAGGAAACCTAGACGGCACTTCCCGTTGACACAGAATCATGAAAGTTGGCAGGTAGGTAGGTCTTATAGCAGACATAAGGGGAAAAATCTGAAAACCATGAGTTTGTGGTTACATCATCACACAAAAAGAAAATGTGGTCTTGAACTAATAATTGGTATTTTCAATTTTCAAAATAAGATAACTATATCAAATGGGGTATCATATGAAAGGGCATCACCTGGCAATTCTAAAACAGATTTTTATGTAAGTATCATAGTTTTTAATTTATCATACAAAATGTCGAAAAATTACGACTGTAGTACGGAACCCTCAGTGCGCTAGCCTGACCCGCACTTGGCCGATTTTTTTCTGTGATATTTATATTTATCGCGTCTGGCTATTGGCTGGGATGCTTTACACAAGGTTTTCTTTGTATGCTATACCTAACCATTACATTAGTACGTTGGTGTGAGTAGGTACTTCATCATCATCATCATCAACCGATGACGTCCACTGCTGGACGTAGGTCTCTTGTAGGGACTTCCACACGCCACGGTCTTGCGCCGCCTGAATCCAGCGGCTCCCTGCGACTCGTCTGATGTCATCCGTCCACCTAGTGGGGGTCTTCCAACGCTCCTTTCTTCCGGTGCGAGGTCGCCATTCCAGCAACTTGGGACCTGACGTCTTTAATAAGTAATGATTAATAATTGACTGAACTAAAAAGGCCCTCAAAAGCTTTTTAGCCCGTTAATTAAAAAGGGCTACTTAATTTCAGGCGATAAAATGATTTTCAGAACTTCATTTAGGATCATGATAGAGATTTTCCAGACCGAATATTCTTAAATTATAATATTTTCTTTGATTAACAAAATTGAAAGTGATCGCTTCACATTTTAACAAGCTCAGGTTCCCTCTGGCATGAAGTACCTACTGTTGCCACCTCTAGGATGAATCTGTCAAGTACAGTGGCATGCAGGTCATAAAGGCATAAATGCACTGCTTACCCCAGTTGTAATAGCTCAATGCATATTTTTCATTGTGACCTGCATGTAAACAGCCTACCTTACTAATGCCTACCCTGGCTTCGAACACTGTGCACGCCACTGGTCAAGTACCAACTCGATGCATTAGACCGACAGATCGCCGAGTCTGAAAAAAACATCATCATCATGATCAACCCAGCGCCGGCTCACTACAGAGTCTCCTCTCAGATTGAGAAGGGCATTGGCCATAGTCTATCACGCTGGCCAAGTGCGGATTGGCAGACTTCACACACCTTTGAGAAGATTATGAAGAACTCTCAGGTATGCAGGTTTCCTCACGACGTTTTCCTTCAGCGTTAAAGCAAGTGATATTTAATTACTTAAAACGCACATCTAACTCCGAACTGCATGCCCGGGATCGAACTCCCGACCTCCGAATCGAACGTCTTAACCACTATGCTATCACAGCTTTTTTTTGTCGTCTGCCTATTGGTCTTATATTGGAAACACTTTGGAGAGTGTGCTTAGGGAGTTCTCAATCTTGTTCCTCCATTACCGTTCTACTACCAGAACACGGGCCATTATGCCACTTTAGCTTCGCTAAAGCCAAGTCAGACACTTGGTTCTTCTATGAATGACCTGGTTTTTTATTTGATCACGTACCTAGATAAACTTCAAACATAAGCTCTCTTCATCGCCCGTTGAATGAATCTGAGCTTTCTTTCGTAAGAGGTCCGTAGTTACTGACCAACTTCAATATCGATAGTTAATTAAACGCTAACATTCAATACTGGTATTCATTTAGCTTTGCATAAACAACTGCAACCGCAAATTTTGTTAGCAACTGCGACCGACTTTCGGGCCGTATAGACTAAGAGCCATCGGTGTAAGTGGTGCTGCAGCGTGACACGAACACCGAAAAAAATATTATGATGAAACTATTGTTATAAATCGGGAGCTCCAACAGTATTCTGAGAACATTGGCTGCAAAGTGGGAAAACCCTTTTATGAAGCATCATCTTCATATGATCTCAATTTATCGTCGGCTGGGTTTCCTCACAGAATGACAGTGGTGTAAGGTCATAGTCCACCACGCTGGCCAATTGTGGATTGGCAAACTTCAAACACCTTTAAAAATATCATGGAAAAATTTTCATTTATCTTCTCATAGGCATTGTATTCCTCACTATGTTTTCCTTCACGCCCGAGATCGGACCCTGGATATCTCGAAGAGGAGGTTGAAATTTGGTATAGAGCTTACATCTTGGGAGATGTAAAATCAAAGAGTTTCTTACTGGATTAAAAAAAAATGAAATCCACGCGAAATTTTTTAGAAGAAATTCTTTTCATCAATCCGTACCCTTATTTAAATGCGAAAGTGTGTTTGTTTGTTGGTTTGTTGGTTTGTCCTTGAATCACGTCGCAGCAGTGCAACGGATTGACGTGATTTTTTGCATAGGTATAGATAAAGACCTGGAGAGTGACATAGGCTATTTTTATCCCGGAAAATCAAAGAGTTCCCACGGGATTTTTAAAAAACCTAATTCCACGCGGACGAAGTGGCGGGCATCAGCTAGTTAGGAATAAGGTGGGCGTTTAGTCTAGCACCAACTATCTCGTTGTAAACTCGATGTAATTATGTTTAGCAAATTGGTAGAGCGTGAAACGGGTAAAGTTTGTGACCAAACAAATGCAAGTGTGGTTTTGGGAAGCGCGAGTGTAATGTAGATACTGTTTATGTGTCAATCACTGTGTACATCTGTGTGTGTATCAATGAGTTCATATACAATTATCATTGCATTGGACCAGGGTTGGCCTTATTTAAACAAATGTTTTGAACAGGTCGCTGGCTTGCGAGAATAGTGACGTATCTCAAAATTGTATCAAATCACTATCAAATTGAGTTAAGTATACCAAACGATCAGAAATCTTTGATATTTTATCATGAACAAAAAAATCATGAGTTAAAAAAAAATTAAAACCGTTTGATAAATAAAAAGGCTATAAAAATTGATAAAAAAATATACTTCGATTTTAATTTCGACAACTTATTTGTTTCAGTAACAGCTAAAACGCGTATAATTTACGCAAAATTATTTGAGTATCATTCATAAAATCATTATACTGTGAACTGGAATAAAAACCGGACACGCGCAGTATTGGGTTCCGCAGTCACAATTCAATCACAAATACAATAGATACAATAAAACTATAATATACATTAATATGCAACTCATAATATCTACGTACAATAATTAACCTCGAAAAACAGATATAACTCCTTGACCTATAACCTGTGAACCCTACTTAGCCATGATAGTTTTCTTTTAAAATTGATTATATATACCTACTACTGTTGTGAATTTTTTCACGTTCCTATATACTACCATTTGGCTGATAGAGGGGGGACGGACGGACAAAAAAATAAAATAAAAATTAGACATTAATAATTGACACTTTAAAACTCGAAAAATGCTGTTCCCACACAGTACCTATTCAACGATACACCACACTACGGGGTAGACAAAAAAAAAATTCATCACCACTTTACATGTAGGGGAGCTACCCTAAAAAAATATTTATCACAGTTTTATTTCATCACTTTGTCGGCGTGATTATTATTTACACCCATGCCAAATTACAGATTTCTAGCACTAATAGTCTCTGAGATTAACCGAGGACGGACGGACGGACATGGCGAAACTATGAGGGTTCCTTGTTTACTACGGAACCCTAAAAAACTTGAGAATGTCGGTTACAAGTAGGCAGATAGATAGGTACGTACCGTACGTCGCATAGGTATAATATTATGATTGTATTAGGCTTAGATTAAGGACTATGGACATTTTAGCGTTTAAACTACCGTGAGTGATTTCCATTCTAAATAATATCTGTCCCGGCTGCCCGTACGGGGTCCTTTTTCAAGGGAGTCTTGAAAAAGGACCCCGTATGGGTTCGAAACTAGTCGGGCTAACGTCGACTAAACACGTGAGTACAGCCGGGACAGATATTATTTAGACTATGGACATATTATTATTTTTTGTTTCTATCCTGGTGCACTGAGTGCCAGTGTTTGAAAATAGAACAATTTAAATTCCCTGCCAACGTCGGAGGCACGCAAACGACTCCAAAATGACGATATATATATTACTAGCGATCCGCTCCGGCTTCGCATGGGTCCAATGTAGACTAATGTGGTGTCAGTGAGGAGTGATTCTTCCGACATTTTGTTCAAATATCGTCATATTTCAATAAATTTACACAAACCAATATTAAACTATACCTATAAACCTTCCTCTTGAATCACTCTATCTATTGATGAAAACCGCATTTAACTTCGTTGCGTAGTTTAAAAGATCTACGCGTTCATACATACAGACAGCGGGAAGCGACTTTATTTTATACTATGAAGAGATAAACATTCTTTTAGAAATTATGAGAATGTCTATTTAAAAAATATATTAGTAGTTCTAAGTCCCCTAAGATATAGGGGCCACGATTTCATGTAAGTCATATTATGTAAGCAATTTTTGTGATCAATAATAATATTCTTTTTGGTCACGCTTTTAATTTTAACTTTGAGCACGCTTTTAGAGGGCTAACAATAATTATATTTTATGCTGCTTCATATTTAGCTGACTCCAAATTGCTGTGTAATAGCGCCGCGATATAAAACGCCGAGTGGAGTGCGTAATCACGTTTTAATAATTTCGTCCGTTTTATTGTAATTTCCTACGTAAATCAAAAAAATCTCGCAACTTCATTCGTGTGAAAATAAAATGAAACCTTTGTAGAATAATAAAAATGATAGATAGAAACAGGTGTTACTTTGCGGAAGTTTATGTTATAAAAGGAACCACAGCCTTGAAGTATTTCGTTAAACTGTGAAGGAACAGTAGGTAAGTAAGCTATAATATAAGTTATGGGCAAAACTACTGTAGGTACAGTAATTTGGCCCATAACTTCGTCCGTTTTATTTACTCGTATATTATTTACTAGCTGATGCCCGCGACTTCGTCCGCGTGGAATTAGATTTTTTAAAAATCCCGTGGGAACTCTTTGATTTTCCGGGATAAAAAGTAGCCTATGTCACTCTCCACTCTCATTATCCATACCCATGCAAAATATCACGCCGATCCGTTGCACCGTTGCAACGTGATTGAAGGACAAACCAACAAACAAACACACTTTCGCATTTATAATAAGGGTTCTGACTAGATGATGCCCGCCACTTTTCTCCGCGCATGGACTTATGTTTTCAAAAATCTCGCGGGAACTCTTTGATTTTCCGGGATAAAAAGTAGCCTAATTCCAACCGAACGAAGTCGCGAGCATCAGCTAGTTGTACAATAAATGTATAGTAAATAACTTCAAGTTAAATTGAATTAAGTAGGATGATTCTCCAAAAAAAAAGTTTAATTGTCGGCATTTTATTTGATACAATTATGTAAAGCCGGAGTGTAAGATACGACCGGCCCGTCTGCGGAATTAAGGCTCTCTTGTATATTCTAATTTAATTTTCAGTTCTTTCTTTTTAAATCTTTTTATTGTTCTAATAAAACTTATAGGGAAAGAGCCAGCGCGTGCCAGACCTTCGTTACTTTGTAAAAGCTGAAAGTTTCTCTTTCTATTGTCCCCAACACAGGGAGGAACGATCAGCGACTATGAAGTTTGGATTCCGGTGGCTTTGGGAGATAACAGATAATAAAGGTGTAAAAAATTCTTACGTCAAAGTATAAAGTCAATTTTTTATATGTTCTTCGGAATAGTATTAGAAATCACGTTATGCATTGCCAGACACGTCGTGGCAACCCCCTGCCAGAAGCATTGTTAAAGTGTGATTCACTGAATGATAGCCACCGAACTTATTTGACATTGTTTGCTTCTACTGCTGCTTATAATTGCTATTAAAATAATTTTTTGTTTCAGAAATTCAGTCTAGTGCTGACGTCACTAAAATGGCGACCACGCGCATTAGCAATTTGCGGGACTTATACCTATATGGATCAATACTTCGTGTGCGAGTGCGACTCTGGCTCACTTGGCACTGTTTTTTTTCAATCTTGATGAATATTTGGGTATCCTTGAGAAAAGTGGAAACATTCATTGGAAATCGCTGTTAACATAAACTCTTTCGATTCGCTTCAGGGATGATAACTGACAACGTAAATAAATCGTGTGTGCGATCGTACATCATCGTGAAAGCTTATAGGCAAAGAGCCGGTGAACTCATGAATTGCGAATTTATAGTGTTGACGAATATCTAAGTTTTTTTAATGAAAATATTATAAAGCTAGCCTTATCTAATTACTATACAAATCATGCCCGTATAAGATAAATGGTTAGAGTTGCTATTTATTTCTTGAAATTGCTACTAAACTCTTTAGATTTTGCTTAAGAATTAATTCTAAACCATTGACATTTTATTTGTAAACAGAGGCACGTCAAAATGATAGACAAAATACTACAGACGTAACAGATAATATATAGCAGCTAATCCAAAGGTCTTACATGGTGAAATTGATTTTATTATATTTTAGAAGTAAAGTAATTGTAGATTTAAATAGAGTATAATGTGGAATTTTGAAGTGTATAAATTTAAAACTAAAGTTTAATCTCTATTGTCGACTCTATTGAATTTGAGTTTTATATGGTATCATTATACTTATGGAAAGGGTAGCCAAAGGGCTATAAATGGCTCTGCTTTGACGGTAGACATCATTAATTTTCCTATTTTTAATAAGAAGCTGTGACATACCTACAGGTACGAATATTGTTGATTTTATATTTCTATTGTTATACTATGTATGTTGTTTTATGTGTTGGTTAATGTGTAATTTGTTATACATCTGGTATTCCTTTGTAATAGTTTATGCTTATACCCTATGTGGGTTGGATATGTTATGGTAATACCTACCATAGTTGTATCTATTTTTCAATAATTGTAAATAGACACCGCCGAGTTTTTCTTGCCAGTTCTTTCTCTCGGTAGATATGCTTTTTCGAACTGGCGGTAGATTTTTCTTAAAGGAAATAATAAATTATATAATGATAAAGCAATAATTAATGGTAAAGATAAACTTTGATTTGGAGGGACTTTTCCCTGAATAAAACAGTTTATTTCCTTATACAATCTTTTATTTTGTTTTCTACCTTCAACCACGCCCTAGCTTTTTGATAACGAACTAAGGTTTAGGCTCTCAGTAGGTGATTCCTGACTCTATTGTCTCTATATTTACTGAGGCTAATCTAGCATCAGAAGTGGGATACGATATGGCTGAATTGTGCCTTTTCTAATGCAGTTTGTACAAGTTTCAGAAATACCGGCGAATTCGGATGGCTTTGTGAAAAGCCATCAAAGATGTTCCAACAGGCGTTGTGATGACTGACGTCCACGAGAGGTACCACAATGGACATTGGATACCCTAAATCTGGAAATCTTAATATGAAAATATGGTATGAAAAAAAAAAGTGAAAGTGAATTAAAACTTTTTTGCAAGACAATTTTTCAGGCAGGTAGGCCTTAGAAAGTTTTATTGCGTAATCATGGACCTATTAATACTCTGTGTAATGTAGTAACACAGTTTCATAGTACGTGTCGTCATTTTATTTGTTTTAAAACTAATTGTATTATAGAAATAAAGATGTGGGTACTAAATAAATAAAATTTTTGCGGGTAATTTTGTGTTCAGTATAGATGTTCTGTTTCAATGACTCAGATTAATGTTTGAAGGTGTTTAATCGCATGATGTCCCAGCTAGTAACACAAATCGATATTACGTAAATTAATGTTAAAAATTTGCAGGTAGTTAGTTGGTATGAAATTTTTATTAAATGATCATACGATAAAATGTGGTTAAATGTCAGACTGACCGAGCGGTGAAAAACTAAAGCAAGTTTGTCAGTAAATATTTACTGATGATTAATTTGTGTTCTATTTTAATTTACGTCTGACGTCTAGCCGTATATTCGTAATTTATATGATAGTGATGTTGACATTGAATCATTGAATATTGTTTTACGAGTGATGAGTCATCTTACTTTTTTTTTTAGTTATGTTCTTGAGGCATTTCCTATGTAAGTACTTCGAGAACGAAGTACTTTTCAGGTTGGCCGAATAGATGTATATAATTTATTTATGTGTTACATAATGACAGAGAAAAGAAGGAAAAAAAGAACCAAAAAAAAAAAAAGAAAAAAAAAATTTTTTTTTGTTGTAATTTTGTTTCAAATTAAGAACAATACAGAAATACATATTGCATCATTCGTTAAATATTGATGATTCATTGATCAGAAACGCGATTAGCGTGGCCATTTTTGTAAATTTGCTATTGACTTTGCATCGGAGTTCTCACTCGCGAAACGTAGAGATGAAAGATTTGTGATACCTACCTACAATAATTAAGAAATTTTGTTGGAGTTTATTTTTGTAGTTTTTATATAAGGATAGGTTAGGCTGCTGATGTCTTATCCTGTTGCTATGCCGCTAAGTCTAGTAGCTACTGATTGTTTGATGTCATTGTTTTTTTATATATACCCACCGTTATGTAATGTGATGTAATGGAGCTGCCAATCCACACTTGGCCAGCGTGGTGGACTATGGTTAAACCTGAAACTTAAATTTAGAATATTGGAATTTAGAGATTATTGACTACCCACTTGTGTTTAATATTTTTTAATGCCGTATTTTGTTGTTTTGTTTGAATAATACTTTTGATTTTTTGACGTTTTTGATGTTTGAAGTGTTTAACTATTTTTGATATTGATTACTTCTTTGACGATCTTTTTAATGTAAATTATTTTTGTGGTATTTTTTGACATTTTAGTTTTTGATACCTACCTTTATGTTTTTATTTACGATCTTTTTGGATTTTTATATTTATTGTGGAAAAATGTTTTGGTATTTATTTAAAAAGGAAGGTTGTTGGCACATCATTGGATGTGGGAAGCAACAAATGTTTTTGTATAGTCCAAGGACTGATTGCAGATAGACAAAAAGAGATTGAATAGAAAATATTTTTGAAAGTAAATAACGATAATTAGATAAGTTTACTCTTTGATTATTTTTACTTCTTCTAACATAGTAGTTAGTTTTGTTTTGATATATCTTACATATAATTACTTTTTATATACCTACCCTTTGTTTTTGACTTTGGTACTTTAGGAGTAAGAGTCGATGGTATTTTATTATTTTTTTTGCAAAATTATTAACTTGAAATTGAAAAAAAGTTCTTATGATTTAACTTATTTTGAAATATTAATATTTTTGTAACTTTTTCATTTTGATGGTTCTTTTTTATGAAACATATTATTTTAAATTCTGATAATTTACAATTTGTTCAGTTGCAATTTTTCTTTGTTTAATATTCATCTCTATATTTTATTGGAATTTATTTAAAACTTTGACCAAATGTTCGATCAATGGAAAAATTGTATAGTGATATATGGATCAAAACCAATGGTGTTAAGGGACAATTTTATGATGGTTTACGATGTTGCCTTAAAACCAATGGTGTTGAAGGATATTTTGTAGATGATACTTTAAAACGTTGGAACCAACGGTGTTGAAAAGTATTTTTATAATATCGCTTTAATACCAGTGGTGTTGAAAATATTTTTTGATATTGGTTTAAAACCAATGGGGTTAAAGGATATCTTGTTTGGAAACATTTATGTGCTGTGGCGAGAAAAATATTTCTTGTATTTTTGAGAGTAAACTGTGTGGTAATTTTGTATGTCACACACATGTTTAAAATGTTTTTTTAAATTTTGTTGGAAGCCACAGACATGTTGTTTTAAAAAAAAAAAAAAAAAAAAAAAATGTTTTGATGTTGTTAAAAATTTACTTTACGAATTGTTTGTTTTTATTTTGTTGCTTCGAGAACGAAGCAATTGTCAGTTTGGCCGTATAAGATAAATGGTTAGAGTTGCTATTTATTTCTTGAAATTGCTACTAAACTCTTTAGATTTTGCTTAAGAATTAATTCTAAACCATTGACATTTTATTTGTAAACAGAGGCACGTCAAAATGATAGACAAAATACTACAGACGTAACAGATAATATATAGCAGCTAATCCAAAGGTCTTACATGGTGAAATTGATTTTATTATATTTTAGAAGTAAAGTAATTGTAGATTTAAATAGAGTATAATGTGGAATTTTGAAGTGTATAAATTTAAAACTAAAGTTTAATCTCTATTGTCGACTCTATTGAATTTGAGTTTTATATGGTATCATTATACTTATGGAAAGGGTAGCCAAAGGGCTATAAATGGCTCTGCTTTGACGGTAGACATCATTAATTTTCCTATTTTTAATAAGAAGCTGTGACATACCTACAGGTACGAATATTGTTGATTTTATATTTCTATTGTTATACTATGTATGTTGTTTTATGTGTTGGTTAATGTGTAATTTGTTATACATCTGGTATTCCTTTGTAATAGTTTATGCTTATACCCTATGTGGGTTGGATATGTTATGGTAATACCTACCATAGTTGTATCTATTTTTCAATAATTGTAAATAGACACCGCCGAGTTTTTTCTTGCCAGTTCTTTCTCTCGGTAGATATGCTTTTTCGAACTGGCGGTAGATTTTTCTTAAAGGAAATAATAAATTATATAATGATAAAGCAATAATTAATGGTAAAGATAAACTTTGATTTGGAGGGACTTTTCCCTGAATAAAACAGTTTATTTCCTTATACAATCTTTTATTTTGTTTTCTACCTTCAACCACGCCCTAGCTTTTTGATAACGAACTAAGGTTTAGGCTCTCAGTAGGTGATTCCTGACTCTATTGTCTCTATATTTACTGAGGCTAATCTAGCACCCGCGTGGAATGGTGCCAAGAACACTAGGTGCATTTTCGCGCTGCGCAAAAAATTAGCCAGCCCTTCTGTCACCAGATGAGGCTATTTATCGCGGTGAAATGTCTCGTATTTTTTTAATATGTATGTAAGATGACATTTTTCTTTTCTTTTTTATGTACCTACTTTGTAATATTTTTAAGACTATTCAAAATTGTAAATCTCTTTGGTAACTTCATATTATTTCAACTATCCCAAAATCTATTTTTAATTTTGTATTTAGTATTAACTATTAAGTTTAAGACAAATATATTTGCATGCCAGCTTGGCGTGGTACAGCTGGACCAATGCACTGTTATATATTAACACCTAAAGGCAGCGAGCTCTACGGGCGGCGGCACTCGCGGCCCGCAGTCACACCTGCGGCGCGTGTGCGAACTGACTCCCTTGAAAAAGGACCCCAGATGGGTTCGAAACTAGTCGGGCTAACGTCGACTAGACACGTGAGTACAGCCGGTACAGATATTATTTATATTAGCACCTGTGTGTATATATCTGTATAAGCAAATAAATAAAATTGAATTGAATACGAATTTATACCTCACTAAATTATGCGTGCGATTTCATCCGAGTGGATTTAGGTTTTTAAAAATCCCGATGTGATGACGGTTTGCAATAGCTCTAACATACCTAGTACATTTTAAAGTGGTCAATAAAACTTTATAATTGTAAAAATCGGTTCTTTGACTGAGTTATAGAGTAAAATTGATAAATCCGCCCGTATCCCGAATATTATGTTTTTTGGAATAAAAAGTATGGTATCTACAGTTAACCTATTATAATAGATTAAGTCGAAGTAGCTATAATTATACCAAATTTAAATCAATAGTTCTAGCGTGAAATGTGCACAGACAGACAGACAGGCAGACAGAAAGACAGACGGGCAGACAGACAGACAGACAAAAAATGTTTTAGAGTCTATATTGATAATAAGTCCCTTCAGTTAAAATTTTCGGAATATATTTAATATACAGAAATCGTCCAGTTACAGTTTTATTATAAGTTATCATTGTCAGCGAATAAAGTCGTAGACAAAGGCAGAAAGTGTTCGCATGGATGTCCGATTCATAGGTAAGCAATAACTGAATAAACTATATCGATTTAGTGCGCATCGGCTCCTGGTCTATCGATCATCAGTTCCATCAGTTCTTATGATGTCGTGTAAATAAATAAAATCGACTACTTACATACCTGTTTTTATTTATTCGCGGGTGCTTATGTCAAATGGTTGACTTTGACCCATTTATTCAGCTCAAGTCCTTGAGTTCGCCTTGAGTAAATAGGTAGTTATTATAGCCTGGAAATCGTCGGTTGATCGATTACAATAATATACCTATATTTGGTTGAAGTGATACTGAGTATAGTTACAATATAGCTGCAGGTTACAGAGGGTGAAAGGAGAGTATATACAGGCTACTTTTAATTCCGGAAAAATCAAAGAATTCCCACGGGTTGATCCCGGAAAATTAAAGAGTTTTTTTTAAACCTAAATCCACGTGGACAAAGTCGCGGGCGTCATCTAGAAATCTATAAACTATAGTTTCTTTTCACCAAAAACTATCAAAAAAATCCTTACATATTTGATAGTTTTTAATTACTTAGCGTTTATTTTGTGACAGTTCTTTGAATAAAGTTTATTTACTTATTAAATAAGCCCGATTTTTCTATCGCCAAATAATAATTACTAATCAGTATACTTATATATAAAATAAGTTAATTAATTTAACTATGTAGTTAAGTTAACACACAGCGACCTCATTCACGATAATGAAGTACTTATTATTAAAAGAAAAACAAAACACTCTCTTATCACTCGAGTTTGATTTGGGAACGTTTTTGTGAAAAACCATTTTCCTACGCAAATCACGTTGTTCACAGAATTGTCAAGAGATGGCGTTGTACTGGAAAATACGCTGTCTATCAAAACTGCCGGCCCACTACTGAACACGGGTATCCTCTCAGAATGAGAAGGGCTTATGCCATAGTCTATCACTCTGGGCAAGTCCGAATTGGCAGACTTCACACACCTTTGAGATTTCAAGCATGCAGGTTCCCTCAAGAACTTTTCCTTGATATTTATTTTCTTAAAACGCGCATACTCCGAAAACTTAGACGTAGGGGAAAGCAGGTAGGATTCGTACACTTTTTACTCTAGGTCATGTAAAAACAAAACTAATAAATATTTCAAAATAATTTCAACGCTGCTGGATAACCTAGTTATCTGGCTTTAATTATAGTGTAGTTCAGTGTTGATGCAAAGTAAGATGACAAAGCTATGATGAATTTCCCAAAAAATGGAAATCGTACGAAAGCACCCCACACGTGAGGTAGCTTCGTACATCGACTAGGGTACATTCGTACATAGTGGGGAGCCTTCGTACACAGGAATTAAAAAGGCTATTTTATATGAAATTAAACATTTATTGATATCAAAATTAACACAGAATCAACCTTACACATAGTAATAATAAACAATATGGTGTTTACAAACAATTTGTTACAATTTTAGTCATTCATTAATCAACATTCAAATTTACCGTTATAGTAACTCGCATTTCATCTCTTTAGCCTTCTGTTTTCTCTCTTGTTCTTCTTTTTCCATCTTTTTTGCTCTTTCCTTTTCTATCAGTCTATTTTTTTCGGGAATGTATTATATGTTATATCCTTAATTTTTCTAATACTTTTCCTTTCTTTGTGTCTTTTTAGGTGCATTCTCATTAACTTTAGGCTAAGGTTCCATAATTTCTTGCGTCATCATCCCACAGTTGATGTAGATGGTGATGGAGGTGGCAATCTTGATGATAGATCTTGTTGAGTAAGAGTTATTTCTTTGGGAGTTGAATTGGGATAGCGCCTATGTCAAAAATAAACGATTTCTTAGTAATTATTATTAAACAGAGGGTCTTCCAAATTTCGTGAAATCCACGTCCATTGTAAGTTTTAACCATTCTAAACTGATTCTAAATTGTCAATTTAAATATAAAGAGTACGTCAAATGTTTATGACGTCATATCTATGTATATCTTTAATACAAGCTGCCATACTAAGCCAGCGTTTTGACGTTTGATAAGAAGTTGCTAATTTGACTTTTAGCGCAGCTCACGACAGGTATGAAACTTGTAAAAAAACATCGAGGTTTCACCCACACTGGCAGGCGTCATATGTCGCCTATATTTGACGCTTGGTAGGCTATGAAACTACTAGGTATTTTTGATTTAAGGACACCCCTAGCCTAATATTTAGCAGATATCGATTTCAGGATCAAACCGAGAGTTTCTTCACTCTTAGTTCTACTCTGCTAGTGAAGGCACTACCACTATTTGTTGCATGCTATCATCTGGGAGTGGTTTAGAATTGGAATCCGCAAACCCAGTTAGTGCAAAAACGATCTGAACTCACGCGGGGTGCATTCGTAAAGTACGAATCCACCCCACTCCTAACTGCACGAAGGTACCCCAACCAAAAAAATCAAACAATAAATTCAAAATAAAAATAACGGTGAAGGTTATCCCAAAATTAATGTTTACACATGAATCTAAGGCACTTATCCAAAGACTATTATATGTTACTTTAACAATTTGAGCCAAGCTTTTTACGAATTAATGTCGTCAAAGATGAATCGAAAAATTATTTTCGCGGTGTGAAAACACGTTTTGACTTATTCTAAAAAAACTGACTGTTGTACAGCCACTGCACTTAGCTGTGAGCCTATGAATATGAGCGGGCCTCACATATACAAAAACACAAACGCGTCACCATGTAGCATAGTGTAAATATGACTGTTGTACGAATGCTCCCTCTGTACGAATCCTACCTGCTTTCCCCTACGTGCCTGGGATCGAACCCGACTAGGATGCCACTACCACCAAGCTATCACCGCTTTTTACGCCTTGTACCTACCTGTCATAACTCCTTTCTCCCATAGGCAATATTATATTAGCATAAAAAAGCTGTGATAGCCTAGTGGCTAGGACGTCCGCCTTCTAATCGGAGGTCAGGCGTTCGATCCCTGGCACGCACCTCTAACTTTTCGGAACTATGTGCGTTTTAAGTACTTAATTGCTTTAACGGTGAACGAAAACATCGTGAGGAAACCTGCATCCCTGAGAGTTCTCCATAATGTTCTCAAAGGTGTGTGAAGTCTACCACTCCGCATATGGCCAGCGTGGTAGACTATGGTAGACCTTCTCTCTGAGAGGAGACCCGTGCTCTTTAGTGAGCCGGCGATGGGTTGATGATGATGATGATGATGACGATAACCATTTCGATTCTATAACACTAACTAAGTAAATACAATATATACATTTTGATAGTTAGATAAAAATAAGTAAAAGAGAAAAGAAAACCAATATGAGATAGGTACTTAGGTACTTCTAATTTTGATCAAATTAATTACTAAGCCTTAAACGCTTGTGTACTAATAAACATAAATCGTGAATAGAAGCTTGCTTGTATCGTGTTACAGATAATAAGCGAGTGATTGATTGCATTAAGGGTACGTGTCAGACAATGTTATTATGCGGGAAAATTTAGGGTAGCACGGTAATGAATCAGGTTACATGGTAGAACAATACGTATAGATTATAACATGGGGTTATTCAAGGGGCGGAACAACAAATTCCTAAAAGGCCGGCAACGCATCGGCGGCTCCTCCGGTGCTGCAAATTTTCATGGGCGGCGGTAATCACTTAACATCAGGTGACCCGCCTGCTCGTTTGCTCGCTATAACTATTTTTAAAAAATATCAACATTAATTAATGCGTTGCTATTGTTTTTGACCAGATCTAGCTGACCTTTGTTTTATTCAGATCCAAGTTAGAGCTGGAACGCAATATCACTTAGAGATTTCTTTTACGGTGGTGCAGAACCACAGAACTCTTCGTGTGCGAGTCTGACTCGCACTTGACCGGTTTTTAGGGTTCCGTACCTCAAAAGCAAAAACGGAACCCTTATAGGATCACTTTGTTGTCTGTTTGTCTGTCCGTCTGTCTGTCAAGAAACCTACAGGGTACTTCCCGTTGACCTAGAATCATGAAATTTGGCAGGTAGGTAGATATTATAGCTGACATTTGGGGAAAAATCTGAAAACCGTGAATTTAGGCTAACATCACACAAAAAAAATTAAATTGTGGTCATGAAGTGATAATTAGTATTTCCAATTTTCTAAGTAAGATAACTATATTAAGTGGGGTATCATATGAAAGATCTTCAGCTGTGCATTCTAAAACAGATTTTTATTTATTTTTATGTATAATAGTTTTTGAATTATCCTGCAAAATGTCGAAAAAATACGACTGTAGAACGGAACCCTCATTGCGCGAGCCTGACTCGCACTTGGCCGGGTTTTTACAAATAGACGACAATTTTACAATATTTGTTAATTTTCGATGGAGGCTTGATTTCTTCCGACATTTTGTTCAAATATCGTCATATTTCAACAAATTAACACAAACCAATATTAAATTATACCTATAAACCTTCCTCTTGAATTACTCTATGTATTGGTGAAAACCACATTAAAATTCGTTGCGTAGTTTAAAAGATCTAGACAGCGGGAAGAGACTTTATTTTATACTATGTAGAGATATGTAGAGATTGTGTCAATGATATACAATAATAACTTAATCGAATTCGTTCTAGAGCTGCATCTAGTGGAACAATTACGTTTATTGCTGGCTACAAACTTCCCGCGAGCCGACTGTTCGCACCAAAGGAAATCATACTCCATTAAACATCTAACTTTAGAACAGACTAAGTAACTCTGTGCCTCGTCGTACCCTGTATGACCGTCGTCACCTATTTTCATTAATTACATAATAAGTAGCAGCGGTTTTCTTGGGATATCGCTAGTTTTTAGGGTTTCGTACCTCAAAAGGAAAAACGGACCCCTTATAGGATCACTTTGTCGTCTGTCTGTCTGTCTGTCAAGAAACCTACGGAGTACTTCCCGTTGACCTAGAATCATAAAATTTGGCAGGAAGATAGGTCTTATATCAGACATGAGAGGAAAAATCTAAAAATCGTGAATTTGTGGTTACATAACAAGAAAAAAAAATGTGTTCATGAACAAATAGTGCTATTTTCAACTTTCAAAGTAAAATTACTATACCAAATGGGGTATCATAATTATGAAAGGGCTACTTGCACATTTATTTTCAGGCATAAAAGTTTTTGATTTATCGTGTTAAATGTTAATAAAATACGATTGTAGTACGGAACCCTCAGTGCGCGAGTCTGACTCGCACTTGGCCGGTTTTTGAGAATATTTTACATGGATGTACGAGTATTTGGAAGTTGTTTCTATAACCGAGATCATCCTTACGGATAAATCATTAGTCTACCTATACTACTCTATACTAAGCCGGGGCGAGGTATGATTTAAAATAACGAAAGAACAGATAAAAGTATATACTGCTAGCCATTCTTTCATAATGGAGCAAAAATAACCTACAAATTCTGTAAGTGACGTCCCATCTGCATCTAACCTCACCTAAGCCAACCGATATCAATGATATCACGTTTCAAAGCGCGTGATTCGCTGCAAAATAAACAAAAGGTCCCTGATAGTATCGGAGGAATAAAGGCTTGGGTAGACACAACGCGTGACGTTGGATCAAAGCAGGCGTCACTTTGCGGGAGTTCATGATATGAATATTGAGCATTGTGGAGTCTCAAATCTCCTGAAGATGTTCCGGTGTTGGAGTGAAACGTACGTCGAGCGTGTCCTGGAAGATTTGTGTGGTGTTGTGTGTTGGTGGTGTGTATTGCTTGCTTTTTCCTGCTTTTTAGGGATACGCACCTCAAAAGGAAAAACGGAACCCTTATAGGATCACTTTGTTGTCTGTCTGTCTGACAAGAAACCTATAGGGTACTTCCCGTTGACCTAGAATCATGTTTAGCAGGAAGGTAGGTCTTATAGCAGACATGAGGGGAAAATCTGAAAACCGTTAATTTGTGGTTACATCACAAGAAAAAAATTAAAATGTGTTAATGAACAAATTATCACTATTTTCAACTTTCAAATGATGACTATACCAAGTGGGGTATTATATGAAAGGGCTTTACTTGTACATTCTAAAACAGATTTTTATTTGTTTTTAGGCATAATAAGCTTTTGATTTAACGAACACGATAAGACGAAAATGAATCAAGACAATATGTCTATGCTCATGTCCAATTTAAAAATTATTTAGGTATCAGCTCAGCTTGTTACTGTTTGTTTTGTATTTAGACCTGTCAATTTGGTTTAGTTTGGACTGTGTACAATCGAATTAGCATCAGCAAGCAACAGACTGTTCAAAAAAGAAATAAACACGTTTTAACGTTTGTTTTTTTTTTTTTATAAAAAGAGACAATGACGCAAATGCATCGCTAGCGAAATCGTCCGCGCTGTGTAATGGTGGGTGTCACGAATGCGGCGCCAGCAAAAAAACCGGTCAAGTGCGAGTCAGACTCGCGTACCGAGGGTTCCGTAAATCAAAATGTATAATGTATAAAAATAAATGAAAATCTGTTTTAGAATGTACAGGTAAAGCCATTTCATATCATGTTACCTACCATACCCCACTTAGTACCTACCTATAGTTATCTTACTTTGAAAATTGAAATTACTAGTTATTTGTTCATGAACACATTTTAATAGGTTTTCTTGACAGACACGACGGACAGACGGACAGACGACCAGACAAACAGACAGACAGATAACAAAGTGATCCTATAAGGGTTCCTTTTTCCTTTTGAGGTACGGAACCCTAAAAACGGTCGAGTGCGAGTCGGACTCATGCACGAAGGGTTCCGTACCATCGTACAAGAAATAACACTTTTTAGTTTTTTAAGTTTTGATGGCGGACATTTTGAATTTTTATTATTGGTTGTTATAATTTGTTTTATTTTTATTTAATAACATATCACCCGATGGTATAAACAAAAAATTTCTTTTCGCCTCGCGCTTTTCTTGTTCTAAAGGTGATTTATGTATTTATTCAAAATTCTAATGCCTCTGTACACAACTAATAGTTTATTTTTAAAAAGATGTGACAATGAAAGTGAATTTGAATAAAAATGTGGATGTGAATTAAAAAATCTATTAAAATTATACTCCTGAATAAAGCATATTAAGTGTATGTATTCAGGAGTATAATTACTAATTAAAATCGAATATAATGTAAATGATAAAAGAGCGTGGATTTGATCTGCAGTTCGCTCCAGCAATGGCACTTATACATGGCATAATATTGTATATCAAATCTTTGAAAAGAACAACCACCGAGTATCTTGCTGGTTCTTCTCGGTAGGAACGGCATTCCGAACCAATAGGAGATGCATTTGACGATTCAAATGTACTTGTAAAAGTTTAATTGAATAAAAATATTTTATGATTTTATTTGATTTGAATTGTGAATTACTACATACCACTAATGAGTTAGAAAAGAAAACATTTATGGCAGATTATTTCGTAATATTACAATCATTATACTATCGTAATCATAAAAGTCTAATCTATATAAATCTTATATCTTAACGATGCGATGGCCTATTTAGCGCGTATCGTAAATCATTCTTATTTATTAACGCGTCCGACCATTACTATCCCAACTGTTACGTATTTGTAGAGGCAATGAGGCATATTCGTATCTTCCAGGACACTGATCTGAAAAACAAATAACATTTCTATTGTAACGAAGGAATTTTAGGGTTTCGTACGTACCTGTACAAGGTGGAACCAGAACGCTGACGAAAACGAAGACAGGTGATCGTACCGTCGATTACTGATAATATGATAGGTAGGTACCACAAAAAAAACGCGAAATAAAAAATCCTATAATTTTGTAAAAGTTTGCGATATATTGCAAATAAAACATCTGACTGGCGCTAGAGGTCAACGATCGTTGCGTAAGTAGGCAACTCGGAGTCAAGGCCGCGTCGTAGGTGGGGCATTGACCCGAGTACGCTATACATTGCGGGTTTGAAAAATACTAAATCACTAAAACTACAATTTTTTTTGCTAGCGTTCTGGTTACAGTCCTGATAAAAATGAAATGTGTGTCTGCCTGTCACAACCAGTTTTCACCCAATCTACTGTACCTATCAGATTGGGTACACATATTAATTTCTGTAACACAAACGTGTAAACGTAACGTAAATAAATTAACGGAGATTTTTAATCAGAAAATTAAAAAAAAGTTTTCCGAATTGTAAGTACCGGTGATATCAAATGAAAAGACAGTCATCATATTTATCAAATATATTATTATCATCATCTATCATAGGTGATGATAATGATATAGGTTTTTTGTACGGACTCCCTGCGACTCATCCCATGTCGTCCGTCCACATAGTCCACCTAGTATATATCAATTATATATTTTTATAATTTTAAAAGAAACAGTTTTAAAGTTATTCAAGAAATTAATTAGATAAAAATTCACCATTGCAGAAATAAGCCTACCTAGCCTACCTATGACCTAGTTAAAAAGCTTTAATTAACTTAAAAAAAAAGGAAATAGTTTCTTACTTATAGCAGGAAAACCTATAAAAAGTTTATGATCCTAAAATAACGTGGTAAATCCTTCAATATTTTACATACAAACCAAACTATTCATTGTACGGAACCCTCTTCACGCGAGTTCAGCTCCCACTTATCCGGATTTTTATATTATGATACAATAAACAAAAGACATTTGGTCACTTTTTGCTACCTATAACCTATATTCATGAAACAAGTGAATCGAAACTTATTTTTTCCATATCACTGATCTAGAAACAAATATATTTCATAGTTTCATACGTCATAATGAAAAAACTGGTCAAGTGCGAGTCGATCTCGCGCAGCATCCGGTTCCGTTCCTTAGAAGGATACTTAGTACGAATGAGTTGTTGTGAGCTCGCTTCTCAAACCTGGGCGCGTTTAGAACCCTCGTAGCTTTAGTTTTATGTTTACGCAATTAATTATCACCACTATTTCATCGTACAAATCCAACAACTGACCATCAAAAAGTGTACAAATAGTAAGGCTAATTCCGTTGTACACAATCTCTAAACTAAACTAAAATAGCTCGTCTAAATCTATTGCTATCCCTTTCATAATGTTGCTTGCGGAAAAGGATAGAACTAAATTTAGACCTGTTAATCTACCTAATTTAAATTTAGAAAAAAAAATGTTACTTAATTTATCTCCAACTGAAAACTGTAACCGCAAACACAAACCTTTGAGAACATCACGGAGAACTCTCACGCATTCTAGAACATCGCGAGGAAATCTGGATGTTTTCCTTCATCTTTAATGAAAGAGATTTAATTTTATGTAATTCTCAAATACTTTATTTTTAAAATGGCTTTGGGGCATCTGTGATACATAGACAGTTGGACAGATGGACTGGACGTAACTATAAGGGTTCCATGTTTTACTAGAGAATCCTAAAAATTAAAAGTAACAAAACTGCAGTAAGCGTTCTCTGTCAAAGCGAGTGAGGGAGAAAATTAACGGCACGTGATGCGTTTGTACTCCAGCTAAGTGGTAGATACACTTACCTACCTTGCTTTGATGTTATAAAAGACCAACTCGTATAATAATAATGTCATCATCATCATCAGCATGATCAACCCATCGCCGGCTCACTACAGACCACGGGTCTCCTCTCAGAGTGAGAAGGATTTTGGGCATAGTCTATAGGCCACGCTGGCTATGTGCGAATTGGTAGATTTCACAAACCTTTGAGAACATTATGGAGAACTCTCTGGTATCCAGGTTTCCTCACGATGTTTTCCTTCACCGTTAAAGCAAGTGACATTTAATAACTTAAAACGCACATAGCTCCGAAAAGTTAGAGGTGCGTGCTTGCCCGGGATCGAACCCCCGACCTCCGATTAGAAGGTGGACGTCCTAACCACTAGGCTATCACAGTCTTTTTAATAATGTACTTATCCGATTATTAACTTTATAAAAAAAACTAAACAAGTAGACTTAATTAAAAAAAATAAAACATCACTCCTGCCATTTTGAATTTTTGTCAAAAATTTATAGCCGGGATGATGTAAGGAATCTAACGATAGCCACCCAAATCTGATCAGACATTTAGAAATTACGGTGAAATAAAAGAAACTCTTCATACGCAATAATATTAACTCAACCCTGAAAACATTACACTAGGTACTTTATTTTTTCATTTTAACTTTTTTTTTATTGTACCACCAACAAAATCATAAGTACAATCTTTTTTAGGCCATCGTGTTACTCTTGATTTTAAAATAGGTACTTACTTAGTAGGTACTGATTTATTTTTGGTAATTAGATCTTTATTTCGATTTTCAATAAGTATTATTGGAAAATTCTTAATTCTGCTTTTATCAACTAGGAAAACATACTTTGATTTATGAATATTGTGATACTTAACCATAATAATATAAAACATGATATCTAAGGCCTACTATATTGATAACTACTGGGTTATGTTAGTTTTAAACCTATCCTTAATAACGTTTTTCTAAATTCTAAAATCAAAGCCATCATTAGAGAGTAGAAATTATTCGCTAGCAAAGTGGAAATCAGGTACAAAGGTAAATGTGGAAGGCATCATCAACAGCATGAAATGTAATTTTACGAGAGATAGTGGCAAATTTTTGCGGAGGCGCTAGTAAAAACTCTAAATTAGTATTTTCAATTTTCGAAGTAAGATAACTATACCAAATGGGATATCATATGAAAGGTCTTAACTTGTACATTCTAAAACAGACTTTTATTTATTTTTATGCATTCCCTCAAAAACTATATACATTATAGTTTTTGAATTATCGTGCAAAATGTCGAAACAATACGACTTTAGTGCGGAACCCTCGTTGCGCGAGCCTGACTCGCACTTGGCTGGTTTTTTTTAATAAAAACGGCGAGCAAACGAGCAGGCGGGTCACCTGATGTTAAGTGATTACCGCCGCCCATGTACATTTGCAGTACCAGAGGAACCACCAATGCGTTGCCGGCCTTTTGGGAATTTGATGGTCCGCCCCTTGAATTGAATGAACTCCATTTTGTCAAGCGTCTCCATAAAATTCCCCACCAGGTCTGAAAGAAATATACTTAATGAAAGAGAGGCGACGCGGCTCGACGTGCAATTGACAACGTCAGGTAGCGAGGGCTTTGATGATTGCAAATGGGAAGGTAAAGGGATTTGTAACCATATTTGCGATTCAAAAGCAGGCACTCGTATGTCTGAGTATGGGAAGATGGAAGAATTTAAATCATGTTTCCGCATGTTTCTTCAGTATGTTATGTTAGCACTCGTGTCGTGGATAACATTGAGTGGTGTTTTAATGTTAAATCTAAACATGCCAACTCTTATATTTACTAGGGTTCCGTACCTCAAAAGATAAAAAGGAACCCTTATGGATCACTTTGTTGTCTGGCTATCTGTGTTGTCATGAAAACCTATAAGGTATATTATACTTCCCGTTGACCTAGAATCTGTATAGTGTCTTAATTTTGTAGGTAGTTAGGTTTTATAGCACAAGTAAAGAAAAAATCCGAAAACCGTGTATTTGTAGTTACATAAAAAAAATTAAAATGTGTTCATGAACAAATTAGTTTACTAAATCTTCTACCATGCTTCTACCGTGTTTCTTGTTTGGTGGCTTTTTGTAGTGCCAGACCACCACAATTCACTTCGCCATGTCAAGTAGCTTGAGGGAGGCACATAGGAGATTCTTCTTCTTCTAGTGCCTCTCCATTACTCAAGGTCCTTCTCCTTGTCCATGGCTAGGCAGAATAGTTCTCCAACTGTTTTATGCCAGTCCACTCCCTGATGTTACGTAGCCATGACTTCTTCCTTCTTCGCATCCCTCTTTTTCCAGCTATTTTACTCATCATAATTTTCTGCAGCAAGCGGTACCTATCGTGTCGCAAAATATGGCCCAGGTACGAGATCTTACGCTGCTTGATGATTTTTACTAACTCGGTCTTTTTCTGCATCCGGGCAAGAACCTCAGCGTTGGACACCTTAGCCGTCCAGCTTATGCGAAGCATCCTGCGATACGTCCACATTTCAAAGTCTTCGATCTTTCTCCGCAAGTCCTTCACTAGGGTCCATGCCTCACAACCATATAGAACTACGGGCCAAATGTAGCATTGTAGGAGTTTGACACGGAATTTTAGAGAAAGTTGGCGACCACAAAGAACTTTCTTCATCTTCATAAATGATGTACGAGCAATTTCAATGCGAACCCGGATGTCAGTATCACTTTTCCACGAGTCTGTTACACAGGAAAATGCCGGTAAAAATGTGCCAATTTTCAGAGTATTTTCTGTGCCTAATATCACAGCCTTACTTGCCACAGTGCTCATGACAGTGAAAGGGAGATTTTTTCTCTTTAACAATATCAGCGTAAGTACAAGGGTCTTTCCAGCTTCTGTGGTCTATCATCATCACCATCGTCGTCAACCTTCGTCAACCGATAGACGTCCACTGCTGTACATAAGTCTGGAGGGCCGTCCACACGCCACGGACTTGCGCCGCCTGAATCCAGCGGTTCCCTGCGACTCGTTAAATAAACGTCATCCATTTGCGCTCCATAAGCACTTATCATAAAATCTCTTTTAATTATAAGAAATCCCCAGTATTACAATATGATTTATCTGTGTTAGGTAATCCTACGATGTTTACTTCACGGTAGGACCCGCGTTATGAGAAGACCTCCCACCGTTATCTTATGAGCCCCGTGATTGCGTATAAACTTGGTCCACTAATTTCATTAGACCCCGTTTACGACCACTTATATTTATAAATTGTGGGTTTTTTTGGTTTGTCCCCAATTTTATACGTCCAGAAAGATATAATATAAATTTAAAAAAAAATGTTTATATACACCCTATTTCTAGTTTTCGAATTAGGTACGAATTTAAAATTAATTACAAAGTTTTAGACTTCAGTATTCTGTTTCCGAAGGGTGGGCTAACCTCTCAAGAGACAAAGGAGGGGCGGGGCAAGAGGTTACTAAACCATTGCTGTCTATGTGACAGTCCGTTTGTCTGTCAGCGTTTGTATCTCATGAACCTTAATAGAACATCATCATGATCAACCCATCGCCGGCTCACTACAAAGCACGGGTCTCCTCTCAGAGTGAAAAGGGTTTGGCCATAGTCTACCACACTGGCCATTTGCGGATTGGTAGACTTCACACACCTTAGAGAACATTATGTAGAACTCTCAGGCATGCAGGTTTCCTTACGATGTTTTCCTCCACCGTTAAAGCAAGGGATATTTAATTAATTAAAACTTACATAATTCCGAAAAGTTAGAGGTGTGTGCCCGGGATCGAACCCCCGACCTCCGATTAGAAGTCGGACGTCCTAACCACTAGGCTATCATAGCTTTAATAATAGCCGTAATAGATATAGAGCTATAATTTTCAGTATGTGTCTCTATTGCCGCTATAACGACAGAATGTAATAAAAAGCCAAGATTTAAAAAATTAAACAGTAGGTACCTACGATGGTACGGATGTAATAAAAAATGTAGATATGTCTAGTCTAGTCTATTATCGCTCTAAGTTATGACCTAACTCAAACAGCGCAAATGGCACATGCTCTAAAATTTCTCACGCTGCGAGTTTACCCACTCTGTTTTCATTTACCCTTTTTGGCGAAGGGCAACAACGCGTGATGTACCTATTGTAAATATCAATTAGGGACATGTTGTTTACGTGTGAAATGTAGACGTGATACGCATTTTCTAGTTGTAGGGTTCCGTACCTCAAAAGGGAAAAAAGGAAATCTTATATTGCGTTGTCTATCTGCCTGACATGTCTGTCAAGGCCGTCAAGGAAAACAAAACCTCCCGTTGACCTAGAATCATAAAATTTGGCAGGTAGCAATGTCTTATAGCACAAATAATATTATGCAAAATTCGAAAACTGAAAAAAAATTATTAATTTTTGTCTAACACTACATATACCTACCTAAAAAAAATATAAATCGTGTGAGGTCAAAGATCTTTGTCAGCCCTAGCACAGACTACGGTCTATTTGGGCTGCAAATTGCAAACACCAGTCTCGGTTTTTATCTAGTGCTTTGGTCTAAAAGTGTGGTGTAAAATGTTCACTGTTCATTAAGTCGAAAAAAAAAATAAAAAAAAAAAAAAATAGCTTCGAATCTGAAGACCCACACAGACTGACATGCACCGTTGGAAGAGCCTTGTACGCGGTGCGTGGAATCACACACCGTGGGATGCCGGTATAAGCTTTGTCGTATTATACCTACCACCTTGTCTTTGCAATGAACCAAAAGCTTAATTTGCTATAATCCGCTGAAACAGGTCGAATCTGTATGGTGCAACATGCAGCATGCGAAATGCACCGCCCGCCCTCCCACGGCTAAACATGCAGGAAGAAGCAGCCACCAGGCAAGCAATACGCAATAAAGTCTTTGCACTTTGCAATAGTGCATTGTAAAGTCTACATCTCCTGAGGATGCTCCGGTGTCGGGGCGAAACGTGCGTCGAGTGTATTTGGGATTTGTGTGGTGCTGCGTGGTGGTGGTGCGTATTGCTTGCCTGGTGGCTGCTTCTTCCTGCATGTTTAGCAGTGAGAGGGCGGGCGGTGCATTTCGCATGCTGCATGTTGCACCATACAGATTCGACCTGTTTCAGCGGATTATAGCAAATTAAGCTTTTGGTTCATTGTATATCATGGACTTCCGCAAAGTAACGCCTGCTTCTATACAACTTGTCTTTGCGTCTTTCACATTAATAATATTTGTATCGACTTCCAATATTCGAGGCAAACGCCCAACTTCTTGACTTTCGAACACATTAACTACACGGGCACTTAGTGTCCAACTTTTAGTTCGAGATGGCAAGTTAGGGCTAACTTTGTATGGGTTCAACTAGGGTCGTGCTTCAAGTTTTTTTCTTATTGTTCAGGACAAAAATCAGAGCCAAAGAATTTTCTTTTAGCAGAACTGCAACATCTCCCTCCTCAATCATTTCTCCATCTCCTTTCTACTATCGCACCTACTACCTACCGCCTACCTTTTATCGTTAAGGTCTGCGCCTATATATGTACGTAATCGAAATTCCACAGAAAAGTACAAAGCGATTTGCTTCTTCGTTTCTTATTCGAATCGCAAAGATATTCTGGAATGTCACTCCAGCTTCAGTTTTTCGCTCCACCCATACTAATATTAGAAATGTAAAAGTGTGTCTGTCTGTCTGTCTGTCTGCCTGTCTGCTAGATTTTCACGGCCCATCCGTTTAACCAATTTTGATGAAATTTAGTACAGAGATAACTTGCATTCTGGAGAAGGACATAGCCTACTCTTTATCCCGGAAAATCAAAGAGTTCCCACGGGATTTTCAAAAACCGAAATCCACGCGGACGAAGTCGCAGGCATCATCTAGTGTTTAATATTTTGCATCGTCATTTGCTGTCAGGTTTGATTGCATGGATTACAGTAAGCACTAGTCTATGAAAAAAAAACTATTTTTCGTTGTTTAGCCGACTTCTAAAAAAGAAGAGGCTCTTAACTCGATGTGTATTTTTTCTATGTATTCTAAACTCAACTTTTACTAAAGCCCCTTAGAAACTCACACGGTGAAGCATGCTACATATGAAATGTGCGTGATGTTTTGAATCCGTGCCTCGTCCGCGCCTCGTACGTGGCACGGCCCGCACCCGCCACGTGCTAGAATAATCATCCTTTAATCGGTGCCTATGTGGCATATCAGAACGCTACAACAATTGGCGAGCATGGATTCGTCGGTAGGATGGTAACTAGCTACTGCGAAAGCCTCCCTGTTGATCTGAACTAATTTAGAAATTGTAAGTTCCCATGTCTCCTGAAACCTCCCACTTAGAGGGACACAGCGCCATTAAGAGAGGGACGTAATCAAAATATCTATTTATTAATTTATCTATCTATCCATTGAACCGTTCATAAGTCATGCATGTCTCATGAAGTTGGTTCTAAAACGTGAATTCGTCGATCGATCGGCGGAAAGCTGAACAAACTGGGCTGCCTCGAGTCTAACCTATGCAGCCATTGCATATTTTACATTTACATAAGCAAGTTCCTTGAATTCCTTCAGAACCTAAGTGGGTAAATCAGGCTATGGCTTTTCCTGGAATATTCATATTGTCTATGGAATAATCGTTGTTCGTTAAAATATATTTAAATGTCATTTCAGTTATCTTATCTGTGGTTACATAGTGTACCTAGGTGTGTCCTAGTGTTTTGTTTAAAGGAAGAGCGGCTCTTCCCGGTAGAAGCTGCTTTCCGAACCGGTGGTATAGGTTCTCCTAAAAGAAATTAATTAATTTTATTTCATGTCAATATTATTAAATAAAGAAAATTCTTTGCCCAAAGAATAAAATACTTAATGTAGGTAAATACAATATATCGTCATGTTACTTTCTTTGGACTTTTAAAGGTCTAACTCGTCGAGTTTATTGCTGGTTCTTTTTGTTAGGATTCGCCTGACTATTCAAAAGCAATTTGTATAAGTTTATTTGAATAAAAAGCCTTTTTCTTTGTATTCAATCTCAGCATAGCATCTATAGGAAACCGAATTTCAGCAATAACAATACTTTTAGCAAGCAAACATAATTACCTTACATAAAATTTAGATCGTAAAATAAAGATGCCTAATGTATGCGTACATTTACGACTTTTACAACTCTTCTTAGGTTCCGTACTATACGATATAGACTATCCAGTAAACAAAATTCTCTCTTTGAATACCTATATAAAGACAATAAATTATAGAGAAAATGGGAAAACTATACTTATAATTAAATTAATAAATATACCTACAACAAAGTCGAGAACAAGAGGGGATGAAAGTTCATTTCTATTTCACTTTGTCTGTATCGTGTTTAAACGTGGAATGAAAAAAAAACTATCACCTGAGTCGAGTGAGCCGTCTGATATCACCTTAACCTGTCTAAGTACTCGTACCTACTATATTTTCGCCAAAGCCTACATTAATTCCGATTTCAAACAAAATATAAAAAAGCAATCAAAACGCGGCTCCAACTTTATTAATTTCAGGAGCTATTTTCAAATTTTCATGGCGTCGGAAGTTCACCGCTATCGCCTATCAGTCTGTATACAGACACCGTACGGTACGAACGTCTGTTCGCGCTTATCTACGAAATATACGAAAACTCTTCAAAGTATCCGAACTTGCTAGAACACTTCTTTGTAGAAGACCTTAGCTGTACTTTAACCTTTGCCTAAATTAAAAATCTGAAAAAAAGAAAGATTGAACAATATAATATTGCAGAGCGAAACTTTAAAAGTGGAAATTGAAGTTCGAACGCGAAATAGTGTCTGTATTTTCATTAATTATGTAGTTTAATTAGAACTTTAGTTCAATGTGAATATTCTAGAGGACTGTATATAAAGCAGCTTGTACAGAATTATTGTAACAACTTTTTCAAGACCCCTTGCATGTAAAGGTAAGTGAACTTTTTAACTTTTTATTGTTGTTGTGTTGATGAAAAAATATCTGAAACTTAGTTTAACTTAATTTCTTAATTTAAACTCTTAGTTTATCGATTACAAACAAACAAAAAACTGTTTCCTCTGTTAGTTGTTTCTCTATTAGTATGTAGGTAATAGGAGAAATGCGTAAGCAACTCTATTTGTTTTTCTATTTTACTTCAAATTTTGTTCTTTCAGATAGGTAGGTACCTACTGCCAGTAAGTTGAGTAGGTAGGTACTAGGTAACTAGGTAGGTATAACTTTAGGAAAATTTTAAAAAAGGTGTGTCGTTTCACTCCTCTGCGCCAAAACGCCTCGAGTCTAAGCTCTTACGTCATTAATCATTTTGAAATTCACAACGGACTGCCGCATCCATTAGGAAAACAACGTGGGGATTTGTGTAACCTGCCTACCTGTAGGTTGTTTGGGTAGATTTTACCCTGTTTCACCTTAATGTATCTCTCTACGTGCTCTCTACGTACAGGAAAATCTTATTACCTACCTTGAATCATATTTAAAGTGGCATTTAAAAAAATGTTTTATACTTGTACAATCCATGCTAATATTATTAATGCGAAAGTGTGTCTGTCTGTCTATCTGCTAGCTTTTCACCGAATTTGATGAAATTTAGTACAGAGTTAGCTTACATCCTGGGGAAGGATATAGGCTACTTTAATCCCGGCAAATTAAAGAGTTCCCATGGGATTTTCAAAAAACCTTAATCCACGCGGACGAATTCGCGGGCATCATCTAGTAACATATGGCCCCGATTCTCTAGTCTCTGTCTAAACTAAATTTAGAGTATCTGCATCCCTTTCTTTTTACTAATGCTAAAAAAGGAACGGAACATGACTTTCACATTTAAAGACTCTAAATTTTAGTGCACAATACAAATTTAAACAGTAGGTTCGCGAGTGCGTGCTAAAATCACGGGTTTTACCATCTAAAAATTAAATTTAGAAATGTCAAACTGCTTCTGTCCTTTTCATATTACAATAGTAAGAAGAGGGTGCGAATACTCTAAAATTAGGTTGTGCTTAGAATCGGTGCCAATATGTACCTATAAAAATTAAATACAAGACTAATTATTTTTACAGTAGGTAAACGAAGAATTGGCAAAATTGAAGAGATAGGTACATTTTATCGAGTCATCATCATCATCATCAATAACCCATCACTTCGGTCCGTTAATGACCACGGGTCTCCTTTCAGAATGAAAAGGGTCTAGGCTATGGCCTAAAGCCGTAGCGTAGGCTTTTTTTTGTTATGGAAAATCAAAAAGTTCCCACGGGATTTTTAATACCTCAAATCCATGCGGGCGAAGCCGCGGGCTTCATCTAGTAACAAAATAAAAAATATTAATCCCGAAAGATAATTATTTTAGTTTATTTAATGGGTATCGGTACTCGTTTTGATCATCCCCAATTTTATTTTATCCGGCGGTTATACGGGAAATACATTACAAACCAATTTTGTGCCCGGTCAATCCCAATAACTAAAGTGGTGATAGAAAAATTACATTGGGTAGTGTAGGTCTATCCTCGAAATAGATTTTAGGTATTTGAGTTTTTCCAATTAGATAATATTTTGGTTTAGAAAATATAATACTAGCTGATGCCCGCGACTTCCTCCGCGTGGGATTAAGTTTTTTAAAGATCCCGTGGGAACTCTAAGATTTTTCGGGATAAAAAGTAGCCTATGTCACTCTCCGGGTCTTTATCTATACCCATGCAAAAAATCACGTCAATCCATTGCACCGTTGCGACGTGATTGAAGGACAAACCAACAAACCAACAAACTAACAAACAAACACACTTTCGCATTTATAATAAGGGTACTGATACTGATAATAAGGGTACTGATTTTCTCACTAGATTGTGGCTAATTCTGTTGTACACAATCTCTAAGCTAAATTAAATTGACAGCTCGAATCTATCCTTTTCCACAGGGAGCATCATGATTGGGTTGTCAATACATTATTGGACTAGACATTTTAGTTTCGCTAGGGAATGTGGCTTTTTTTTCACCAAAAAACACTTACAATATTGGTAAGCGCTTGGCGGCTTGTCTGAGCACTGCACATTCCTCTGTCGTTAGTAGTCTAGTATTCTAGGTAGGTATGTGTATATTGTGAACATAATGTAGGTACTTTAAAAATATGTACGCGTAAACAAATTTCAATTTCTGCATACGAGTTGGACCTCGCCACGCCAAAATTCACCATGCCACCGATCTCGATAAAATGGCTTGACGGACCATAGCGATAAAAGTCATTCTCCCGAGACCATCGCAATGCGGTCCAGCTCAATTCGGCATAGCTCGGTCCAATATACTGGATACTCTACTGTTCACAATCTCTAAACTTAACTAAACTGATAGGTCTAAGTCTAGTGCTTTCCTTTTCCGCCTACGAATAAACGAAACGATAGCAATACATTTTATATCTGCTATATTAGTTTAGTTTAGGGATTGTGTTACAACTGTGGCTAATTCCGTTGTACACAATCTCTAAACTAAAATGACACTTCTAAATCGATTGCTATCCCTTTCATTATGTTTCTTGCGGAAAAGGGTAGCACTAGATTTAGACCTGTTAATTTAGTTTAATTTGGAGATTGTGTACAAGAGAATCTGCCTCAAATAACCAGCTTATTTGTGCTACAATCATCTAAATTAAATGAATCCCTATGGTAATTGTAACTTGCGCTACGCATAAATCGTCCTCCCGCTACTACATATGCAGGTAAAACAAGCAACTAATAAATAATACGCTCCTCCACCACACAACATCACACAAACCCTCTAAAACACTACGGACGTTTCATTCCGACACCAGAGCAACCTCTGGAGACGTTGACTCTACAATGCACAATTCAACATATGTGGACACTACGGTGTCGGATGCATAGATCGGATATGCTACGGTGTTGGATGCTACGGTGTCGGATGCTACGGTTTTTAAGAGTTATAGATTATTATTGTTTGTTTGTTTTTAATCGAAAACTCTGAAACGAATGAACCGATCTTGATAATTCTTTCACCTAGGAAGGTACTTTATCTAATCTCTACCTTTCTTTTTCTTCAGCTATTACGAGTATGAAAGACTTCGTCTAATCAATCGCTAATTACAAACCTTAAATGCAGTTTTCTCCGGTCTGTAATTTCCTTTAAAAATCTTTTGATATTAAATTGACGTTAATTCCTTTAATAGTTTTAAGGTGACTGAAATTTCGTTTATATGTAGACAACTTCACCCGCGTGGATTTATGTGTTTAAAAATCTCGTAGAAACCGCTTTTTTTATTTACCACACAGAAAATTTGATGACCTTTTCCAGGACGGAAAATCTCTGAGCAAATTTAATTCCATTGTAAAATTTACTTTATGATCACGTTATTGTTCCTCTGATTTAATTTTGGGGAAAGTTTAACTTGTGATATTAATTCCAGTTCATTATATAATATTATCCTAGTATAATTAATTCATTAATTCATCCTATTCAGTTTTCTGTTGGTGGCTCTATATAATGAGGCTTCATTGTGTGGAAGTAAACCTTCTTAAGAGGGCATAGCGAAACAAAAAACCTGGCAAGTGCGAGTCGGACTCGCACATGAAGGGTTCCGTGCCATAATGTGCAGGAAATAACTTTTTATTTTTCTAAATTTTCATGGCAGCTATTTTGAAATTTTTATTAGGTATTTGTTGTTAAACCTAAATATAGTTTACGACAGGTTGAGATGGCAATTGGAGAACAGGTTGAGATGGCGATTATTTTGAGAACTCATACAAGCAGGTTTCCTCACGATGTTTTGTGAAGAAAACCTTTCAAACTACCTTTCAAACTTTCTTCGAAAGTTTGAAAGGTAAAGAGATAATCTTCTATAATATAAAAATGAATCACTAAATGTGTTGCTCATCGCAAATCTCGAGAACAGTTGAACCGATTTCGCTAATTCTTGTTTTATAATATTCCTTGAAGTACGAGGATGGTTTTTTTTTTAAATTTAAAAATTTGAATCGACTGTTAGGCGGGACGAAGTTCGCCAGGGCAGCTAGTATTATAATAAAATAATCTTTCCCGGTGTCTAAAATTCTCATACTACTTAATATATTATGACAGCCTGAGCCCTGAGGCCTTAGTAGAGCAGTGTTGTATGCTCTATTTCATATTGAAATAGAGCTTTGTATTGAATGAAGCCCCGGGATTTACCTTCAAATATAATTGTTTAGGTCTAAGTCCTCTCTAGTATCGGTTTCCTGGATATAGAATATATTATTACCAATTTCAATACACTTACACATAAGTCTATTATTTTGGCTTCACTAATTTAATTATCATCTTCATCATCATCAGCCTGTGGACGTCCACTGTTGGACATAGGCCTTCCCTAAAGAGCGCCACCACACCCGGTCCTCAGCCTTCCTCATCCAGCCACTTCCCACCAGCCTCTTTATATCGTCGGTCCATTGCGCTGGAGGGCGTCCCACACTACGCTTGCTTAAACGCGGTCTCCACTCAAGGACTTTCCGGCTGCTACGGCTATCGCCTCTACGACAGGCATGACCTTCCCACTGCCACTTCAGCTTGCTAATAGTTTGGGCTATGTCAGTGACCTTGGTTCTCCAGCGGATCTCCTCATTTCGGATCTTATCCCTCTAGGAAACATAGCCTCCTAACATAGCCCTCTCCGTAGCTCGCTGACCGCGACTTTGAATTTGTGGACAAGGCCGTTTGTTAGTGTCCACGTTTTAATTTAAGACGATGAAAGTTTTATTTATTTATTTATTTTTATTTATACCAAAAACATTTACAGTAAAGAGAAAGTGGACAGGGAAGCACTTATCTCTATGAGAGATCTCTACCAGTGACCCTTGGCAGTTCGAGAGGCTGTAAAGGGCGTAGAATAGGTATGAAAATAAATACTAGATAATAATATAATAATTATAATAATATAATAGATACTATGTAATATTATATGAGATATACATAAATTAAAGCAACTTATATAAACATAGGTACATACATAGTTTTCTCCATTTGAAGAGTTCAACAACTAGAATAACTGAAATTAACAGATCATTATCCTTTTTGCCGTTATATTATATCATCTCAGCATTCCCAACCCATCATGGCCCACTACTGAGCACGTCTCCTTTGAGAATGGAAAGGATTAGTCCACCACGCTGACCAAGTACGGATTAGTAGATATCACACAACTTTGAGAACATTATGGATAACTCTCAGGTACAGGTTTTTTCACGAATTTAATGGCTAGCGCGCACCACGGTGCAGCGAGTTTGTAAATTTGAATTTAAATGTATGAATATTCGGTGTGGAATTAATTCCGCAGTGCGCGCGCTTCTTTATACTTACAGTGCGACAAGACTATTTTGGCGCGTGGCGAAAATCGAAACTAACGTTGCCGTCAAGTGTCCCCTTTGTTCTTGTTTGAATATTCTAAGCTTTTGTTCTCCAAAAGCGCCCCCTGTCAGTGTCAAGTGGCAAGAGAGCCTTATCGCACTGTAGTTCTATATTAGTCCACAGATTTTGCAGGGAAAAAAACGCACGGAACTTTACCGTGGTGCGCGCTAGCTCTGAAAAGTTAGAAGTGCCCGAACCCTGGACTCCCTGAATAGGAGACTGACGTGTTAACCACTTGGCTATCACCGCTTTTATACCTTCTTTTAATTACTATAGTAAGATTATAATATCATAGTCTGTTGGCACAGAATATCAAACATATAGCCATAATATAATAATCCCGTGTACGTGATACAGTTAAGTCACACAGAATCCAGCGATTAGATAAACGAGGGGACTAATGCCGCTGGCAGTAAACCGTGATAATGACCAGAAGTAATGGCCCTTTATACGAGAATATTATATTAATAGACGGTAACAAATGGCCTGCTTTCTAGAATTTCATTATCCTTGTGTCCTCGGAAAAATTGGGCCAAATTAGCGGTTGAATTGCCAGATTTTGGCCTTTGACAGTGATAAGCCGGTAGCCTTGTGGTAAGGACGTCGGTGGTTCGATCCCGGGCATGCACCTCTAACTTTTTGGAGTTATGGGCGTTTAAGCAATTAAATATCACTTGCTTTAACGATGAAGGAAAACATCGTGACGAAACCTGCATGTATGAGAGGTCCCCATAATGTTTTCAAAGGTGTGTGAAGTCAGCCAATCCGCACTTGGCCAGCGTGGTAGACTATAGTCAAAACCCTACTCACTCACTCTGAGAGGAGACCGGTGCTCTGTAGTGAGCCGGTGATTGGTTGATCATCATGATGATGATGATGATGAGACTTTGACATCGTGATTTTGTAAATAGAAGTAGCCGATGATGATAATGAGACATGGTTCCAGCGCAATAGCAATTTGCGGGACTTATACAATATTTTTTGCAACATTTGCCACAAAAAAAACAATTTTAAACAAGAAAATGTGTGGTTTACGGCCCCAAATGAACTCTACTCATCGTTTGTTACGCCTATCGTGGAGCACAAGCACATCGCTAATGTTCTTCCGTAGTCATTCTATTTACAATTCAACTGCTTTCTCACTTTGCCTAATTACACTTGTGCAAAGTGGCTCATATTTCAAGTTAGTTACTCGTACTCGCCAGCACTAACTGCTGTTGGTGCACTATGCCAATTGGCAAACTAGGTTTTGGCAATAGGTACGTGGTCTTAATACTGTTTAGGTAAATGCAAGGTTATTAATTAAGTATGGTGTTTTTGGTAGGTAATTAATTACTCAAAATCTTTATATTGGTAGGATTTTATAGCTTAACGAATAATTAACGAGTAACGAATGATAAGTCCTTTCGGCAGTGTTTTCAGTAGATTACAACATGGAGTTATTCAAGGGACGGACCAAGAAATTCCTGAAAGGCCGGAAACGCATTGGCGGTTAATCAAGTGCTGCAAATGTTCATAGGCGGCGGTAGGCAATGCCTTAACATCAGGTGACCCGCCTGCTCGTATGCTCGCAATTTAAAAAAAAAAATTGAAAAATTGGGTCTTATTCCTTGTCTACATTCTAAAGGGAATCTTTTGCCAACTTTCACCTTTCTAGGTCCAAGGGTTTTGGGGTGAGCGTTGATGAGTATTTTTCTTTTTGTGTATATTTAGATATTAAGCACTTGGTTATTATTCAGATCTATCAACATCATTTTATTTTTGAATTTAGCTTGAGCACTACCTGTACTCAGGGAAATAGAGAATTCCTGTAGTCCTATTCAAAGCCAATTTTTGAGTGAATCATATTTATAACAATGTTGTAAATTCATTTGACGATACAAAAGTACTTGTAAAAGTTTATTTGAAAAAAAAAAACTTTCACTTCTAGTGTTTTATTGTGTTTCATTTCAGTTCTAGTTTCATTTAAGGTGACCAAGAAGATCGGGGAGAAATTGTTCTGATTTATGCCTTAAATATATATTATTACAGGAAACACTTAACTACAGAAACTTATTATGTAGTATTATTCCATCTCACCTGATACAAACCAGAGCAAGGAGAGCATTAAGGGTGAGATCTATAGAGCGCACTCTGACTTTGCTTAGACTTAAGACAGAGTTAAAACGAGACAGATGTATATCTCTGACATAAATCTGTCTCGTTTTAACTCAATCTTAAGTCTGAGCAAGTCAAAGTGCGCTCTCTAGATTTCAGCCTAAGTATTTATAGGTAGCAGGTTGGAGGTATTGAATTTGGTGTAGGAATTCAAATCATGCCATGTGTTAATAGCTGCCCCGAGTTGCTTATAGTTTACAGTAAAACCAAACATGTAGATTGGAGAGTGGACGGAGATGTTTCATTGTCGCAAAGTTCGTTTGTTTCACTTCGGTTTCCACAGCTGCTCTAGCTCTGAAGTTAATATTTGACGCTGCAGAAGTACCATTCATACCAAAATACATATTGAAAATTGTGGGTGGATGTGCTGCCAGATGTTACTAATACTTTGTACAGCATACATATTATACATGTATATCATGAATATAATTTATTTTATTATTTACTAGCTGATTGATACCCGCGACTTTGTCCGCGTGGATTTATATTTTTCAAAATCCCGCGGGAACTCTTTAGTTTTCCGGGTTAAAAAGTAGCATATGTGTTAATCCAGGGTATAATCTATCTCCATTCCAAATTTCATCCAAATCTGTTAAGCCAGTTTTGCGTAATTGAGTAACAAACATCCAAACATCCACACTTTCACATTTATAATATTAGTAGGATTTAAAAACAAAGATACATTTTAAATATTAAATTACTGACTGGTCCGGTGCATCACAAAAACCCGATCAAGTTTGTCCATACACCGGCATTCCTTGTGTTCGCTCGTTATATAGGATACCTAATCGTAGGTACACTAATTTAATCACCCCTTAACACTAAAATTATTTCTAACTCATACTTTACTTTACTTTTCGTGGTCAAGCGTGCGCCTATAATGAATAAAAAAAAAAACTTTAATGTAGGTTTTCATTTACACTTAGCTTCAAACCTCTTATAAAATTTGAATCAAGAAGATTTGACTCCGCTTAATGAAGAAAGGCGGTTGTTGTTTATCGATACCAAAAACAATTTTGTAAAATTCTTGCGAATTTCTCAAAATAGCTTTCACTCTAAGTTATTTGAGATACCTATTCCCAAGCAGCTCGACTTTTTCAATTATTTAATCATTGGAAATATAATATCTAATGATGCCTTGAATTTCCTGAACGAAACATTGTGGGTAGGTATTCAGTTTCTCAACTTTTTTAAATTGAAAGCTAGGTGGTACCCGCGACTTCGTTGGCGCGTATTTCAATTTTCCGGGATAAGAAGCTTTCCTATGTCTGTTTCAGAAATACAAGCTATCTCTGATAATATACAAGGTGTAACCAGAACGCTAGCAAAAATGATATGATATCACAAAAGAAAACGTGAACAATATTAAAAAAAACCGGCCAAGAGCGAGTCAGGCTCGCATAATGAGGGTTCCGTACTAAGTTCACGATATATTGCAAATAAAACATCTGACTGGCGCTAGAGGTCAACGAACGTTGCGTAAGTAGGCAACTCGGATTCAATGCCGCGTCGTAGGTGGGGCGGCATTGACCCGAGATTTACACGCTATTCTTTGTGGATTTGAAAAATACTAAATGAGGCGAAGGGTTATTGGATTGTATTTAGGAAGTGTAACAATACCTAACGCTAAGTTTTTGCTAGCGTTCTGGTAATAGAGTAATAGAGATCCCTACGAAAATTGTAATATGCTACCCGTGTGAAGCTGGGACAGGTCGCTAGTCCGCTATAAAGATGAGAGCAATTCTCAGTAATTTCATTAGAAGATTCTTGTAAACATATCGTTTGAAACATTTCACTGAACGCGTGCCTTCTTTAATGAAATTGCGATTCGATGCGAAATCATTTTTAACTAGCTTATGCTCGCGGCTTGTCCGCGTGGACCACACAAATTTCAAACCCCTATTTCACCCCCTCAGGGGTTGAATTTTCAAAAACCCTTTCTTAGTGGATATAAGAAGAAAGAAAGAAAGAAAGAAAGAAAGAAAAGACGTTTATTAATACAAATTATGCCACACATCACAACTTAAGCTAAGAGCTGGTTATTCCGGCGCTTCTTCCACCTGAGAACAAGCAAAAGAAGCGCCGGAACAAACTGTCATATTGTGTCATAATAGCTATCTGCATGCCAAATTTCAGCCCGATCCGTCCAATAGTTTGAGCTGTGCGTTGATAGATCAGTCAGCCAGTCAATCCTTTTATATATTTAGATTCCGTAAGACGCACATAACTCGGGAAAGTTAGTGATGCATACTCGGAATCTAGCAACGAACCCCGCGAAAAGGCGGCCCGAAGTCTTAACCAATAAGTAAAATTGTGCCATCAAAATATGAATACAGTCGATTAATCGAATTAGATCACCCCTAGGGGGTTGCCAATTTTTATTAAAAGAAATCATAGAGTTATGATATTGAAATAGAGTATATCTGATTTCCAAGGAGGTAAATAAAGGGTACGGACTTCCAAAAACGAGTATCATTTATTTTATACTAGATGATGCCCGCGACTTTGTCCGCGTGGATTTAGGTTTTTAAAAATCCTGTGGGAACTCTTCAATTTCCCGGGACAAAAAAAAAGCCTATGTATGTCACTCGCCAGGTCTTTGACTATACCCATGCAAAAATAATGTCGAAATGTTGCTCCATTGCAACCTGATTGAAGGACAAACCAACAAAACAAACACACTTTCGCATTTATAATATACTAGCTGATGCCCACGACTTCGTCCGCGTGGATTTAGGTTTTTAAAAATCCTGTGGGAACTCTTCAAGTTCCCGGGATAAAAAAAGCCTGTCACTCTCCAGGTCTTTGACTATACCCATGCAAAAATAATGTCGAACTGTTGCTCCGTTGCGACCTGATTGAAGGACAAACAAAGCAATAAGCCAACAAAACAACAAACATTTAATATGGGTAGTGATGGTTTTGCTCATAAAAGTTAAAGTATTTCCAACTAAACGAATCTAATCCTTTGTGGTCCAAATACTCGTAGTTTATAGGAAGCTTAAGAGCTGTGACAGTTAGTTTTAATGATGAAACTTCGATCGTTCCGCGGTTTCATTAAGAGAGGCACGCGCCCTGAAATGTTTCAAGAGCTGGACCGTCGAGTCACGTGTACCAACGTTCAGTACCCATATTATAAATGTGAAGGTGTGTTTGTTTGTCCTTCAATCACGTCGCAACAGAGCAACGGATCGACGTGATTTTTTTGCATGGGTATAGCACACGAGTAGATAGTTAAAGACGGCCACTTAGTATCCGTATTATAAATGTGAAAGTGTATTTGTTTGTTGGTTTATTGGTTAGTTGGTTAGTTGGTTTGTCCTTCAATCACGTCGCAATAGAGCAACGGATCGACGGGACTTTTTGCATGGGTATAGTTAAAGACCTGGAGAGTGACATAGGCTACTTTTAGTCCCGGAAAATCAAAGTGTTCCCACAGGATTTTTAAAAACCTAAATCCACGCGTACGAAGTTACGGGCATTAGCTAGTTTACTATAATGGTTAGTCGATCACTTTGCAGCAGCTGTGTGAATAACTATGACCTTAGTTTCACCTTCCAAGTGACCTAAGTTCACAAACTTTCATCATTTACAAATGAACGTCTTACAGTTCTATAAGTTCTTAAGTATGGGTCACCTGGAAGAGATCACTAATTTAGCGATTAGGCCACCTATTGAACTATTAATGGTAGTGATTTATTTAATCCTTTGTCGTCGAAATAGTTCATAGCAAGCTTATGCGAGTCGGACTCGCACACGAAGGGTTCCCTACCATCGTGCAAGACATAACACTTTTTTTCCATGGCGGTCATTTTGAAATTTTTATTAGATACTAGATGATGCCCGCGTCTTCGTCCGCGCGGATGTAGGTTTTTTAAAATCCCGTGGGATCTCTTCAACTTTCCGGGATAAAAAGTAGACTATGTCCTTCCCGGGATATAAGCTAAGTCTGTACCAAATTTTATCAAAATCGGTTGAACGGTTGGGCCGTGAAAAGCTAGCAAACAGACAGACAGACACACTTTCGCATTTATAATATTAAGTATGGATTTTGTTCTTATAGCGGCAATAGAAATACGCATTCGGTGAAAATTTCAGCTCTCTATCTATTACGGTTCACGAGATACAGCCCGCTGACAGACAGACGGACGGACAACGGAGTCCTATAGTAACACCACTTAATTACGGGTTCAGTACCTGGCAGCCTTCGTGTACTGAACCCTGTAAAAATCAAGGAATTCAACGTCGCCTTCACCCTCCCGCAACCCTTACAAAGCCATCGAGTTCATATTATTACAATAAAAGATATAGAGGTCATTATCACAATAGCGAATTTCTCCAACATCACTTAACTACAGGAAAAAAAATTCGATCAAGCGCAAATTCTCCATTAAAAACACATTATTGTTAGCTGGCAACATAGATGTTTGCCCACGAGATGTTTTTTTTATAAGTAGTTTTAGCTAGGTATTTGTTTCCTTATCTTAGCATTCTCATTAAGAAACATCAGATTTTGAAAATTCACATGTTTTCTGGCGATAACTCAAAAACTACTTTTTGCAATAGCTACTTTTTAGAAAAAAGACGGCAGTATTTTGTACTGGTACAACGAAAAATAAAATAACTGAAACACAGTTATCATTTAAGTACCTATGTGGTGAGAAAATGCGCATTAGATGCGAAGCTTCAATGGGGCACCCATATATCAACTCTTGCTAGCAAATTAAGCTCTGCCGCTTACGCTGTTAGAAAGATTCGGCAGTTAACTGACGTGGAAACCGCAAAGATAGTATATTTTGCTTACTTCCATAGTATTATGTCTTATGGAATCTTAATATGGGGTAAAGCGGCAGATATTGGGAGAATTTTTGTATTACAAAAAAGGGCAATACGCGCAATTTATAACTTAAGACCACGCGATTCCCTTCGAGAGAAATTTAAGGAAATAAATATCCTTACTGTAGCCTCTCAATATATTTATAATAACATAATTTTTGTAAGACAAAATATTCTTAGTTACAAGAAAATTGGTGATCTACACAATAGGCTAACTAGAAACAGAGACAAACTTGCAGCTCCTGCCTTCCGCCTCAGGAAAGTCCAAAAGTCATTTGTGGGTATTGGTATTACCTTTTATAATAAAATCCCGCAAACTATTTTGGACTTACCTTTGCACAAGTTTAAAAAATCTATTAAAAATATGCTCCTGAAAAAAGCATATTACACAATTGAAGATTATCTAAATGATAAAAGAGCGTGGATTTGACCTGCAGCTCGTTCCAGCAACGCACAAGACTGCAAATACTATTTTATACATGGCATAATTTTGTACCTATATCAAATATTTGAAAAGAGCAACCGCCGAGTTTCTTGCTGGTTCTTCTCGGCAGGAAAGGCATTCCGAACCCGTGGTAGATGCATCCGACTATTCGTAAGCACTTGTAAAAGTTTATACGAATAAAAAAAGATTTTCATTTTCATTTCATTTTCATTGCGTGATGGTCGGCACCGGGTCGGCACGTCCACTCAGCTCAAACTCTCGTCCTTTCATATCCGGGCTTACACTGTTCAGGATTATAAATACCTACTACGTATATCTATAGGTACCAACTTATTCTAAGACCTTGAGGTATTGATTAATAGAGATGCAGGTGTTACATCAAAATCATATTTTTTTTGGGTTCCGTACCTCAAAAGGAAAAAGGGAACCCTTATAGGATCACTTTGTTGTCTATCTGTCTATCTGTCGGTCGGTCTGTTAAGAAACCTACAGGGTAGGTACTTCCCGTTGACCTAGAATCATGAAATTTGGCAGGTAAGTAGGTCTTATAGCAGACATTAGGGGAAAAATCTGAAAACCGTGAATTTGTGGTTACATTACACAAAAAAATAATTGTGGTCTAATAATTAGTATTGATATGAACTAATAATAATTAGTATTTTCAGTTTTCGAAGTGAGATAACTATATCAAGTGGCGTATCATATGAAAGGGCTTCACCTGTGAACAGGTGAAGAACACAGATTTTTATTTATTTTTCTGCATCATAGTTTTTGAACTATCGTGCAAGATCTTGCAAAAAATACGACTGTACGGAACCCTCGGTGCGCGAGCCTGAATCGTACTTGGTTAATTTTTTATTTAATTCATGTAGGACAACTGTACCTCTTATGTATGTCGGTATAGTAGGTACGATAGGTCGAGATAGCAATCGGGGTATGAGGCGGAGGGTCGCCCCGCACACCCGCATATTACGCGCTCGCCTGCACCGGATTAGCGTGGAGGCTGTGCGGGTGTGCGGGACGCTCCCTCCCCGATTGCCATCTCGATCTGTCGCATACTATACACAGGTTTGGTTTTGTGCATTCATGATTGGTTGGTGACTCAAAATGGTTAACTGAGATTTTTCGTCTCTCTCATTTGTATGGGATTAAGTAACAGAGAGAGCCCTATACTAACTTCTTTCCGTGGATAGAGTACAGTATGCGATAAACATACAAAGCGGTTAAACGTCTTATAACACCCCTCTTTATGCGTTGGGGGTGAAAAAGTATGAATGGATCCTCTCAGACAGTACGCGGCGTGCGCGAACTGACTCCCTTGAAAAAGGACCCCGGGTGGGTTCGAAACTAGTCGGGCTAAGGTCGACTAAATACGTGAGTAAACCCGGTGACAGATATTGTATATAATGGAAATCACTCACGATAGTTTAAACGCTAAAACGCGGCAGAAAGTAATGTACATCGACATTTAGAAAGAGATAGCAGATTTGTAGAGCATTGTCTCTGTCGTTGAAACCGATAAAACGTCACATAGGTATGAGTGACAGAGACAACGCTCTACAAAGCCGAAATGTCACTCTAAAGGCCGATGTACATTACTTTCTGCCGCGTACCTACTGTATTACTTTTGCAGGACATTACCACCTCTAATAGTATTTCTAGTTCAAGGCACCCCTCGGTTCTAAGTAGGTACTTTATTCCCAAGCCAGGCCACGATGTGAATACAACTTAGTAATGAAATATCTTGAAAAGTAATCCGCAATCGAGTTCAATCGGAGAACTTTGATGTTTTCACGAGTCACGACTTCATTTCTAAACCTACGCTTTGAATGTTGTGGAGAAATTAAGTGAAATTAACTGTTATAAATGAAACCTAAATAATATAAGTAGGTGCCTATCTATCAAAATTTATTTCATAGATATAACTTACTTTTAATACCTTGGATATCAAACAGTTTAAACCACTATCAATTTACAAAACTAAATTCAAGCTATTTTATTTATCCTCCATTTGATGTGTTTATTTATTATTAGTAATATTTTATATTCAAATAAACTTTTACAAGTATTTTTGAATCGTTGAATCATAGCGCCATCATTATCATGATCAAACCATCGCCGCCGGCTCACTACAGAGCATGGTTCTCCTCTCAGAACGAGAAGGTTTTAGGCCATAGTCCGCCACGCTGGCCCAGTGCGGATTGGTAGACTTCACACACCTTCGAGAACATTATGAAGAACTGTCAGGTATGCAGGTTTCCTCACGATGTTTTCCTTCGCCGTTATAATATTTTTTGTGCTGCATAATAAATAGAACTATGTATAATTAAATCACGTCGCTATAAGAGAGGTATACGTACTTAGAATAGAATAGAACAGAATGTTTTTTATTCATGTAAACTTTTTACAAGTGCTTATGAATAGTCAGGTAGTTTTAATTTACCACTGGTTCGGAATGCCGTTCCTACCGAGAAGAACCAGCAAGAAACTCGGCGGTTGCTCTTTTTAATTTTTCAATTTACAATGTTATTATACCGTACTATACAAGCCATTGCAGCCCCGTACATTGCTGGAGCGAGTCAAATCCAAGCTTTTTATCGTTTACATAGTCTGCGACTGTATAATATGCTTTTTTTAGGAGCATACTTTTAACACATTTTTTAAACTTGTGTAAAGGCAAGTCTAAAATTGCTTGTGGAATTATATTATAAAATATTACACTCATTCCCACAAATGACTTTCCCACCTTCCAGAGGCGGAGCGCAGGAGTAGCTAGCTTATTTTTGTTTCTAGTTTGCCTATCATGGAGATCACTGTTTTTTTTGTAACTGTGAATGTTTTGTCGTACAAAAATTATATTATTGTACCTAAATATATTTGGAAGCTACTGTAGAATGTAACTATATGTATATTGCGGGCATCAGCTGGTTGTAAAGACTTCTTACACGTACCTACGCGGTACGCACGTCCTGAATAGTTGCTTCCATCTGAACAAAAATGAGTTGCACTCAAATCTAACAAAAAGTTTTAGTACTTATCGATCCATAACGTTAAGACATATTTTAGTTTAAACTAGCTTATGCTCGCGACTTCGTTCGCGTGGACTACACAAATTTCAAACCCCTGTTTCGAGCCTTTAGGGGTTGAATTTACAAAAATCTTTTCTTAGCGGATGCCTACGTCATGATAGCTATCTGCATGCCAAATTTCAGCCTGATCCATCCAGTAATTTGAGATGTGCATTGATGGATCAGTCAGTCACCTTTTCCTTATATATATTTAGACTAGCTTATGCCCGCGACTTCGTCCGCGTGGACTACACAAACTTCAAACCCCTATTTTACCCCTTTGGGGTTGAATTTCCAAAAATCCTTTCTTAGCGGAAGCCTACGTCATAATAGCTATCTGCATGCCAAATTTCAGCCCAATCCGTCCAGTAGTTTCAGCTGTGCGTTGATAGATCAGTCAGTCAGTCAGTCAGTCAGTCAGTCACCTTTTCTTTTTATATATACAGACTAGCTTATGCTCGCGACTTCGTCCGCGTGGACTACACAAACTTTAAACCCCTATTTCACCCCTTTGGGGGTTGAATTTTCAAAAATCCTTTCTTAGCGGATGCCTACGTCATAATAGCTATCTGCATGCCAAATTTCAGCCCAATCCGTCCAGTAGTTTCAGCTGTGCGTTGATAGATCAGTCAGTCAGTCAGTCACCTTTTCTTTTTATATATACAGACTAGCTTATGCTCGTGACTTCGTCCGCGTGGACTACACAAACTTTAAACCCCTATTTCACCCCTTTGGGGGTTGAATTTTCAAAAATCCTTTCTTAGCGGATGCCTACGTCATAATAACTATCTGCATGCTAAATTCCAGCCCGATCCGCCCAGTAGTTTGAGTTGTGCGTTGATAGATCAGTCAGTCAGTCAGTCAGTCATTCAGTCAGTCAGTCACCTTTTCCTTTTATATATATAGATTCCCTGCGGATCCCCCTTTTGATTCCACGAGTACATTAATTATGCATACGATAATCATTAAACTTTAATCGTAAAGGGTCAAAATTCAAATTAGTTTGAAATGCAAACACCAAATTCCCAAAAGGTCCGGCTAATGTGGATACTCTCATAATATCAAAATTAGCAAGTAATTATGCCTCAGTATACCTATCTATATCTGTGCTAGTTACGAAAATGTATGCGGGTTTAATTAGGAAATTTTTACGTGTTTTTATTTCACGCATCGTGTGTATTGCAGGCTTTTAAATTCTGTCATCAATATTGCTGAAGTGGCGATGAAAACTTTTCGCCAACGTCGCCAACTAAATTAGTGAGTTGTCTACTTGTCCTATTTTATAGTGACAAGTTTCATAAAGGAGTTAAGTTTTCATGTTTCGTCGAATAAAGTTTGTATGAACTTTGGACTTTGTCGTCGCTTCTTCTAATAGTCTGTGCCTTGTTTTTTGGGGGTCATAATCTTATTATCGCCAGTAATATAATATTGTTGAGTTACAGAGGTTACTCACTATTGAGTGAGTTCATGGAACAGTAGACCTTATCTGTTTACTTGCACAGAATAAAGACTTCATAATTTAATAAGTTTGTATAACAGTCAATCCCAAAAAGGTATTTATCCTGAAAGACTATTTAAGACGATGATAACGTACCAGGATCAAAGGTATTAAGAGATATCATCTTATCGTGTTAGGTGGCTTAAAAACTTTTGGGAGGTTAAATGTTATCATCGCCAAATAATTCATCGAGATTTATATAGTAATCGAAAGTTGAAAAAATTATTTGTTCATGAACAAATTTTTTTTTTGTGATGTAACCACAAATTCACGGTTTTCGGATTTTTCCTCTTATGTGTGCTATAAGACCTACCTACCTACCCAAGGTCTACGGGAAGTGCCCTGTAGTAGGTTTCTTGACAGACAGACAACGACGTGATCCTAGATAACGGTTCCTTTTTCCTTTTGTGGTACGGAACCCTAAGAACGCAAAAAGTCTCTTTGTTTCATAGTATCTACAGCTTACATCTATATGTCTTGAGCCTTAGGTAAAAAACAAAACAACTACACGTATCCCAAAGCGATCATTCATATTATCTCACTTTGAGAATTAATGTAAAAACTGTCTATCGTGTATTTTAATCCAAGCTTCGAATGGTTTTATTTCAATGGGAAAACTTTCGGCTTAATGGATTTTTGGTTGGAATCACGTAAAATATGATAGCCGAGATATAGTATGACCAGCAATTTGGTTTTGACAGGGTTGACATGATCGACATCGTTATGGAACATGATTGGGGCTAATTGAGGCTTTGTGTATACAATTTGCCTCACATTTTTATTTATTAATCTGGCTGTATCTTATATACAACCAGATTAATAAATAAAAATAAATTAAAAGAATGTTCTATTCCTACTTGCCTACCTATACATATAATCAACAACATCAACAACATCATTAAGCCATCGCCGGCTCACTACAGAGCACGGGTCTCCTCTCAGAGTGAGAAGAGTTTTGGCCACAGTCTACCACGCAGCACGCTGGCCATGTGCGGATTGGTAGACTTCACACACCTTTGAGAACATTATGGAGAACTCTCAGACATACCTACAGGTTTCCTCACGATATCTTCCTTCACCGTTACCGCAAGTGATATTCAATTAATTAAAACGGACATAACTCCGAAAAAGTTAGAGATGCTTGCCCGGTATCGAACCACGACCTCCGATTAGAAGGCGGACTTCCTAACCACCAGGCTATCACAGCTTGTTATGTAACATGATTGGGGCTAATTGCGGCTTTGTGTATACAATTTGCCTCATTTATCTTATATTCAGCCAGATTAATAAATAAAAAGATTATATTCTCCCGCCTGCTCGCTAGCTCGCTATCTGTATTTAAGAAAAATATATACCTAGCATATAATAAATATATACCTTCTATACATATAGTTATATCCCAAGTTAGAGTTATATTATACTAAAATATGATAGAACTCGCATGATTAGTAATTTGGTTTCGGAGAGAAATGATCAACATCGTTATGAAATATGATTGGGGCCAGTGATTAGGGCTAATTGAGGCTTTGTATATCAATTTCCCTCATTTATTTTAGCTGTGATAACCTAGTGGTTAGGACGTCGGCCTTCTAATCGGAGATCGGGGGTTCGATCCCGGGCGCGCACCTCTGACTTTTCGGAGTTATGTGCGTTTAAATTAATTAAATATCACTTGCTTTAACAGTGAAGGAAAACATCGTGAGGAAACCTGCATGCCTGAGAGTTCTCCATAATGTTTTCAAAGATGCGTGAAGTCTACCATGGGTTGGGTTGATCATGATGATGATGATGATTTTAACTAGATTAATAGGGTAAAGAAAACTAAGTATATATAAACGTATATTCAGATATTCTATTGAATTTCAACATGGGGCGGACCAACAAATTCCTGAAAGGCCGGCGACGCATCGGCGTTCCTCTGATGCTGCAAATGTTCATGAGCGGCGGTAATCACTTAACATCAGGGGATCCGCCTGCTCGTTTGCTCGCTATTTTTATTTTTAAAAAAATTGCCTCGTATCGTCGTCGTCTAGAACCAATAGACGTCCACTGCTGAACATAGGTCTCTTGTAAGGACTTCTAAAGTCCGCGACAGGTTGATATGGCAATCGGCGTATGAGGCGGGGGGACGCCGCACATCCGCACATCCGCACGTCACGGCTGTGCGGATGTGCGGGGCGTTCCTTCCCCGATTGCAATCTCGACCTGTCGCGTACTATAAACGCCACGGTCTTGCGCTGCCTGAATTCTGCAACTCCCAATGACTCATTAGATATCTCTATCCACCTAGTGGGGGTCTGCCAACAATACGCTTCTTAAATGCGAGGTCGCCATTCCAACACTTTGGGATAGCAACGGCTAAGTATGTACCCCTCCTACTGACTTCAAAAAAAAAATTCAAATTCAAAAATATTTATTTCGGTAGAACAATTTTACATAGTACGTAGAAATTGGGACCATACCAGTAAGTGACTAGTATTAGTACTAGTACTTGTAGCAGGCGACCGGGACCCCCCGCTCTTCTTTTCTTCTTCGAACTATTGCATTTTCTTTCGCACACAGACCACCAGAGGTTGAATTCTCTGTGATTTCGCACCAAAATGCCTTTCAAAATACCTAATGAATCTTGTTTTTTTTCTCCGAAGATTAATGTCTAATGAACCATTAAAAGAGTTTAAAGTGCTTGCGAGGCGAAGTAAATCACTGGGAACGTTTATCGGCGGTAAAAGTTTCGAGGGACGAAGACAGCTAACATACGGTTAGTAGTTAGTACTGATAGGTTAGGAATTTCTCATTACACACATAAAAACACTAATACAAACATTGACTTACATATTACTTCGTATGGACAGGGTCATTGAACAAACAAAATGGCATCGACTCAGTGGTGATTTAGCACCAATGCAACCTCAGTAACGTCTGGAACGGGTCGTTCATTAGCATGTAAGAGGTGGCGCTGATTTATTTGGTTCCAAAACTGTGAAAAATTTTGTTCGCTTGGGCATATCTTGTCATTTATATCGATGAATACAAAATGTTTTCTTTGACATCTAGAAGAAGAGAGAAATTCCATTCGGACTCAAAAAATCGTATTCGGATTCAAAAATGTATAGGTACATATGTCGTAACTCATAACCACTAGGCTATCATGGCTCGAGTAAAGATTTCTGCAAGAAACCCATTTATCTCTTTTGCCCATGCATACATTTTATATTTTTGTTTACACAAGACGATGATGTTATATTATTAAAGTGGGTATTATTTATCACATTTGTTTATCCTTAAAGGATGGTCTGTCAACAAAGAACATCTGGGACTTAAAAGGGTTTCCATAGGTATAATAATATGTATACTCGCATTGCAGCAGAAACCTTTTAAGCCCTTATAATATCCATAACGACATGACAGACCAAACAAAACACAATTCACAAATGTACAAAAATGAAATATGAATGTATTTTATGTTACCAAACAATTTTTTATGATATTTCTTTTGTTGAGGACATGTTTTTGTCTCTATTTACTAGACAACTGATAGTGGAGAGCCTTTGGAGAGCGTTCAATCACAGAGTAAATATGATATAACGTACAGAGGTTCGACGTAGCCCAAACAGAGTAATCGAGCGATGCGGGACGAAGGTGTGACCCGAACTGACTACGTAGTTAGGGTCTTATGTTGAAATGTCGTTGTGGCCCTCATTTACCACGAGATCAAAGGCGTCGGACTACTGTGTCTCTCTTTATACTGTGCTAGTAGAGTCATTCTCATGCTGCACGTGGTACCATGCAGATTTGTCTGTCTTGACGGGTTATAGCAATCAAGCTTATTGTTGCTTGTTTTAGGTACATGCACTACATGATGGATTTCCGCAAAGTAACGTCTGCTCCTATCCAATATTAATTTTGGGTGTGTATGTGTATGTGTGTGTGTCAATATCACTGTTAGTTGCTATGATAGTCCGTTATAATGGGAACATGACCTCCTCCTTACAAATTCCTCACATTTACGTCACTACAGCTTACAGTAATATATCAAGTAGCCCCATTTCCGAGAAGATTTACGAAGAAACGTCAAACCCCACTTTAAAATAGATTAATGTTGACACGCGGGATGACTGGGCTTCTGATAAAATTTATTTTCAGTACTTATATCAGGTAGGTGAGATCACTTACACTTGAAATTTTGGGTCACTGTAAAATTCGAATAGAATAAAATTGTTAATAATAGATAAATCATAGTCTCCTCGCGAAAGCTGAGACGGAGAAAAGCGTAAGTATCAGGCTCACATAAAATGAAAGATCTGTTAAAATACCTACTCGTTCAGTTTCAAAGTTACATAGTTTCAAGAATTTACATAAGTACAAATCTTTAAACCCGTGTAATTTTGAAACTAGTTATTTTTAGGAAAACTGTCTAACCGTAGACATAGATATTAGTTACTAGAGGATTCCGTCGACTTCGTCCGCGTGGATTAAGGTTTTAAAAAATCCCGTGGGAACTCTTTGATTTTCCATGATAAAAAGCTCCCTATGTCAATTTCTGGGATGCAAGCTACCTTTGTACCAAATTTCATACAAATCGGGCCATGAAGAATCCCGTGGGAACTCATTCATTTTCTGGAATAAGTAGCCTATATGTCCGTCCCTGGGATGTAAGCTAGCTCCGTACCAAATTTCATCAAAATTGGTTAAACTGTTGGGCCGTGAAAAGCTAGCATACAGACAGACGGACAGATACACTTTCGCATTTATAATATTAGTATGGACGAGAACATTTTTTTTCTTAAATAAAAGCGAGAAAACGAGCAGGCTGGTCCCCCGATGTTAAGTGCCGCTCATGAACATTTGCAGCCACTAGCCAATGCATTGCGGGCCTTTCAAGAATTTGTTGGTCCGCCCGTTGAACAACCCTAATCTATGTTATTGTTTAGTGGGAACACTGCCGAAGGGAGTTGAATCCACAGTTTGCATGTGCTTGGAAAGAAGGATCTGGCACAACGGACGGTCGAAGTGCACCCGGCACCCAGGTAGTGAGGGTGAAATTACTTACGGTGGCGTGTGGTGCGGTTGTAGAAAAAGGAGGGTGGAATGAAAGTGTCCACAAAATTACAAATTTGATCGGTTAATATTCAAAAGACAACCAAACTACGATTGTATGATGCGAAAGACGAAGAGGCCTCTGTTAGTTTGTATGCGAACGATGAAAAGGTAAGCCGGGTCGCCGGCTTTTGTCTGTTACTTGTTCTGTGCGACAAATAAGTGTTTCGTATATGTATTTAAATATATTAAAGGAAAAGGTGACTGACTGGCTGACTGACTGACTGACTGATCCATCAACGCACAGCTCAAACTATTGGAGGTATCAGGCTGAAATTTGGCATGCAGATAGCTGTTATGACGTAGGCATCCGCTTAGAAAGGATTTTTGAAAATTCAACCCCTAAGGGGATGAAATAGGGGTTTGAAATTTGTCTAGTCCACGAGGACGAAGTCGCGAGCATAAGCTAGTATAATATAATCTCGTAAGGGTTCTAGTCCCCATCCCTTTTGAGGATTTCGACAAAGTAGCACGTGCAGGTACATTGCATTGAGTGTGAATTACTTACGCGTCAAATCGCTAGGGGAGACGTGGTGGTACTTAATCCTCTTATTTAATAGGAAGGAGGATGTAATAGGACGTCAACCTTGACATTTGTAAAAGGGCACATGAATTGAGAACGAGCACACCTTGCAGATAAATGGGAAGCAATTATAAATTGTACCTACCAATAAAATAGGATTTACAGTACCTACCTATTTAGGCCGATTGCGCTAAATATAAGTTATTTAATCATCATCATCATCATCAACAACCGACAGAAGTCCACTGCTGGACATCGCAACGAGAGATTTCCACACGCCGCCTGAATCCAGCGGCTTCCTGCGATGTCGTCCGTCCATCTAGTGGGCGGGTCTTCGGTGCGAGGTCGCTTCTCCAGCACCTAGGGACCTCAACGTTTATCGGTTTTTCGAACTGTGTACTCTGCCCATTGCTTCTTCAGCTTCGCCACCCGCTGGGCTATGTCAGTTATTCTGGTTCTCCTACGGATCTCCTCATTTTTGATTTTATCACTTATTTAATAGCTGCTTTTAAAAATAAAATTGTGGAAATAGCTTATAAATTATGATGTAGGTATCACATCACTTACTATTGGAACTTTGCCTTCATGATAACATATAAAACGAAAGCTGTTGTAATTTGTAAGGCGCCGTCCTACTGTCATCGCTCGTGCGATGATGCGTGCGTCCGACGAACATGATCGCGCGTCCCGTGCGTTTAAACAAACTGTGTTCAACTGAATATCCTATTGAAGATCGCGCGATCATGCGATGCGTTCATATTGTATTTCGTCGCACGATGAAATCACATCGCATCATCGCGCGAGCGATGACAATTGGACGGCGCCTTAGGTCTTTAAAATAAACACAAATAAACACAATTTGATCTTTCACTAAATTTTTTTCATCATTAAACCTCTGAACTTCCATATCCATACTAATATTAGAAATGCAAAAGTGTGTGTGTCTGTCTGTTTGTGTCACAGATCAGGCTTATTGACTGATTTGTGGTCTGTGTATTAGATTTACACGGCCCATCTGTTTAATCGATCTTGACGAAATTTGGTAAAAAAGATAGCTTGCATCCCGGGGAAGGACATAGGCTACTATAACCCTAGAATAATAATACAACCAAGAGCAGAGCAGAGCTGAGCAGTCATCGTGAAAAAGAATATCTTGGTATACCTATGCTGTAGCCTGTAAAGTTCTAAAAGTGCCCAGCTAAGTCTTTTCACCGCAGAAAATTAAATTTCACACAGCTTTAGCTCAAGACAAGTGGCGTTTAATTCCGGCTTCTATTGAGTTAGATGTCTTCGAAGACCTCAGCTATTACACTTTAAATTCTCGACGGGAACCGGGAAGGCGATAGAAATAATATTTACTTCGGTTCCACAGCCATTGCGACGAATAAAACCGATTTTATAAAAAAGACCGTCAAGTGCGAGTAGGACTTGCACACGAAGGATTCCGTACCATCGTGCAAGATAGGTAAACACTTTTATGTAAAACACTGCAATATAATGACAGACTCAAACCTACATGTGATTTAGTAAATTTTTTGTGAACACAGTTTAAATATTTTTCTTTGTAATGTAACCACAAATTCACGGTTTTCGAATTTTTCCTTTACTTGTACTTTAGAACCTACCTACCTGCCAAATCTCATAATTCTAGGTCAACGGGACTTCCCGTTGGCTTAGAATCATTCATCATAAATAATCATAAATAATCATTAATTTGCAAGAAAGTTGACAAAGGCAATATTAGTGACTTCCACATTTTAACGTGAAAATTTTCTTTAATTACCCGTCAGTAAATAATTACCTCATAATAATATTATGCAGAAGCATAGTCTAAGGAATTTAATATTTAAGCTCAGTACCACAGGCACAGTGATGTTAACAGCAATGACAGGGTAATTATCGGGACCTCGGGCACGGTAATAGTATCTATAAAATATTACCGTGCCTCGGGACACGCAATTAATTGAGAGATTGGTTCCTTGCCATACACCGATTGACATCTCGACCTGTCGCAAACTCTATGTATTACATTCAAGCGTTAGAATAAGGACTCGAAGGATATAGGCTTCCATACTAAGCGCACGTTTTGACGTTTGATAAAAAGAGCTGATTTGACCATATTATATTCATCCAAGGATTTGACCGTCAATGTAATTTGAGTAATTGACAACATCCCTACTTTTTTATTTTGTTTTATTTTAAAATCTAAACCATCGTAAAAGTTATTAATCCATAAACACAGTTAACACACAGTTTTAATTTAATGTTGTTTTTTTAGATTTAAGTTTAATAATAGTTTATTTGTTAACCATAATAAAGAAATTATCCAATAACAAAAAAAAAAAAATCTCTGATAAATAAAATAATCTGTATATTCATAAACTGATATGAGCATGCCTCGTCCTATTGAAACGTCCTATTTAAAAAAAATTAGCGGAATTCATTATACGTTCCATGTTTTCAACGTCAAAATTGCCTTTAACATACTTAATTACGTATCTTCAATAAATAATTACTTCATATTTTCATCAATACTTATAATAAATCTTCAATAAATAATTACTTCATATTTTCACAACATTTTAATATTTAGCCATAGACTTATATATTACTTCGTAAGCACAGGGCCATTGAACAAGCAAAATGGCACCGATTCATTGGTCCTAAAATGTTTATTTAGCACCAACGCAACCTCAGTGAATGACGTTCATTAGTATCTAAGAGGTGGCGCTGATTTATTTGGTTCCAAAACCGTGAAAAATTTTGTTTGCTTTGGCATATCTTGTCATTTATATCGATGTATTTAGCTCAATACCACGATCATGTTGACAGGGCAATTATCGGGAAACGCAGTAAAATGGGGAAATTGGTTCCTTTAGCGCTAATTACAAGTATTAATAGTACCTACTGTTTAATTGTAGAATTAAATTACCGTGAAAGGTATTTATAGTTGCAAATTGAACTCGACTATACTCACGTCCACATGTGAAATTATTATGTGAGGAAAAGGTGACTGACTGACTGACTGACTGATCTATCAACGCACAACACACTACTGGATTGAACTGAAATTTGGCATTCAGATAGCTATTATGACGTAGGCATCCGCTAAGAAAGGATTTTTAAAAATTCAACCCCTAAGGGGGTGAAATAGGGGTTTGAAAGTAGTCCACGCGGGCGAAGTTGCGAGCATAAGCTAGTAATTTGTAAACATTTTTAAGCTACCGGTACCTATGATGATAATAAAATTGTGAATTAGGGCCTATAAATTTTTTACAAAAAAAATAAAAACTGACTTCGATACACAAACACTAAAAATTTAAAAATAATTTAATTTATTACCGAATATATTATGTATACAAGAGTTAATATAGTTCCACAATAATACTTTTTGGTGCCGGTGCCAATTAGCTTTAGCTGCGCGAATCGTCTAGACTTCATATTTTTATGAGACTCCACAATAGCACCTCATTGGCACCGACCCCAAAAAATATTATTATCGAACTATATTAACTCTTGTATACATAATATATTCGGTTATAAATTAAATTAGTTTTCAATTTTTAGTGTTTGTGTATCGAAGTCTTTGTAAAAAAAATTATTTTACAATTTTTAGTGGCCCCATGGAATTATGCTATGACTGGTTAAAAATCTACTGTTTACTAAGCTATTACACTGATCGCGAGCAATTTACTCTTATCCGTTGAGGAGTTCCAGTATCTATCTTCGAAGATGTTCATCAGATCTTCACCAAATTTAAATGGGACCAACTTTGAAGTATACCCTTTCAAACAAAAAAAGAATTTTCAAAATCGGTCCAGGCGTCTTCGAGTAATCGGGGAACATACATAAAAAAAAAACCTCCTCCTTTTTTTGAAGTCGTATAAAAATACTTATCATTTACTTTTGTATTAAAGATACCCGGATTGTAATTGGTAGGAAATACAGATCGTGGAAAAATGTCACAAGCCTTAGTCATGCGACGTTTTCGTACGATTTGCGGCATCTAGCTATTCCAAGTCCGTGGTCTGTACCCACGGACCACCACCTATTAGACGCTGAATGGCAGGACACACCCCGGATCGCCAAGCTTAGGCAGTTGCTCAGCATAAAAGTAGGCTCACGCCAGTTCAGTACCCTCATTCCGCATATTGTCTTGATTACGTGACTTTTGAGTCCACCAATCACAACAAAGCATTCTCTCCTATCCCCCGCCAATATTTTACGATTTTGTTTTCATGCAAAACCTTGTATATGCGTACTCTTGAAGTTGAATTCTGTCTGTTTTTTTTTAATAGAGATAGCGAGCAAACGAGCAGGCGTGAGGCGGGTCACCTGATGTTAAGTGAATACCGCCGCCGATGAACATTTGCAGCACCAGAGGAACCGCCGATGCGTTGCCGGCCTTTTAGGAATCTGTTGGTCCGCCCCCTCCCTGTCTAGTCTGTAAGGTGGTCTGTACCTTACTTTACGATCTAAGCCAGGTATCTTGAATCTGCATAAACTAATCAGGTTTCGAAGCTCTTGTATGGAACCGACTAAGGACATTTGTCCCGAGTAGGTATCTATTGTGAATTGTGTGGCACTATAGCACTGGGTTAGAGACTTGCGTAATGAAAGCTTTGTTGTGATGCAGAAATATCCCTGTGTGGTACTATCTATAGCACTGGGTTAGAGACTTGCGTAATGAAAGCTTTGTTGTGATGCAGAAATATCCCTGTGTGGTACTATCTATAGCACTGGGTTAGAGACTTGCGTAATGAAAGCTTTGTTGTGATGCAGAAATATCCCTGTGTGGTACTATCTATAGCACTGGGTTAGAGACTTGCGTAATGAAAGCTTTGTTCTGATCCAGAAATATCCCTGCGTTGTTCTATTCGTTTTTGAACGGAAAGGGAAGCTTACGTACGCTTTTTATGAGTCATGAAGTGCATGTAATAGACAAAACAAGCTAGCAAATTACATTATATAGCAATGTGTCAGTTGTACTGCAAAGTCAGAACATCACCGGCCGCATCGAAATCTTTTAAAAGCGGGTAGGTAGATGTCCACATCATAATAGCTACATATCTGCATGCCAAATTTCAGCCCGATCCGTCAAGTAGTTTGAGCTGTGCGTTGATAGATCAGTCAGTCAGTCAGCTTTTCCTTTTATATATAGATAGGTACTGTGACATAGGTACTTAGTGGTTTTAACAAGTCATGGGAGAAAATAGAAAATAAACAATAAAAATATGAAGAAATCAAAACGTAGTAGGTACTAGGTACCTCACAGATCCTTCAAGACGGCACTCGGCACACGTTTCACAGCTACATGACTGTACAGTAAATAAACTATCTCTCATCCTAAGTTTTCTTAAAGTAGGTAAATAAAATCAATAGTTCCGTTTGCCGTGGAGACCCTAGGGCCATGGAGTCTCAGTGGTAAAAAAATGTTAAGAGACATTTCAGCGCGATTAATAGCCTCATCTGGTGACAGAAAGGCTGGCTCATTTTTTGCGCAACGGATCAGCCTGGCTGTCCAGCACGGAAATGCAGCCAGTAGATAAGGCAAGCTTAAGGTTTTATTGTAATAATATTTTCTATTAAAAAAATAGTTCCTAGATAAATGTCTCCTGAAAATGCTCCAATTTTCTAATTGTTCCCCCCGCCTCATACCCCAATTGCCATCTCAACCTGTCATGTACTATAATTTGGTAGATACAATAAAACATCCAGTAAGTAGGTTATAAGGATTATAAAGCTTGCAAATCTTTTCTCAAAAGCTTATTCAAGACCTATAAACATCGAAAATCGTTGATCCTTTAAGGAAACGACTTGATCTCTGCTGTAATAGATCAGGCAATACACTCTAATATAAAAAACCGGTCAAGTTTGAGTCGGATATCCACACGAAAGAATTCCGTATCATATTATGCATCGTACAAGATAATTTTATAACACTACTAGCTGATGCTCGCGACTTCGTCCACGTGGATTTACATTTTTCAAAATCCCGCGGGAACTCTTTGATTTTCCGGGTTAAAAAGTAGCCTATGTGTTAATCCAGGGTATAATCTATCTCCATTCTAAATTTCATCCAAATCCGTTCAGCCGTTTTTGCGTGATTGAGTAACAAACATCCAAACATCCACACTTTCACATATTTTATAATATTAGTAGGAAGTAGGATGTACTTTTTAGGGTACCGTACCTCAAAAGGAAAACGGAACCCTTATAGGATCACTTTGTTGTCTGTCTGTCTGTCTCTCGGTCTGTCAAGAAACCTACAGGGTACTTCCCGTTGACCTAGATTCTAGAATCATGAAATTTGGCAGGTAGGTAGGTCTTATAGCAGACATTCGGGGAAAAATCTGAAAATCGTGAATTTGTGGTTACATCACACAAAAAAATTAAATTGTGGTTATGAACTAATTTTTAGTATTTTAAATTTTTGAAGTAATACAACTATATCAAGTGGGGTATCATATGAAAGGTCTTCACCTGTGCATTCTAAAACAGATTTTTATTTATTTTAATGCATCATAGTTTTTGAATTATCGTGCAAAATGTCGAAAAAATACGACTATAGTACGGAACCCTCGTTGCGCGAGCCTGACTCGCACTTGACCGGTTTTTTTATAATTTTTTTCGTATGATGCCTGGCGGTCATGTTGAAATTCACCATATTGGGTTTTTTTTTTTTTTTTTTTTTTTTTTTTTTTTTTTTTTTTTTTTTTTTTTTTTTTTTTTAATATTGGGTTTTTTAATATTAAGGTTCATGAGATACAGCCGGTTTACAGACGGACGGACGGACGGACAGCGGAGGCTTAGTAATAGGGTCCTGTTTGCACTCTTCGGGTACAGAACCCTAAAAAGATAATAAAACAAGTGTGAGGATTCAGCACTCCTAAAACACATTTCGTCCAGCTTTACGCGACATAAAGCATGACCCTATCACATAATTCTTCTGAAAATGTCTGGCGTATATGGATTAGGGTGAAATGTTAGAAAATTTTATATCTAAGTTAGAAAATAAAACCTGGAAAGCAGAATAATACTTGCGGTTGAAGTAGCTGTGTTATAAATGCAATTATTTTTATTTCTAACTAGGTGCTTGCCTATATAGGTACCTACTGCACTTGCAGTCTGCAAGTTTTTCGCGTAGTGGACGCTCCCGCGTCTCGCGTTCATGACGCGCAGGTGTGGCCGTACCTTAATACATATAGTATTATACTTTATAAAATTAGATCAAAACGAAACTAAACTAAACGAAAGAAACTAATCGATTACCGATTTTAATTAAATTTGGTAGATAGGGAGGAAGCTTAGCTTACATCCCGGAGAAGGATATAGGCTACTTTTTATCTGGGAAAATCAAAGAGTTCCCACGGGATTTAAAAAACCTAAAAATCCAAGCTGACAATGACGCGGCCCTGCCTAAAACGCCTACTTACGTAACGTTCGTTGACCTCTAGCGTAAGTCTTTTTACAAAATATAGGATATTTTTTTAATCGCGTTTTTAGTGATATCATATCAGTAATCATCAGTACAATTACCATTTACCTATTCGTTTTTGCTAGCGTTCTGGTTTACACCCTATATTCTGTACTGTAGGTAAGTACCTACCTAGTTGATAAATGACCACCATCTATCTTTGGGAGACAAGTTTTTCAACGGAAACGTTAGACGCTAGAGCGGACCACTCAAATCACTTTTACTTTCATACGGAATATTGTGATAGGGGACAAATGATAAATTATACGTCCTGTCCTGTGAGCAAGGACTGTAGCAATAGATACCTAAGCAAGAATACATTCACAAAATAAAAATTGATTTGTTTAACGTTAAATAAACCTTATTATAGTTATTATCTAGGTACTTAGTTAATTCTATCTTAAATAGGTACGATTGAAGCTGAAATAATGTTCCAAGATCCCAGTGCCGTCTATAAGTATAAGCTTTTTTGTTAGCCGGTGCATGTAAGGATTTCATTCGATTGAATTATTATTACTATTAATATACATATTTCCTACTTGCATTATTTTATCTTACTGACTCGATCCTGAGTCCTGAGTGCCTACAAAGTACCTACAATGCAATGTTATCCTAATACATATGAATTATGAAAACACGGTCCGATTTTCTATGCTTTTAATACTTTAAAGTATTTTAAAACCTGGTTTTAGACCCTGGTATTTTTACGTACTCTTACTTGGAAGCCCTGGTATTGAATTTAGCAAGTATGTCTCATCCCTAATGTTATGACCTTGACCTTTTAATATTTCATCATTCATAATTAACCATTTTATTTTCTCTCTTGATTCATGATTCACGATCAAAGTAATTTCAACCATTAAGGCGATTACTCTTCAAAAATAAAACTAAGCAGTTACTCTTTTCAATGAGAATACATATTGGTGCTCATCTATACATCTGTAAGACACTACAATACAGCGCGACTACTTATACCACTAGCGCCATCTGTTATCATATTCAGAAAGCCAGCAAAATTATTGTGTGCGAATTACGATGTAGGTTTTGATGTATGTCCGTATGTGTGTTATGATCGCAGTCACCTCAGACATTCTCTCAGTATTGGTTACTTGGTGAATTACAATAACTGGAATTATTGTGAGTGATAATCATAGAGATCAGAACTCAAGAGCATTGGTAGTGGGATCTACTCCTAAAAGTTTCTAAAACACCATATTTTACAGTCCATTGCCATAATGTTCATTTTGCTGCATTACACAACACTTCAACTAAACAGCTTCCCACTATGTAGACTAAGAACTAGCAACCTCTTTAGTACCTAAGCCATATTTAGTTCATACAGTTTTATTAAAATCAAAATCAAAATCAAAAAATTACCGGCTTTATTACCGGTTAAATTTTCTTCAAGGTACGTACATTAGATGTTTTTTGCTCCCCAGGTGCTAACCTATACTACAGTCTAAAATGCTTATAGCACAAAAGTCTGGGGTCCCAAGGTGCTAGAATGGCGACCTCGCACCGGAAGACGCAGTAGTGGAAGACTCCCCACTAGGTGGACGGACGACATCAGACGAGTCGCAGGATTCAGGCGGTGCAAGACCGTGGCGTGTGGAAGTCCCTACAAGAGACCTATGTCCAGCAGTGGACGTCTATCGGTTGATGATGATGATGACAAAAGTCTGATATGATCGGAGAGAGAGATTATTTATTGTACTCTCAGAGGCAAGGGGGTATAAGACTGGCATCTTCTCAACTCCGGTCTTGCTAGTGATAATAATTTCTTAACAGAACCTCTCATTAATTTTTGAACCCGACTGTAGCAAATCATGAGACCCTTTGAGAGAGACTCGCACTTGGCCGGTTTTTTATAGTCTTAAACATAAATGAAAGGAAAAGGTGACTGACTGACTGACTGATCTATCAACGCACAGCTCAAACTACTGGACGGATCGGGCTGAAATTTGGCATACAGATAGCTATTATGACGTAGGAATCCGACAAGATAGGATTTTTGAAAATTCAACACCTAAGGGGGTGAAATAGAGTTTTGAAATTTTAGTAGTCCACGCGGACGAAGTCGCAAGCATAAGCTAGTCAACAATAAAGCATTTTTCATTTTATTTCAATCTTTCAAGATTCCATATGCCACAGCTTTTAGACCAAAAATGAAAGAACTTACATATCATCATCATCATGATCAACCCATCACCGGCTCACTACAGAGCACAGTGGCTCTACCGCGGTTGTTTGACAGCTACAATGTCACGATCGCAATCATCTCTGATTGGTTAATGCTCGCTCACTATTGGGCACAATGCATTGTTGCAACAAGAATCGCACAAATTCAGCCAATCAGAACAATTGAGATTGTAATAATGATTGATGCAGGTTTTAGACAATCGCCCTACTGGTCTCCTCTCAGAGTGAGAAGGGTTTTGGCCATAGTCTACCACGCTGGCCAAGTGCGGATTGGCAGACTTGACACACCTTTGAGAACATAATGGAAAACTCTCAGGCATGCAGGTTTCCTCACGATGTTTTCCTTCACCGTTAAAGCAAGTGATATTTTAATTACTTAAAAACGCATGTAACTCCGAAAAGTTAGAGGTGCGTCCCCGGGATCGAACCCCCGACCTCCGATTGGAAAGCGGACATCCTAACCACTAGGCTACCACAGCTTCGCAGCAATTTACATATATGTAACTTTATTATGTTCGTAGCGCACTGTGCAGCATCCATAGCTTTTAGTTCGCTAACGTGTTAAACATAATTTTCAGACCACCTCACGACACTTAAGTTGCTAGGTGTTACGAGGTGACATTATTAAATGTTGGCCTTGTCTGCCGGTATTCCGAACAGTTTTGTACACCGCTTATGTACCTACCGCAATTTGTATTTTCGCCTGAATATAGTTTCGCTAGCTTTAGGTAGCCAAAATTTTAGTTTGAGTTGAATTTTCGTGATTAATTCTCTTTTGCCATAATCTATATCTGCGTTTATTCCTCAATACTGATTGTTGTACCCCTTTTCCACTAATCCGACTATTCGAAAGTACTTGTAAAAGTTTATTTGAATAAAAAAGATTTTTATTTTATTTTATTATATTCTTAGTCATCTCTTGTAGGGATCCACAAATCACAATCCTAGTTCTATTGCCGCTTCCCAAGTAACAGAGCCTCAATACCTCAACGGTTAGAGGAGCGGACTGAAATCTGAAAGGCCGGTTCAAACCCCACCCGTTGCACTATTGTCGTACCTACCTACTCCCAGCACAAGCTTAACGCTTAGTTGGAGGATAAAGGGGAAAAAAGGGAATATTAGTCAGCATTGGCTAATATTCTTTAAAAAAAATAGATGGTAGGGTAGATGGGTTAGTCATGTGAGTAGGCAGTGAATAGGCAAGTGCGCTCCATCTTAGGCTCATCTCATCTCACCACTTGCCAGCAGGTCTGACTTCAGCCAAACACTAGTCCATAAAAAAAGAAACTAGGTAGTTGACCCGTCCCGGTTCCTCCTGGGAGGGCTTAGGTACCTATTTCGAAGATGTGTTATATATTTATCATCGTCATATATTACAATAATTGTGTTATATAAATGTGTTATATTATTACAATACATATACACATTCCCCGTAAAATGTTTTGAATAGTAATGTCGCTTCGACAGATTTTGGCTGCCTGGCTATTCAGCCAAACTCTCACACCTATACTATAATCCATACTAATATTATGAATGCGAAAGTGTGTCTGTCTGTCTGCTAGCTTTTCACGGCTTAACCGTTCAACCGATTTTGATGAAATTTGGTACAGAGTTAGCTTATGTTCCGGGGAAGGACATAGACTTTTTACCCATCTTCATCTTCCCGGAAAGTTGAAGAGTTCCCACGGGATTTCAATAAAACTAAATCCACGCGGACGAAGTCGCGGGCATCATCTAGTTTAACTATAAATATCTATTCAGCCTTTAACATTAACATTCAATAAACTATGAGAATAACCTACTCAAACATAATAGCGAAAGGGGTATTCCCTAAACAATAGACATTGGTATTATAGTAGATAAATATTTAATTTTCTCAGTGTTTCTCCTTGCGTACCTTCGTATCATTCCTTAGTACTTCTCACATTTTCGGTAAATATTTTTACTCGCTAGATACATACACATTTTCCTTTGAAGGGTAAATATGAGTACGAATCTAGGAATGTTTTCACGGGTGAATTGTACTTTACAGCATTTTTGTACTACCTATTCCCGAGTCAAGAGAAAATTAGATCAAGCATTCCTTACAACAAAATTGCGAACGTTCCATTTCTCCTTTTTATCTAGGACCATTCGAAGGTGACCTCTAAAAACCAGCGTAGGTACTAGGTACACTAACAACAAACTATATAGCTAAAGAGCTAAAGATTTGGACACACGTAACGTACCACGGCAGTGAAGCGCGATTAAAATGTCGCTCTGAAATTATAAAAACTGTATAAAAGTGTTTTCTCTACCACGTATAAGTCATGTTTTTTTATTATGTGTTTAATACAAAGGTTTTTTGGTGTAACATTTCATGATACATGTGCTAATGAGTAGATAAGTCATTCATCAAAAATCTCTGTGTTAAATTCCAACCAAATCCGTTTTCTTCCGTACAGAACAAATTACTTAGGTACGCACAGTTACGCTAACTTGAACACTTTTTAGTTATATCTACTACTATAACCTTCATATATTATATAATTCAAAAGTACTTGTAAAAGTTTAATTGAATAAAAAATATTTTTAATTATATATTTTATTTAACCTCAGTTCCTTGTATATCACAAACAATACATGCGTAATATTAACGCGTTCTCATTCAATACCGCCACGCGTCGCTGCCGTCCCTCTTTATCTGTGCCCAAGCCTTTAGCTATTGCAATTTTTCTTAATGCTGCTTTTATTATTCCATCTAGTCTTATGTCCCATAAATAAAGTAGTAGATTGATCCTATAAAAGTCGTATCATTGAAAGAATTGAAGTTGAATTCTACTTTCATTTTTGCTTCTATTTCATTTACGAGTCAGTTAGTCAAGCGATAATACAACTTGCCATCAAATATAAATGGAAACATTTAAATAAGATACGAAAACGAGTAGAAGTAATTTTTCTTTGTCACAACTTAGGACCATAAGTTTTATTAAAATAAGCTCCGTTATTTATTTTATGTAGGACAACTTGGTGTCTATAATACATCTGTGACTCTACATATCGCTTAGGAAAGCAGATTCCATCGAAAGCTATGCTAGCCAGACTAGTTCCTAAGACTTTATTTAAATTAAGTAGGTATGTTTTATTCTTGATCAAGATGGCACGAATTTGAGCAGAATTCCATCAAAAGCTTCTGAGTGTGCACTCAGAAGTTTATTCAGAACCGAACGGATTTACTTTCAATAGAAACTAGAAACAGATTGTCACAAGATTAAAAAAAAAATTATGCAGAAGGCGCGGCGCGGCGGAGGGACCTAAAAGTTGGCCAGAATTATTCTTTGCGCATTCATGTTGTACTGGGCGAATAAATAGCTCGTTCAGAAACTTCAGCCATTGTCGCCAGCTGTTTCAGATTTATAGCCTGCAATAAGTGCCGATTGGGTGCTCAGTGATGAGTGTGGCCATAATCATAATGGGCGTACAGGAGCGACTTGCGTCCAAATCACATGTCGGTTGTAATTGAAACCATTTAGTTATAGGCAGTTATCGGATTTGACGACACGATCTGACACAGTGTTGCTGTGGATAATCCTGGATTTGAGTCTAACTGGGTCAATCTGGGAATTTATAATTTTGAAATTGACTTAGCTCTAGTCTGGTGGGAGGCTTTGGCCGTATAGCTCTACTAAACTGAGTACCTGAAGAATCGTGCTGAGAAAGGAATGAGTCATACGGCAATATTCACAATGGTGTCGGGTATCCAAGATTTTCTTCCTTCCATGCATAAAATAAAATAGCACTTAACTGGTAAAGATTTAAGGACAAGCAACCGCATAGATTTTATTTATTTACTAGCTAATGCCCGCGACTTCGTCCGGTTGGAATTAGGTTTATAGAATTCCCGTGGGAACTCTTTGATTTTCCGGGATAAAAAGTAGCCTATGTCACCCTCCAGGTTTTTATCTATACCTACCCATGCAAAGACTCACGTCGATCCGTTGCGCCGTTGCGACGTGATTGAAGGACAAACCAACAAACCAACAAACCGACAAACCAACAAACAAACACAGCTTCGCATTTATAATAAGGGTACTGATTCTGATACAAGTTAGCCCTTGACTGCAATCTCACCTGGTGGTAAGTGGAGATGCAGTCTAAGATGGAAGCGGGCTAACCTGGAAGGGGTATGGCAGTTTTGATACCGGTATAATGCGGCGTGGAAACTAATAAGGGATATGGGGCTGAAAAAACTGTCATACAATTTCTAGTTCATGATGTTCTGTTGGTATCTTTTATTACATTCAAACAATGATAGTGGCATATAGAACGTAAGAAAGAAATATTATAAGGCTTTGAATTTGGATGACGATCAATAGGGTCGCTAGGATAATGGTACTCGTAATAGAAAATTGGCCTATGAAATCGACTCCAGGCGCCGCGTGGTTCAAATTTATGGCCCATACTGTACGTAGACTATGTACCTATTTACTAGAGTATATCTATTTATTATAGACAGTGCTGATTGTATGGTACCCTAGTCAATTTAAGTAACAGACATTTTTCGCCGGTTTATTGGTTTGTCCGTCAATCACGTCGCAACGGAGTAACGGATCGACGTGATTTTTTGCATTACAATAGTTAAAGGCCTGAAGAGTGACATAGCCTTACTTTTTATCCCGGAAAACCAAAGAATTCCCACGGGATTTTCATAAACTTAAATCTTATTTCATGAAGGACAACCAAAGGAAAACTTAAATTAAGAGTTCTCACATTTTTTGATTGAGATACCTATACTTACATTTACATATTAATACACTAGCTTATGCTCGCGACTTCGTCCGCGTAGACTACACAAATTTGAAACCCCTATTTTACACCCTTAGGGGTTGAGTTTTCAAAAATCCTTTCTTAGAAGATGCCTACGTAATAATCGCTATCCAATAGTTTGAGCTGTGCATTGATAGATCAGTCAGTCAGTCAGTCAACTTTTCGTTTTACATATTTAGAAGATTATGTACCTACCTGACTATCCAGATAGTCGTGAAAAACATAACCCTGTCTTGTCTTTGCTTTAGCGCAGTTTTACTAAAGATAAAAGGGAATCCTAACAAAACAAAAAAGTTTCAAGAACTACTTATTTATAATAATATACCTAACTCAGGCGGACTTCAAACGGTGTTTATTGTCTTAAAAATGTTTTGATTAGAAAAAATACTTTGTGATGTTGTTGCTCGCTCAACGGTCGAATATTATCTACAGTTGTTTTTACATTAAACGAAGCGAATTACTATTATTATTATTAACTTTCCTTATAAACTTCTGGATGAACACCTGAGTAAACCGACCGCGGAGACCGACGCAGGCGGAAGGACTTTTAAGAACCGTTATAATTTTATTAGAGGTAAAATCAAAGAAGACGGCCTGGTTAATGAGTAGGTACCTACTGCCCGGTGGTACTGACGGACAGCGCCATCTGCGATGTGATTTAGTAAATATTTTATTTGATCGTGAACATTTTATATTTTTTTGGTAATGTAATCACAAATTCACGATTTTTGTATTTTTTCCTTTACTTGTGCTTTAAGACATTGTTACCTGCCAAACATGATTCTAGTATTCTAGGGAAGTAGGTACCCTATAGTATAATTCCCTTGAAGTGTCTGGACCACGGAGGAGACAAACACACGACATACAGAGAGACATCAAAGTGATCCTATAAGGGTTCCTTTTTTCTATAAAGATACGGAACCAAAAAATATCAATAATTAATGTATTCACAAATTAATAAACACGAGTTTACCTACCACTATATAGTTATTTCCCACTTATATAACTCCGTTGACAGTAGGTAAGTAAATAATTGTACTAGGGCGGAAGATTTTATATTCTCATCAAGAGTCAAACGTAAAGCTTTTGTAGTAGTAAATCTGAACGAAACCAATCGGGGGAGACAACAAAGAAAAGTTTGTGGTTTTCCTGCTGGGCGATTGTCTAAAACCTGCATCAATCATTATTACAATCTCAATTGTTCTGATTGGCTGAATTTGTGCGATTCTTGGTGAAACAATGCATTGTGGCCAATGGTGAGCGACCATTAACCAACCAGAGATGATTGCGATCGTGACATTGTAGCTGTCAAACAACCGCGGTAGGGCCACTGCTATTGTCTTAAACTTGCTGTGTAATCCTGAGCTAAATATAAAGTGCTAACAGCACACAATACCTATAATATACGAAGTAGGTACTTAGCTATAGCACAGTTTTACGATACTATACAGAGTGTAACCGGAACGATAGTACCTACCTAGTCCTACTGATGATTACTGATGTGATACCACAAAAAAACCGGCCAAGTGCGAGTCAGGCTCGCGCAATGAGGGTTCCGTACTACAGTCGTATTTTTTCGACATTTTGCACGAAAATTCAAAAACTATGATGCATAAAAATAAATAAAAATCTGTTTTAGAATGTACAGGTGAAGACCTTTCATATGATACCCCACTTGATATAGTCACTCACTTCGAAAGTTGAAAATACTAATTATTAGTTCATGACCACAATTTAATTTGTTTTGTGTGATCTAACCCTAAATTCACGGTTTTCAGATTTTTCCCTAAATGTCAGCTATAAGAGCCCTCGCCCACGGCGACTTTTTGTAGCGATACAGTAGCGATGCTGTCGCGCGTCCGCATCGATACAGTCGCGAAGCGGTCGCTAGCTGTGTGCCCTCGCCCACGGTCTCAGATTCAGTCGCGATGCAAACGCGATATTGTCGCGCTTCTGTGAAGCAAACGAGAAAAAATGTTGCACTGATGCTCGGTTCTCTATTCACGCGCCACCCTCCCTCCGTTCTTCCCCCGATGTCATCCGACAAAGTCGCGCGTTTGCATCGATACAGTCGCGATGCAGTAGCACGTTGCAAATGCGACTAACACGCGTTAGTAGTGATGCTGGCGTGCGTTTAGTAAACGCGCGACAGCATCGCTACAAAAAGTCGCCGTGGGCGAGGGCTCTAAGATCTACCTACCTGCCAAATTTCATGATTCTAGGTCAACGGGAAGTACCCTGTAGGTTTCTTGACAGACCGACAGACAGACAGACAGACAGACATACAACAAAATGATCCTATAAGGGTTCCGTTTTTCCTTTTGAGGTACGGAGTCAGTGGCGTGCAGGTCATAGAGGCATAAATGCACTGCTTACCCCAGTTGTAATGGCTCAATGCATATTTTTCATTATGACCTGCCAGTAAATAGGTTCCTACCTAACTAATGCTTAGTGCTTACCCTGGCTTCAAACACTGTGCACGCCACTGTACGGAGCCCTAATAAATTACGACAAACAAGAGTCATTCATTCATCATTCATTCCGCTAAAATACCTACAACAATACATCTGAAAGCGACACTGATTGTACAACTCAATCATCATAATACATAGTCATTTAGGCTCACATATCAAAAGGCCAACTCATCAGCGAAAATCCCCCGTCCATATAATGTTAATTTGTTACTTTTAGGGTTCCGTACCTCAAAAGGAAAAACGGAACCCTTATAGGATCACTTATCACTTTGTTGTCTGTCTGTCTTTCTGTCCCCTTAGGGTACTTCTCGTTGACCTAAAGGCATGAAAGACAGGTAGGTCTTATAGCACAAGTAAAGGAATAAATTTGTGGTTTCATCACACAAAAAAATTGAAATATGTTCATGAACATTCTAAAATAGATTTTTATTTATTTTATGCATAATAGTTTTTGATTTATCGTGCAAAATGTCGAAAAAATACCCGAGTACGGAACCCTCGGTGCGCAAGGCTGACTCGCACTTGTCCGGTTTTTTTATTACGTTTCCTCGACTTGTTTACTCCAAATCTTGAGTTATTCTGTTATCTGTACTATATTTATTATATCCATACTTCTACAATATGGCTCTTTCCGAAGTCGTAAAACAAAATTAGGATCTAGTGCGCACTGCGCCACCCCCCATACAAACACTACTACAGCTACTTCGGATCGAGAATTCTTGGATTCGGATCGGATGCAGTGCGTAAAGAAGCCTATTAAATGCAAAAATGTGTCTGTCTGTCCGTTATCTCTTCACAGTGATTATTAAATAGAGGGTCTGCCAAAATACGTAAAATCCACGTCCTTTGTTAGTTTTATGTGTGATAACCATTTTAAATTATTAATTAAATATTTTACTACGATTAAACTAAAAAAACACGTAGAATGATTGTGACGTCACACACAGGTATTTCATAGAATATCGCATACTAGACGCGCGTTTTGACGTTTGATAAAAAGTAACTGATTTGACTAGTTGTCAAATACCGGATTCCACCGAATTAAAAATCAGAATATACACAATACTAACAATAACACTAACAATACTAATTACTAAAACTAACAATGTTAATGCATGTGCATGGCACAATTAAGAAATTAAGTAATAAGGGAACTTCTATTACAAACACAAAACAAATTACGCAACTTGATCGTAGTAATCCGTCACTGTCGACCGCAAATCAAATACACAAATGATTAATCAATGAGCTATAAGATTTCGCTCTCGACTCTACAGTACTAGACTTAAACCATAGAATTCTACATAAAATAATAGAAATGGTAACTCAAGCGTGGATCCACCGTTGTGGGCACGATGGCCAAATATGACATCACACTTTCACGGTCTATTTAGCAGGTTGATTTCGTAAAACTGGCGACAATCATCATTACAATCGCAATTCTTGAGATGGGCTGAATCTATTGTAGCCAATAGTGAGCGAGCGTCAACCAATCAGAGGTGATTGCAATCGTGGCATTGTAGCTGTCATTCTACCGCAATTGCGCAGCAGGTAGATAGGCTGATGATATTGGTTATATCCAATGCCTTAGTAAATTAAATAAAATAAAATAAATAACAACTCTCCCTGTCAGCGCAGCTACCACATAGCCTCAACTCTTTGTTTTTCCGGGATACAAGCTATCTCTGTACCAAATTCCGTCAAAATCGGTTGAACAGATGGGCCGTGAAAGGCTAGCAGACAGACAAACAGTCAGACAGACAGATAGACACACAGACACACTTTCGCATTTTTGATATTAGTATGGATTTGTTGTTACAGTGGCAATAAAACTACACATTCTGTGAAAATTTCAGCTCTCTACAGTGTTAGAACTTAAGCGATTTTATTGTCTCCTTTACAACTTCTATAAATTTTCTGAATTCTTCAACTGAAATCCATAAAATATGAAAAGAATGAGGTTGGGATCTGCTTAGCCCTGTAAGTAACTTTGTTTGAGTTTCGTGGCCTCTCACTCAAGGATTATCGTCAATCGAGATTTATCAACTTCAAACTTTGTAGAGATACCTACCAATTTTGAATTAGAATAAATGAGCGCCCCACTTCTAAGTTCTAAAATTTCTAATAACTATTACTTATAGTCTACTAGCGACCCCACGCGGCTTCGCTCGGCGAAAATATAATTCTCTTTATATTTTTTCGGATAGGTAAGTCACTGAGTCAGGCCTTTTCTTTTTATACATACCATACAGGATGTGATAGCCTAGTGGTTAGGACGTCCGCCTTCTAATCGGAGGTCGGGGGTTCAATCCCGGGTACGCACCTCTAACTTTTCGGAGTTATGTGCGTTTTAATTAATTAAATATCACTTGCTTTAACGGTGAAGGAAAACATCGTGAGGATACCTGCATGACTGAGAGTTCTCCATAATGTTCTCAACGGTGTGTGAAGTCTACCAATCTGCACATGGCCAGCGCGGTAGACTATGGCCAAAACCCTTCTCATTCTGAGAGGAGACCCGTGCTCTATAGTGAGCCGGCGATGAGTTGATCATGATGATGATGATACAGGATGTAACCAGAACGGTAGCAAAAACTTAGCGTTATTGTTATACTACCTAAACACAATCCAATACCAATAACCATTTGCCCCATTTAATAGTTTTAGTGATTTAGTATCCTTCAAACCAGCAATGTATAGAGGGCAAAACTCGGGTCAATGCCCCGCCTACGACGCGGTATTGACTCCGAGTGGCCTACTTACGCAACGTTCGTTGATTTCTAGCGTCAGTCAGATGTTTAATTTGCAATATATCGTAAACTTTTAAAAATTATAGGATTTTTTTAATTCTTTTTCACGTTGTTTTTGTGGTATCATACCAGTAATCGTCAGTACCATCACCCGTCTTCGTTTTTGCTAGCGTTCTGGTTACATCCTGTATAAGTATTTAGATTTAATGCGTACAAGTAGATATGTAGCTACGCGTCAAAGCCTGCAATAAAGATCTGTATTCTGAAAGCCTTAATAAATGAAAGTATTAATATCCCAAATAATCAAGACCATTATTAATTAAGCGAAATGAAATCTATTTCCGTCCTATACTCGTGCTCCGATTCTGCCCTTGCAATCACTCGCTGTAATCATATTATGACGTCATCAATGAAATATCCAATTAGAGAGCTGAAAGCAGGGGATAATGTATGAAATTACTAGCTTTGATTGCAAAGTAGTAGCTTTATTTACTTAATATTGGCTACAGTATACAGAAATATTTACCAATAGGGTCTTGGACTGTATTCATAAAATAATGTGATTTTTTGTATAGTGGTAGTTTATGGGGCTAGAACTCATTATTAAGGGGCTAGAATTCATTATTAAAAAGAATAATTTAAATTTTTTTTTTTAGTTTTTACATCATTTCATTAATTACTAACGTCACCGGTGCACGGGAAACGAATAATGACGTCACAATGCGTAAATGACTAATATTTTTCAAATTTTTAGCATTAGAGTAGAGTAATTTCTGCGGGAAAACATTTTTTGTGTTAAAAAAATTGAAATTTTTTTTTGTCGTTTACGCCTTGTGACGTCTTTAATCACTTTCCGTACAGCGTGACGGACGTCAATAAAATTATTTTAAAAATGAATAAGAAATCATGATTTTTTTAATAATTCTCTTTAATATATATTATTATGGTTAACAAATAAACTATTAATAAACTTAAATCTAAAAAAAAAACAACATAAAATGAATTTAATTAAACAATTGAACGTAAAAATTACAGATCGAAAATATCATCTAAACCACCGCAACGAGGCAGGGTGGCCAGAACGCTGGCAGCGTTACCTCGTTGAATGGCCAGACTAATATGCTGACTCTTTAATGAAATCAATTCTAGCCCCATTAACTGCCGCTATACAAAAAATCACGTCATTTTATTACGACAGTCTAAGACTCTATTGATGATGAGTGATGACAACAGATGATCAACAGACCAAGCCAGAGAGAGAGACTATATGTCCGAATCGCGTGGGAACTCTTTGATTTTCCTTGACAAAAAGTAGCCTGTATTTATCCCGGGATGCAAGCTATATCTGTACGGAACTCTAATCAGCTTCGACTTATAAAACTATGATTAGGTTCCGAATGGACATGAAACACGTCCGTAGCATCGCTTCAAAATATTTTAGGCTCAAAATAATTCGTGTTATTAATGTAATGCAATACTTTTAGTGCGATATGGGTATTCCGATTAGATAAAACTGATGATAATAATATTTGGGCACCAATATTTACATTTTTATTAGGTATCTGGATAATTCAGTGACCACTTTTTCAAAGATAAAATAAAGCACTCGGAAGTACAGTACACGGCAGAAAATAATGTACATCCGCTATAATCAACCTTTAGAAGGATATTTATAGCGGATTTGTAGAACATTGTCGTTGAGACCGATAAAACGTCATATATAGGTATGAGTGACAGAGACAACGCTCTATAAAGCCGAAATGTCATTCTAAAGGCCGATGTACATTATTTTCTGCCGCGTAGGTACCTACTTTACTTCCGAGTGTTTCATTTTATCTTTGAAAAAGTGGTCACTGAATTACCCAGGTAGTAGAAATGTTGTTACAGTCGAAATTGTGTGGCAATAATAATCTGCACTGCTGGTCGATTGCGGAAAGACTGCATCAGTCATTATAACAATAGCAATCGTTGCTATTCGGTGAATTTATACTATTGTTGCATCAATACATTGTAGCCAATAGTGAGTGAGCGTCAACCAATCAGAGGTGATTACGATCATTGTAGCTGTCATTTTGCCGCAATGGTCACCAACTGCTCGATTTCGGTAGAATGACAGCTACAATGTCACAATCGTAATCACCTTTGATTGGTTGACGCTCGCTCACTGTTGGCTACAATGCTTTGTTGCAACAAGAATCGCTTCGCAAAGAAGGTTTTACGGAATTGAGCTACAGGTTTCAGGCAAAAAGAGGTTTTCAGATGTCTGGAAGTGTAGAGAAAGCACCTTTTTTCAGATACAAATTTACCCTTGACTGCAGCCTGTAATAAAAGATTATTTATTTATTTATTTATTATTTTATAGTGCAAACTGCAAACCTCTTCCATCCTTTTTACGAGTCGAAGCCAGTGGTCATTGGTACAAATTACATTAACGATAAAAGCGTCGAATTCAGATAAAATAAACACGCATCCATCAATAAGTCGATTGGGGAGCTAGCACGCCCGACAAGCTTTTTATTGCTTCAAGCAATTTATTATCCACATAAAACAGTACATTTTCACTGGCAGGTAACATTTCTGTACCTTTTCTGAAGCGGTAGCGATAAACAATATTTCAGTTTCTCTTTTTCTGCGTCCTTATACTTACCTCATTTCTGATGGTCGTCACTTTTTAGGGTTCCATACCTATTGTATCGTATTGTGACCCTATTTAACAGTGGTACCTACTGATTCTGAGCACACCTAAATTTTATCGTGCAAAATGAGATTTTAGAATATTCGCATCCTCTTCTTACTAATGTAATATGAAAAGGACGGGCACAGTTTGACAGTTTTAAATTTAACTTAGAGCTGTCAAACCGCGTGACTTTAGCCGCCAGTCGCGAGCCTTGTAGATTGCACTAAAATTAGAATTTTTAAATGTAAAATTCATGTTCCGTCCTTTTTTAGCAATGTTAAAAAGAAAAAGATGCAGATACTCTGAATTTAGTTTAGAGAAAAATAAATTCAGAGTATCTGAAATTTACAGTGTACTTGTCAGACCATCCATAACTTATGCATGCCCTATTTGGAGCAGCACTTGTGTTACTAATTACAAGCTTCTACAAGTTATACAAAACAAAGCATTAAAAATATCTTATAATACTCCTTTTAAGAGTAACTTAAACCACTTACACCACGAGATAAAATTTCCTACTTTACTTGATTTTATATTAAAATTGACATTAAAATTCTACAATATGAATAAAAACCATAAAAATCCTCTCATAAATAATATTTGTAAAACTAAGACCACAGATTTGCCGTATATCGATAAATACGGAACGTACAAATTGCCCCATCACTGCTTATTGTTTCCGCGGGCTGGTGTGAATGCATAGCGTAACTAATACCTACGACACGTGTGCATCATCTTAAATTCCCCGTTCTCGCCTGCCTACCGTACATGTGCGAGGGGCAGGGTAGCGCTGCACGCGGACCGTACACTGGCCAGTGTACCGGTTTCTATTGCCGCTATAGCAAAAATAATAAAAAATTAAAAATGGCCGCCATGTATTTCTTGTACGATGGTAAGGAGTGACCAATTTATCCGTTTGCCGTGGAGAGTGACTGGAGACCCTGGCGCCATGGAGTCTTAGTGCTGAAAAAAATTTACGAGACATTTCACCGCAGTTTATAGCCTCATCTGGTGACGGAAATGTTGGCTCATTTTTTGCGCAACGGATCAATCTGACAGCCCAGCGTGGAAATGCAGTCAGTATTCTTGGCACCATTCCACGGAGGCATGATTTGTGTTTGTATAGTTACCATTCAATAAGGCTGGCTTTATTGTAATCTTTTTCCATTACTTAATTAGGTTTTTGAGGAGTTTTTGGGATACCTAATGCAATGGGCTCCCAAATCTTCGTCAGCCACAGTTCGTCATTAAACCTAATCATGATGAGCCCATCGCCTGGCTCACTCCAGAGCACGGGTCTCCTCTCAGAATAAAAAGGGGTTTAGCCATAGTCTACCACGCTGGCTAAGTGCGGATTAGAAGACTTCATACATCTTTGAGAACTTTATGGAGAACTCGCAGGCATGCAGGTTTCCTCGCGATGTTTTCTTTCACGAATCAAGTTCAAATTAAGTTATATAAAATTACTTAAAACTAAATAATTCCGAAAAGTTAGAGGTGCGTGCCCGAGATCGTACCCATGACTTCCTTATTACAAAGCGGACGTCTTAACCTCTAGGCTATTACCGCTTTATAAATATATATAAATGTATATGTGCTCGGGCTATCTAAAAAGAACTACTTAAATAAAAAGACATAAAAACAAACAAAAAACGGAGGCTAAAATGAGTTTCGTAATAATTTTTCTCGTTTTGCCAGCTTTAGCTCTACATTATATTTCCTAAGTAACAAAGGTCTCAAAATTAAAATAAAACAGCTGAAAGCTTCCGACTTAAACACGCTACAATTTATTTTAATGGCAACACGAAAACATTTAGAGTCGTAAAAAGTAAATTAATGTTGTCGCAAATTAATGGAGAGCCCACGGTTCTAACGCACAATTCAATTTACGCGATTACCTCCATTATGAATTCGGTGAACGTACAGTCAGCGACAATAACACTATGTTTTTAATAGTATTTTGAACTAATATTAATTTCAAACTAATGTCATAGCTCATTAGAGCAACCCGGCACCCAACTAGCGCCACCTCGTCGTTCGGCGTCCACTCGTTGTCGACAGGTGACGTGGTCCACGGGTAGACGCTGCGTTGTCACCTGCAGTGAACCTCGCGTGGTAAATGAATGAACGTCACGTGGTCCACTAATTTACGTTTATTCTGTCAGCGATTGACACTAGGTCAACTCGTTTTCACTCGCGGGCAGCGCGAGATCCACTCGAGACCCGGGCAATGAGCAGTCACAGAGACAAGCATGCGAGCAAACTTGCAGTCCGCGAGGCGATCCGCTGACGTTACGGAGTTGATGTAGTGAGCGTATGTCCATAAAAGTCTATATAAAGAACACTAACCGCACAAAGCGTGGTGGTGCAGGTTTGCTGCCATGTGGCTCAAATGAGCTATGACCTTAAATGTCTCATTCTATCCTAAACATGTTATTTTTCTTTACAGATGGATTGGCGAGTAATTCTGCAACCGAACACAATACAGTTGCGCTACGGTTAAGATGGTCTCTTATGATGATTTCTACGACGACAATTTGAATGGCAAGCATGTTTCTACTATGAATCTAAACGGCTCATCCTTCGTGGGAGGAGTTTTGATTTTGACCAAAACATTGACAGGAGAATCAGTAGAATTGCTAGAAGAGCCAAAATCAAACAGGACAACTGATATCATTGATGTGAATATAGTTCAAGTAGCGTTTTGTATCCTCTACACGATAATTTTCGTCCTTGGAGTATTTGGCAACGTATTGGTTTGCTATGTGGTCTTCCGAAATCGGGCGATGCAAACTGTTACCAACCTCTTCATAACCAACTTGGCGTTATCGGACATACTTCTGTGCATCTTCGCTGTACCTTTGACACCTATGTACACATTTATTGGAAGATGGGTTTTCGGAAGACTCCTCTGTCACCTCATGCCGTATGCGCAGGGTACGAGCGTATACATATCTACCCTCACTCTGACGTCTATAGCCATAGACAGATTCTTCGTCATCATATATCCATTTCATCCAAGAATGAAACTCACCACCTGCGTCTTCATTATAATTTTCATATGGGTATTCTCTCTAGTAGTCACCTGTCCCTATGGCCTGTTCATGGGGATACAGATAACTAATAACAGAACTTATTGCGAGGAAAGTTGGCCCTCAGACAAATCGAGGAAGATATTCGGTGTCTTCACAACAGTTCTCCAATTTCTTATACCATTTTTAGTAATAGCAATTTGTTATACATGTGTTAGTATAAGATTGAACGACCGCGCCCGGTCGAAGCCAGGTGCTAAGAATACTAGAAGAGAAGAGGCAGATAGAGATAGGAAAAAGAGAACTAATAGAATGCTAATTTCAATGGTGGCCATATTCGGTATATCGTGGCTTCCGTTAAATTTAATAAATATATTTAACGACTTCTACGCTCAAATGACTGAGTGGAACTATTACTACGTTTCCTTCTTCCTTGCTCATTCAATGGCGATGGCGTCAACATGTTATAACCCGTTTTTGTACGCGTGGTTGAATGAGAACTTTAGAAAAGAATTTAAGCAAGTGCTGCCATTTTTCGAAACCTCTGGTGGAGTTAGGAACAGTTATCATTCAGGACGCATGCCAACACATAAAGCTGATAAAATATGCAATGGCAATGAAACTGTACAAGAAACTCTGTTAGCTTCATCCTTCAATAGAGGTCCGTCGATAAAGCAACCAATGCTAGAAACTAATGGCAAGAAAGACAATGGTGTTGAGATCGAAAACATTGTGTTAGAAGAAAAAACTGTATCAGCAACGTTTCATACAAAGACTGAGAATATTAAGTTACAATTAATAGATGAGGAATCGCAGTTCACCGAGACCAAGGAAATCAAGCCTTCAATATAAAAGTAAGTATTTTTTATAATTTTTTAGTGTTTACCTACACTTCAAGGAAATTACTAAATAATTTTAAATACATATCAAAAATTGCGTGACCGGCAGGAATCGAACCTGCATCTTCTGGGTCGCGCCCGATGCCTTGACCACTCGGCCACGGTCTCGCTTACTGCCAGTGACGAAATTGGTGATATGTGTGTCACTGGCAGTAAGCGAGACCGTGGCCGAGTGGTCAAGGCATCGGGCGCGACCCAGAAGATGCAGGTTCGATTCCTGCCGGTCACGCAATTTTTGATATGTATTTAAAATTATTTAGTAAAAGTAAGTACTTTCAACTTGATTATAGGTATACCAACGGTTACCTATTCTCTAGAATAATTATTTTGCGGGCTGCAACTCGTTTTTTACCATCCCATTTTCGACCCATCTATTTAACACCAACATTACACCAAATATTTAAAATGTTTGCAGTATATACTACGTACTCTTTTATTTTGTGACTGTTGAAGTCGAATCTGTATGTCATGTCTACATGCAATGTGCACCGCCCGCCCTCCCACTGCTAAACATGCAGGAAAAACCAACCACCAGGCAAGCAATACGCACCACACAAATCCCAAAACACACTCGACGCACGTTTCGCCCTGACACCGAAGCATCCTCAGGAGATGTAGATCCACAATTGCAAAGAATTGCATATCGTACGCTGCATGTTGCACCATACAGATTCCACTTGTTTCAGGGGATTATAGCAAATTAAGCTTTTGGTATATCATGGATTTCCGCAAAGTAACGCCGCTTCTATACAACTGTTGACATTATTTTTAAAAACTTAAGCATTTTACCCATAGAGTGGTTTTCTAATTATCCACAGCCAAAGAATAATTAAAGAGTCAAAGCACAGCACAGGTTAAAGTTAGATATGGAGTCAAGTTTTTTAACATAGGTTTTCAGGAAGGTTAGTAGATATTTTATAGTAGATACCTATTTATCTTGCAATAATCCAATTACATGTAAATTAGGCATGTAAATTGCTTAGTAGATTATCCTATTACAATAAATGTAAATCTATCGGGCCCAATTTACTTAATAAGTTTACAAGGTGTATTATACTATCAACAACATCCCAGTCAAAATGGCTTTAGAGAGTTGCCTAAGTTTAATTTGCTTAAGCTTGCATATTAATGGGTTCAAGTCAAAACCACGCATATTGTTGTCTTTAACTTCCTATTAATTTAAAGCTAGATTTAGAAGAGACTAGCTTATGCTCGCGACTTCATCCGCGTGTACTACACAAATTTCAAACCCCTATTTCACCCCCTTAGAGGTTGAATTTCCAAAAATTCTTTCTTAGCGGATGCGTCATAATAGCTATCTGCATGCCCAGCCCGATTCGTCCAGTAGTTTGAGCTGTGCGCTGATAGATCAGTCAGTCAGTCAGTCAGTCACCTTTTCCTTTTATATATTTAGAGTATTCTTCTTGTAGTGCCGTCAGCTATAGAAGTAGAACAAACCATTAGGGTTTTCTGCACCTTTCTACGTCGATCGGCTACACGTGCCATTTGCATAAATTCTTCTACGTCCCGAAATTCTTCTGCCGATTATTTACCCCTGAATCATGACCTGAAGGAAGTCGTGTTTGCTATTCCTATATTCCCTGCTATAGTCTCCGAGATGCAAGCTATCTCTGCCCCCTTCGCCAAAATCGGTTAAACAGTATAATTAGTATGGATTATGGATGTTATTGATCCGCACTTGGCCAGCGTGGTGGACTATGACCAAGCCTCCTCTCCTTATTCTGAGAGTAGACCCATGCCAGAGTGAGGGAACTCTCGATTTGATCGTGAATCGACGATATGTCAATAGGCTATGGTAACGTAAAGTCAAAGAAAATTAGAGCTACCTTAGGGCCGAACGTCGAAGCTTCGACGTTTTGTTAGGAATTCCCTAACTGTCGTGAACTGTGCCCGGGCTCTGTAGAGAGCCGGCGATAGGTTGATCATGATGATGATGGATGTTATTTATAAATTAATCTGAACTCTTTTGTTTCAGAGCGTTAAACATCACACTCCGTGGCAATAACGTACAGGAAACCGCAATTTGGTACATCAAGCGCGAAATTTCCACTCGCGACGACTAACAGCGTCCTACTTTCACAGTTTAATTACGAAATTACTCGAACAGGTGTTCGTGATGAACCCTTTGTGACTTTATGGCTCTGAATGAGCTTATAGTATACAGTGCCTACTCCGCACAATACGATTTGATTATTTATTATCCGTCACATTAATCGTTCCTGACGCTTTCAATACGAACTGTTACGATGGAATCCCCGTGCGGTGTTCCCTGCCGCAACATACAGGGTGTAATCAGAACGCTGGCAAAAACGAAGACAGGGGATAGTACTGAGAATTTTGCTGATAATATGATACCACGAAAAAAACGCGTTTTTTTTTAAATCCTATAATTTTGTAACAGTTTACGATATAATACAAATAAAACCTCTGACTAACGCTAAAGGCCACTCGGAGTCAATGCCGCGTCGTAGGCGGGGCATTGGCCCAAGTTTTGCACGCCATATATTAGATAAATACTAAAACTACAAAATGAGGAAAATGGCTATTGGTATTGGATTATGATTAGGTAGTATAACAACAACGCTAAGTGTGTCCCAAAATAAAAGAATATTTATTTTTATTTATATATTTAAATGTATTCTCTCAATTATTTTGTGAGTTTTGTGTCTTGTGAACAACCAAAATTCTCTTAACACAATTTCATCAGGTCGTGTGGACCACAAGGCGTAAATGGCTTAGTGTGTATTATCTTTTTTCACTCTGTATTTTCGCAAAAGAAAGCTGACATATTATTAGAACTGACAAAAGAATTACTCTCGCCGAAATATTTCATTTGCGCAAAAAATTGCCGCATGTCGAGTGTAATAAGTTAAGCCGAAAGGTGTCAGAAGTTACAGCATTTATTTTTCTGGCAAAGAAAATAAGTAGATCTTAGATATTTTATCGACGCATTTTAAACTGAGTCGTCGAGTTATCTGTCTGTTTCGCTCGCACTTACGAACCTACGACCTGTAAGTGCGAGCGAAACAGACAGACAACTCGACGACTCAGTTTAAAATGCGTCGACTATAGGAACTAATATCACGTATGCCTGTGGTTTTCCAGACTTCCGATAAGTTTGTTGTACGTTAAATGTTAATCATGATATTGTATGATTACCAAAAAATATTTAGTAGATATATTTAGGTATTTATTAAAGTTAATCGAAAAAGAATGAGTGTGGAAGATTTTCCCAATTAATATTAGTTTTTAGTATGTTAACTTAAATATTATAAGTAAATCGCTTTGCTTATTGTAATTTATTACGAAAAATTGTTAAATAAAAGTAGGTGTACGTTATTTTTGTAAATATAGTTAACTTGATTAAATAAATATTCTATGAATAAAAATTACATTTAAGTTACAATGCAAGTAGGTATCCATGAGGCCTATTGGTTAAGAACGATTTTCATAGTTGGCATGTTACTTAACTTACCTTACATAGATAAGATATTGTTAAAAACGATATTTTACTACCTATTAGAATATAATTATAAGGATTTTGTGTTTCTTGAATAAACTTTTGAGCCCAATTTCAAACTTAGTCGTATATAATATTTTTTGGTTAGAATTAGATGATAAAAAAATTAAAAAAAAAACCGATTTGCGACAGTTAGATTTTGTACAATAGGCTACTTGACTCATATCTAATTTCGTCCAATAAATGATTATTTATTATAGTATTTTGCTTAAGACAACGAAATATATCAATAACAATTATTAAAAACGCAGGATGGATATATAAATCCAATTTAAAAAAATACAGTTTTTATTTTTATTTGAAACTCAGAAAACGCTGTCAGCCATGATGTGACGTCATTAAATATGTAAACAAACAAATGTCATCCCTATTGACTAACGTAGTATCCATATATATAAAATTTCAAGTCCTGACTAACTTATATATCAACGCACAGCCTAAACATCTAAACAGCTGGTCCTAGATACATGAAATTTGGTGGGTGTGTTCTTTGTAGGTAAAGAGAAGGTATCCACTAGGAAAGGATTTTTTGAAATTCCACCCCTGAGTGGGTTAAATGGGGGTTTGAAATTTATGAAGTCCACGCGGGCGAAGTCACGAGCATAAGCTAGTTTTTATATATTTCTAAAAACTTATAGTAAACGTGAAAAATTATCGTTTTCTCTTTATAAATTGAATAAGTTATTAAGTAAGACTTACAACAAAGTGATCTTTGCAAAAATAAATTTGGGTTGCAGTCGTTAGTGATATAGGATCCCTTTAAGCAAGTCTTCGCGTGTTACGTATATTTATTTCACTGGGCACTCTAATCCACAACTTTCCTGTGGTCTTTATCGATGCGTTTTTACATTCTCGGATGATACAATAACGATAATTACTATATTTTTCATGTAAACTAGTATAGAAGTCATGTTTATTAAACTTTGGGAGGTTATGCTGTTGTTTACAAATGCATGACGTCAGAGCACAGATAATCTATCGGCCAAACATGGCCGACAGTGTTTTCACCTGTCTAAGAAAAATATATTTTTAAATTAAAGTTTTACGGTTTTTAGGGCGCAAAAAAATATAGTGTTAATTTTTTTGATCTAATAGGACAAATATTAACCATTTAAGACCTACTTAAAAAAAGTGTCAACTAGCCTATTTTACAATGCCAGCTGTAAGCTACATTAAATTGAAACTAATTAATTTCCCATATTTATTTAATTTTGTATTTTTTTACGATTGAAGTTTGAAATTAACGGTTTATTAAGAAACATAAATGATTATCTTTATAGATAAGTGTATATATAAATCTATATTACTGTAATGTACATAGTACGTAATATTGTTGTTTTAGTAAATAGTTTCTGGCTTAATTAACCTATGTTACAGTTGCAGTAGAATACCTACTTGTAGAAATATTTGTTAACAATGTGAGAAATAAACGGTATCGTTTTTAATATTCTTGTATTTTCTTTCTCTTCATCATCATCAACACATCGCTGGCTCACTACTGAGGACAGGTCTCCTCTTAGGGCATAGTCCACTATGCTGGGCAAGTGTGAATTGGCAGACTTCACACACCTTAAAGAACATTATGGAGAACCCTCAGGCATGCCGGTTTCTCACGATGTTTTCCTTCACTGTCAAAGCAAGTACATAATATTTTATTGCTTAAAACGCACCTAACTCCGAAAAGTTAGAAGTGCTGGTCTAACGCGAAGGTCCCGGAATCGGTGCCATACATTTTAAGAGGGGTTTATTTGTAGTGCACTCCAGACAGAGTGTCAACGAATGTTGCGTAAGTAGGCCACTCGGAGACAAATACTAAATCACTAAAACTATAAAATGAGGTAAATGGTGATTGGTATTGGATTGTGTTTAGGCAGTATAACAATAAATTTCTTGGGACCGTGTTGAGCACCTCGCCATCGAGATCGAGCCACGCTGCTATCACGCGTTCTGTTTGTTTCAACCTTTACGCACGCCTACACCACTTTTCTGGAAAAATGTAAGTAAGCCGGTAAGTCTTTGTATTTCGCATTCCGACCGAACTCGTATTATTTTTAGTCCAGATTGTTTTTATAAAGACTTTCTATTATTATAATAAAGATGTTTTAGATACTTGCGTTAGAAAAAGCAAGAAGTAGGTACTGGTACTGATTCTGAGCACAACCTAATTTTAGAGTATTCGCATCCTCTTCCTACTAATGTAATATGAAAAAGACAGACGCAGTTTGACAGTTTTAAATTTAATTTTTAGATGGTAAAACCCGTGATTTTAGCGCACAGACGCGAGCCTACTGTTTAAATTTGTAGCGGGCACTAAAAGGTAGTCTTTAAATGTAAAGTTCATGTTCTGTCCCTTTTTAGCATTGTTAAAAAGAAAAGGATAAATTTAGTTTAGAGACAGACAACGGAATCGGTGCCATTGTCTAACTTTAATCTATAAAATATGTAAAAGGAAAAGCTGACCGACTGACTGACTGACTGTCTGGTCTATCAACGCACAGCTCAAACTACTGGACGGATTGGGCTGTTTGGTATGCAGATAGCTTTTATGATGTAGACATCCACTAAGAAAGGATTTTTGAAAATTCAGAACCTAAGACCGTTAACGCACTCATCCGATCCGAATCCATCGTATGATATGACGTCATATGTCATATCATACGTTACCATACAGATAGTTCGGAACGTGTTTTCACGGACTCGGATCGGATAAATAAATAAATAAATAAAATAAAAATCTTTTTTATTCGAGTAAACTTTTACAAGTACTTACGAATAGTCGGATGCATCTACCACTGGTTCGGAATGCCTTTCCTACCGAGAAGAACCAGCAAGAAAATCGGCGGTTGCTCTTTTCAAATATTTGATATAGGTACAAGATTATGCCATATGATAAGTGCGTAACCGCCCTAAGGGGGTAAAATAGGGGTAGGTATGTGTAGTCCACGCGGATGAATTCGCGGGCATAAGCTAGTCTTATTATATAACTGGTATGTTGTATGTACCTGTAAAACTTACAGCCAGTCACGGAAAGTAGATAAAGTAGGTAAGTATTAAACCATTAAATTCAGGTATACCTGAATTTAATGGTTTAATAGTAAGATTTTTTTTAATTATAGATCTGTCTGGATTATCAACCTAGGTACTTATTCTGATACGAACCGCTAAGATGTGGAATTCCCTTCCGGCATCCATATCTGGTTAAAGACCAGAATGACATTGGCTACTTTTATCCCGGAAAATGAAAGAGTTCCATCGGGATTTTTGAAAACCTAAATCCACGTGGACAAAGTCGCAGGCATCAGATAGTTATATAAAATATGCAAAAGTGTGTTTGTTTGCTGCATTGCTTGTCCTTCAGTGTCGCAACGGACGTGTTTTTGCATGGTTATAGTAGGTAATTAAAGACCTGAAGAGTGAGATAGGTTACTTTAGTCCCGGGAAATCATAAAGGATTTTTCAAAACCTTAATCCACGCGAACTAAATCGCGGGCAACAGCTAGTTTTACATAATATCGATCACAAACTATCACAGCTTAGTCAAATCCGCCCACGTGAGATATGCTAGAGTTCTAGACTAACTCAGCTTAATTCTTGGTCAACAACCAGCTTTAAGCTCAAGGCATATTGATGCAAAGTTGAAGAGCAGTGACGCGACGCGGCGTTTCTGTAGGGCATTTATGTCAACGGACTAACACAGAATTACAGATACGAGGCATTTGAAATATAACGAAGTAAGGTATAAGTACCTACTTAGTATTTTAACACTTACTAACTTAAATACAAAAGAAAAGTATATACCTACATATTACATATTACATATTAAACAATACTACACTAGCGGCACGCTATGATGGCCGGTTTGACACATTACAATAGTGATGTGGAATGTCAATTTATTCTCGAACAAAAAACAATTAAGTTTTGTTTTTGTACCTGATTAAATAGGTTTAATAAAACAAAAATGTATATGTTTATTTAATTTATTTGAACGAACTGAATATTTGAACGAAAATGAATATACATACTTTATATGCACACAAGAAACATATGAATACAAAAGATACCGAAAAAGGTGCCACAAAAGGCCATAATTAATCAGATTCGTCCATACTACTATTTTCACTGTCGTCACTGCTATCATCACATACATTAATAATTATATGTTCGTTTTCTATAATATTATCTATTTTCACATCTCTTTCATAATCTTCCCTTATTAATTTAACAGTTCTATTCACAACCTTTTCCCAGTCTCCTTTAGTCACATGTTCACAAGCTTCTTCTAATAATTTTAGCATTTTTTTTGTGGTAAATGGGGGTTCTGTATTGTGTCTTGCAGCATATCCCTTAATTTGAGCCCACACCAACTCAATCGCATTATACTCACAATGGTAAGGCGGTAACCGTATAACTCTGTGCCCATGTTCTAATGCTATTTCGTCAATGACGTATCGGATCTTGGTTGGTTTGTTTTCTTTTAAAAGACGTACTAATTCCGCTTTTAACATATTCATGTTTGCATCTACGCCATTTTTACGAAGCCATGCGACGATATCAGCTTTCTTTTGGGATTGGGCAGGTGGCTTGTCAATTTGCATCGAGTGGTATGGGGCGTTGTCCATAATTATAATAGATGGTTCAGGGAGGCTACACAACATTGAGGTAAACCATTCAGTAAACTTTTCTCCATTCATGTCTTCATGATAGTCTCCAGTGGTTTTTGACGCAAAAGCCATGAGAGAACCTTCGACAAACCCGTTGATGGTTCCGGCGTGACAAATTATAAGTCGCGATCCTTTTCCTACAGGAACTTTGGAAGTAGATGCTGCTGTGTCATCGTTCCAAGAACGGCCTACAGTATGGTTAGCATTAAGCCATGTTTCATCCAAGAACACAACATTTTGCCAATTTTTGATTTCTTTCACTTGCCGTAAAAAAGTATACCTTGCCATCGCTATATCAAATCTTTCCATCAATATTTTGCGTTTGTTACATTTTTTGTATCGAAATCCAATGGTCTTCAAAATCTTCGTTAAAGAACTTTCCCCACCGAAGAATAATCCAGCTTCCTTCAGTGAATGCACCAACTTTTTTCTTGTTGGATACTCCTTCTGTAAATAGTAGCCGTAAACATGTCTTCGGATAGCATCGGCATCAAAGCTATCGATGCCTACGACTGGTTTTGCTCGTTTTCCTCTTTTTTGGTGTGTGAAGTTTATTTTCTTCTGTGCCAGTCTCGCCATATTTTTTTTTAGTTATCCGTCTAACAGTTCGTTGTCCAATATTAAGCGCATCAGCTACGCGTTCAACCACTGACGTTATAGGTAAAATTGGCCCTCCATTTTGAGCTTCACGATCGAAATAGTTACGAAGGCGTATTAGGAACTCACGTGTCTGACTATTTAGAACAGTTCTCTGCGTACGTTCGGTCATATCGACGAAATCCACAACAAAGGGCTTGAACAGAGTCCAAATTAACGAGCAAGGGTCAACAGTAATGCAGTATCAATATTTGAAATCCAAAGCCAGGTCAAAACTATATCACAATCGCATTGCACTGACAGTTTATACTTTTCGAAGCAACGTCAATTCGAAACTGCTTTGTTTTGCATTGAGCATTGACGCGAGTTTGCCGGAGGTAGTAGTTGTGCTAGCCAGCGATCCTATGTGACGATCGTATTAGATTCCATTTTTAAAAATTTATTGATATTTTTTTGCGATTTCAGAGGTTTGTCCACATAGTGAAAATTGTTCATATTCACAAGTACATTCACCCCTTAAATGGTGCAAACTGATTTTTCTACACTTGTATACATTTAAGAAATCAATTTAATAAATAAATTTTGAGTCCTAAACCTAAAACTACATTCGATAAAATTTATGAATCTCTGCACATCACTATCGTCAATAAAGTAATACAATTATTTCCTTCAAAGTCGTTATCAATTAATACGGAACTTCATGAGCGGACAAACGTCAAACCGGCCATCATAGCGTGCCGCTAGTTTAATAGTAATGACAATCCCCATATGCCAGTTTCAGCTGCTGACAGACGTGTTCAAAGAGATCAAATCCTTTTATTTAAGCTTCTTAACAACGGCGTTGACTCACCATATCTGCTATCAAAAATATCTTTAAGGTGCCCACGGGTTAACTCCCGGCATCGGAAACTGTTTCATATTGCACCAAGTAAGACTAAACACGCTGATAACACATTCATACGACGAAGTTGCAACCAAGCTAATCATCTATTCGCGAAAAGTGATATTTTTCATCTCTCTCTCCATAGGTATAAATTAGCAATTAAGGATGTTATATCAAATTCTGCCTAGTTATAGTTTATACTTTAGTCGATTTCAGTTCTGTGTTCCATAAGTTTACCTACCTAGTTAGTTTTAAATACTCTGTGCCTAGTTTTTCATACGCATACTATGCCCGTGTGTTGTGGACATAATTCTTTATTATAAGTGTTAATTTCTCATTGGAGACTGCTTTGGTTTAAGTGTTTATATATATATACTATCTAGTTAACTAATTGTAACTGTTTGTCTCTATAAAATAAAATAAATTAAATTAAATTAAATACCTACATACGACTTTTTGGCCAACCTGTATATTTACATGAAGAAAAAACTTATCACTAAAAATTTTATATTTACAATAAATATACGCCGTCTGTATATCCTATTTACAATATATTCTGTAGGTAAGTATATTAAATTATTTCTTTTGTGATGTTTAGTAAAAATGTATTCATTCGTTCATTCACAATATATTTATCCCGAATGAATTTTCCAACGAAAGAACACATCAACCGAAGCGACGCCGAGCATTTGCTTGTCTTTCTCATTTGACTTTACAATGTATAGACAGAAAACTCAATAGTACCTTCCAGGTGCGGAAGGCTAAGTGAGCAAATACTAGTAGAAGAAAATCCTCCGCGAAGAATATTAAAGGATGAGACGCATCGCTTCGTTTCATCACCAATATGTCTTGAGCCGAAGAAATCCACGTGTCTGATATGCACTGTAAACAAACCAATACAGTCCACAAGACAAACTGAACTAACTGAGCGTTAATACACGGTTTCTGAGCATATTGTAGCTGACGTCAACAATAACGCACAACACAGCAAACACAGAGAATTAATTGCTGGAATGCTATCGAATTATCTTGCGCGAGGTATTTCAATTATTGCTGATTGATGCATACTGGGACTATACTGTACGGCTGGATTCAATACCATTAGTCCAAGAGTCCTCAGGAAATATTGAAGACGTCAATCAAAACTGAAATTAATATACCTAGTCAAAGTGTAAATAATTACAGTAGCGGCACGAAATATTCGACGTTTAAAAAGAGATTTCAACCTCGTAGAGCACATGCCTGTGTGACGTTTTGTCCGTCTCAACGACAGAGACAACGCTCTACGAAACCGCTATCTCTTTCTAAAGATCGATGTACAATATTTCCTGCCGGATGCTATATTATACAGATCAGTGAGTGGACGCCTTTGACTAGCCGGCTTTACAGTTGTAGCTCCTTCGTACCCGAACCACATGAGTAGACATACTGAACTTGTACTGAACTGAACACAAAAAATAGAGTAACAGGAGAGCCGAGAGAGACAAAAATGAAGACAGGTGATATAAATCCCGCAAATTGCTAATGCACGTGGCCGCCATTTTAGTGACGTCAGCACTAGACTGAAGTTTCAAGCTGATGGTATATTTTTATTTCGCCTGACGTCAAAATGACGTCATTTCTATGTTAATTATATATGGTTCCAGCGCAATAGCAATTTGCGGAACTTATAGTACTGATGACTTCTGATATGATACTACAAAAAAACGCGAAAAAAATGGGAAGATCCTATATTTATGTAAAATTTCACGATATATTGCAAAAAAACACCTGACTGACGCTAGAGATCAACAAACATTGCCTAACGGAGTCAATGCCGCGTCGTAGGCGGGGCATTGACCCGAGTTTCGGATCCTACCGGCTGCTCCATGTAAGGAGATGTCAATTAAACACGAGCATCAGGCATGCACTGATTTATTATTTCTACTTTGACAATTCATCTGTCATATCAATTCCTTGCCTACCCACACACCCCCCGTTTAAAAAAATCTATATCCATGCGGACGAAGTCGCGGCTATCATCTAGTATGTTATATCGATAAAGACTAAGAAGTAATTATTTGGTTTTGTGCTAATATGTTCGCCCGACGCCCACGCTCGTGTTATCAGTCGGAAACTGTCTGAAGCCTACATCCTCCCTCGTCGATCCGCTTATCTGATTTCCTACAAATCACTCTGTCAATGTCTACGTTATTTCCCCTTATTTTCAAATTGGTTCATGCTAATTTCATCAGATATGCGTGTAAAATAACAATAGGTATTATTTTCTGGTTGTAGGAGTATGTATACCTCTGGCTCCACAGAAGACCTGCACTGTGCCTGTGTTCATAACCACAGGCGCAGCAAATGCTCAGTGGAGTCCATTTTGGTACCACGCATCTTATTTTGAGTGATTTTTTTTGAGTTGATCAGTACTTTTTATGGCACCAAATAAAACTTTTTCTTTCACTTTCTTTCTTCCTTTCTGTACCTGGGACACAATCTAGTAGGTCCAATATCGAAAACGAGATTAACCACTGAATCCAACTTGGCTACGCAGCATTCAGGAAGCTATGTCTTCTCCTCCAAAATTCCTCAGTGCTTGAAGACCAAAGTCTTCGAACAGTGCGCGTTACCAGGTTACCAGGGATAATATTAAGGATCCGAGACATGATGGCTAAGTATGGGCCTTATAAGCAAGCTCAGAGTCACTCAGCGGGCGATAGAGAGAGATATGCTTGGAGTTTCTATAATGATCAAATCAGAAATAATGAGATCCGTAGGAGATCCAGAATAATCGACATAGCTCAGCTGTGTTTGAAGCTAAGGTGGAAAGGAACAGGGCATATACATATATTATGTAAGTTCGAAAACCCGATAGACGTTGGGGTTCCGAAGTGCTAGAATGGCAACCTCGCACCGGAAAGCGAAACGTTGGAAGACTCACCACCACTAGATGGACAGGACGACATCAAACGAATCGCGGGAGCCGCTAGATTCAGGCGCGACGCAAGACTGTCGGGAATGGGGTGTGTACAAGAGACCTATGCCCAGCAGTAGAGTCTATCGGTTAACAACGATGATAATGATGATGATGATTATTTCTGATTTTACAGAAAATTTCTTTCATAATTGAAGAGGGGATATAATCTTTAGTTTTTTTTCTTACAGAAAATCCTTCAAATATCTACTTAGCACTCAAATCGAGGTGGGTTTTTCTAACCGAATTACCTAAGTTGCAAAAAAGTTACACTTTTTTGACTTATGCTGCAAATGAAATTAGTATTTTTGCAATGTAACTTCATTAAAAGATAAAGTTTTGGTAAAAGAATCACGAATGAAATTTAAAAAAGCTAAAGCATGCTCTGACTACTAATTCGTTGATCCTCAAGTATGGAAATTTTTAATTAAACTAAAATTAGTATTCCAATACCAATGAATAGATTACAATACTTATACCACTCTAGTAGTCGGTAGTGTACCCACCTACATAAAACTCCAAAGACTTAATTTCCCTTTGATTTTTTCGAACAGCTTTACTTCAAACGTTAAGGCGATTTAACTTTATTTTCTCGTAAAGTTTTATGTTGTATAAAGTTTTATGAAAAGATTTAAATCTCAAAGAAGAAAGATGAAAATTTTAGGAAAGAAAGGAATTCGCCGGGAGTTTTAAATTACTAGCTTATGCTCGCGACTTCATCCGCGTGGACTACACAAATTTCAAACCCCTATTTCACCCCCTTAGGGGTTGAATTTTCAGAAATCCTTTCTTAATGGATGCCTACGTCATAATAGCTATCTGCATGCCAAATTTCAGCCCGATCCGTCCAGTAGTTTGAGCTGTGCGTTGACAGATCACTGATCAGTCAGTTAGCCAGTCACCTTTTCCTTTTATATATTTAGATGGTCAACCTATCGCCGCCGGCCCACTACTGAGGTCGGGTCTCCTCTCAGAATAAGAAGGCTGACCATAGTCCGCTATGCTGGCCGAGTGCGGATTGGCAGACTTCACACATCTTTAAGAACATTATGGAGAAATCTCGGGCATGCAGGTTTCCTTCACCGTTAAAACAACTCCTTACATAACTCCGAAAAGTTAGAGATGCGTGCCAGGGTTTGAACCCCCGATCTCCGAATAGGAGGCAGATGTTTTATTTACTAGGCTTAGACAGATATTTTGCATTGATAATAATATTATGAATTCATAATTTTGGAACACCCTTCCAGCATCAGTTTCCTTCAAGTCAATAGTGAATAGGCATCTTCTAGGCAAGTGCGCTCCATCTTGATTCGGTCTGCCCCCCAATTGTGTAAGAATAACCATTTCATGGCTATCGCAATCGTCAAGAATTCTGCCCTTTGATTGGCTGTGAAAAAATGTAAACAGCGAATCAACCAATCAAATGGCAGAATTTCTTGACGATTGCGATAGCCATGAAATGGTTATTCTTACACAATTGGGGGGCTGATTGCAGCCAAGCGCTAGTCTATAAATTTTATAAAAAAACTTGCTAAGTACAGTACATTTTATTGAAAATCGGGTTCAAAGCACTGTTCTCCATGTAAGTACCTATTCGCGCATAAAAAGCCATAGAAAAGTTCTTTTAAAAGAATAAATCTTTTCAACGATCTTACAAAAGTCATTATAATAGTGTTCTTTGAGACCAAAGTTCCTTTGGTCTAAATTTAATTCGTCACTCAGTACGTACGTAGTTATATTTGAATTTCTTTTGCGCTGGTATAAGAAATCCAAGACGTGGGAGGAAGTGGGAAATGCAAAGAAATAAATCTACTTTCCAGTGCAACTGATTTCGGTACTCTGTACCGATTCTATTTTATTTTGTTTAACTTTTGTTCTTGCAATCAATGTGATACAGAAGAATTAAAAAAAAAGGTAACAAGCAAACTTATCCTACCTATCTTTATGACTAGCGATCGCTTGCAGCTTCGCTTGGCGAAAATACAGGGTGTAACCAGAACGCTAGCAAAAACGAAGACAGGTGATAGTCTGATGATTACTGATAATTATGTTATTACAAAATAACGCGAAAATGCTATATTTTGTAAATGTTCACGATATAATATTACAAAAAAAACATATGACTGACGCTAAAGGTCAACGAACGTTACGTAAGTAGGCTACTCGGAGTCAATGCCGCTTCGTGGGCGGGGCATTAACCCGAGTTTTGCACGCTATACATTGCGAGTTCGAAAAAAACTAAATCACTGAAACTGGTTTCAAAAAATCAAATGGTTATTGGTATTGAATTGTGTTAAGGTAGTAGGTATAACAATAACTCGATAGTAGTTTTTGCTAGCGTTCTAGTTACATCCTGTATATTATACTTATACTATATGTATTATCTATCCCGTGGCAATTGCGAATTTCTGATAGTATTCCTTACCTATATTTTAAAGAGACCCTGTGCAAAATTTCACCCAAGGGTTGAGTTGGGAGTTAACGAGTCAATCCATCAAAACTTTTATTTTCGCACAACTTCTCAAAAAAGGAGGGTTATGTTTTTAGGGTTCTTGTATGTATGTATGTGACTTTCTTTATTCCACCATAACTTCAAAATGTCTGAAGAGATTTGCATGCATCTATGGGGTATCGTTAGAATCCTTACATAATCCCGAGTGACACCGGCTACAAATTGATTGAAAAAATTCAATATATGGCGGCTGTATGGTTCAAATGTGATTTTTTAACCGACTTCCAAAAAGGAGGTGGTTCTCAATTCAGCCCGTTTTTTTTTTGTTATTGATGTACTAATGTGGTTTTTTAATTACGACTTGTTGTAGATATTTCAAGTAAGTAGGTATTTAGATCCAGACCAGTGATCCTCGATACTGGCAGAGGTTGTTACTTGTAAGGGGGAAAAATAGGTACAATTAAGATCTAAGTTGAATATTTTGTAGTAGGTAGAAACTTGAAATATTTCATTGTTATTGAAATACATAGCATAAAGTTTAAATCCAGCCTACCGTGAATGCCTATCAATACTGACTTCGCTTATTTGATTTTGAAGAACAAACAAGTATATTTGCATAATTTCTAACATTTGTTGACTCTGTTTACTGTAGCGCGTTAATTGTAATAAATACAAAATCAATTTAGTTCAATAAGGTCAATAAGTTTCAAGAGTATTACAATATTCACAAGCATCATATTAATAGCTAGCTTATGCTTGCGACTTCGTCCGCGTGGACTACACAAACTTCAAACCTCCATTTTATCCCTTAGGGGTTGAATTTTCAAAAATCCTTTCTTAGCGGATGTCTACGTCATAACAGCTATCTGCATGCCAAATTACGGAATCCTGTCCACGTCAGTTCATCTCGCGCTTGTCCAGTTTTTAGTAATGGTAACGTGGAGTCAAAGATATCTCATATTTACGTACGTTGACGCCAAATGAAAAGCTAACGATCAGGATTAGAGGAGGGGAATGAACTCTTTGATTGACGCAAAACTTTTAGCGAGCGATATATTTCACGTGGAGTAAAAGGTTTTTTATTGCGCATTAAATTATTTTCGTATGTTACACCGACGTTCCTGACCTATGTACTACAGTGCGACAAAGCTCTTTTGGCGCGTGGCGAAAATCGGAACTAACGTTGCCGTCAAGTGTCCCCTTTGTTCTTGTTTGAATATTCTAACCCTTTGTTCTCCAACAGCACCCCCCTGTCAATGTCATTCAAGTGCCAAAAGAGCCTTGTCGCACTGTATGTATAAATATTGTCCGTTCATCGTAACTTGACGCGTGAGAATTGGCACCATTGTTGCTTTGTTTGCTTTATTCCTTAGAAATTACAAGTTTTTTAGATTGCATGTTATAAGGTATTATTATTCAGTACTAGCTGCCCCGGCGAACTTCGTACCGCCTAACAGTCGATTTTTTTTCAGGATTTTTTTAAAAAAATTCTCTCCGTAAGACCCATTCTCGTACTTCAAGGAATACTTACTATGAAATCGGTTCAGCTGTTCTCGAGATTTGCGATCAGCAACACATTCAGCGATTCATTTTTATATAAGTATATTTTTATATAAGTACGCTTTGGTTCGTGCCAAGCTAGAAACCAGCGCTTGTATTTGGAATCCATATGAAAGCACGTACACCTTGCTACTTGAAAAGGTTCAAAAAGCCTTTCTAAGGTATTTATATAAAAAATTGCACGGGTATTACCCATTTATGTATCCCACAAAATTTCTCCAAGGGCACTTGGGTTTCCACTCGCTCAAAACCCGAAGAGACTGCGACCAAATTGGTACAATTTGCAAGATTCTTAGGGGTGTGATTGACTGCTCTGAACTACACAACAAGCTCTGCTGCGTTTATGCACCCTCTAATTACAGCTATCTCCGCCACCGCTCCAAATTTTTCGTAAGTCCGTTTAGTCGCACGGTAGCGCGTTCCAGGTCACCCATACCGCGCACTTTGGCTGCGCTCAACGCACTGCTGAAGGAGTCCCCTCGCTGTGACATATTTGCTGACAAATGGGCTGACCTCATGGGTCAGATCTTGCACTTTTGTGAAAATTTATAATTTTGCTTTTTAAAATTTATAATTTTAAGTTGTTAATTTTTGTAAGTATGTTTATGTTAGTTTGTACTCGTATTTTAATTAGTGTAATTGGCTTTATGGCCGTTCTAATTAAATAATAAATAAATAATAATAATAATAATAATAGAAAAAAGATTCCGAGTATATCAACGGTAGGTAAACTCATGGCAAACAACTTGAGTAAAATAGTCAAGAATAAATCTGTCCTTTTTTAGCAAAGTGTTTGTATTGACGTTAATCTAGGTAAACGCAACGCCTCGCGGCCTAGGTTTGTTTCTAGACTTACTAACTGTATTGACTGTTGGGAAATAGAGTTTACAGTTCGTTGTAGCGAGATAATTGAGTTCGCCCAAATACGGGTCTGTCTTATGACTTAGGGCTGATACACACGGTGATGTTCTTGATTAAGTCACCCCTTCGGGATTCATTCTTCATTATCATCATCATCATGATCAACCCATCACCGGCACACTAAAGAGCACGGGTCTCCCCTTAGAGGGAGAAAGGTTTTGCACGCTGTCCCAGCAAGGATTTGCAGACTTCACACACCTTGAGTGATGAATGCACAAACGTCCTAACAGTCAAACAAGATTACAAAAAAATACACATATAAATGATTAACCAGCTGTAGTGGCAGTGGGCAGGCCACGTCTGCCGCAGAACCGATGGCCGCTGGGCCAGACGTGTTCTGAAGTGGAGACCGCGTATCAGCAAGCGCAGTGTGGGACGACCTCCAGCCCGCTGGACTGACGACCTTAAGAAGATAGCGGGAAGTGGGTGGATGAGGAAGGCGGAGGATCGTGTGTGGTGGCGTGCTCTTGGGAAGGCCTATGTCCAGCAGTGGACGCAAACAGGCTGATTGATTGATTGAAATGATTAAATTGTTAATGTTCAAAAAAACACAGGTACAAGTATCTTCTGAATAGTCTTATAATATTATATTAATTAAATAGGTACGTAGAAAACCAACTGTCTCTAAGGTAGATACCTACATGTCTCCATGACTGACAAACACAATACCTCCCTCGCCACATTCAGTTAAAGATAACCCGCATACTAATCTAATACCCCCGTTCAAATGATGCGCATGGAACAAACTCAATAACATAACGTAAAAGTCGCTCGAGGGTCTCAGAAATTGTCCCAAAGTATATTATAATATCGTAATAGAATCTAATTTTACGATAATATCATCACTTGCGACATCGTAGGCTGCCTCTAAAGGAACGACAAAATAGTCGCAAGTCCTGTACTTACTTTATTAAATCGGGTGCTTTAGTCAAAACTATGATTTGCATTGCTTTAGACTGTAACTTGTAAGTAGGTATCATGATCAACCCATCACCGGCTCACTACAGAGCACGGGTCTCCTTTCAGAGTGAGCAGGGTTTTGGCCATAGTCTACCACGCTGGCCATGTGTGAATTGGTAGACTTCACACCCCTTTGAGAACATTATGGAGAAGTCTCAGACATGCAGGTTTCCTCAGGATACTTTTCTTCAAAAGTTTAGTTTACTTTCTTCTTTCGTTAAAGCAAGTGATATTTAATTAATTAAAACGCACACAACTCGAAAAGTTAGAGGTGCGTGCCCGGGATCGAACCCCCGACCTCCGATTAGAAGGCGGACGTCCTGACCACTAGGCTACCACAGTAAGTGTATTATGACTACAAGTAGGTATAATATTTTTAAATTATTATTATTTGATGATGCTAGGCCCTTGACTATGATCTTACCAGCCTACTGATTTGCTAACTCAGTGTCTAACAATGAATGATAGCCACTGAGCTCATTTGATATTTATTTTTAATCCATTGAAGGTTGTCTGCGAAAAAATAATATCAATGCAAGCAATGTCAAACGAGCTCGGTGGCTATCATTAAGTGTTAGACACTGAGTTAGCGAATCACGCCGAGATAAGCAACAATGCAGTCTAAGGCTATGGTCATCAATATAACAACAATAATTAATGTATATTGCAGTCTCTCACATTGCTGGATATGGCAGTACCTACCTCTGATACCTGCCTCTGATCGGTTTCTACGCGATATCGTACCGTAACGCAAAAATTGCTTGGTGGCACGTTTTTGCCAGTGAAGTGCATTTGATCACGGCCGAAACCTCTCACCTGGCCAAAAAATATTTCCGGCAGAAAACAGAACTATGCTATACTAGCTGATGCCCGCGACTTCGTACGCGTTGATTTACGTTTTTAAAAATCCCCTGGGAACTCTTTGATTTTTCGGGATAGAAAGTAGCCTATGTCACTCTATGTATCTATGTCACTCACAGGTCTTAAACTATACCCATCCAAAAAATCACGTCAATCCGTTGCTCTTTTGCGACATGATTGAAGGACAAACCAACAAACTGAGATATGTTGTGGCCGTATGGTAATAATTAAATGCGGCAACGGTGAAAGATGTTTATTGAGAGCCGGCTTATGATCTACTCTCCGCTTATGGACTAACAATAACAATAAATAAATCTTACATACTATTGTTTAAATCTTATTGCTTAACTACCTAACCTACATAATTTTGCATCACCTCTCTTTCAATCCGATGTGCAGGCAACCTACTTCGATATATTGAGGAGTTGCATTTTTATGTTACAGCTAATATGAACATGCTACGTTTAAACTGTCAATTCGTACATATTACAACTCCCCTGAAAATGTATGCGGTTACCCCTCCCCTTACAAGAAAAAAAAATGTTAGACGCTACATCGAATCAGAAGAAAAGATGATGACAATCACAAAAATAAAATCTAATGCTAAATAAAATTAAATTATGTAAGGAAACATTTTTTTTAGTTACTTCCTGTGCTTAAAGTGCAATTTATCTTATCTCTTACTTCGTATGGGCATACTTTCAACCTTACTTATAAATAGAAAAATCGTAACCTAATAAGTGCAGTCAAGGATTTAACTTTTACAAAAGTCTCGAAAAATCTCATCATAATAAAATAATCTCAAAATACCATCATAGGTATTAGATATGTATAAGCTGAGGTATCGATTTCACAAATCGACTTCAAAAGATTCTTTGACCTATCAAATCGTCGTCATCATAAGTATACAGCTGTCGTATAGCATCGGCGTAAAACGGTAAATATAAGGTTTCTATTCTAAACCCCATAATAATACGTATTATTAAGTAAACATCTCAGGTATTCATATTTCCTGGACAGTCAAAATAAATCTCTCCTAGTCTTCATCTTCCTTTCAAGTTACTTCTTCACATAATACAAATAAATAAACAAATCAACAAATCAACAAACGCGGCGCGTACTCTCTCCTAATAAATATTTAACATAACATGCTTGCAAGCATTTTTCATAAGACTTATAGTCTTCATCAAACTTATTTCTTTCAATAAGTATTTCAATAACATTCAACTTTTCATAAAAATTCTAGGTCTTTCACTAACACCAGCGCGGTAGATAATGATCAAGAGTCTAGACAAATATATAGTTGAATGAGGAGGTACTAAATATGCGCAAAACATCGCGTTTAAACAAATAAATAACAATCATCTTCCTACGTCAGTATGTCTCAATCTAAAAAAAAAATTGTATATTTTATACCTATAGCACTTCTACAGCCGAAGGGTGATCAAGCCTTTGGTTTGCAGAGTCCTAACTTGTCAAAGCCGGGTATAGTCTTATATCGTCAAAACTTGCACGAAACTAGACGAAAAACGTCTGTAGGGGAAAAAATTCTCTTTATTTCATATTCATTTCGTTGTATTTGCAAATTGCATCTCGAGCAAAACCATTGTCTCGTATAACAATACAAAATGTTCGGGTACGCGTGTGTCGTTGACCACGCGATGACACCGTTATAATTCTCTGAATTATTAATATTTACGAAAGAAGTAAGTACCTACCTACTTATTCATTTATTAATTATTATCTATTATTAGTTTAAACTATCCTACACACTATATAAAATCTTACAAATAAAGCACGAACGGAACTTATTAGTAGATAGTGGAGGAAGTATCATTTATTATAAAAAACCAATATTCACCTAACCTATACCTACGTACAAAATTTAATTATCTACCCAAGAAATAAAAATTACAATTGCCACACATTTTGCCCATTACGAGAGATAAATTGCACTTACTTTAACTGTTAGCGACGCATTTCAATAGTCAATTTCGTGACCGCCGTGTAGTCGCCGTCGTCATCAGGACAGGTTTTGGTCATCAGGTCCGGAGGTCTGGAGTCTGCGCCTCTTCTTTACTGCATCTTAATGGGCCGGGAAAACCCTGGACTCCTCGAACTGGGCCGGGAATACCCTGGACACCTCCTAGTTTTGGCCGGGATAACCCTGGACGCACGATGATGCTGGGCCGATCAATGAAGCTTGAGATGTCTTCTGTCCATAAGCGATTCATTTTTTTTGTCTTATTTCTTGATGTTAGTGTTTCTTGATTTTTAATATAGGACGTGGAATTATTTTCTTCTTTTTGTTCTAATTGAGTCTTGAATCTTGATAATATTCTTTTGAAAATTGTGTAGTCTTCATCTTGATCGGTGCCCAGCCGGTGCACGCACTTAGATTAGGCATGCACCGACTGGCAAGGGTCGCCATGAGATATGTTGTGGCCGTATGGTAATAATTAAATGCGGCAACGGTGAAAGATGTTTATTGAGAGCCGGCTTATGATCTACTCTCCGCTTATGGACTAACAATAACAATAAATAAATCTTACATACTATTGTTTAAATCTTATTGCTTAACTACCTAACCTACATAATTTTGCATCACCTCTCTTTCAATCCGATGTGCAGGCAACCTACTTCGATATATTGAGGAGTTGCATTTTTATGTTACAGCTAATATGAACATGCTACGTTTAAACTGTCAATTCGTACATATTACAAAACAAACACACTTTAGCATTTATAATAAGGGTACTGAGGGTAGTGGGTACTGATACGGTTGAAAAATAACACATTATTTTTCAAAATATATGAAACCGTTTCACGTTACACCATCTGGCACATGGGATGAAATTACGACCGAAGTTTAAATTTCTTTCATACATCTGTAATAACTGGGAAGGGCCAATATATTTCAAGCAAAGGCAAGCTCGTAAAAACACGCACATTTTATTATTGAACTTGTAAATTAGGCTCAAAACACATTGGTATCGATTTTTATGTAAATATTTATCGTAATAAATTGAAATTATAATATGTATTTACTATTTTAAGTTGTATTTAATAATCCCGTGTTATTGTAAAATTAGAGAAAAAATAACAGGCTGGCTTTATATATATATATATATATATATATATATTATTTATTTTAGCAATATTAAAAAGAAAAGGATCCAGATACTCTAAATTTAGTTTAGAGAAAGACATCAAAATTGACGATTGATTTTTTTTAACGCTGGGAAATGCGTGTACGCATGCCCCCCTCCTGGAAGCCAGCCAGTCAACCAACTGGAGGGAAGGCATGTGGGACTCGCCGGCCGAGAGGCGACCGGAATACCCACTAAAACCCAGCGGCGCTCCTGCGCGTCGCCTAGTGACTGGGTCACGGGAACGCCGAAGCAAACCAACGCGACTCAGCCAGCGACATCCGCCGAGGCGGACCCTCCACCGGGGACCCCGCTCACGAGGTCCCCGGAGGACGTAGTGCGTGCGCCTCCCGACCCGGGGACCCAACGGGCGACAACGGGCGTCCCACCCTCCGCCTCGTCCACTGTGCCCTCTGCTAGTCAGAGGGCCACGCAGAGAAACCTCCCCCCTGCCAGGCCATTAGCCATGGCTAACAATATCCCCGAAGAGAGATTATTAGCCATGTTACCGGGGTGCAACGGCCCGAAAACTGCTCTTCCCCTCGGATGGGAATCAAAAGGGACCAGCAGCACCTAGGCACACTGGGAGGTTACCTGGCTGGCACCCCATCAGAATTGACACCATTACCCCCTTTACAAAGTCAAGTAATTGACTCAGTTGCTGGCTCCATGCAACCTCTTCAAGTAGTTATTGCTGTATAACTAGTTATTGCTGTTTAACTCGACGACCAAAGTTTCAAACTGATTCAATTCCCTTCATTTTACGAATGGAAAACCTTATCTTTGGTATACATTTTCGCAGTTTGATTTTCACCTAGCCTTGCTTCTGTATTTTAATTAATATTCATGACACACTAGCCCCTGTCCACGATGCGCCCTGTCATATTTTCAGGGAGCCAGCATCAAGGCCGTGATCCGCAGCAAAAATGGCTGAAACCAGTAAGCGGCGCAAGTATGCCTCTCTTATTGAGAGCTACATTTTTGTTCTGTTTGCCATGGAGTCCCCATCTAGAGTCTAAGTGCTAAAAAATGTTAACGGGACAATATTTCACCCCGGTTAATAGCTTAATTTTTGTTGGTAAAACTTTTACGCAAGATAAAATCCTACTTACTACAATTCAATATCCACAACTTTCAAGAATAAAAAAACCGGTCAAGTGCAAGTTGGACTCGCACACGAATGGTTCCGTACAAGGCATACCTAACAATTTTATGTAGAATAGTATACTGCAAGTTAATGACGGACTGCGCCATCTATATGTGATTTAGTACCTAATTTTTTTTTTGTGAACATATTTCAATTATTTTGTGTGATGTAACTGCAATTCACGGTTTTCGGATTTTTTCCTTTAATTGTGCTATAACAGCTGCTATATCTACCTACCTGCCAAATTTGATGATTTGTACCCTACAGGTTTTATTGACAGACAGCCGTGACAGACGAAAAGACAGACAGAAAGACAAACAACAAAGTGATCCTATAAGCGTTCCTTTTTTCCTTTTGAGGTACGGAACCCTCAAAATATCCAGCCACTTGTCCAAAGCAAATATTAACTTGGGAGGTTTTTCTACGATTTTTCCACTTGACCTATTCTCGAGTGATCTTGATGTTAAGCTCCAACCGAGGCCGAGAGCGATTGTTCTCTTTTAAAATATTAATAGGTTTAATACTGACAATAGGTCCACTTTTCTATACCTAGAATCAGGCAGGAATATCTAGAATACTAGTAGAATTAAAATATCATACACAAAATTAATGAGGCTATTAGTTTTTTGGCCCCTTTTTTTTCTAAGTATAAAACTTTTTCTTCGTATAAAAATATTACAACTAGCTTATGCACGCAACTTTCTCCGCGTAGATTTAGACTTTTAAAAAACCCCGTGGGAACTCTTTGATTTTCCAAAACGTAGCATATAAATAAATAGATAAACTTTTATATCAGGCATATCAACCTATAATTGTGTGTTAGTCCAAAAACAAGAAAATTACTTAACCTATGTTAGTACCTACTGTCACTGTGGTTAGTACTTATTACTAGGTTAACTTAACTGTCACTATATATTATGTCACTCTCCTGTACGCTTAGTATAAGATTTTACGTCTTAACAACGTTACTAGAATTCGAGATTCGAAACAATAACGTAAAAGTAAAATGGACCTAAAGCGCCTTGAATTGAAGTCATAAATTCAATGCCATTGATTTTAATTCCGCAACTTTTCCGCTTGGAGCGCTGGCTGTAGATGTGTAGACAAACTTGAGCTTTAAAACTAGGCACTTAAGATCCCGTTTACTATAACGCGGAAGTGTTTCGATTCGACACTCGAATACTATCAACGTTGGTGAGGCATAAAATCTCGTAGCGTAAGCGTAACTATCCATGCAAGAAATCATGTCGATCTACTCCGTTGCGGCGTGATTGAAGAACAAACCAAAAAATAAACCCTTTTACATTAATTATAATATGGGGAGAGATAATAATACTTAAAGTACCCTAAAGCCCTTAACATTTTTTCCCCTCCTTTGAAAAAATCGTGCTCACATTTATACAGTACGCGGCAGAAAGTAATGTACATCGATGTTTAGAAGGAGATAGCGGATTTGTACAGCATTGTCTCTGTCGTTTAGACCGACAAAACGTCATGTATAGGCTCAGAGGAAATACCAGTAGAAGTAGCCGTAATGTGACTTTTAGCTAAATGCATTTAGGCCCTTATTAGAAAGTGACAAATGATTATTTTTGTCCTTATCACCGTGACCACTTTTTTTTGTTTGTCAAGATGTATTTGTACGTGAGATCTTGACAAACAACACGAAGTGATGTTATTTTGACTCAAGTACCTATTTTAGAGAAATAATTTATTTATTTTGTTGTTTTTTGTTTTTGAATGTATTGTGCAATGGTGGGTTGCAGTATTCTAGGCTATAATAGCCGAAGCGGACGTAAAATAGAAGTAATAACATTTCACAAGTAAGTACCTCTGCTTGAGGGAGAGATACTGACGGGGCCACGCTAGTTACATATCTGATAGGTATGAGTGACAAAGACAACGCTCTACAAAGCTGAAATGTTATTCTAAAGGCCGATGTACATTATTTTCGGCCACGTACTGTACCTAAGTAGTTATTCCTACCACAGCCTAGAAAGTTCAATGAATATAAATCCGCGATAAATTCGCAAGATTGGCCGGAGTTATTACGAGATAGATTGCGGACGTAATCCAATTATATCGACGTGATTATGTTAGTTATTGGCATTTTCACAACGTCTGCTTTGAGCTTTGAGGCTGGGCTGGACATTATTTTGATCGAGCGATTTTTTACTTTTGTGGTTTTGCAGTTTTACATTAATTGCTGGCATTTTAATCTTACCTTGCCAAATAGTCCGATCTGTCCAGTAGTTTCAGCTGTGCGTTTATGGATCAGTCAATAAGTCAATCAGTCAGTTAGTCAGTCACCTTTTCCTTTTATAACACTTAGATTTTCATTTGGGTTGTTAGAACAGTACATTTAAAAAAACCAGCCAAGTGCGAGTCAGGCTCGCGCATCGACGAGAGTTCTGTACTACAGTAGCATTTTTTCGATATTTTGCATGATAAATCAAAAAGCATTTTGAGAAATCCTAATGAGATCTTTCAAACAAGTAATACCTAATTTAAAAAAATAAAAAAATACGACTGCACTGAATTATTATTATAATTATTGAAATTTTTTCAAACAAGTTATACCGACTTAGCCAGTGTCACTCGGGATGATGTAAAGACATACATTTGTTCAGGCTGTTTAGGAAAATATTATGGTGGAATAAAGAAATGTGAGCTTCTTTATTGCACATACATGATCCCTGAAAACAAATCCTTTTTTGGGCAGTCATGTAAAAATATAACACGAGAAAATTAGTATTTTGACGGATCTACCTATATGTAAATACGAATCGTGTGAGTGCACAAGCGAACATACATTTTGTCCACTTCGAATCGTATTTTTACGATTATGAATATGAACCAGTGCCCTAAGTGTTATATAAATAGCAGGTATCTACCTACTAACTAACGCTCGCGACTTCATCCGCGCGTATTTAAGTATTTAAAAAAAACCGGCCAAGTGCGAGTCAGACTCGCGCACTGAGCGTTCCGTACTACAATCGTATTTTATCGATATTACGCACCATAAATCAAAAATTATTACGCCGAAAAATAAATAAAATTCTGTTTTAGAATGTACAAGTAAAGCCCTTTCATATGATACCCCACTTAGTATAGTAATCTTACTTTAATAGTTGAAAATAGCAATATTTGTTCATGACCACAATTTAATTTTTTAGTGTAATGTAACCACAAATTCACGTTTTTCAGATTTTTCCCCGAATTTCTGTTATAAGACCTACCTACCTGCCAAATTTCATGATTCTAGGTCAACGGGAAGTACCCCGTAGGTTTCTTGACAGACCGAAAGACAGACAGACAGACAGACAACAAAGTGATCCTATAAAAGTTCTGTTTTTCCTTTTGAGGTACGGAACCCTAAAAATTCCACGGGAACTCTTTGATATTCCGGAATAAAAAGTAGCATAAATGTCACTCTCCAGTGGCTCTACCGCGGTTGTTTGACAGCTACAATGTCACGATCGCAATCATCTCTGATTGGTTAATGCTCGCTCACTATTGGCTACAATGCATTGTTGCAACAAGAATCGCACAAATTCAGCCAATCAGAACAATTGAGATTGTAATAATGATTGATACAGGTTTTAGACAATCGCCCTACAGGTATTAAATTATACCCAAAAAATCACATCCATCCATTGCTCCGTGATTAAATGACAAACCAATAAACCAAACTAACATTCATTGGGCTCTTTTCTGGAGACGCGGCGCGTTGCGTGTCGCGTGATACGTCGCATTATGCTCAAGTATGAGAGCGTTTATGCAGAAGCGATAGCTTGTTCTAGTAAGTAATATGGCACTGGCCCCTAAGACACGGGATTTCCTAGTTTAGGGGTCAGGATTCCAGAGAGTTGATTACTGTACTGAGTTGTTTAAATAAATAAATATAAATATAAATATAAAAATAAATATGGTGTAGTACAACGCGCAACGCAACGCATCACGCGGGGTGTAACGCACCGCGTCTCCAGAAAAGCGCCCTTTCACATTTAAAATAATATGGGTACTTGTAAACACTGAACTATTATGTAAGAGCTAACGTAAACAAATCGCGAATTGCGCAATAACTGAATCCTAACAAGCAAACTCGCTCACAGATGCTTGTTTAAAAACGCGCCAACAACGCTCGACTTTATTGCCTGCTGAATAAATTACAGCTTTAATTGAGTTCGGAACTCGAAACGATTTTCAATCTCGTCAACAACTATCTAGACAGTGTTGATATAGTTCCAGAGCTGATAAACTATTTGTTTAAATAAAAAAACCGGCCAAGTGCAAGTCAGGGTCGCGCACCGAGGGTTCCGTAGTACAGTCGTATTTTTTCGTCATTTTGCACGATAAATCAAAAACTATGATTCATAAAAATAAATAAAAATATGTTTTAGAATCCACAGGTGAAGCCCTTTCATATCATATCCCAGTTGATATTGTTATCTTACTTTGATAATTGAAAATACTAATTATTAGTTCATGACCATAATTTTTTTTTGTGTAATGTAACCACAAATTCACGGTTTTCAGATTTTTCCCCGAATGTCTGCTATAAGACCTACCTATCTAATTTTATGATTCTAGGTCAACGGGAAGTACCCTGTAGGTTTCTTGACAGACCGGCAGACAGACAGACAACAAAGTGATCCTATAAGGATTCCGTTTTTCCTTTTGAGGTACGGAACCCTAAAAAACGTAAGCACAGAAAATCCGATATTCTAAAAATTGTACCAAACAAAGTAGGTAGGTACTTAATAAAGCTTTTATTAATATCTCTAGTAAATATTACCAATGTATTAATATCTCCTATTATTTATATCGGTATAATATAAAGGAAGATCTTCAAAGCATCTCCTCGGATTTCCTTTCCTTTTTTATTAAAACTCTCTTTTATAAGTGTGGTAATCTTCAAGAGGATTTTCTTTCTATATTTTGAAATGGCCGACATAAAATGTTTCGGTACATTTAATTAAATTTTATTGTGCGGTGTATGGCTTCTACTCGTAAAGGAAATAAGAAAGAAAAGTAACTTGTCTTTATTTATAGTAGGTAGGTACATTACTTTACTTTTGGAAGCAATTGACATTTTAAAATCACTACCCATATTATCACTATCCATATTATAAATGCGAAAGTGTGTTTGTTTGTTTGTTGGTTGGTTGGTTTATCCTTTAATCACGTCGCAACGGAGCAACAACGGATCGACGGGATTTTTTATGGGTATACAGGCAACTTTTTATCCCGGGAAGTCAAAGAGTTTTAACAGCGATGCAATAAGTTGTAAGCCGAGACCTTACGCCTAACTTTTAATACATTTGCTCATGGAGTAATAAGAAAGTAGAGGAAAATATATTATAACTAGAGAATGCCCGCGACTTCGTCCGCGTGGATTTAGTTTTTAAAAATCCCGTGGGAATTCTGTGTTTTTCCGGGATAAAAAGTAGCCTATGTCCTTCCCCGGGATGCAAGCTATCTCCGTACCAAACGTCAAAATCGGTTGAACGGTTGAGCCGTGAAAAGCTAGCAGACAGACAGACAGACACACTTTCGCATTTATAATATTAGTATGGATGTATTTTTATTAAATATTCAAGTTGCAAGGGTTAAGAGCATGCTCGATGTCTTAAACCATAGACAAAAGAACAATGCATAGAGGCCTTAGTTAAGGTCTAGCCTGAAGAGCCCTTTCTAAAAGGTTAAGTGAAAAATATGGGAAAAAGAATATGATGCGTTACATACCTAATTTCGCAATGTTTCCTGATCAAATAAAATGGTTGCAAATTTTCAGGTAGGTACGAAATATACAGTTTTTAAATAACGATTTTAAGCTCACAGATTTATTTTAGTTTGTGTGGTTTTATTCAATATATTCTTACGTAAAATGGTTCAAAATTTATCTATAGATATAAAGTAAGTTTTACTAACAACAAAAGCTGTAGACCATTAAAAATATTAAAAATTTTGTTGGTATCATCCACAATTCAGTTTTGATTAATTTTGTGATTTTTCTGCTATTCAGCCCCCCAATTGTGTAAGAATAACCATTTGATGGCTATCGCAATCGTCAAGAAATTCTGCCCTTTGATTGGTTGATTCGCTGTTTACATTTTTTCACAGCCAATCAAAGGGCAGAATTCTTGACGATTGCGATAGCCATCAAATGGTTATTCTTACACAATTGGGGGGCTGATTACGTGGTCACATCATCTTCTGAATTGTCGGGCTCGTTTGTGCGTTGACTTTCGTAGGTGTACGCACAAATTAAATAATCGTTCTTGAAGTTAACCGCAAGACGTACGAGGCACTGCTCGTGCCTGCCACGTGTTGGCATAAATCATCCCTTAGCCACTAGGCTATCACCGCTCTCTGCCTTAGAAAGTTTAACAATATTTTACTTATTAGTTACTTTATTATTAATCTACTTTCACTATCTCATCTCTAATAAACAACGCAGAACTTTCTAGACAGCAAAGCCGCGCACATAATTAACCACAGATTATTTAAATAGCTGTACCAGTTATTGTAATTAAACAAAACAACCCTTAAGACTGAGAGTGTGCTAGACAGGTTTAACGCTATATAATTTTAGCTTTTATTTCTCGGCATCTTGAGACTGACAAGGCAATACTCGTAATATTAACTAGCTTATGCTCGCGACTTCGTCCCCTGGACTACACAAATTGTAAACCCCTATTTCACCCCCTTAGGGGTTGAATTTTCAAAACTCCTTTCTTAGCTGAGGCCTACGTCATAATAGCTACCTGCATGTCAAATTTCAGCCCGATCCGTCCAGTAGTTTGAGCTGTGCGTTGATAGATCAGTCAATCGCCTTTTCCTTTTATATAATACTAGCTGATGCCCGCAGCTTCACCCGCGAAGATTTAGGTTTTTAAAGATCCCGTATGCCTGTGTCACTCAGGAATAATGTAGCTTTCTACTGGTGAAAGAATTTTTAAAATCGGTCCAGTAGTTCCAAAGATTACCCCCTACAAACAAACTTAACGACATTACCTCTTTATATAATGTATAGAGTAGGTATAGATAGATATAGAAGAAGATTAAAACAACCATATTATAACTAAAGAAATGTAATCATTTTATTTCATTAAGTTTGATTTATTCGTATGCCCCAGGTATAGTATTTATGTAGGCTTTGTTTTTCGACAAAGGCCGCCTATTCTATTGATATTATTCCTAGCCAAAGCCTGGCATTGTGATACTATTCGGAGCTGCCCAAATAGATTTCTATTTCAAAAATAAGTTCTATTTTAGGCTACTGCTATAATATAACCACTAGATGATTCTCGTGACTTCGTCCGCATAGATTTCGGTTTATTATATTCTTGGGTACCTACTTTAATTTTTCAGAATAAAAAGCAACCGGAACGCAAGCTGTATCTGTACCATTGATTCAGAATCAGTTGAGCGGATGGGCTGGAAAAAGATAACAGACAGGTAGATAAACAATAGAATGGACTATGACTACGTATTAAGAGCATAATAACGGCATACCAACCCCCAGGCAATAGAAAATGTAACGTCCTTCCAGCATCTGTTTTCCCCTCCACTTTTAGTCAAAGTCAAAATCGAATTATTATTCAGAACAGGTAACATATTACTTACGCTTACTGATAGTTAAAATTGGTAATTTGTAAAATGATATAGTTATGATAATTAATTACGTACTTAAAACTAAAGAGTGAATAGGCTTTTTCTAGGCACGCGCGCTCCGTTTTAGGCTCCATCACTTGCTAGCAGATCTGATTGAGCCAAGCGCCAGTCTGTAAATTAAAAGAAAATGCCTAAGTGCCGCTTTGTCGGCATCAACTTCACAAGGTACCAAAAAAATTTACCAAATCGTTAGAGCAGATTCTAATCTTAAATTAAATCGTAATCGTAATGAAGGTTCGCACGTTCGTTCGTAAAGGGTGTAGGTACGATCGAATTAGAAAGCGAAGATAAAAGACTGCGAACCTCAGCTCGGACTTATACAAAAGCGTCCGCATAGGTAATACATTCTTTAAGATCTCTGACCCTTATTTGACGTTAAATCCAGCTAAGCCGGTACCAAAAAAGGTTGTCGTAAAACATGGCACTAATTCGCACTTTGACCCCCTAATTTCGATGTAGGCCTGTGCTTACCGTACAATGACTGACACTACGAGTACCTGAGTTGCGATATTCGAAATCCACCAAATTGTCGAGTAGTGCAAACTCGTGTTAAGCCTACGTATAAATTAAGAATACACTATAATCTATCCACGGAGAGAAGTTAGTGTAGGACACTCTCTGATGGGATGCCAGCCAGGTAACCTCCCAGTGTGTCTATAGAAATATATAAAAATCTGTTTTAGAATGTACAGGTAAACTCACTTGGTATACTTAGTTATCTTACTTTGAAAATTGAAAATACTAAATACTTAATTATTTTTTCATGAACACATTTATTTTTATTTTTGTGTTATTGGATTTATTCCTTTACTTGTTCTATAAGACCTACCTACCAAACAAATTTCATGATTCTAGGTCAACGGGAAGTATAAGACCCAATAGGTTTTCTTGACAGACACGACGGACAGACGGACAGACAGACATACATACAACAAAGTGATCCTATGAGGGTTCCCTTTTCCTTTTGAGGTACGGAACCCTAAAAATGTATTACGGATGAATCAAACTTTTTAGAAACGTTACTATATAATATTATCTACAATATTTTGTTGTTTGACGCATTTGTAAACAGTTAAATAAAATAGACTACCACTGCAATGTAAAATATACATACAACTCATTGTACTTATAATAATTATATTCGTTGATGCAAACAATTTTCAGGCTTTTGTGTCACGTGTAAACGTGGCTTGTTTGACATATTGAAATTTTAAAATTAACATAATATTTTAAGGTAGTCAAACGTGGACGACCTTTGAATAAAATTCATATATTGTTCTGTTGAATTATGTAAGTTGTATGGTTTCGTCTTTTTGAACCATTGTTGCTTTGGAAATATAGCATTTTGCTATAAATCATTGAATAAATCATTTTACTTTGACTTTGACTATATTACAATACATCGAATCATTTTTCGCTCCTTCACACATGCAATTTTTTTTCGCTATAATCCTCATACAAGCATCTTTATCAGCAGTAAGCACTCATATTTCAGCTTACACGAGAAGTACAAACGACGCCATGCATAATTTGCATAAACCCTACATTTGATACACACCTCTATATAGTTTATTAATAAAGGTCAAAATGGTTTGGATATCCTAGTTAATATTTTACACGCCTTTTTCTACCGATAAATAATCGCTCAAGTGGAAAAACGTATTTGCAGAAAGTGACTGTAAAAGACGGTACTATGTAATCTAAATATATAAAACGAAATAGTGACTACAATCGTATTATGTATTCTAAATCTAAATATATAAAAGGAAAAGGTGACTGACTGGCTGACAGCTCAAATTACTGGACTGATCGGACGGGTAAAATAGGGGTTCCTTTGTGTAGTCGCGAGCATAAGCTAGTTATGTATAATATGTTATATAGAGCTCAAACACAGTAGGAGCAGAAAATTGTCTGGCAGACAGTTCTAGAAACTCACTTTATATGAAGCCACGGAACGGAGCCACACGCAATAGCGCGACAGGACAAAGCGTCTTTTTCCATCGACAGTTACGCGTCGCGTAAATTTTTTGTTGTGTCTTGTCCTATAATAGTCAGTCGGAGCTCTTGGAAATAATAGGAGTTAGCGCTAACTGTACTACATTGCACCTATTCAGTACAACGATGTGATCAAATACTTACGTTTACAATGTGAGAACGCCAAAGTCGGCACTGCCTGTCTGTTTAGGACATCTAGGTAAAATCCTCAAACAAAAAAAAATCAGTGGGTGTTAACCATTTTGAGTGAACAAACGAGTTTGTGTTATCGCACGGACGGAAGTTATTAATTGTACGGAAAACGTAGCCTCGTTTGTGATTGGTTGGTTACTCGAATTTGTTAACGTCCACTGGCTTTTGTCTTTGTCATTTGTATGGGATTACGTAACAGACAGTGCACCATAGTAACTTCTCTTCGTAGATAGAGTATAGATGATGGCCAATCCATACTAATATTATAAATGCGAAAGTGTGTCTGTAAGTCTGTCTGTCTGTCTGCTAGCTTTTCACGGCTCAACTGTTCAACCGATTTTGACGAAATTTGGTACAGGGATAGCTTACATCCCGGGGAAGGACATAGGCTTATTATCCCGAAAAATTAAAGATTTCCCACGGGATTTTTAAAAACCTAAATCCACGCGGACGAAGTCGCGGGTGTAGTGATTTCATAAGTGCGAGCGGCTCCCTGTACTGCAGCGTGAGGATTGAGGAAGTACCTACAAGAAACCTTAGACCTTAGACGTGCAGTAGTGGTGGTCGGTTGACGACAACGATTGCTACTGCTACGACGACTAAGTAGTTGGTAAAACAGTTTTAATTGCTTCAGTATCCTTTTTGAGTGAGTACGTGCCGATGAATAACTCAATTGAATCGATTAAGCGAGCAAAATAATCTAATCCGAGACGTCCGGACTCGATCGGAAACTTTTGGGATTAACTTAGTAGAAAAGTTTGAGTTAGGGCACTATTCTTGTAGTTCAATACAGAATTCAATTAATTCTGCTAATACTTACATTCTGAACAATGCAAAATGGCTCGAATAGGGTATTCGCCTAAAACACTATAGAAATTTATACTAATTTATTTATATTATTTATATTAATTTATATACATACTTAAATTACATTAAAAAATTAAAAAAAACAGACGTGTCCTGACTGAGACTGATCTATCAACGCAACCTAAACATAGATTAATTATTGGTCTCGCTGTATGGGTTAAAAGCATGAAATTTTGACAGTAGGTTAACTGTAGGATATTCTATGACACACTGGAATGTGACATCACATCTTAATGACGTACATTTTTAGTTTAATCGATAATTTAAAATGGTTATTACACTTAAAACTAACAAAGGACCCAGATTTTACGTATTTTGGAAAACCCTCTATTTAGTAATCACTGAGAAATAATTTATTTTTGATGTAGTCAAATACCCAATTTACCATCGGACACTTGAACAATATAATTGTACCTACACCAGATAAAACCAAAAAAAACTTAATTTTTCTTTCTTACTAAGCTTTTTCCAATAAAACGTTTAAAATAGGAAAATCCATTATCGTAATTTTGAAGCTTCGAATTTCTTGAATCCCTCACAATCGCCTTATAGTATGGCTGAATGATTTCCTTCAAATTGGAGGATACGGTGCGACAGAATATGTGAATCTAATGGCTGGTATTACGGTAGACAAGTTACTCTCTCTCTCTCTCCGGTCGTCCCTTCATTGCTGAAGATCGTGGTCCTTGCAAACTGCCCTCGAATGGCTTATCTGTTTCCATCGGCTTCTGTCGGTGGCCATTTTTACAATGTGATGAAATCCAGACAAGTTACATCAAGGCATAAGTATATCTAGTAGGTATCATTTGTCAAGAGTAACTGGCTGTGAATACAGATATTCCACTGCTTAAAAACCAGCCAAGTGCGAATCAGACTCGCGCGCCGAGGGTTCCATACTACGATCGTATTTTTTCGACATTTTGCACGATTATAGATGCAAGAAGTGTGTAATATTTAACTTTGATCTTGATCAACAAACTTACTGATAAATCGTAAAATAACACGTAAAATAATTAATTAGAGATATTTGTTATTCAAATCGAGCAGCTCGGGCCTCGGAGTCATCAAAATCTGTGTTGACAGAGGCTCAAGTTTCGTAAGCGATTTATGATATGAATTTAGTCTTGGGTGTTCGTATCTATGAGTTATGACGTGCGTGCAGAGATTCTTTCTCAAAAATCATCATCACCGTCATCTTAACGATCAACCCATGGTCGGCTCACTACAGAGCACGGGTCTTCTCTCAGTATGAGAAGTGTTTGGCCATAGTCAACCACGCTGGCCAAATGCGGATTTTAAGACTTCGCACACCTTTGAGAACATTATGGAGAACTCTCAGGCATGCAAGTTTGTGGTCACGATGTTTTCTTTTACTGTTCAAGCGAGTGATATTTAATGTCTTAAAACGCATATAGCTCCGAAACGTTAGGGGTTCGACCCCCGACCTCCCGAATTTAAGGTGGATGTCCTAACCAATAGGCTATCTGCGCACAAATATTGTAACATAAATAAATATGACATATATTATGGCTAATGGTCGCGACCTCGTCCTTGTGGATTTATAGGTTTTAACAATCTCGTGAGATTTATTTGGTTTTCTGGGATTAATAGTAGTCAGATATTTTCTTTATCCATGCAAAAAATTACGTAGATCCGTTTCATGACATGACATGATTGTCGACATGATTGAAGGACAAACCAACATACACACTTTCGCATTTAAATAACTATTATCCTAACAAACTCAAACAAACACTCAGAAACAAAATATCCAAGACCTATAAATCTATTACGCTTACGGCTTCTCTTGTTCAATAGCTGTACTTTGCTGAGCTTTAATGGAATACCATAAATTTAATCCACCAGAAGCGGATATCCTGTAACAAAGGCAAGCTGTTTGAGAACATTTCAAATTAGGGTTTAAGTTGGACTTAATGAAGAGCTTAGGATGCACTGCAGCATAAAAATTAAAACGCCAGTCTTCCTTCATAGTAGGTACGTAATTAGAATCACTACAGTTTCTTGTATGAAAATGCAGAAAAAGCTGAAACCGGTAAGCGGCGCAAATATGCCTCTCTTATCGAAAGTTACATTTTCTGTGGAGATCATGGGGCCATGGAGTCTTAGTTGACAAAAAAATTACGAGACATTTCTCGTCTCAGTAGTCCAAGCGGAAATCTTGTGATAATTAACTCGATGGTATTGAACTTTTAACTTTCAGTCGAGGACTTTTAGGTTCATTTTACTCAGAAGTTATCATGTTTCGACGACCGAATTCTACCAACCATACTATTATACATATAGATAAAAAAAATCATAGCATTCTGAGCACATTGTTCACACATTCTTTCCCGCTCTCACAATCGTGCGGTGACGAGATTATTCCTAAAAAATATATACGATATATAAAAAATATAACTGCTACACTTTCTCAAAAAGCGCATTTGCATTTGGTATTAAAATTTTTAATCATTTACCACTCAATATTAAAAAAACAGAAGGCAATATGTTTAAAAATAAATTAAGAAATTGGTTAATTAGTAAGGCCTTTTATAATGTTAATGAGTATTTTTATGAAAATTATTGATGTAAGTATAGTATGTAAGTACCTAGGTAGTGTTTTTTAGTTTAGTAAACAAAATAGTTAAAAATTGTAATAATAAAAAATTGTATGTAACCAGTATTGCACGCCACAAAGTGGCAAACTGTTAGAACTTTATAACAAGTATAACACCTAATGTACCTACACAGTTAATGCAATAAAATTTATTCTATTCTATTCTATTCTACGCATTTGCGAGGAACGTCTACTTAGTAATAAAAATTACAACCCGGGTATCTTTAAAACAAGAGTGAATTGAATAGGCATCTTCTAGGTAAACGCGTCCCATCTTAGGCCACATCATCACTTCCCATCGGGCTGAAATTTGGCATGCAGATAGCTATTATGACGTAGGCATCCGCTAAGAAAGGATTTTTGAAAATTCCCTAAGGGGGTGAAATAGGGGTTTGAAATTTGTGTAGTCCACGCGGACGAAGTCACGAGCATAAGCTAGTAAAAATATATAAAAGGAAAGGTGACTGACTGATCTATTAACGCACATCTCAAACTACTGGACGGATCGGGCTGAAATTTGGCATGCAGATAGCTATTATGACGTTGGCATCCGCTAAGAAAGGAGTTTTGAAAATTCAACCCCTAAGGGGGTGAAATAGGGGTTTACAATTTGTGTAGTCCACGGGGACGAAGTCGCGAGCATAAGCTAGTAATAAATAATTTCAACTATTTTGGACTTACCTTTACACAAGTTTAAAAAATCTATTAAAAGTATTCTCCTGAAAAAAGCATATTACACAATTGAAGATTATCTAAATTATAAAAGAGCGTGGATTTGACCTGCAGCTCGTTCCAGCAACGCACAGGACTGCAAATCCTTTTTTATACGTGGCATAATATTGTATATCAAATATTTGAAAAGAGCAACCGCCGAGTTTCCTGCTGGTTCTTCGCGGTAGGAAAGGCATTCCGAACCAGTGCCAGATGCATCCGACGATTCGAAAGTACTAGTGAAAGTTTACTTGAATAAAAAATATTTATTATTATTATTTCCTTTCAAACATTTTCTTCCCACATTTCTACTACCATTTAAAATAGGTATTATTCAGGAATGCAGGTGCTTTGCAGGATCGTCGACAGTTGTCATTTATATAGTGCTCCCCGGGCAGGATTAATGCCCGACAAGGTATAACAAATGGGCTACGTTCAGAGGCTGTGAGATATTACCGCAAGTGAATTTTTCATGCTTATTCAAATTATTAACCGACTTCCAAAAAGGTGGTGGTTCTCAATTCTCAATTTTTTATATATATATATAATATATATACATCTATATACATCGATTTTTTTGAGGTTACTGGACCTATTTGCAAAAGTTTTTTGTAATCAACAGAAGATGTTTCTGTGGTAGTCCCATAAAAATTTCTAGATCCAATTCTTCAATCCTGATGCTGCAGGGTTACTCCCTGTCTAAGTTATCAAGATTCAGGAAGTGTTCATAGTGAATTAATATTGTAGGTACCAAACAACGACTTTATACTTGGATTCCAAGTCCTAACTCCTCAACCCTGATGATGTAGGGTATAGCACTGCTAAACTATAGTGATTCAGAAACTGCGGATGATGCAATATTTTTTTGGTGCCAAGCTACCACACTATTGAACTTCGGACCCCAACTCTTCAATCCTGATGCTGCTAGGTACTGAACGCCTAAGCCGTGGGGATTCGGGAATTTTTGACGGTGAATTGATATTTTAGGTATCAAGCAATGGCTTCATGATTACACTCCAAGTCCGAACTCCTCAAACCTGATGATACATGGTACAGCACTCCTAAACCATAGAGATTCACGAACTGTTCTAGATGAAATAACATTGTAAATGTCGAGCATAGACTTTGTTCTTGAATTTCAAGTCCCAACTCTTCAATCCTGATGCTAGAAGGTACTAAACTCTTAAGCCGTGTGGATTTGGAAAGTTTTGCTGGTGAATTAATATTTTAGGTACCAAGCAATGAGTACTTACACTAAAAAGCTTAAAATAAAATAAAATATTAAGTAAAAAAACGTAGGAACGGCATTTTGAACCAATGGTAAATTATTTTGACGATTCAAAGCACTTGTAAAAGTTTATTTGAATAGAAATATATTCTATTATATTCTGTTGTACTTAGGGTAATATCACCATGATCAACCCATCGTTGGCGTACTACAGAGCACAGGTCTTTTCTCTAAGTGAGAAGGGTTTTAGCCATAGTCTACCACGCTGGCCAAGTGCGGATTGATAGACTTCACACACCTTTGCATTTGAGAACAATATGGAGAACTCTCAGGCATGCAGATTTCCTCACGATGTTTTCCTTCACCGTTAAAGCAAGTGATATTTAATTAACATCGTGGGGAAACCTGCATGGTTTCCCCATGATGTTTTCCTTCACCTTGCTGACCTAACCTCGCCTACTGGGAATCGCTGCTAAATACCTCATTATTGTAGCAAATTGCGATCCGCACCCAAGCAGCTAAGAGAATGCTACGAGCTACGCGAATGCTACGAGCTACGTGTTATGCAAGTAATATTATTATTTGTGTTGAGATGTTGTGTAAACATGAATTTCATACTTTGTTTACAGAGTAATTAATGTGAGCAGTGAGAGCATAAGTGTTTAAAATGTTTGCCTTCTTTTTGGGGGGGTTCGGGATTCCCGAGCACGTAAGTATCCCATATAACTTTTTCGGGTTATGCAATTAAATATATTTTAGCGTTTAAACTGAGTGGGAGACTAGTCCGAAACTAGTCGGGCTAACGTCGACTAAACACGTGAGTGTGTGATATAATATGTACAATTAAATATAACTTGCATGCTTGAAACCTGAATACCTGATAGTCCCCCACAATGTTTTTAAAATTTCTGTTGGGGTAAGCCGTTTCAATGGAGAAGTTTTATGATGTTGTAAATATCACATTTAACGCAATGTAATTGAAATATAGATCAAAACTGATAATTTTAAAATTTAGATACGTATTGAGATATATCGGGGAAGATCTGAGATGCATATAGAATATAGATGTTTATAGACTAGCATGTTAGAGACACATTCAAATTCAGAGGGTCTTCTTAGCGAGCCCTTGGCCCGTGTAAAGGCTACAAAGGGCAAGGGTGGCCTTTGTTTTATCCGACACGCAAACGCACGGCGGAAGCTTAACGACCGTTCGTGAAATTGGATTCCCGTTACGAATACTGTCACCATAAGAATAGATTTTTATCTAAACATATAAAAGGAAAAGGTGACTGACTGACTGACTGACTGATCCATCAACGCACAGCTCATACTACTGGACGGATTAGCTGAAATTTGGCATGCAGATATCTAGTATGACGTAAGTATCCGCTAAGAAAGGATTTTCCAAAATTCAAACCCTAATGGGGTGAAATATCGGTTTGAAATTTGTGTAAATTTGTGGTGAAGTCGCGAGCATAAGCTAGTTCGATAAGTTAAATATTGACTGCGATCTCAAGTGGTGGTAGTATCTAACTGAACCTTCGGATAAATTAAACGAGAAAACGGTAAACATGAATTACTTAAAATAACCGGTCAAATGCGAGTCAGACCCGCGCACCGAGGGTTCCGTAGTACAGTCGTATTTTTTCGATTTTTGTACGATAAATCAAAAATTAATTAGCATAAAAATAAATAAAAGTCTGTTTTATAATGTACAGGTAAAGCCCTTTGAAATGATATCCCACTTGGCATAGTAATCTCACTTTGAAAGTTGAAAATACTAATTATTTGTTCATGAACACATTTTGATTTTTTTACAATTATATATAGAATCACTTCGTTGTCTGGTGTCTGTCTGTCAAAAAATAGGAACTTGAATCAATTTAGCAGGTAGGTAGGTCGTAGAGCACAAGTAAAGGAAAAATCGGAAAATTCGACGACCTCCCTGGCGCAGTGGTAAGCGCTGTGGTCTTATTAGTGGGAGGTCCCGGGTTCGATTCCTGGCAGGGATTTGGAATTTTATAATTTCTAAATTTCAGGTCTGGTCTGGTGGGAGGCCTCGGCCGTGGCTAGTTACCACCCTACCGGCAATGCCGTGCCGCCAAGCAATTTAGCGTAACGGTACGATGCCGTGTGGAAACCAAAGGTGTATGGGTTTAATGAAAACTGCCATACTCCTTCCAGGTTAGCCCGCTCCCACCTTAGACTGCATCGTCACTTACCATCAGGTGAGGTTGCAGTCAAGGGCTAACTTGTATCTGAATTTATAAAAATAAAATAAAAAATTATGCCTAATAGTTTTTGATTTATCGTGCAAAATGACGAAATAATACGATTGTAATACTGAACCCTCATTGCGCGAGTCTGACTCGCACTTGGCCGGTTTTGTTTACTTAGAAGTCTGGAAAATCCCGATTATATAGTAACCCTACAATGGAAACTCGAAACATAACGAACGGGGAATGATTGACAAACGTTTTTCAGAGCACTGAGGTGGCACAAATATCGGTTAAATCGGTTTTGGTACCCATGCTTTACCGCTATCTCCCCAGCGAAAAAAGTATCTACCCATTACTTATGTAAAATAATGAGTGATAACATGAACTCAATGTGAATGATAACGACATGAGATTTTTATTTCCCGCTAAACTCTTGTTTAATAAAGACAGCTAAATTAATTATTGCCATACAAAATGTGGGTAGGTACATACATATTATTTGTAGATACCTATTATTTGTACATGTTATTATTTAAGTATATCTCACAATGCGCATCGAAAATGCCTGGAGAAGCTTTTGGTCATTGCAAGAACTGTTGAAAGGCAACTTTCCGTTGCATCCAAATTTCAGCCCGAACCGTCAGTCAGTCAGCTTTTCATTTTATATATTTGGAAGATTTTCGATTTTCATCGCCACAACTAGCCCCAAAGTTATTTTCAATCACAAAAACAAAATAAAACCGCGTCCATCGTCCGTAACCGTATCCTCGATAAATTCAGGCAAAAAAGAAAGAAAACTCATCATGCGTCAGCCGCAGCCGCCCTATCTAAACATGAGTGCCGGATGCAAAGCTGAGTTTACAACTTTTTTTTTTTTTCCGTCAGGGACTTAGGTTGAGATCTATAGAACATCATCATCATGATCATCATGAGAAGGGTTTTGGCCATTGTTTACCACGCTGGCCATATGCGGATTGGTAGACTTCACACGCATTTGAGAACATTATGAAGAACTCTCAGGTATGCAGATTTCCTCACGATGCTTTCTTTCACCGTTAAGGCAAGTGATATTTAATTACTTAAACGCACATAACTCCGAAAAGTTAGAGGTGCGTTCCTGGGATCGAACCTCCGACCTCCGATTAGAAGGCGGACGTCCTAACCACTAGGCTATCACAGCTTCCTATAGAACATACTTTGACATAATTTATTTATCATTATTATTAACATATAGGTTATCTTCTCGGTAGGAAAGGCATTCCGAACCAGACCATCAATAAGAGTAATTTATTACCTATTTTGAATAAATCATTTGACTTTGACTTTGACTTTGAACCAGTGGTAGATGCTGTTGACGATCCAAAAATACTTGTAAAAGTTTAATTGAATAAAAATAAAAATTATTTATTATTTATTTATTTATATTGTACGCAACAGGTCGAGAAGGCAATCGGGGTGGGGAAGCCCCGCACACCCGCACAGTTCCCGCGTGGACCCGGTGCGCGCGGGCGCAGGTGATGTGCGGGTGTCCCCTCAGCTAAGTAACTCAACTAAGTATACTTAGTCTAAAGCTAAACTACACAATCATTGAAAGGATAATTAAATGACACAATCCACAGTGTGTATCCAACCTTACGTATGTCAAACACAAGTGAATGGGCGCAGATCTCGGTTGGATATCCATGAACGAAAACAAATAGGAAATTCGATAGTGTTAGCGGGTTATTTGATACAATTTTCCTTTGGGTGATGGAAAATTTTCTGTCATCACAATAGAGGTCATTGCCGAAAACGTTTTTTTCAACTAAAAAATATAAATCACCGGGTGATTATACGTAAAACGTTGCAGTAGCGACAGTAACGCGACAGCAGTAGCAATGCGACAGTTCATTTGCTGTCTCTCTTCTTTTTTTTTGTTGCTTTGTGGCTATTGCTGTCTCTCTCTAGCCGGACGTTTGACAGCAATGATCGCGAGATTTACGCCTGTCGCAAGCCTGTCGCGAGTATGTAATCACCCAACAAAGGGTTTTCGCCATAGTCTACCACGCTGGCCATGTGCGAATTAGACTTCACACACCTTTGAGAACATTATGGAGAACTCTCAGGGATCAGGTTTCCTCACGATGTTTTCCTTCACCGTTAAATCAAGTGATAGTTAATTAATTTTTTTAAATAAATTAATTAAAAATAGATAGTCAATATAAATAATACGAGCTATAACAACAAAGTTAGATATACCTACCCAGTGAACGACAAAGCATAGAAGGCACTAATAATTATTGCCATTCGAAAATAGGAGCCACAAACTAACGTCTGTTAAACGTAATTTCTTCATGATTGGTTTGTACGGTGTCATGCAATACTGGCCGCTGCAGTGATCCGGTTCAATGACAGTGACGAAGCTACAATCTAACTGAAGACGCATGCGGTAGAGTAGTTATAGTCTGTAATAGGTCGAGATGGCAATCAGGGTTTGAGGTGTGGGGATGTCCCGCACATCCGCACCTCACCCGCATTCGCCCGCACCAGGTTAACGCGGGGCTGTGTGGGTGTGTGGAGCATTCCCTCCCCAATTGCCATCTCGACCTGTCGCATAGTATGCAACGCCCAACGCAGTAAAGATTTCACGCTATAATGGAGCATACAGAATACTTCTATGCTTTGTCGTTCACTGTAAACACCATCCTTAAAACTTATTATTCTATGTGATTGTAATTTTTTATGTTGTAGGTAAAGTTTTTATTTTTATGAAACAAAAATTTTACTGAAAATTTTATTCAGCGAACTAGTTCTCCTATTTCGCCTGCTGTACTAAAAAGCAAATAGAAATAAAAACAGTTGTTAAAATGAATTTATGCAAACACTTAAAAGTTTTAAGCTTCGTTAAAATGCTACATACACTTTTAAATTTAGTATTCCGCATAGGAGGTACTTACTGAGTATATAATGTAGGCACCTATTTGGCTAGTAAAAATAAAATTAAGTGAGTATATGTATATTTTATATTAAGAGAATTTGCTGAGATTTAGCGCAGTAGCACACGCTGGGTATCCACTAATATATTATACTAGGACTAGCTTATACCCTATACTTCATTCGCGTCGACTACACAAATTTTGAACTCCTGTTTTACCCCCTTAGGGAGTGAATTTTGAAAAATCCTTTGTTAACAGATGTCTACGTCATAATAGCTATCTGCATGCCAAATTTCAGCCCGGTCCGTCCAGTAGTTTGAGCTGTGCGTTGATAAATCAGTCAGTCAGTCACCTTTCCATTTTACATATTTAAATAAATGCCCGCAACTTTGTCTACATGGATTTAGGTTTTTTTGATCCCTTGGGAATTCTTATCAATTTTATGGCTTAAGAGAGATCAAGTTTATGGTTCTGTTGATAAGTAGGAATATATACCCAACAAAACCGATGTATGTACATAAAACCCAGACCTTGCTCATCATGACGGTATTATGCAAATATAACTTGTTTGTCAGAGAAATGTAAATAACCGAAGTAGCTGGCCCGGCCTTTTCGCAGTAGTCTCCATTTCCTCGCACATCAAACAATCCAACGAGAAAGTTACCGCTATTTGTTTATTTATCACACGACTCCCAAAAAAAAGGAGTGTAATGTTTTAAAGGCGTATTAATGTACGTGAGCTCGTTTATTCTGGCAGTGGTAACCTTGTTTTTCATACAAATAACATGCAAATAACACACCCAATGTATAAAATGACAACTGTCAAAATTCCATTGAATTTAAAATCAGACTAAAGCCTATAATTTTCCATATTTAAAAAATAGAACTCGAATACTACTTTCCAAACTCCAATATCACCTAAACTAGCGGCACGCTATGATGGCCGGTTTGACGTTTGTCCGCTCATGAAGTTCCGTATTAATTGATAACGACTTTGAAGGAAATAATTGTATTACTTTATTGACGATAGTGATGTGCAGAGATTCATAAATTTTATCGAATGTAGTTTTAGGTTTAGGACTCAAAATTTATTTATTAAATTGATTTCTTAAATGTATACAAGTGTAGAAAAATCAGTTTGCACCATTTAAGGGGTGAATGTACTTGTGAATATGAACAATTTTCACTATGTGGACAAACCTCTGAAATCGCAAAAAATATCAATAAATTTTTAAAAATGGAATCTAATACGATCGTCACATAGGATCGCTGGCTAGCACAACTACTACCTCCGGCAAACTCGCGTCAATGCTCAATGCAAAACAAAGCAGTTTCGAATTGACGTTGCTTCGAAAAGTATAAACTGTCAGTGCAATGCGATTGTGATATAGTTTTGACCTGGCTTTGGATTTCAAATATTGATACTGCATTACTGTTGACCCTTGCTCGTTAATTTGGACTCTGTTCAAGCCCTTTGTTGTGGATTTCGTCGATATGACCGAACGTACGCAGAGAACTGTTCTAAATAGTCAGACACGTGAGTTCCTAATACGCCTTCGTAACTATTTCGATCGTGAAGCTCAAAATGGAGGGCCAATTTTACCTATAACGTCAGTGGTTGAACGCGTAGCTGATGCGCTTAATATTGGACAACGAACTGTTAGACGGATAACTAAAAAAAAATATGGCGAGACTGGCACAGAAGAAAATAAACTTCACACACCAAAAAAGAGAAAACGAGCAAAACCAGTCGTAGGCATCGATAGCTTTGATGCCGATGCTATCCGAAGACATGTTTACGGCTACTATTTACAGAAGGAGTATCCAACAAGAAAAAAGTTGGTGCATTCACTGAAGGAAGCTGGATTATTCTTCGGTGGGGAAAGTTCTTTAACGAAGATTTTGAAGACCATTGGATTTCGATACAAAAAATGTAACAAACGCAAAATATTGATGGAAAGATTTGATATAGCGATGGCAAGGTATACTTTTTTACGGCAAGTGAAAGAAATCAAAAATTGGCAAAATGTTGTGTTCTTGGATGAAACATGGCTTAATGCTAACCATACTGTAGGCCGTTCTTGGAACGATGACACAGCAGCATCTACTTCCAAAGTTCCTGTAGGAAAAGGATCGCGACTTATAATTTGTCACGCCGGAACCATCAACGGGTTTGTCGAAGGTTCTCTCATGGCTTTTGCGTCAAAAACCACTGGAGACTATCATGAAGACATGAATGGAGAAAAGTTTACTGAATGGTTTACCTCAATGTTGTGTAGCCTCCCTGAACCATCTATTATAATTATGGACAACGCCCCATACCACTCGATGCAAATTGACAAGCCACCTGCCCAATCCCAAAAGAAAGCTGATATCGTCGCATGGCTTCGTAAAAATGGCGTAGATGCAAACATGAATATGTTAAAAGCGGAATTAGTACGTCTTTTAAAAGAAAACAAACCAACCAAGATCCGATACGTCATTGACGAAATAGCATTAGAACATGGGCACAGAGTTATACGGTTACCGCCTTACCATTGTGAGTATAATGCGATTGAGTTGGTGTGGGCTCAAATTAAGGGATATGCTGCAAGACACAATACAGAACCCCCATTTACCACAAAAAAAATGCTAAAATTATTAGAAGAAGCTTGTGAACATGTGACTAAAGGAGACTGGGAAAAGGTTGTGAATAGAACTGTTAAATTAATAAGGGAAGATTATGAAAGAGATGTGAAAATAGATAATATTATAGAAAACGAACATATAATTATTAATGTATGTGATGATAGCAGTGACGACAGTGAAAATAGTAGTATGGACGAATCTGATTAATTATGGCCTTTTGTGGCACCTTTTTCGGTATCTTTTGTATTCATATGTTTCTTGTGTGCATATAAAGTATGTATATTCATTTTCGTTCAAATATTCAGTTCGTTCAAATAAATTAAATAAACATATACATTTTTGTTTTATTAAACCTATTTAATCAGGTACAAAAACAAAACTTAATTGTTTTTTGTTCGAGAATAAATTGACATTCCACATCACTATTGTAATGTGTCAAACCGGCCATCATAGCGTGCCGCTAGTATAATCCAAAATCTCCCTTTGATCACCAAAATATCGTGACGCGTAGTATAAAAATATAAGAAAAGTTTCAAATCTAATGTGAAGGAAATATTATTTAGGCCACGTTCAATTACAATTCACGACTCGACAAATAGAGACTTGTCGTCGCGAGACAAATGTCTCGTCAATTATTTACATCCCCTCGCTGTTTGTCGACAAATAAGTCCCTGTTGTACACACCTACACATAAGACAGATATCTTATGTTTTACATACATATATTAATCTATGGTTCTACGATTCATCCGTTTCTTTATACAGTTGTTGTTGCGATTTCTTATACGTCTACAATTTTTTAAATTATAGAATAGCGCTTGGCTGCAATCAGACAACAAGTAATCATCCGATTGAGCTGAAACTTTGTTTCTACAGTTTTTGTTGGAACTTGAGGACACGTTTCTATCACGCACCCGAAAGTGATGAACATCGGCCTTTAGAATGACATTTCAGGTTTGTAGAGCGTTGTCTCTATCACTCATACCCACATGACGTTGTGTCGGTCTCAACGACCGAGAAAGTGCTCTACAAATATGCTATTTCCTTCTAAAGATCGATGTGTTCGTCACGGTACCATACGTGGCCCGTAAGTAACTCACACAAAGAGGCATTTTTTTTTTCATTTTTTATTATTCATGCATTCCAATATTGATAAATTATTAAACAATTATATTTATTACAATATTGAAGCCCCGTTGGAGCACAGCAATTTTAGTAGGGAGACATTAGGGAGGCATCGTGTGACCCCCAAACTTTAAGAGTCTGGCAGGGGGGTTGCCATGATTCTAAGTGGCTGGCAATGCATGACGTGATTTCTGATACTATTCTGAAGAAAATATAAAAAAATAGAAATTGACGTAAGATTTTTTTACACTTTTATTACCTGTTATCTCCCAAAGCCACCATGATCCAAAAAAACATCCAAACAAATGTTCATCCCCGTGTTGGCAACACGCAGATCAACTTTTAGCTTTTATAAAATAACGAAGGTCTGGCACGCGCTGGCGTTTAGTCCCTTATATAAATATTGTTTTGGTTTCCGTAATATTCAAATTAGTTATCATAATCATAAATTAGTTTAATGTAGCACGGACAGATTTCGATGTTCTGTAATTACATAAACATTATTAATCTTTGATTATGCTAAGTGAGTAATTACGTTCCGTTTTGTAATTTAGGGAGCTTCATTAGTTTCAGTAACAATATACTGCGAAAGATGAATTAGGTTCATTTGTCTTCTCAATACAATACAGTGGGTAGAAGCGCAATATATTTTAGGAAATGTTTTTTATGCTCATGGCCTTCCTTCAAAATCTTCTAAATAAAATAACAAATGAAGTCGGTTAAAAATGTTTCTACCTATGCATGTCTGTTATAGACTTTGAAACCATCCTATCTATCCAACCCACCTATGTGCCCTATGGGTTAAATTCTTATCCAATTGATGTACGTATTACGGATCTATTTTCTTCGTACGAGTGAAGAGCGCCATCTGCTTGCAATTGTGGCGACCGCCACAGGCCTTTAAGAATGCCCTGGGAACTTTTTCGTTTTCCGTGATAAAAATTAGCCTATATTTGGATATAGGCTAATTTTTATCACGGAAAATGAATAAATGAGTTAGCTTACATCCCGGTGTCGGCCACGGAATGTAAGCTAACTCTGTACCAAATTTGATCAAAATCGGTGAAGCTATTGGGCTATAAAAAGACAGGGGGACAGACAGACACACTTTCGCATTTATAATATTATAAGTAATAAGTGTACTTATGGATTATAAGCGTTTTAGAACACAGAAAGTCTATCTAGGACAACCTAAAAAAGAAACGTTTCAGATTTGCAAATTTTCGATAATATCTACTCGTACCTAAAGACCTAATGACGGAATATTAGGGCAAAAAATATAGCAAAGACGACTCTATTTCGCCGCCCAGTGCCAAAGCCAAGTCGTAATTCTGAATCGAGGTCATTTTTTCCAATTCCGTCGAATCTATGGTTCTCAAAAGCAACACAAAGTGGCAGTAATGATAAGAAACGATATAATGGCCGAAAAAGCTTCCTAATGAGAACGAAAATAAATATGTATACACGCTATACTGCAAGTGTATCTTGTGTTAGGTTTAACATGCGTAAAGTGATTGACTAGGGGCAGACATTGACACGGATAGAGCAGCCTTATTTCTTAAAGACATTGAACATGGAATTAGGACGCAATACCTATAAGTACACGACATGTCGAGATGGCAATCGAGGTATGAGGCGTGGGGACGCCCCGCACACCCACACGTCAACCGCAATATCGCGGGTTAGTGCGGGGGCTGTGCGGGTGTGACAATCTTCAATTCATTAGGAACATTTTAGCCACCATTTTGAGTTCATAATACTGAAAATGCAATGACCTTATCGCCGAACGAAGGCTGGCCAACAGAAGATTTATTATTGTGCACAGGCAAATAATATCCTTAGTATATGGGTTAAAAGCCGTGATAGCCTAGTGGTTAGAACTTTACGGAAGGTCCGGGGTTCGATCCCAGGCACGCACCTCTGACTTTTTTAAGTTATGTGAGTTATAAGGAATTAAAGGAAAACAGAAACCTGCATACCTGAGAGTGCTTAATGTTCTCAAAGGTGTGTGAAGTCTGCCCATCCGCACATGGCCAGCGTGGTGGACTATGGCCACCCCATTTTCATTCTGAGAGGACACCCGTGCTCAGTAGTGGGCTGGCGATGGGTTGATCATGATGATGATGGGTTATGAGCATAAACACAGGTGCACTCTCTATTGGGTTGCCAGCCAGGTAGCCTCCCAGTGTGCCTGGGTGCTGCTAGTCCCTTTTGGATACGTCCGAGGGGAAGAGCAGTATTCGGGCCGGTGCACCCTGGTAACATGGCTAATAATTTCTCTTCGGGGATATTGTTGGCTATGGCTAATGACCTAGCAGGGGGAGGTTTCTCCGCGTCTCTGCGTGTCCCTCTGATTAGCAGAGGGCACAGTGGACGAGGCGAAGGATGGGACGCGGGTGACATGCGCGGAATCGCGCTGACGCCCGTTGGGTCGCCCGCCAAGCGGCCCGCCAAGAAAAATAATTATTTCACCAATTAGCAATCATGCCCACCTCAACTACCTTCCATCTACACGCACGAAACATTTTGCGTCATCATTCCTCATACGCATGGCTAAGGTTTGGAATACTCTTCCACGATCTATGTTTCAAACCCACAATCCGGGTATCACAGTTTAACACAGTTATAGTGAATAGACCTATCTTCTAGGTAAACGCGTCGACCATCTCAAGCCACATCATGACTTTCCATCATTGTGATTGGTGAGCCTATATTGAACTTTAAAAAATCGGCCTTTATTTTTACATGACAGTAAAAGAAAGGACGACCACGAAGTATGAATTCACAAAATAGTAACTAGCATCATATTTAACCGTGTCCTCGTTTTCAACCCTTTATAATTAATTTTAAAGGACACAATATTATTAAATAACAACGTGCAAGCGTGGCTCTTTGAAAGAGCTCCTCCATCACTCATTATATTACCTGCACCATAACATAAACATAATTTGTGTAGACTGTACGTGTTTGTGAGTGAACTAATTAGTTTACATCTACAAAGTGCTGTTTACACACCTCCTTTAATAAGGTTACTGCCCGCCTAAGTTATCAAGATTCAGGAAGTGTTCATAGTGAATTAATGTTGTAGGTACCATCATGCTTGGACTTCAAGTCCCAACTCCTCAACCCTAATGATGCAGGGTGATGCAATATTATTTAGGTAGTATTTTTTTATTAGTAGGTACATGAAAAACTTCAATATTAAAAAGTTTTTTATTTTAAATTTACTATACATCTCGTGTGAATCAACGCCTTTACACTTGCTTTGAAATATTATTATGCTCTAGAGAGCTATGATACTCTACAGAGCAATATCATGTTGCCTTTGGCATTTTCAGAAGCTTCTTCAAAACCGTTAATATGTTCCGTCAGGGGCTTTGCACTATACCTAAACTTAGATAACTGAGCATATCTATCTACACTTCCTCCTACACGAGCAGTCTGAGTTGATTAAGGACGTGTTTGCAAAATGAGCGGCTGAGCGCTGATGCGCTGATGCGCTGGATGATCACTGATGTAATTTTGAAATCAAACCAGTGACTGTGCATTATCAAAATAACCCTTATTGCACTGTGTTAATGTTTGCGGTTAAATCAAAATATGTGAAAAAATTATCCACGATTAAAAGGTACATTTTGTTCGCCGGAAATAAAACTAAGCATTTATATATGTGAGACATATTTAATTTTTTTAATTAGTAATTAATTAATTTTATTTCTAATATCCGATATTTTATTACATCATCATTTACATAATAAAGTTTAATATCAATTTTATTCATTTCGATACAATAAATATTAATAATACCAAATCTATTAAATATTGCTATTATGTTGGAATCACATTCAAGTTTTTTTCAGTAGAGAAGTAGAGTACAATATAAGGACAGGGACAAATCAAGCGGAAAAAGGCGCGCGGGATTCCGCTCGAAGGTATCGTATGGAAATGTTCGCGAGCGAGATGACCACGCGTTGCGGCGCAAAATGACAAAAATATCATAATTATTCACATAAAGATAAATAATAGGTACTTATATATTTTTTCATAAACATTACTTGCTAATTTAGTAATTCTTTAGTATTTAATATAGTATTAGTAGAGACAAGTTAGGGACTCTATTATTAAATAATTTTAAAATACATATCAAAAATTGCGTAACCGGCAGGATTCGAACCTGCGTCTTCTGGGTGCTAACTCTATTATTTTACACACACCTTAATAATTGATGATCAAACGAACCTACTTGTGAGTGAAGTTCGATCATCATTATTCGAGAAACTCCTTTCAACGCGATTTGCATACAATCCAAAACTCAAATTGATTAACGAATTTCATAAAACTTTTACATTACAGATAATTAATTTTTACAATAGAAACTGCTTTGTCAGAGTTAAAATAATGAATACAGAGGCAAATACAAAGAACTTATTCTACTACAGAAAATATAAAATTATTTCAAGTTCTCGAAATTAAAAAATAATGCTGAAAGCTGTTATATGTTGTGTTAAATCATCGATATAATTAATAAGGCATGCGTAAATTATACCTACAGTTAAAATACATACAGATAATTGCTTTTTTATCGACATGATCAGCTTAAAAACGATATTAAATGAAACTTTTCAAGGTAGGAACGTTTACAAATACTTTTCGAATATATAAAATTGATTTTAAAATCAAGATAAATGTTATCTTGATTTTAAAATTACTATCATTACTTAATCATACCCTCTGTGCATTGACATAAAATTGCTATATAAATTACTTTCTAAGGATAAGTAAAATTATATTTTTACCATAACTAACTTTACCAATATTTGTTCATTGCATGAAATGATTGTTTAATATACTTAAATATTAAAAAAAAATGAGTTAACATAGCAAATCGCATACACTGTTTAGGTAATCTATAATTTATATTTTTAATTGAACATAATAATAATATAAACAGTTCATCTGAGCCTCTATTAAAAATCTTCGGTATTTTAAAGTGTGTGCCATAAACGGCTTTTAAATAAGATTTTAAACTTAGTTACATTATGAACATTATAATAATTATTAAAATCGAATTAAGTAGGTAGTCGTAGATTAAAATACCGTTTCTACATATTTTAAGTTACTATAAATTATAGATACTATTTGATCATCATAATAATCTTTGATATTTTTTTTTATATTTACCCAATTACAAATAGTGAATATTTTCATAAGAAGTCAACATTGTTTTATGACTCGTATATCATAAATATTTGTACGTTTATCTTTGAATAAAAATAACAGTTTTTAGGAGAACATAATTATTATTGATTATCCAGCCCAGGAATATTATTTTATTTTATATTCTTTGGAAAACCAACAGCTTAAATTGATCTTAATAATCTTAAAATTAGGTAACTAGGAGCTGATAATAGGTTTTCATATTTATTTTATAATCTTGGCATGTTATTAAATAATATAATTTTGTGCAATTTCAATTGAAGTGTTGTCAATACTTTATTGCTCTGGTGCATGTAACGTAAAATGTAACGACAAACAAATATATTAATATTGTCTTATGTATTTAAAATGGTTTAATTTGTTTTGCTAAGTCTATGAATCTATATTAACAAAGAATTCAGAACTCTACTCTCTCTCTACGATAATAATCTTAATCACTATATCTATTTGGACATGATATTAAACTTTAGTCCACCAGGTCACCAATAGTCACAATTAATCGTGATGTTTTGCCTCCCATATCCATATATCCCTATATATAAAAATGAATCGCTGATCGCAAATCTCGAGAACAGCAGAACCGATTTCGCTAATTCTTTTTTTATAATATTCCTTGAAGTACGAGGATGGTTCTTACGGAGAGAAAAAAATTAAAAATTGCCTGAAAAAGAATCGACTGTTAGGCGGTACGAAGTTCGCCGGGGCAGCTAGTCTTCTCTATAATATAAAAAAAAAGATTCCGACGAATTGACAACCTCCTCCTTTTTTGAAGTCGGTTTTAAAAATGAACCACTAAATGTGTCGCTCATCGCAAATCTCGAGAACCGCTGAACCGATATCGCTAATTCTTTTTTTATAATATTCCTTGAAGTACGGGGATGGTTCTTACGGAGAGAAAAATTTTAAAAATATGAATCGACTGTTAGGCGGAACCGCGGAACGAAGTTCGCCAGGGAAGCTAGTATTACATTAAATACGATTACATATTATTTAAATACGATTTAGATCGGTGGTGTTTAGAACGTCAGTGGTACTGATTCTGAGCACAACTATAGTGTATTCGCATCCTCTTCTTACTAATGTAATATGAAAAGGACAGACACAGTTTGACAGTTTTAAATTTAATTTAGAGCTGTCAAGCCTCGTGACTTTAGCTGCACATCGCGAGCCTATTGTTTAGTAGCGTGCACTTAAGAGTCTTTAAATGTAAAATTCATGTTCCGTCCCGTTTAAGCAATATTAAAAAAAGATGCAGATACTCTAAATTTAGTTTAGAGAAAGAGAACAGAATCGGCTCCAGTTTCACATTAAAATTATATGGAGGTGAACAGTGGCGCTCAGCTCACGGAGGCATAAAATCACTGCTTACCCTAGTTGTAACAACTAAATGCCTATTTTTCATTATCACTTGCCCGTAAATGGGCTCCTAACTATATTCCTACCCTGATTTAAAGCCCTGTCTGTCTGTCTGTGACCTAGTGGACGCTAGGCTTTATAGGTCAAAGTGGCGGTGGTGCTATTTGGTATATCTAAGTTTTGTGCGTCAAATACTTTAAATAATACATAATATTTTTAAAAGGGTTAAAACTTCTTCCGTAACAAGAGATCATAAAAATTCATAAGCGTATCGTAGTTTCATAGTCATCAAAATCAGCGATGAGGTTCTGTACAAAAACATTTTCCAAAAATATTGGGATTTTTCAAAATACGTCCAGTTTTCTTCACACGTGGGAACGTCTACTCCGCCGTACCTGAAATAAAGTCGTATAATTTTAGGCTTATTTTTAATTCGGAGAAAATAAGTAATTAGTAAATAGACCCCATGATTACTAATTGTGAACAAAGAAACTTTTATTGGTAGGTTCTACGAAATGACTCTTAGTAATATTGTACGTCGAAAAAACTCGTATTGAAAACTATAGTTCGCGACAGGTCGAAAACCAACCAGGGAGGGAACGCCCCACATACCCGCACAGCTTCTGCGCTAGCCCGGTGCGGGCGAGCCCGGGTGACGTGCGGGTGTGCGGGGCGTCCCCCTGTCTCATACCCCAATCTCCAGGTCGACCTGTCGCGGACTATACGCATGCAGCTAGGTATAGGTACCTACTTTGTAAAGTCGTCGGCAGATTACCTTTTCTGTGTCATTCATTACTAGATGATGTTCACGGCATCGCCTACAAGGGCTTAGGTTTTTGAAAATTCCGTGGGAAACCTTTGATTTTTTTCGGTATAAAAAGTAGCCTCTGTTCGTTTCCGGAATTCAAGCTATCTTGTACCAAATCTCAAAAGACCATGGAAAAGCTAGCAGACAGACAGACAGACAGACACACTTTTGTATTTATAATAATAATTTCATTCATAACAAAAAAACTATCGGAGGTAACTAAATTCATTAACTTACCCATAAAATCAACCGTTAGAATTGACTCTGTGATGGTCCACTATCAAAGGATTCCTCATTAATCAGCCTCAACTGCACAGACTCCCGTCTCAAGTTGTAGCTGGTCGATATGTGGCAATGTTTCACATCCACCACCAACAAGTCCTCGTTCAACTCCACACCGCTCCGTTCCACGTCGGCTGCAGCGCTCGGCTTCCTTTTATGTCGAAATGAAGGAGCTCTTTGAGAGCTAGAACCTAAACTATCAGTTGCCGTGTTCCCGTTAAACGTTTTCTCCGACTGTAACACACCTAATTGCTCTAATGGAATATTGCTTCGGAGTTGCACGGATGTATCAATACAGGGTATCAACTGTTTGAACTCCTTCCTAAAGTTTTCGTTCATCCACGCGTAAATGAAAGGATTGTAGCATGTCGAAGACATCGCAACTACGTGACATATGAAGAATATAAGAAAGTAATACTTCGAATGAATCGCGTACATGTAGTAGTCATTGTACAGATTCGTCACATTTAAAGGCAGCCAAGAAACACCAAATATGGTGACCATAGTTATCAACATTTGATTCGTGCGACGTGTTCTATACTTATCGAACTCTTCTTTACGGGTATTCTTGCTCGCAGCCTTAGCTTTCGCCCGATCGTTCAATTTAAAACTGACGCAAGTGTAACAGAAAGCGATTACAGTGAATGGTAAAACAAATTGAAGGACGGAAGTTATCGAACCAAAAATACGTCTCAGTCTCTCAGTCGGCCAAGACTCCTCACAGAATCTACCAATCTCTATATCGTAATACGACATGAATATTGCGTACGGTAAAGTGACCGTTATAGAGAAGATCCATATCATAATAATGACTAAAATGCACGTCCTGATCTTCATTCTCGGTCGGAATGGGTATATTATTACAAAAAACCTATCGATCGCTATAGACATAAGAGTTAAAGTTGATATGTATACACTGCACCCCTGGGCTGAAGGCATCATGTGGCATAATAAGGTACCAAAACTCCAAGTGCCACGGAAGGAATACAGAGGAGTGAATGGTACCGCGAATATACAGAGAAGGATGTCGGATAGTGCTAGATTACTTATAAAAAGGTTGGTAACTGTTTGCATCGCTTTGTTCCTTATGACGACGTAGCAAACTAACATGTTCCCGAGTATGCCTAATACGAATATGGTTGCGTATATGACACAGAAAATGGCCTGAACCCATTTTTTATCTATGATGTTTTCGTAGCCTGCTATCTGTGGTGACGGTGATGCATCTTGCGTCTCGTTAGTTAACTTCTCCGAAACGTTAAGCGTGTAGGAGTAGCTCAATGTGGTTTCGTCCATCGTCCTGAATTGTGGCTCCTGTTTCAAATGGAAATATTTCCTCCGCTGTCAGTTTTACGAGCTTCGGTGAGATTTAACTTCGGTCCTGTAACAAAATATAATGCAATTTAACGTTTCCACTCCGCTGAGTTTCCGTATAAATTTTCCTATTTCGGTACATAAAAATGGCAATTTCATGAAACAGTGGCAAAGGTTGAGTTATTGATTAACATTTTTCCGTTATAATTCGCTAAATTTATGGAGCCTTTCTTTCCATAAATCTTTCCTTTCCTAACAGTAAACAAAGATAATTTATTTTGAAAGTGGTACCTAATCTAATATCGGTGATAGCCTAGTGGTTAGAATGTCAGCCAATTCTTTTCGGGAGGTCGGAAGTTCGATCCTGGTCACGCACCTCTTAACTTTTCGGAGCCATGTGCGTTTTAAGCAATTGAATGTCACTTGCTTTAACAGTATAGGACAATATCGTGTGGAAGCTTGCAAGCCTGAGAGTTCTCCATAATGTTCTCAAAGGTGTTTGAAGTCTACCAATCCGCACTGGGCCAGTGCGGTGGACTATGACCTAAACCCTTCTCATTCGGCAATGGCTCGATCATGATGATGATGATGACGAATCTCATTTTATTCCATTTTTCACCAAATCATAGTGGCGAGATTCCTGAATACATTTTTAATATCTTGGAGAAGGTCCTTTGGGGTATTCCAACTACCAACTATAGTACGCGATAGGTCGAGATGGCAATTGGGGAGGGAATGCCCCGCATAGCCCCCAGGCTAACCCAGTGCGGGCGAGTGCGGGTGACGTGCGGGTGTGCAGGGCATCCCCCGGCCTCATACCACGATTGCCGTCTCAACCTGTCGTGGACTATAGTTTTAAAGTTTTGCCTACACATTCGTAATAAACCTCCGTGGTTTAATGCAGTAGCACTGATATTTCGCTGGTACAATTTAAACACTCATATTATATATCAAGGTAGAATCTAAGCGGGTGTTTGGAAGGAAGCATAAATATTAATAAGCTACGTGCTAAATAGCGTTTCCGCGGCGTACACTTTCTCATATATACGTACAAGCACTGAGATGATATTATTATATCACTAGAGTACGCAATATCATCTGAACGTCTAGCCTCTGAAACGGCCATGGCGTCCAAAGAAAAAGCTTTTTTATTATTTACTAGCTGATGCCCGCAACTTCGTCCGCGTGGAATTAGGTTTTTTTTAAATCCCGTGGGAACTCTGATTTTCCGGGATAAAAAGTAGCCTATGTCACTCTCCAGATCTTTATCTATACCCATGCAAAAAATCACGTCAATCCGCTGCACCGTTGCGACGTGATTAAAGGACAAACCAACAACCCAATAAACCAACAAACCAACAAACAAACACACTTTTGCATTTATAATAAGGGTACTGATTCTTTATTGATACAAAACATACGTGAAGAGATATTACAGTTGCCCAATTTATTTTCCATTCCAATTTTACTCCATTCCAAGTTACAAGGGCAAGATGGAGGGTGACACAGAGCGCCAGGAAAGTCACCTACGCGTGGGCGGTCCCGTGCATAAATGTACCAGACTAGGAGGCAGCAGGGAGAAGTGGCGAATGCTCATGAGGCGAATAACAGCTGCCCCCAAAAACGTCACTTCGGTGATGACCACGACCACTCTGCCAAGAGTGTTACGACGAAGAAGACAAATTAGCCCTTGACTGCGATCTCACCTGGTGATGTGATGATGGAGTCTATAAGATGGAAGCGGGCTAACTTGACAGGGTTATGGTAGTTTTGGCAGGCAACGAAGGACTTTATTTGCATTGTCTAAATCCTCGCAGCAAGTCAATTTCAGCAAGTTTTAGCCAATGGCTGCTGGGTCCGATTTATTTGGAATAGAAACCGCGTATCAGCTAGAGAGCGCAGTGTGGGACAACCTCCAGTCTTCTAGACTGACGAACTTATAGGACCTTAGCGGTAAGCGGGTGGAAGATCCGTGAGGTGGTGTTCTCGGGAAGCCCTATTTCCAGCAGTGAATGCTTACATGTGATCATTTTTATAATTTATAGACTAGCGCTTGGCTGCAAAAGATAGAGCGCACTTGCCTAGAAATTGCCCAGCGGTTAGAATTTTTAACGAGGAGGCAAATAATTTATTTATTAATTTATTTTTATTTAGACAAAATGAAAAGTGAACAATTTACACCACACTTTTAGACCAAAGCACTAATTAATTGATAGATTGGAACAAGATTTTGTAAGTATAAGATTTGCTACTCTATAGTCTATACGCTTAACTCTCTGGGTACGAGTAGGTATTATGATATATTTTTATAAACGGGAACGTGCCGGCAAGTGTATTAATATCCTTTCCAGGGAACTCCTATTTTATTATACAACGTCATAAAGGGTAGTTATGGAACGTATTATATGATAAATAAGGCTTAAAGATTGTTGCAAATCATTTGGAGTTGCTGAATTGTTTGCTGTCTTTATAATATTATGCACCAATGATCGCTTTGAGGTTGTCTGTGGATTGCACATAGGTAATTTTCATGCTGCAATGCCCTGCTGTTATAGTAGCCATCGCGCCATTGTATTGGATTTCATACATCTAAATCTTGGACTAGGAATAGATTCGGTAATTATTTGTCTTGACCCATTACGCACGGTCGATTACACAAAATTAGAGGTGCATGCTATGAGATCGAACTCCGGACCCCCTCAATGGGAGGTCTACGTCTTTTAACCACTAGACTATCACCGCTTCATTGCGTTTATAATCAACTCATTACTGGCTCACTACTGAGCACGGTTCTTTCTCAAAATGGGAAGAATTGGCTATAGTCCACCACGCTGGCCAAGTGCGGTTTGGCAGCCTTCAAACGTTTGAGAACATTATGGAGAACTCTCAGGCATGCCGGTTTCCTCACGATGTTTTCCTTCACCGTTAAAGCAAGTTTATACGCCGAAACTCAGAGAAGTTAGAGGGGCGAGCCCGGAATCGAACTTCCAACCTATTCGAACAGGAGGCGGTCGTCTTAACAACTAGACTATCACCGTTTTTGTAATTATTATTATTCTAGCGTTTAAACTACCGTGAGTGATTTCCATTATAAATACTATCTGTCCCGGCTTACTCACGTGTGTAGTCGACGTTAGCCCGACTAGTTTCGAACCCATACGGGGTCCTTTTTCGCCGCGGTTTTGAGTCAAAACCGCGGCGCGGGCGCGGACGGACTCCCTTGAAAAAGGACCCCGTATGGGTTCGAAACTAGTCGGGCTAACGTCGACTACACACGTGAGTAAGCCGGGACAGATAGTATTTATTATTATTCTACCTTAGCTACGCTTCGCACGAAAACACCAAATCCTTAGTTTGTCTCTATCCTTAGGAAAATGAAAATTCATAGATATACCAACTTACATAAAACAGATTTATATGCTAATTTAGTTATTTTCCCACTTTGATTACATAAGGCATTCGTTAGGAAGTTAGTCGGAGAAATAAATGGGGGACACAACGACTATTGAATAGTAATAAATGGGGTAAATACGACCTATTTTGCCCTCCGATCAAAGATCTTCTCCTAAGAATTTCGTCTTGGTGAAGTCAATAGCTAATCAAATTGATGATATTCGTGATAAAGTAATAACGATAGGGTTCAGTTCAATCTACAATTATGTACATGACGATAACTTTATTTAGTGGCTTTATTCCGTCGTCCAATTGGCGACATTCCAATATTCAATGTATTCAATGTTTAATTCAATGTATAAATTTAAGTATACCTACGTATTTATCTACTTGTGGGTAGGTATTTGTCGGACTATAGTAATTGTAGGTTGTGATTCATTCAATATTCTCTGAAAGTTTCAATGAATGAAAGTTTATCAGGGGGCACGGCCGTGCCTCCGCCAAGACGAGCCAAGCTAGAGGACGGGGCACTACGTACCTTTTCTCGAAGCGTTTCGTCGTATTTTCGAGCAGTCATAGCACACGAGTAGATATAATAATATCTACTCGTGTGGTCATAGCTTCGGTTTAGATAGCGCTAGAAAGCTGAAATAATCTACTCTACATAAGTAGGGAAGTATTTCGATTTTTGTATGATAGCATCACTTGCTTTAACGGTAAAAAATCGTCAGTGCATGAGGAAACCTGCATGACTAAGAATTTTCCATAATGTTCTCAAAGGTGAAACTAATGGTTGGACTATGCCCAAACTCTACCTGCACATTTGAAATAATCCACTCACACATCTTGTACACAGAAAAACACACACACACATATATTAATCTAACATAATATTCATTGATTTTTAACATTATACTTTTTTTCTTTTGTTATTTCTCAATCTGGAGGAGGGCGTTAACAACTGTAATACAGTGTCTAACTGAAGCAATTGTTATCGTTCTTTATTTTTAAGGCAATCAATGTAAAGAGAGAAAAAAATCATTTTTGATTTTGAGAGGAGACCCGTGCTCAGTAGTGAGCCGGCAATGGGTTGATGTTAATGATGGTATTAAAGCTAACTCGATGCATTTATTTTGTTCATTTTTGTTATTTTGTTTCTTGAAATATTTTTATCACGTCGCTCGGCCATATTACGACGTCATAATATATTTAATGAATGACGTGAGGATCGCTGGAAAAGCCAAGGACACCTCATTTATTAACACCGAATGAGACAGTAATTGTTATGAGGAAAGCTTTGAGATGCTATTCCAAAATTTCTCAGTGCCAGAAGACCAGTCTTAAAAAATGCGTGTTGCTAGTGACGACATGCATCTAAGACATAATGGATGCAAGACCCTGACCCAAGATGTCCCTACAAGAGATATGTCCAGCAGTGGACGTCTATAGGTTGACAACGATGACGACGACGGAGTCTTTAAACCGATACGATCTGTATCTATTTACATCATGTTTTATAGACTGAAAAACATATGTGTCCCTTAAATGGAAAGAAATGCAAGTTAAATAATGGCGTGTATAAAATTTTATTTGACGTAAAACGGGATCTTCAATAATATGCTACATATTTACATTATTTATAAATATGCTACATATAAGAAGCTAGTTTGTAGAAAACTAGTGACCTGCCCCGGCTTCGAACGGGTAGCTTATTACAAATTATTTTTGTAGGGATCTGTAATTTTTTTGAAAATAAAACATAGCCTATGTCACTCAGGAATAATGTAGCTTTCTACTGGTGAAAGTTTTCAAAATCGGTCTAGGAGTCGGTTTAGTTCCAGAGATTACTTCTTACCAACAAACTTACAAACTTTACCTTTATATAATATTACCTAAGTACCTATTTAAGATTACTTACAATTAAATTAATAAATTGTTAATTTTCATAATATGCATTTCTTCTTAATATTTCTTATTAATTGACTAAACGATGCATTTAAACATAAAAACCGTCAAAAGACAACCAAGAGTTAGTTATTATTCAATTCGTTGTAATCTCTAAAAATACTAATCCTTTAAATGGAGGTCCTTAACAACCCTAATCACATTTAAGGTTAGAATAAAATTAACTCACGTGTAAGTACGAAGTTCAGGATTTACACAAATCAATACAACTACACATTAGAGCTATATGCTAAATAGAAGTAAAGACACATAGATTACTTTTAAACCATAAAAGAAATAATAAGAAATCTGTATTATTATTTACTAAGGACCTCGCCGCGCGGTGCCATGCGCGGTCTAGGGCTGGCACATGCGCAGAAGGGATTTGTTCACAGGTAATAATTATTGCCTTTGAATTTCCGCCGACATGCAGCCCTGACTGGCTTTTTAGGGCTTGGCTTTGGGTGTATCGAATTGTCGTGACGCTGCAAATTTTAAAAGGATTTTTGGCCCATTTTTATTAATTGTTCGCAGCCATCAGTATTCTGACGTATCTGATAAGAGTTAAAAATAATAGGCCAGCGAAGAATATTTATCTTAATAATATTATAAATGTGAAAGTGTGTCTGTCTGTCTTTTAACTTTTTACGGCCCATCGTTGAACTGATTTTGAGGTTTGGTAAGGAGATAGCTTGCATACTCGAGGCGTATACATGCTTTTTATCTGGAGAAATGAAAGAGTTCCCCCGGATTTTTTCACACTTGAATCCACGCAAACGAAGTCGCAGGCATCATCTAGTATTGCATATATATTCATCCAGTGTGCTATATTAAACAAGAGCAAGTGAATTGCTTCGTACGTGTCGGTGGTTTTTTTTTAAAGAATATTAGCCAAGTTAATTGCTGACTAATATTTCCCTTTCCCCTCCAATTAAGCGTGAAGCTTGTTTTAGGAGTAGGTACGACAATAGTGCAACGGGTGGGATTTGAACTGGCGACCTTTCGGTTTTCAGTCCGCTCCTTTAACCGTTGAGCTATCGAGGCTCTTATTATTGACTGTCCATTATTTAGGGATGTAGGACCTTTCTGATGCCGGTGATGAATAGGAACTGGGTGGTGAAATAGTTTTAAAGCACACTTTCCATTGTGTTTATAGGTATCTTGTGAAATACCGACACATAAGAAACTTAAAATTCTTCGGACACGTCTCCCGGCATGAGAGTGACTCCATCGAGCGTATTGTCGTGCACGGTAAGGTAGAGGGCACCAGAGGGCGAGGAAAGTCACTCATGCGATGGCTCCGACCAATTTAATTCTGCTGTGCGCGGTCCTTTGCACGAGTGTAGCAGGCTATCAACCAGCACGGAGAAGTGGCGAATGCTCGTGAGTCGCAAAACTCAAAGACGTTGCTTCGCGACGACCATGACCGCTCTGTCAAAAGTGCTACGACGAAGAAGAAGAAGAAGCTTAGCTCTGTGTCAAAAAAAACCAGCCAAGTGCGAGTCAGGCTCGCGCAACTAGGGTTCCGTACTACAGTAGTATTTTTTCGACATTTTGCACGATAATTCAAAAACTATGATGCATAAAAATAAATAAAAATCTGTTTTAGAATACGCAGATGAAGCCCTTTCATATGATACCCCACTTGATATAGTTATCTTATACTTCGAAAATTGAAAATAGTAATTTTTATTTCATGACCACAATTTAATTTGTTTTGTGTGATGTAACCACAAATTCACGGTTTTCAGATTTTTCCCCTAATGTCTGCTATAAGAACTACCTACCTGCCAAATTTCATGATTCTAGGTCAACGGGAAGTACCCTGTAGATTTCTTGACAGACCGATAGACAGACAGACAGACAGACAACAAAGTGATCCTATAAGGGTTCCTTTTGAGGTACGGAACCCTAAAAATGTGTGTACCCTAGTTTCACCCGCGGTGTGGCCACACTGAAATGTTCAGAAAACTAACATTCGATAGTATTTTTTTTAATTCAAACATTCTCTCGCAAGCTAAATCCTATCGATGTGCATACAATGTGTTTGTCTCTTTCTTATTAGTGTCGATTTTTCGTTTCATCGAGTTTCAAATTAACGGTACTAAAGAAGTTTACACTTCGAAAACACGTGCACGTGAATATTGTGCATACAAAACGAGCTTCGTGGCAAAACTGTTATAAATTCTATCGACTGGCGTCCTCCCTCACAGTGACATAATTGTTTGCTTTCCCATTGTGCAGCGGACGCGGCGCGGAAACTGTGACAAACTATATTCCGATGTGATAAGCCTTTGTGTCGGTTTCATCGATGGGTTTTAAATTTTTGCAACAATTTTACGAAAATTTCAACTAAAAATTTTTTAAATACATTGTACACGAGAGATAAGCTTTCATGCTTTTCCTCAGCGAGGATTAAGTTTTTTTTCATTACGTCGGAACTGCTTGTTTTTTTTTGGGATAAAAGCACCTAATATGAATCCGTCTCCAGGATGCAAGGTATTCTTGTGTCTCTCTGGGAAATTTCATCAATATCTTTACAGCTATTTGACCCTAGAATATATAATAGACTAGCAGACGTACGAAGCGGGGCAATTGTGACACACTATAATATTCTGATGTGATAAGCCTTTGCGAAAATTTCAACTACAAATTTTATACAATTTACACGAGAGATATGCTTTGATAGCACTTATCACAGGCGCTATTGCTCTTGGTCATCGTGGATTTAGATTTCTTTTTAATCCCGACGGAACAATTTTTTTTTCGGGATAAAAAGTAATCTACGCCCGTCTCCAAGATGCAACGTATCCTTGTCATATCTCTCTACGAAATCTCACCAATATCATTAATGACGATACCAGCCTAGAATAGGCAAGTGACAGACAGTCGGACGAACCGGGGAAATTGTGACAAACTATATTCCAATGCGATAAGCTTTTGGGTCGGTTTTATCGATGGGTTTTAAATTCTAGCAATACTTTTATGAAGTATTACACACACATTTTTACATATTTTACATGAGAGATAAGCTTTGATAGCACTAATGGCTTTTCATCGCGGATTTAGTTTTTTTTTAATCTCGTCGTCTATTGATAGACAGATACGCTTTCGCATAACTTTTTATAAGTACCTCATCATGATCAACCCATCGCCGGCTCACTACAGAGCACGGGTCTCCTCTCAGAGAGAAGGGTTTTGGCCATAGTCTACCACGCTGGGATTGGTAGACTTCACACACATTTGAGAACATCATGGAGAACTCTCAGGAATGCAGGCTTTTTCACGATGTTTTCCTTCACCGTTAAAGCAATGGATATTTAATAATAAGTACCTAGTTACATCCACCTCCTCCACCTCTACCCTAAGTTGCTATCCTGCTTTGATATCAACTGTTCCAAATAGACCTTTTTAAGAATTATATTCTTTAAGCCCTAAGTGGCATAGGAGTAAAGGAAATAATGGTAAGTAGGGAAATAGAGGTAGGAGTTGTGATTGAGGATTAAAAGGTTTCGGGGCATAGGATACTTTTGCCGTGGACAGATAGATGGGGTCGCGTACCCGTGCCATCAGAGTATAGTAACCGGACAAGTTCTTACAGTGAGGACCCTCTGGCTTGGATTAGATTCGATTAGACCTACTTACATCTTATATTTATATATATGTAGGAATAGTCGCGAACGCTGAGTGAGTCGTAAGTAAGAATAAAATCGAGTTATTGTCACTGACAATAAAGAGCATATAGGCAACTCAAAGTGGTGACACTTTACCTATAAATCTAGCCATTATCCACTAACTAGGTCACAGTTTAGGGCCTATAAAGTTTATGTCTGTCCATCTTCATGAATAACTACATTAAAATGCATGCTTTCTTTATCTTTATAGTGCACTTTATTTCACTCAATGTATTAAGTTTTTTTTAACCAAGTTTATTATGCTGACTAATATTCTCCTATCCCCTCCAACTAAGCGTAAAGCTTGTGCTAGGAGTAGGTACGACAATAGTGCAACGGGTGGGGTTTGAACCGGCAACTTTTCGGATTTCAGTCCGCTCCTATAACCGTCGAGCTAGAGCCTAGTTATCTATTCAATCTGTTTTTATTGTAAACTTTTTATTAGGTTGCATTGTTCATACGTTGCCTTCCGTTGGAATAATACCCTATCCGCGGAAAGAACTTGCTATAGCCCTCTCTCTATTACGTTACCCCAGACAAATTATAAAGACAAAAATCAGTGGACGCTAATCTTTTTAATTGCCCAACCAATCACAAACTGAATTTGACGACCTCCCTGGCGCAGTGGTGAGCGCTGTGGTCTTAATAGTGGGAGGTCCTAGGTTCGATTCCTGGCAGGGGTTTGGAATTTTATAATTTCTTAATTTCTGGTCTGGTCTGGTGGGAGGCTTCGGCCGTGGCTGGTTACCACCCTACCGGCAAAGCCGTGCCGCCAAGCGATTTAGCGTTCCGGTACGATGTCGTGTAGAAACCAAAGGGGTATGGGTTTAATAAAAACTGCCATACCCCTTCCAGGTTAGCCCGCTATCATCTTAGACTGCATCATTACTTACCACCAGGTGAGATTGCAGTCAAGGGCTAACTTGTATCTGAATAAAAAAAAAAAAAAAAAAAACAGTCATGTTTCCAAAAATCATACAAATTACAGCCCAAGAATAATTTTATCACATGTGACAATGCTTTTTTGCGGCTTTTGATCACTTTGTCGCAATTGCACTTCCGATATAATTCTGTCACACGACATAATATCATCAATCATGCCGCAACGAACCAACGGATTGACGTAATGCAAGGATACTTATAGTTAAAGACCTGGAGAGTGATATATTCTACTTTTATCCCGGAAAATCAAAGAGTTCCCACAGGTTTTTTATCCTGGATTCCATCCATTCGGATGAAATCGCAGGCAGCTGCTACTTAATACCTAGTATAAAGTAAGGGACAGTTGAAATCCTAAGCTTAACGTGAATATAAGTAATTTTAAAAATAACTTAGCCATGAAGTGCGGGTAGGAATAAGAAAACCGGCCAAGTGCGTGGCGCAGTGTAGGGTTCCGTAGTCACAACTTAGCCATTATAGTTTTCCTATAAAATTTATTATATATACCTACTACTGCAGTGAATTTTTATTATTTACTACCATTTGGCTGATAAAGGGGGGGGGGGGGGGCACTTGACTCTAGCTAATAAAAATTAGCACTTTAAAACATCATATTTTACAAACGGCTCTAGAAATCGAAAAATGATGTTCCCACAGTATTTTTAAAAGACCTATTTAACGATACCCCACATTATGGGGTAGCCGAGAAAAAAAATTTATCCCCACTTTACATGTAGGGGAGCTTACCCTAAAAAAAATTATTTATCACAATTTTATTTCACCACTTTGTCGGCGTGATTAATATTTAGGAGACGGACGGACGGACGCACAGACGAACGGACATGGCGAAACTGTACGAGATCCTTGTTCACTACGGAACCCTAAAAAACGCGGATAATATGGCGATCATTACGTCAGGATTACGGCCCGTCATTTCGAATTGAACGCCGCTGAGGCCATTAAACTAAATGACATTTGAAGCTTTAAAACCGTAAGTTTAAGACTTCCTAAGTATAAAATGGATGGTCCTGCCTACACTATCGTTCAATTTGAATCAATAATCTACTTATTGAATCCATCTAACCTGTAGACGCCGGAAAGTTTTATGGGATACTTCAAATCGATTACAGAAAATCTGCATCCAATCTACTATACATTCAGCCAATCATAACTCAGATTGTAATAATGACAATACAATATTATCTCAATTGATATACTATGAAACGATGTTACGGTAAAATGTATAAGGCTCATCAGACATTGTTTCAACCTATTGTACCTGCATTTTATTGAATAAATAATTCATTCATTCATTCATTCATTCATGATGGCAGTATTTATAGTAAGTATAATATAGTATTATTTAGTATAATTATTATTTATAGTATATTTTGTAATCGTAGTAGGTAAGTATGTACCCGTTACCTACAAAATAATATGCCATACCACGAAATAAGTTTAAATCATCCAATATGAAATTATTATTTTAAAAGTTGAATCAATTAACGTTCATGTCAATAATAAAGGTCGTAGCTTTTTGAAGTTTCGAAAACTTTTCGCTTGATTGATAAATTTAGTAACATAATTTTCCAAAAAAAAAATAGGTACGTACTACCACTTCAAAATGACGCAATTCGAAGTTGGACACGTCCCTTGACGAATTACGAGATTCTAGTGTAAATAAAAAGTTATATAAACAGGGCCATTGTAGCTTAAGCCACGTACACACTGGTGCAATGTAACATGTATCATGTAACGCAATACACGTAGCAAATTCCCATAGTAGGTACCTATGACATTTTGCACGCACAGACCGTGTCTTTGACGAGCATCAATTGTTGGTTGTTGAGGTCACAAAGGGGCTCTCAGTGTTTATGGGTAGTGTGTGGATGTTTTTAGAAGTTTCGTAGTGAGTGCAGAGTGAACTGGAGTGAGGAAACTCTCGGTTTGATCTTGAAATTGATATCTGACGTGAAATCAATGATACCAGTCGTTTCATACTATAAGTTATAACGTCAAATAAAGGTAACACTTGACGCTTGCCAATGTTGGTGAAACCTCGACGTTTTGTTGGAAGTTTCCTAACTGTCATGAACTGTGGTAGGTAGGAGTAAGTGAGTGGTTCGAGCGTGTGATGCATCCAGACTGATCCAGTTCAATGCACGTAATACAGTGAACGACAAAGCATAGATGGTGCGTTTGTAACAATTAATATTTGAAAATAGGGGCCAAAAATACACTGTCTATCTGTTTAAATCGCAACAAGCCCATGATTGGTTCGTGTCATGCGACACAGGCTGTGGTTAGCCAACTCAAAGTGACAGTTACGGAACTACAATCGAATTGAAGTCGCGTGTAGTAGAGTAATGCACCACCTACAATGGCAGAGATTTCGTTGCGCTATAATGGAGCGCACTTCGCACGAAATATTTTTATGCTTCGTTGTTCACTGATTACGTGTACCTACAATGTTACCTACATTGCATGTTACATTACATCAGTGTTTCCGCGGTTTAATATTTGCTAAAACTCTTATAATTGAGTTAAATAAATAATCTTAGTGAAATTAAAAGAATATTCTCCCTAGATAGAATACAGAGGAAAGTTTTAAATGATTAATGACTTTACCACAGATATTATACTACAAAAGAATGAAGTTTCCACGTCCAAACTCCAAACTCCAAAGCTTGGAGACAATTGCTTAGATAAGCTTAGATAAAGTATTTAAGTCAGCCTTTTGTGATTATTATACTTGCTTGTACGGTAAAGAGAAAAACAGATCTTCTATAAATGGATTTAACAAAGTTATTAGACCGTAAGCCAAAGGACTCTGTGATGAAGACAGCTATTATGACATAGACATCGGCTAAGAAAGGGTTTTCAAAAATTCAACCACTAAGGGGATAAAATGGGCGTTTGAAAATTATGTAATCCACGCGGACGAAGTCGCGGGCACGAGCTAGTTTTTCCATAAAAATAAACTAACTAAAACTTTAGTTTATTTCGGATCAGATTACCAAACTATAATATTATATTATGGCCCGCTCATTAACCACTGGGGCAATAAGTATAAAAACTTTGTACTAATCCTACAGAGTTTTACACCACAAGTCATTGGCGTCACTTTCTATGCCTCATTTCTGAAGGCCTTGACCTCCTCCAATAATGGAAAGTTTTTTTTTATTATTATGCAGATGGGCAAAATGAAGTCTAATGATTTTTCATTTTAGCATAATTTAATAGTTAAGTAAACTATACTTCAGTAGACAGGGTAAGGTAAGGTAATCGTGGTCTGAGGCGGAGGAACGCCCAGCACACCCGCACGTCATCCCGCTCGCCCGCACCGGGTTAACGCAGGGGCTGGGCGGGTGTGGGGGGCGACCTTACGCCATTGCTATCTCGACCTGTCGCGTACTATAAATTCAACAACCTCAGATTATAGCTAAATAGATCACGTTAATGTAATAATGTACGTGACTTTCATCTTTCATCATCAATTTTCAATATCATAGCTGTAAATATATGGTAACTTTTCTTGCTAAAACAATGTATATTCCGCGTCAAGTTGAGATGGCAATCGGGGTATGAGGTGAGCCCGCACCGAGATAGCGCGGGCGCTGTGTGGGTGTGCGGGGCGTTCCCGCTCCGATTGCCATCTCGATCTGTCGCGTACTATAGGTATTCAAGCCAACCGTGGTGATTTAATATTTGCATCTGCTACACAATTTATACCTCAGATACAATACACTCTCAATATTACGAAAATTTCATTTGTATTCTGCACTGGATTACAATATCAGGTGCTTATTCTAAGGCTGGCTACGGTCGCCGTTAAGTTCGTCTTCGAAACAAATTAACCTTAGTTAATTTGTTTCGAAGTTTGTACTTAATAAAATTCAAAAATCTTTACATAATGAGTGGTACTACCATCGTGCTCGGCCAATGAACATTGCGAATGTATAGACCTCTGCCTATAAGTTTTCAGGTAACTAATATGGCGTTGCGGCGACGCACCCATCTGTCGCTTCGGCCGCGATTCACGAAGGTCTCCATAGTATAGAGCGTAATTTCACTTTGCTTCGACTGTGCTTAGAGTTTCTTATTTACATAAAACATCTCCTCTATGATGATATTTATATGATTCTAAGTAAAGTCTGAGGAAAGTGAAAGTACGTACACTCTACGGATCTCAGCCTAAAAGTCAATAAAACGTCTCGTAGTATTTCAACGCTGCGTGAGCGCTGAAAATGAGGTAAGAAAATAGTCTACTTGAACCACACCAATGTTCTTACAGATACACCATGGCGTCGAGTTCTCTCCGTGAAATGCAACGAACAATAAGATATTTTGCATTTTCATTCCTAGAAAGACTTTTACTTTTCTTTTGAAAGTTCCGTATCATTGCGTTAATTATACGAATAGGTTCATGAGTGAATGAGCACACTTGTATTGAACAGCAGAATAAACAAGATAAGTATAAGGATATTATATAATATTATCTACAGTTGCATCGAATGCAAAAATACAGGGTGTAACCAGAACGCTGGCAAAACCAAAGACAGGTGATAGTACTGATGATCAGTGATATGATACCACAAAAAAACGCGGTAAAAAATATTAAAACATCCTATATTTTGTAAAATTTCACGATATATTACAAATAAAACATCTGACTGATGCTAGAGGTCAACGAACGTTCCGTAAGTAGGTCACTTGGAATGGAGGCGGGGCATTGACCCGAGTTTTGCACACTATACATTGCGGGTTTGAACAATACTAAATCACTAAAACTACAAAATGAGGCAAATGGATCAGACAGGCAGACAGATGGTTTTCCATTACAGGATTTTCATCATGGAATTGCAAAGACATCGATGAAACTCTCACTGAACTTTATATACTAACTCAAATACCGTTGCACGAACAGCAAAACTTTACAATTAGGGCTTGGTACAAGTTATGAAAGCCTAGGTAGCGAATAATAAGTTTCTGAGCGTTCACACCCAACGTAATGTCAGTTGGCGACTGTGAGGAGGGTCATAGTGAGCCTCAGTGTTAACGTGAATTCAGACTACATTTTTCGTTTACACTATGCTGACAATACGTCATAGCTACATAGCTAATCTGCAGCTGCGTTGCGTAGTGGCGTAGTTAAATAATTGGGTCATAAATACGCATAAAGTAATAGCGTATTGTTGGTTTAGTGTGAACGAAAAGTATGAAAAATACTTAAATTCGTAAAGCTCGCTCACAGTCGGTGGCTAACACACGTGTGTACGTGCACTTAAGCTACTTTCAAATAGGGCTGCCCACAACAAGAGACATTTAACGAAAGAAAGAAAAGAATTAATTTTCGACTGATTTAAAAAAGAATTTGCTTATAAATTCGATGCGGACTTTTTGTGATTTTGCTCTAACATTCCATCACATTCAACAAATATCTAAAATATTAACTTTTTTGATTTCAATTTTGTTAATCTTTTGTTTTTTTTTTAACTTAACTATTATAAAAGGGGTGGATAATACGTTGACGAATGACAGAAGTGAGTGGAAGAAGAAGATAATATGTTGTGCCGACCCCACGTAGCGAGGGATAAGGCAAGAAGAAGATTATCTTCATCTTCTTCTTATTTTGCTTTGTGGCTTTTAGAAGAAGATTATAATAATCGCTATAACTTATTATTTGCACCAACCTCTACAATCAACAACTTCTACAAAGAGAAAGAAGTTTGAAACCTTAAACACACTGAGTGCGTTTACCCGTTATTTGTGTTACGATTTTGGTACTTTCTTTTAGGTCATGTCTATTGATTCTACTTTCTATTTTAGAAATCTAGCTTATGCTCGCGACTTCGTCCGCGTGGATTACTCAAATTTCAAACCTCTATTTCACCCCCTTAGGCGTTGAATTTCCAAAAATATATTTTTCCGAAAATAACTGATTAGTCAAATTGGTTGCAACTTCTTCTTATTAACCGACTTCAAAAAAAGGAGGAGGTTCTCAATTCGTCGGAATCTTTTTATAAATGTGTTAGTAGCATGTTTTGTCTTGCTTGGTGCGATACAAAACAGTTTAGGGTGCCGAGAAATAATCCGTGAGCACTATAAAAAGTGAACGCTCCCGTACCGCGTAGCCTGAGTCTACGCGAGTAGATGGTGTGCTACGAATGTTTAAAAGCTGTGTGCTACGGTAAAAAAATTAAGTATAGTCTTTTTGTATTATTTTACTTACTTAATTCGATTATTTATATTTACTGTAAAATATTATGTACAACGCAAATAAAAAATAAGATCATATTGACCGTAAATATTTTATAGAAAATGTTACTTGGATTGGGGAACCTTGCCATTGAATCAGTAAGTACCCTTATTAAAAATGCGAAAGTGTGTGTTTGTTGGTTTGTCCTTCAATCACGTCGCAACGGTGCAACAGATTGACGTGATTTTTTGCATGGGTATAGATAAGGACCTGGAGAGAGAGTTACTTTTTATCCCGGAAAATCAAAGAGTTCCCACGGGATTTTTAAAAAACTTAATTCCACGCGGACGAAGTCGCGAGCATCAGCTAGTAGGTTATGGATAGTATAAACGATCGAGGATTTCCACACAATTTGCTTCCTCTGAGAAATCGCACATCTTGATTCTCGACGCCAATCTCACGCTAAGGGGTGATTTCCATGATAGGGACTGACAAATTGCGTCGGCATTTATCATTGGAATGGGTATCTGGATTCTCCCATAATGGACAACTTCTACGTGTGATCATCCGGCTCGAAAGACAAAATATTTTTTTATAGACTAGCGCTTGGCAGCAATTAGACCTGCTGGCAAGTGATGATGTAACCTAAGATGGTGCGGGCTTGTCTAGAAGATGCTTATTCAGTCTTGACTTGAAGGTACACATATTAAATGTCGGGAATTGCAAGGCACCTGGACGTCTTTTTATGTGTCTGTGTGTTAGATACACTCACCGCTATATACCAAGCTGCTTCTTAACTTGTTGATTTTGGATTAACCCATGGTTTTAGAAATTAAACTCAGAGCGCTATCTTAACACATCTTTTTATTATGGACTCAGGAGGAAGAGAAAGAGGGAGAGAGAGAAAGATAGTGGGTGAGCGAGAGAGAAATACACAATTTAACTTAGATTACTGCGGATTTAAAAATAGATAAGATCCAAAAATTCGGTATCAGAATTTTATTTTATTGTAGGTACAACGTTGTATTGGCAAGTAAAGAAAGGATTGAACTCTAAAAATACATACGGCACTTGGTTTTTCATTCTTGGAAATTGTGTTTAAGTTTTTACTAGGGAAAAGTTTAGATTAAACAGGGGTGGCATCGTTTTCTCCCACGTTTAGCGGTAAAGTAAACAAGCTCATACCAATCTTCAATCCTTTTTTCAACCAGACCCCCAATTGTGTAAGAATAACGATTTCATCGTTATCGTAATCGTCAACAAATTCTGCCGTTTGATTGGTTGATTCGCTGTTTACATTTTTTCACATCAGCCAATCAAAGGGCAGAATTTGCTGACGATAACGATAACGATGAAATCGTTATTCTTACACAATTGGGCGGCAGAATGGTAGAGCATTTAGTTTTGTTCTTCCAATAAAGAAAATGGGCGTGATCAATTCAGACATGAGGAGATCTGTAGGAGAACCAGAGTAACTGATATAGCTTAACGGGTTTCGAAGCTGAAGTGGCAATGGGCGGGGCACATAGTTCAAAAAACTGATAGACGTTGGGGTCAGGCGCTAGAGTGGCGATTTCGCATTGGAAAGCGCAGCGTGGAAGACCCGTCTCTAGGTGAACAAACGCCATCAAACGAGTTGTAGGGAGCCGCTGGATTCAGGCGGCGCAAAACCGTTCTTGTAGGAAGAACTATGTGCATCAATGGGCGTCTATCGGTTGATAATGACGATAATGAATAAAAAAAATCTAAATGAAAAAGAATATTCGTTTCGTGTAGGCCCAGTGCGAATTGGCAGACCTCACCTTTGAGAATATTACGGAGAACTCTCAGGCATGCAGTTTTCCTTCACCGTTAAATCAAGAGATACTTAATTACTTAAAATGCACATAGCTCCAAAAAGTAGAAGTACGTGCCCGAGATCGAACCTCGACCCCCCGAATAGTAAGTAGGCCGACGACGTCTTAACTAAGTCAAAGTCAAATGATTAATTCAAAATAGGTAATAAATTACTCTTTTCGATTGTCAGTTGTTGGATTTGTAAGATATATTGGTGTTAATTATTACGCAAACTTAAAACTAAGGGTTCCAAACGCGCCCAGGTCTGAGAAGAGCCTACAACAAACTCAGCCAGCTAATGGGTTATCAATACTTTTTGATGATTCCGGTAAAAGCTATACGTAAAATATTGTTCTGCTTCTAGAACTAGGTTATGGAGGGCATGTGTAGGATTGACTTTTTTACTTTTTGTTAATTAAAATAGTTCGAAGCGTATTGCAACGGACGGTAACGTTTTTGAAATTCACAAATGTAATCCTATTCACTGGAAAGTGGAACTGGGTTTATAAAAGTTGTTTCTGGTTTGCAGTCAGACGAACAGGGAGATATTTGGTGCTTTGTTTATGTTAGTAATGGATAAATTACTTTTTTTTATTCATATAGACAGAAAGTGCTTTTAAATCGTCAACTAGTTTAATTTACCACTTTATCTCTTCGAAACAAAGTTTGGCAGTCATCAAGCATCTCTAATCTAAAGCCGCCTCTTGTAGTTAGACCTATGTCCAGCTGTGGACATCTATCAGTTGATAATAATGATGATGATGAGGACCTCAATAAGAACATGCAATGTAAATAAAGTGAGGCAAGTTTATCCCAACACTTAGTCGTCTGAATACCAATGAAGTATACGATAGTATCTAGCATCCACAGCGAACTTAGTATTCCTTCCTTCACTGGCACCTGCGCTTTAATGCATAGCGAAATATATGGCGCTATTAATTTTTATAGTATGAAACCCATTATAAGTTAAAAACAAGATAAAGTTAAAAAACTCAGACCTAACCATACGACAGGTTGAGATCACAATCGGCCGCACACCCGCACAGATCCCGCGCTAACCCGGTGCGGGATAACGCGGGTGTCGTGCGGAAGTGCGAGGCATCTCCCCGCCTCATACCATGATTGCCATCTCGACCTGTCATGTACTATAGGTACTTACCTCTTAAGTTTTCACTGATGAAAACTTTGCATAAAAACTTTACAATATTATTGAAAACTCTCTTTTCTGGCAATTTTAGCCAACTTGGTAAAACTCTTCGATTTTCCAGGATAAAAAATAGCCTTTACGTGTTTCCGGGATGCAAACTATCTCTGTAATAATATAAATAAATGACGCCTGCAAGTCTCTCTAGTAAAATAAATGATACCTGCAATTTGTCCTACGTGGATTTCGGATTTTTAAACTTGATGAAACTCTGTGCAGGACGACAAGTAGCCAATGTCCGTCAAGCTGTATACCTACTATTTGTACTAAATTTTGTCAAAATCGGTATAATAGATGGGCTGTGAAAAGCTAGCAGATAGACAGACAAACAACAGACACAATAATAATATTAGTAATTTTTTTATTATTCAGATACAAGTTAGCCCTTGACTGCAATCTCAAATGGTGGTAAGTGATGATGCAGTCTAAGATGGAAGCGGACTAACCTGGAAGGGGTATGGCAGTTTTTATTAAACCCATGCCCCTTTGGTTTCTACACGACATCGTACCGGTAGGGTGGTAACTAGCCACGGCCGAAGTTTCCCACTAGACCAGACCAGAAATTCAGAAATTATCAAATTCCAAACCCCTGCCAGGAATTGAACCCGGGACATCCCACTAATAAGACCACAGCGCTTACCACTGCACCAGCGAGGTCGTATGGATTTTACACAATGTTTTGCTTATATTTCGTCCGTCGACCATATCGACCGTCCGCTGCGCCAGATCCTTCTTTCCACGCACATGCAAACTGTGGAACCAACTCCCATCGGCGGTGTTCCCACTAGACCAACAAATTCCTAAAAGGCCGGCAACGCATCGGCGGCTCCTCTGGTGCTGCAAATGTTCATGGGCGGCGGTAATCACTTAACATCAGGTGACCCGCCTGCTCGTTTGCTCGCTATATCTATTAAAAAAAAAAAAAAAAAATGGAAAGTAGTGTGTATTTTTTTGGTAAGACTGATGATGCATCAGTATTGGATAGGGTTAACGTTCGTGCAGGCTCACTGTTGTTAAGATTAATGGTATGTCCGAATACATTAATCAATCTACAAATTGTCCCGGTGAAATTATCCCTAACCTGACAGCTAATTTGTCAATGCCGCTATACTTTGTGGAAATATATTCGGTTTTTGCACTTCAATATCTTTGATAGGTAGTTTATCATCCCTTAGATACTGTATAGGTACTGTCTTATCTTGAGATGTTGTCCCAGAGATAATATTTTCCTTCTAATATTTCGGTTCCTATAAGTCCCGCAAATTGCTAACGCGCGTGGCCGCCATTTTAGTGACGGCAGCACTAGACTGAAGTTTCGAGCTGATGGTATATTTTTACTTAAATTTAACTTAATTTTTACTTAATTTTAGATTTTTTATTTTATTTTTATTTATAAGACCCGCAAATTGCTATTGCGCTGGAACCATGTATCATTAATGGTAATGAGACCATTACCATTAATGATACATGGTTCCAGCGCAATAGCAATTTGCGGGACTTATAAATAAAAAATAAACATTAATGAGACATGGTTCCAGCGCAATAGCAATTTGCGGGACTTATAAATAAAAAATAAAATAAAAAATAAAATAAAAAATCTAAATAAAATAAATGTCTATTACTACTTACCTGCATTTTAGGGTTTCGAACCTCAAGAGGAAACAAGATAAAGTTGAAAACTAAAACCCGGCTATGATCATCTTAATAAACGCTGAAACATTATAGTAAGATTGTTTTTCCGACGCTTGGTATATTTTAATAAACAAAGCGTTTGGCTAGAAGAAAAAATATAAAAATTTAGGATAGGTATGTTTCAACCCTACTTTTGGCCATTGAGCTACCAAAGGCCTTAAAATTGAAAATCAAAGCTTTATTTTTGCATAAACCTAACATAATATTATATTATGAGGTAGTGAACTTTATTTAAGCACATTATACTTACCTCTGAGTAAATCTGTTTTGGCTTGCTTCCAAAATTTTGTTGGACATTAAAAGGAATATACCGAGAATTTTTACAGAAAAATGCTTTTAACTTAAGTATATTTACTCTTATGTTATTGTTAAATTGAGTAAGGACTTGCTTGAAAATACACTCTGCTACGAACTTTTTAATTTCAATTTTCTGAGTGGAAAAAGGCCTGCAGCTTTGAGCGTAATTTTTAGGGTTCCGTACCTTAAAAGGGAAAAGGACCCCTTATAGGATCACTTTGTTATCTGTCTGTCTGTCTGTCCGTCTGTCCGCCCGTCTGTCCGCCTAACCGTCTGTCTGTCTGCTGTCGTGTCTATCAAGAAAACCTATAGGGTACTTCCCGTTGACCTAGAATCAAGAAATTTGGCAGGTAGGTAGGTCTTTTAAGCACAAGTATAGGAAAAAAACCGGAAACCGTGAATTTATGGTTGCATCACAACTATGTGGTCCAGTAAAATAATTTACTAAATCACATATAGATGGCGCAGTCCGTCAATAACTTGCTGTGTTCTACATACAGCTTTTACGTACGGAACCCTTCGTGTGCGTGTCGGACTCGCACTTGACCGGTTTTTGCTTGAAAATTGGCTTATGAAATGACTACAAAATATGTCAATTATATTACGGTGTGTCAACTTATATGTATTACTAGCTTATGCTCGCGACTTCGTCCGCGTGGACTACTCAAATTTCAAACCCATGTTTCACCCCCTTAGGGGTTGAATTTTCAAAAATCCTTAGCGGATGCCTACATCATAATAGCTATCTGCATGCCAAATTTCAGCCCGATCTGTCCAGTAGTTTGAGCTGTGCGTTGATAGATCAGTCAGTCAGTCAGTAAGTCACCTTTTCCTTTTATATATTTAGATTAACCTATACCCCGTCCGTATACCTACGGGGACTCCCCCACAAACGTCGGCCGTTAATGGAGCGAAATATTGGTTCATGAAAAGGAGCATTTAGTGAAGTAGATTTTCACGTGTAAATTCAAAAACCCTTGCTATTCTTGAAAACAGAATAAAAATATAAGTGGGTAAAACTGACACTTGCACATAATTTAAATGAATTTATCAAAAATCATTTATTCCCTTATCAAAATTGATATCACTGTTATCTTAGAATAATAACGCCCTTAACTATTTTTAGGCTCGATCTAGTGTTCTAGACAGTCTTCAGCCTGCTTCACTTGGTGGTACAGCACTTCACTGTTGCTTCGACACTCCTTCCTGCTGACGTCATCATGCGTGTGGAACTGATATCCTCTGGACATGTAGTGGAACAGCGCTATCGAGGTGAACATCAGACCCGCGTAGATGAAGGATTGAGTTTCCTGAAAATAACATAAATACTAATTGTACTTACTTGGCTGAGATCTATAAAACGTACTTTGATTTAATTTTAATTTAATTTATTTGTACCAAAAACATCCATACTAATATTATGAATGCGAAAGTGTGCCTGTCTGTCTGTCTGTGTGCTAGCCTTTCACGGCCCATCCGTTCAACCGATTTCGACGAAATTTAGTACACATATAGCTTGCATCCCGAGGAAGGACATAGGCTTTTTATCTTTAGACTTTTTATCCCGGAAAATCAAAGAGTTCCCACGGGATTTTTGAAAACCTAATTCCACGCGGACGAAGTCGCGGGCATCAGCTAGTTTACAATAAAGAGAAAAAGAAAGTAAAAGTGGACAGGGAAGCACTTATCTCTTTAATTGTGCTCAGGCTTTACCTACTAAATGGTCCAAACGCGCGACGCGCGTTTACTCCAAAACCATAAAATATAGATCCAGGTAAACCTATATAAGACAAGCTATTTAGTAGATTAGCTCTCTTTTTGTACGAGAGAAATTGAACATACTGGTGGAACGAAATGCAAAGTCTTTATTTTTTGGTGTGGTTGGGTGTACAATGTACATTCCTATTAATGATCTTATTATTGTAAGCAACACAGTACTTTCATGACGGTTTTCATTCTGCCCAGGCAGCATATTAGAAACCGCATACTCATAGGTACAACCGTGAACAATAGGTACCTATTGTCCAATACAAACCTGTTGATAATGAACGAAGACACGCGTGACAATAATGATGAGGACATTGCCCACCGCCTCGGTGAGCAGCCACACGGCCGTCATGACGGCTTTCATGCTACCCGGCGCCTCCTTGAACGCGAACTCGTTGCCTGTTAAAGCAAACAATACCTGCCCAGGCAGGAGCATTTTATTTATTTATTCATGAAAACATCTACAATGAAAAAGACATGCACAAAGGACTAAGTACTTATATCTCTACTGGAGAGATTCTTCCAAGAGTCAAACTCAAAGCATTTTTTCGTAATAGGTCCTGTACCAGTAGGAAATAGGTGGAAAAAAATATGTAATCGACGTAAATAATTAAATACGTCATTTGTACGCCTTACATAGGCATGAAATAGTGTGACATAAAAATTGTACCAACACCTTACATAAATACCTATTTCAACAAATGATTTTTTGATAAACTTAAAACTAAAGCTATCGAGAGTTTCAAACGCACCCTAGTCTGAGAAGAGCCCACAACTCAATTCAACCGGCTCAACTTCTCCTTCTCATTCGTTCACTCTTGCTGAACTTACGATCTTCCTCCAGCGACGCGCAGGGAGGGTATTACAGTACGCGGAAGAAAAAAATGTACATCGACCTTTAGAAGGAGATAGCGGGTATGTAGAGCATTGTCTCTGTCGTTGATACCGACAAAACGTCATATAGGTATGAGTGACAGAAACAACGCTCTACAAAGCCGAAATGTTATTCTAAAGGCCGATGTAAATTATTTTCAGCCGCGTACTGCAAGAGCTAGCACGCACCACGGTAAACCGCACGTTTTTTTCCACAAAATCTGTGAACTGTAGAACTATATACATAGAAGTGCGCGCACTGCGGAATTAATTCCGGGCCGGATTTTGATTGACGTAAATAAAAATTCACAGATTTTTTGTTAAGTTAAGACTTTTGTTTTTATTTTATGTACTTAAATTATAATAGGGCTGACATGTACATAGGTATAAAAGCCCATAAATAAATAAAGAAAAAAAACGCACCGCAACTCACCGCACCGTGGTGGCGCGCTAGCTCTAAGTACTTACAACCGGGCACATAGATTAATTATTGGTCTCGCGACCGGGCAGCATTATTTCTTTTTAGAAACTTCTTTCAATTGAAAATAAAATGGAAGCTCAGTTTCCATTCTTGTGGAAAATTAATAGAGACGCATATATCGAAGTGATTTCCAGGACCGTTTTACCAAGAATATAACCCGCATGAGGGTAGATAAAGAATGTTCAAAGTTGCCTGTCATGACTTAAATTGCTTGGACGTAGGTATTTCCTGAGAATAGTGCGATGGGAAATAAAGTGGTATTGACATCGATATAAATGACAAGATATGCCCAGGCGAACAAAATTTTTCACGGTTTTTGAAACAAATAAATCAGCGCCACCTCTTAGATACTAATGAACGACCCGTTTGAAATCCAGACGTCACTGAGGTTGCATTGGTGCTAAAGCACCACTGAATCGGTGTAATTTTGTTTGTTCAATAGCCCTGTCCATACGAAGTAATATATGAGTCCATGGGTACTGAAGTAAGTATTCCAGAAAATGGAAGGTGTTGAGAAACTCGATATACAGTTAGGTTACGTCAGGATTGACGAAACCTGTTTATATTTTTAGAGCTCCGTCGTAAAATAAGGACCTATTACAGTGTCATCCTAGTCCGACAATAAGTCTGTCACACCCATTTTATTCAAATTAATAAGAAAAAATCACACTCGCTAATTATTAAGCTTGCATTCGTTTTCCTAAACATCATTAAAAAATGTTTTAGTTGCTAAAAAATATTTGTATGTTTTAGAATAGTTACAGATTCGAGTTATGTCGAAGAAAAAGTGGCATTTTAAAAAATTTTTATCGTAAGAAAAGTTAGGTACAAGTCTAATAATTCCTCAAACTTACTTTCAACTTACCGTAGAGTGAAATTCAAGAACTCGTCTCATAAACTTCCTCTAAACTCGAGGATTTAAGACACCAGTTAAAGGCATATTTTATTGTTTTACAACAGGTTTAAAGTTTCAAGGATTTACTGTACAAAAATAAGTCGCGGTGGAAATCAAGAATCTCCAAAAATTCATCCGTACTAATATTATTTGCGAAAGTGTGTCTGTATATTAGCCTTTCACGGCCCATCCGTTCAATCAATTTTGACGAAATTTGGTACACAGATAACTTGCATCCCAGGATGGAAGAACATACGCTACTTTTTATCCCGGAAAATCAAAGAGTTCCCACGGGATTTCTAAAAACCTAAATCCGAACGAGAACGGGCGTGGGCTGACTTTTATGCTTAAAGCAACTGCTTTTAAGCTTGGCGATCGGGGGTGTCCGGCTATTAGGCGTCTATATAGGTGGTGGCCTGTGATGTATACTCACCTCAGCTATAGATATGATCAGGAACTGTGGCAGCAGCAACGCCATGGTTATTGAGTTGGGCTCTGTTATCACAATCAGCCTCGCTTGCTGGAAATTGTTAATGGTTTAAAAACTGCAGCTTGGTTTTAAAACACTTGTTAATTTAGTTTACTGTAAAATCACAAAGGAAACTGACATGCTTTATAGTTCATTGTGTACGGACATTGACGTTTGAAGACCTCCCTGGCGTAGTCATGAGCGCTGTGGTCTTATAAGTGGATGGTCCGGGGTTTGATTCCCGGCGGGAGCAGTTTAAGAATTTAAGTATAACTTCTAAATTGTCTGTGGTCTGATCTGGTAAATATAACTTGAAAATGATGGTCTTTCAAACTTTCGTCCAGTATTTTTGATTCCTTTAGATCTCTAAGGGGATTAAATATGGGATTCCATCTGCTTTTGAAGCCCTTAGGGGTAGAATTTTTAAAAATCTTTGCTCATGAGGGCCTACACTAAAAATAAAAGTTACCTTTCATTTAAAATTTCAACCCCAGCGGTTTAAAGCTGTGCGTTGATAGATCAGTCAGTCAGTCAGGACAAGTATTTTTATTTTTTATATGTATAGAAGATTTGAATTTGTACTCACATATACCTCACCATTTTTATCAATCACAATAGTATACACCCCTCCCTGGTCCAACTGTAGATCCCCCATAATTATCCTATCCCCAACTCTAATAGAGTATGTCGACATAAATACTTCCATTTGTGCGCTAACTCCGGGATAAATGTGCGACTCTATTTCTTTCCTCTTCTCATTATAGAGGGTCAGATTTGAGGATGTCACACGATTTGTGACGAGGAATCTGAAAATAATTATTATGACAAAACATAGTAAACACCACGCAAGACATTTTTGGCGGATTTAATATTTCGAAGTCATAAAAAGGAAAATGTCCAACTTTTGAATCGTCAAATGCATCTACCACTGGTTCGGAATGCCTTTCCTACCGAGAAGAACCAGCAAGAAACTCGGCGTTGCTCTTTTCAAAGATTTTATATAGGTACAATATTATGCCATACTTATATATAAAAAAATTGCAGTCCCACGCATTGCTGGAACGAGTGGAACGAGGTGCTGGTCAAATCCACGCTCTTTTATCATTTACATAATCTTCGATTGTGTAATATATGATTTTTTCAGGAGCATACTTTTATTAGATTTTTTAAACTTGTGTAAAGGCAAGTCCAAAATGGATTTTAAGAATTTTGTTATAAAAGGTTATACATAATATCATCAGCTCAACCCAAGGTTAGTCATTACTGAGCAGCGGGTCTTCTCTCAGAATGAGAAAGCAGACCTTAGTCCACGCAATGCGTATGGAAACCTGCATGCCTGAGAGCTCTCCATAATGGTCTCAAAGGTGTGTGAAGTCTGCCAATAAGCACAAAGTGGCGTGACGGACTATTGTCTTTCTATTGTCATTCTGAGAGGAAATTTAACCTGATCTCATTAGCGGACTGGCGATGGGTTGATGGTGATGATGATGATGATGTCTTACCTTACAACTGGCAACCCCGATTTACTTTTATCTACATTTTCTCCAAATCTCACTGTGTCATTACCATTTACAAAGAAAGATATCGCTTTATTGTCTTCCAGGAGAAAAACTTCGTCTCGCGCCTCGACACAACTGCCTCCCAAACTCATTAACACATTCTCCGACCCCTTCACTTTTATGTGTTTATTTGAGTAGTAGGAAAGAGAGGGGATGGTGTATATCATGTCGTCACGTATGGTTATAGAGCAAGGGTTGCCGTTGTATACGCGAAGCTGTGAAAATCCCGTTTGAGGAAGTTCTGGGTATGTTGTCTGAAAATAGATTAGATATGCGAGTAATAAATAGCTATGATAGCCTAGTGGTTAGGAAGTCTACCTCCTAATCGGTCGGGGGTTCGATCCTGGGCACGCACCTCAAAATTTTCGAGTTATGTGCGTTTTAAGCAATTAAATATCACTTGATTTGATGGTGAAGGAAAACATCGTGAGGAAACCTGCATGCCTGAGAGTTCTCCATAATGTTCTCAAATGTGTGTGAACTGTGAAGTCTGCCAATCCGCACTTGGCCAGCATGGTAGACCTTGGCCAAAACCCTTCTCACTCTGAGAGGAGACCCGTGCTCTTTAGTAAGTCGGGGATGGGTTGATCATTATGATGATGATGATGAAATAGATAGATTAATAAATAGACTAGCTGATATATTAGCAATTGCTTCCTATGTCTATTTAGAGCTCAGTAACATTAACATCTCAGCAAATTAGAACCTAGTAGCTGTTATACATACAGGGTGTAACCAGAACGCTAGCAAATATGAAGACTGGTGATAGTACCTGATAATCAGTGATATGATACCACAAGAAAAAACGCGAAAAAAATAAAAAAAAGCCTATATTTTGTAAAATTTCACGATATATTGCAAATAAAACATCTGACTGACTGACATCTATCTGGTCAACGAACGTACCGTAAGTAGGTCACTCAGAGCAGTAATATATTATCTCTGCTCAGAGTCAATGCCGCGTCTTAGGCGGGGCATTGACCCGAGTTTTGCACGCTATACATTGCGGGTTTGAAAAATACTAAATCACTAAAACTACAAAATGAGGCAAATGGTTATTGGCATTGGATTGTGCTTAGGTATTATAACAATGGTACTGATTCTGAGTACAACTAAATTTTAGAGTATTCGCATCCTCTTCTTACTAATGTAATATGAAAAGGACACAGTGTTTTAAATTTAATTTAGAGCTGTCAAACCGCGTGCCTTTAGCTGCCAGTCACGAGCCTATCGTTTAAATTGGTAGCGTGCACTAAAATTTAGAGTCTTTAAATGTAAAATTCATGTTCCGTCACGTTCTAGCAATATTAAAAAGAAAAAGATGCAGATACTCTTTTAGTTTAGAGGCCAATTCCGTTGTACACAATCTCTAAACTAAACTAAAATGGCACGTCTAAATCTATTGCTAACTCTTTCATAATGTTGCTTGCGGAAAAAGATACCACTAGATTTAGACCTGTCATTTTAGTTTAGTTTAGAGATTGTGTACAACGGAATTGGCCCCAATATCGGCGCCAATAACGCTAAGTTTTTGCTAGCGTTCTTGTTACACCCTAATAATATGCAAGTTACCTTGATATAAATTTCGACGAGCGCCGAAGCAATAAACCCTACGCCCGCCAAAACGCCCCCGAGAGTCAATTTGTGCAGAGGATTTGTGAGGATATTGCGCCTTCCCAGAAACGGGTACACATACTGGAACAAACAATAAAGAACTTGGCTTTTTATCTACTTGCGCATACTAATGTACGGTCGCGGGTTAAATATGCGATCGGGAAAGTTTGTGATAAGAAGAATCAAAGTTTGACCATTGTAGCGCGGCGTGATGATGATTACGTATCTGACACATCAGCTATTCAACTATACCACAGTTTATGACAGAGGGAACTTTTAAGTATATAACAAAACGTCAAATATGAGCCTCAATAGTACAACGGTTAAAGGAGTGGACTGAAATCCGAAAGGTCGGTGGTTCAAACCACACCCGTTGCACTATTGTCGTACGGCGTACCTACTCCTAGCACAAGCTGCTTGCTTAGTTGGAGGGGAAAGGGGAATAATAATCATGATAAACATGGCTAATAATTCTTTTTTTTTAAACTTCCTACATTTGACGCTAGGTAGCCTATGAATCGCCTACTTTTCTTTGAATTCACTTCACCCATAGCCATATTATTGTAGCCATTTGACATATCGTCGATTCACGATAAAACTGAGAGTTCCCTCATACTCTGACCATACTCTATCCTCGTAGAGATCAGGGCTCTCTTTGTTACGAAATCCTATAGGTACAATTAATGACAAAAACAAAAAGTCAGTGGGCGTTAACCATTTTGAGTGACCAACCAATCACAAACAATTTTTATGTTTTCCGTACTAACTTTTTCCGTGGGTAGAGTAGTCCAGAAAACAGAGGCTCGTTTGTGATTGTGTTATAGAAGTACGAGTGTTGAATTATAGTATACGCGACAGATCGAGATGGCAATCAGGGTATGAAGCGGGGGGGCGCCCCGCACACCCGCACGTCATCCGCGCTATCTGGCACCAGGTTAGCGCGGGGGCTGTGCGGGTGTACGGGGCGTCCCTACCCTAATTGGCATCTCGACCTGTCATGTACTTTAATTACCTTTTGGAACAACGGGATGAGGATAAGTATGCAAATAGGACCGAACACTTGTAGTTGATCCGGTTTGATCGTGATGAAGCCCAGGCGACCGTCCATCTTTGTGGCTTGCAGCGTCCATCTTGAGCCCTTTAAAAAATGTCTTATTTAAATCTAGAAACCAAATGTGAAAATTTAAATGTAGAAACCAAAGGTGTATGGGTTTATAAAAAAAAACTGCCCGCTCCCACCTTAGACTGCATCGTCACTTACCATCAGGTGAGATTGCAGTCAAGGGCTAACTTGTATCTAAATTTTTAAAAAAGTCTAGTCTCTTGGTCTTGTATGTGGAAAGACACGAGTTCGGTCCCCGACAGGATCGATTTATAATTTCTAAGTTGTCTCTGTTGGGGTCCCAAGTTGCTAGAATGGCGACCGGAAAGCGCAGCGTTGGGAAACCCCCCAATAGGTAAACACACCTCACTAGCTAGATTCAGGCGGCGCAAGACCGTAGTATAGGGTGTAGAAATCACTACAAGAGACCTTTGTCCAGCAGTGGACATCTATCGGTAAGTAATGATGATAATGAAATTCTCTCTGGTCTGGACTCTGGTCTGATGGCAGGCTTCGGTCATGGCTAGTTTCCACCCTACTGGCAAAGCCATGTACCCCCAAGCGACAGCACTCCGCTGCGATGGATGCCGCATAGAAACCGAATAGGGGTAAGCAGGTTTGCCCGCTTCCATCCTCCACTAGGTGAGATCTCAATCAAGGGATAAATTATTATTGTATCGGTTTAAAAAATACCTACTGCTGTAAACATAATCACTCCGACTCTACTTGAGTGAATTTGCACTTGTTCATTCGTCCGTCTGTTAGAGCCTTATAACTTCTGGATTACTGAACGTAATTACCTATTTCAAATTTAATCATAAGATTATGTAAATTGATGGCCTTCATCCGAATACTGCATAAAAAAATATAAAAACCTTTATTTCAGGGAGGCTCTCATACGAAATGGCGGGCTTTATAGTGGAAATTGAATTCGACGGTCAAAAACGGCTAGATATTAGAAACTGAAACGCTTGCATAATTTCAGTTATATACTGTTCTTGAACAACAACTGAACTGAACTTGAAATTAGATAACTATTATTAAGAAACTAAATTATTTTTTTTTTTATGAGCATCAGATTTTTAATATAACTTCACAATAATGTTAATAGATGGCGCTGTTAACGTTATTGTGAAAACTATCTTATGGGAATTATGGGATACCTCGAGGTCTAACGTTCTTGAACAACAAATTCTAATTAGATAAATATTATAAAGAAACGAAACTATTTAATTTTTATGGGCATCAGTATTTTTAACATAACTTCACAATAATGTTAATAGATGGTGCTGTTAACGTTATTGTGAAAACTATCTTATGGGAATTATGGGATAACTCGAGGTCTTAGTTCAGGGCGAACCACTTGCCAATAAGAAACTTACCATCTGGTCCATCAATGCCCAGAACACCGGCAGTACGGTGAACAACATGAATATCGACAGGGTTTTCTTCACGTCTCGTATAAACCGCTCGTCATACTTGTGTTGTGTGCTGTCCAGCCAGTGAGATTGCTTATCGCTTTTGCCTTTTAGTACCAAATTTTTTATTCCCAACTGAAAAAATAATCATGAACGAGTGAAAAGTGCCAATACTTTTCGATATACTGCAGAAATGAAAACTTACGAAGGAATGAAAAGTGAAAACACTTTTGTTATATACCGTAGAACTGAAAACAGAAAACACTAAAAGTGAAGAAGATATTCCCACGCAGCTTTGTAATGTGAGAAGGTCGCAGGTTCAATTCCTGGCTGGGTCAGATTGGAATTCGTATGTTCTGAATCAGCTCATCTGTCAAGGTAAACTCTTTACCGTGGGCAATACTAGTATCTTAGTCTCAAGAGAAAGTAGAAAAGTGTGAAAAAGACATAAATATGCCTGTCTGATAATATCGCTGGCAACGCTAGTACCTACGGAACAATATATTATTATCTAGGTTAACACTTGCAAGTCCCGAGAGAAATTTTGGTTGGGATTCAGATTGGAATTTGTAATTTCTGAATTTGCTCAGACCTAGTCTGATGTAAAATTTTGTCTGGAGGAGGTATCTACTATTTATCAAGGTAAACTTTTTTACCGTGGGAAATACAAGTATCTTAGTCGCAAGAGAAAGTAGAAAAATGTGAGAAAGACAAAATATGCCTGGCTGATAATATCGCTGGCAACAGCTAGTACGTAACAATAATATATTATTATCTAGGTGAACACATGCAAGTCCCGAGAGAAATTTTGGAAAGTGTATAACTTGGCAACGCAAACAGGAACAACATCGAAGGCTTTTGTTGCCAGGGTATTAGCTCTATTATTTTTCAATCTCCAACAAGTAAAAAGATAAAGTTCTAAAGCTAAAACGTCTAAGTCATGGCCGTTGCCAGGGGGTGCCCCCCCCCCCCCCCCAAACGTCAGGTAAAAGAAAATCATTATTTTCGTAAACATATCTAATAAAAAATATTTTGAAACCGCAACTTCGTCCGCAACGGATTTTTTAAAAATCCGGTGAGAACTCTGTCTTTCCGAGATGCAAGCTATCATCACTGAGTCGTTGTCTTGTCGTAGCCTTGTCGCTGTCTTCTCGTTGCCTTGTCGTTGCCGTGTTGTTGTCTTGCCGTTTGCGGGGAAAAAACGCACGGAAATTCACCATGGTGCGCGCTAGCTCTAAAATCGTACTCGACCCATTCTTCATGGTAACACAAAAAGTTCTAAACTCATCTCGTAGAAAAACAAGCGAACCAATAAAGTCCTAGGATAAACTTTGCAACAATGATAAATATTCTTCTATTTCTTGCTTGCTTAACAAACGAAAAACTTAGCGGACTTGGCCTCGATCCTGTACTTTTGGGGTTGTAGATCACTTCAAAATAATCACTTAATCAATCAGCTTATTTAAGTGAACTACTGCAGCACTGCCTTGCACGCCGCTAACAGAAAACCGGCCAAGTGCGAGTCAGGCTCCAAGGGTTCCGTACTACAGTCGTATTTTTTCGACATTTTGCACGATAGGTAAATCAAAAACTATGATGCATAAAAATAAATAAAAATCTGTTTTAGAATGCAAAAGTGAAGCCCTTTCATATGATACCACACTTGATATAGTTATCTTACTTTGAAAATTGAACATGACCACAATTTAATTTTTTTGTGTGATGTAACCCTATAGGTCAACGGGAAGTACCCTGTAGGTTTCTTAACAGACAGACACACAAAGTGATCCTTTGAGGGTTCCGTGTTTCCTTTTGAGGTACGGAACCCTAAAAAAAATCCTGAACATGAAAACTAGTCGACAATAAGTTTTTATCAAAGAAGTAATTAAACTATTAATAAACTTAAATCTAAAAAAAAAACAACAACATTAAATTAAAACTAAAATAAATTAAATTAAATCTAAAACCTCGTCGAGACCACCGCAGCGATAAGTTTGGTTTCCTACGAACCTATGGTACCACTGTCTCGTTAAAAAGGTATTTTAAAATCATTAAAGATTTATTTTACATTTTTTTTAATATAACTGCCGTTTAAGAAATATTGGACGCCAAAGTGTTTAGCAATTAGCATGAACTACAATGAATGTGTGCTTTGATTTCTGACACGCACTTAAACTTTATAATTAGGTACTTACACGGTAATGTTATCTATACAGTATTGTAACTCGGCCGTATCTTTGAAATAAATATCTACAGCAGCGCGGTACGCAAACATGCGATAGGGCTGCCCGCCTCCGGCATTTTAATTACCTACATTTGCTTACTTTGTGTTTAAATACGTACTTGTCATTTGCCTACTTTGTGTTTAAATATGTACTTGTCATATTAAATATGAACTTGAACTTATTTTTAGTGAAAAAATCGCGCGGTTATTAAAAAAACAAAACACCGTCCGTTCGTCACTGCGGCACAGTCGCGACTGGCTGCACCGCGAGCGCACCGCGAGATCGAGACGCGTAGGTATAGCTCGCCTTTCGCCCGTTGTATGAAGTTGGAATACTGCATAGATAACATTACCGTGGTACTTACTTACCTACTTTTAAATACTTACAGAGACGCATTTTACGAAGTCAATCACCATGTTTCCTTCCGGTTTCTTCATAACGTATCTGCTCTTGGCACTGACGAATATCACTGAAAAAATAGATAGGTACCTATATGTCCCGCAAATTGCTATTGTACTGGAACCATGTCTCATTAACATCAAAATGACGTCATTTTGACGTCATTTGACGTATATTTAAGAAAAAATATACCGTCAGCTCGAAACTTCAGTCTAGTGCTGACGTCACTAAAATGACGGCCACGCCACATTATCAATTTGCGGGATTTAGGTATATGGGTTTAATATAATTTTTAGGTTTACCTTATTTAGGTGAAAATATTGTAACATTTTGAAATCAAAAATACTAAATACTAAATAACAAGATCAAATATTATATTTTTTTACATACCTAAGTAAATATCATTGAATAAATAGGTATTATACAAATTGTATTATACCAATGGCACAAAACATCTACCCATATTATAAATAATATGAAAGTGTGTTTGTTTGTTGGTTTATTGGTTTGTTGCTTTGTCCTTCAATAACGTCGCAACGGAGTAACGGATCGACGTGATTTTTGCATGTTTTTTTTTTTAAAGAATATTAGCCATGTTAAATGACTAATATTCCCCTTTTTTCTCCAACTAAGCGTCAGGCTTGTGCTAGGAGTAGGTACGACAATAGTGCAACGGGCGGGGTTTGAACCGTCGACTTTTCGGGTTTCAGTCCACTCCTTTACCGGTTGAGCTATTGAGGCGAAATGATTATAGTGAAAGACCTGGAGATTGACCTATATTTGACCCCGGAAAATCAAAGAGTTTCCATTTCCACCACAGTTTTTCAAACCTAAATTCATGCGGACGAAGTCGCAGGCAACAGCTATTTAGAGGCTAAACAAATGCAATATAGAATCGTCCCAATATAGATGACCTTTTCAAGACAAACGGAGGTCGTAAGTTAAAAAAAACCGGCCAAGTGCGAGTCAGGCTCGCGCAATGAGGGTTCCGTACTACAGTGGTATTTTTTCGACATTTTGCACGATAATTCAAAAACTATGATGCATAAAAATAAATAAAAATCTGTTTTAGAATGTACAGGTGAAGACCTTTCATATGATACCCCACTTGATATAGTCACTCACTTCGAAAGTTGAAAATACTAATTATTAGTTCATGACCACAATTTAATTTTTTTTGTGTGATCTAACCCTAAATTCACGGTTTTCAGATTTTTCCCCAAATGTCAGCTATAAGATCTACCTGCCTGCCAAATTTCATGATTCTAGGTCAACGGGAAGTACCCTGTAGGTTTCTTGACAGACAGACAGACAGACAGACAGGCAGACAACAAAGTGATCCTATAAGGGTTCCGTTTTTCCTTTTGAGGTACGGAACCCTAATATAGGAAATTGTTTGTTTTTCCGATAAACAACGATAAAGGCGATTGTAATAAACGTCACCATTCATGGATAATTTGCTGCTGTTCATACTTCATTCATTTGTGAAATTGTTGTATAAGTCCCGCAAATTGCTAATGCGCGTGACTGCCATTTTAGTGACGTCGCGATCTGCTTCTCTTGCTGAGGCAGTATAAACTGGTCTCCTCCGAATGCGATCACAGATGCCTACAGTGACCATGAAGAATATATAGAAGAAGAAACTTACCTATAGACATTAATACAACGAATCCTGGTGCACCAAAAGCCAAGGAATAACAGTCCTTATCCCCCAAGCAATGGACTTCAGACCGCAATATAGGAGACACGGTCTTCGCAATCAAACTGCCGGTGCAGAGGTTGAAGTAGAGAATACTAAAGTACATCGCGAGCTGCTTCTCTTGCTGGGGCAGTATAAACTGATCTCCTCCGAACGCAGTGACACAGGGTTTGATTCCCCCTGTGCCTACTGTGATCATGAATAGACCGACTATTGTGCATAATCTGAAAGAAACATTCTCATCAAGCCCAAACATTCGACAAATTATATTAATAGGCATACACATTTCAAATAATACGCGTAAAATCTGAGGACGATTACACCTAACGAGTACAGTGGCGAGTCAGTGTCCTCGGCCGAGTACTCGGTTGGTATAAACACTTACGACTACGAGTGATCGGCGCAATTACGTATAAACGGCCACCACCTGCACTGTCTCGGCCGAGTGACATTTTACTGTCTCGCTTCACTAATCGGTAGGTGTAATCAGCTCATGTCTGTCTGAAACTGTCATTTGAAAAGTACCTACGGTTTACCATGAAGTTTACCACACTAAGCTGATTCATAGCTCCATGAAGTTTACCGTATTTTTGACATGACAAACTTAAAGAGCAAATTTGGTGAGTCCTTTCTCAGATTGTACGCGTAATAAAGCCGCAATTGATAGCGCAAGTGGTAAGCGCTGTGGTCTCATTAGTGGAAGGTCCCGGGTTCGATTCCTGGCAGGGATCGGAATTTTATAATTTCTAAATTTCTGGTCTGGCCTGGTGGAAGGCTTCGGCCGTGGCTAGTTAAAGCCGTTCCGCCAAGCGATTTAGCGTTCCGGTACGATACCGTGTAGAAACCAAAGGGGCATGGGTTTATTAAAAATTGCCATACCCCTTCCAGGTTAGCCCGCTTCGATCTTAGACTACATCGTCACTTACCACCAGCTGAGATTGCAGTCGAAGGATAACTTGTATCTGAATAATAATAAAAAAATAAAAAATACCTTTTCGGTAGTTCTAGTTGAGGTATCGCGGTAACTGCAACAAGTATGTTTCCAGCTGCGTATACAAACATCAAGTACAAAATGGTTCTGAAAACGTAAAAAAACAATTACAAAAATATTTTTTAAAAACTAGAAGGAAAGAACTAAGGATATGCGAATATGCGGGGCGACTTTATGCGTGTGATGCTTTACAAAATTAGGATCGCAATAGTTTAGCTTCTTAAACTCTTTTCTACCACAACTAAAATGAACTATGGCTGAAGTTTCTCTACGTGATCAAATCAGTAATTAGGAGATCCATAGCAGAACCAGAGTAAGCGAAATAGCTCAACGGGTTGCGAAGCTGATGTGGCAATTGGCAGTGCACAAAGCGCAGTCACTGGGTGGACAGACGACATCAAACGAGCCGCTGAATTCAGGCGGCGGCGGCGCAAGACCGTGGCGTGTGAAAGTCCCTACATAAGAGACCCATGTTCACTATGTCCAGCCATGGACTCCTATTGATAAGTTTCACACACATCCCTCACTGCGGAGTGAGCACATTCCTGGCGAAAAGGCAGCCTTTTCAAGAAATCAAAAGGTAGATCAAAAAAAAAAAAAGTAAATACCTACCTAAACTTCCCAAGATAGTTGTCAGCCAGAATTCCACCCAGAATGGGGAAGAAATACACAAAAGTGCTGAAAACGTGGTAGATCTCCGTCGCTCCCTCATCTGAGTAACCCAACTTACTGCGCAGGTATAGTGTAAGGAACGCTGAAAACACGAGTAAAAATATGTGTGTGCGATTGAAACGTATTATATAGAATATTTTTAACGAATTATCGGAATGTCCTCTCAAAACCTACGCGAAGTAAAGAGAGGTTATTCGAGGATTTTAATCTCAAAAAACTAAAAAATTATTTCATTAGAGCGCTATCGCCATATCTAATTCTAATCTGTTCAAACCTCTATTTTACCCCCCTTAGAACAAATCCTTTCTTTTTAATTAAAAAAAATACGAATAGCGAGCAAACGAGCAGGCGGGTCACCTGATGTTAAGTGATTACCGCCGCTCATGAACATTTGCAGCACCAGAGGAACTGCCGAGGCGTTTGTCGGCCTTAGCGGATGTCTAACGTTATAATAGCTGTCCGTCTAGTAGTTTGAGCTGTGCGTTGCTAGATGAGTTAGTCAGTCAGTCAGTCAGCTAACAGCTTTCCCTTTTATAAATACTTATAAGAAAAATAATATTGTCATCAGCATCAAAATTTAAGCGATGCGCTGTTATCGATGTATTTTATTTTCACTGTAATATTCCGACCGTATCGTTAATGGAAAGTCGTAAAACGAAGCGAAATTTTCTCATTTTTGAACATTCATGTAATATTGTACAAGATCTAATATATCTACCTAAATGCCTAACTATATCTAAGAAATAAAGTTAAAAACTCTTGTTTTGACCCAACTGCGCCCAAAAGGGGGCTTATGTCCGCTCGTAACTACTCAACAGCTAAACCGATTTTGATAAATGATACGTCATTAGATTCATCTTGATAGTGCGAGTGTCACTGGGTCATCGATGAGTAGGTACATAAAATGCTTAAAAAATCAAAATGGCGGATTTTAAACGCTTTAATGTGCGGGCTGATAGATAAAGATTAAACCACAAACCGCAGTCGGGGTTTTTTTTTATTTTAATTGTTTACATAATATTAAGTTAGTATAGCGCCTTTAATAGGCTAGTTGACACTTTTTTTAAGTAGGTCTTAAATGGTTAATATTTTTCCTATTAGATCAAAAAAATTAACACTATATTTATTTGCGCCCTAAAAACCGTAAAACTTTAATTTAAAAATATATTTTTCTTAGACAGGTGAAAACACTGTCGGCCATGTTTGGCCGATAGATTATCTGTGCTCTGACGTCATGCATTTGTAAACAACAGCATATAACCTTCCAAAGTTTAATAAACATGACTTCTATACTAGTTTACATGAAAAATATAGTAATTATCGTTATTGTATCATCCGAGAATGTAAAAACGCATCGATAAAGACCACAGGAAAGTTGTGGATTAGAGTGCCCAGTGAAATAAATATACGTAACACGCGAAGACTTGCTTAAAGGGATCCTATATGACTAACGACTGCAACCCAAATTTATTTTTGCAAAGATCACTTTGTTGTAAGTCTTACCTAATAACTTATTCAATTTATAAAGAGAAAAGGGATGACATTTCTTTGTTTACATATTGAATGACGTCACGTCATGGCTGACAGCGTTTTCTGCGTTTCAAATAAAAATAAAAACTGTATTTTTTTAAATTGGATTTATATATCCATCCTGCGTTTTTAATAATTGTTATTGATATATTTCGTTGTCTTAAGCAAAATACTATAATAAATAATCATTTATTGGACGAAATTAGATATGAGTCAAGTAGCCTATTATTTAACTTACCTCTCATGCCCGAGAAGGAAAACCTCTCGCAAAACTCAGCGAGCATAATAATTATGACTACTCTCGGAAATCGCTCGTTCGTCTACAAAACGTAAAAACAGTAGGTAATCGTTGGGTTACATTAGTTCATCAATAGTAGTACTAAACCAGCATTTAAACGCTAGTGATGTAAGCCCGTGTCCCCATCAAGCGAAGAAGCTGTTTGCTTCCAGTTTGCCATACAAGCATATATACCTACCTAATGTTTACGCAGTTTGCAGCGTTTCGCTTAACAACTCATTCAGTGAGCGGCCGATTCGCAGCAAACGAAGTGTGCAGTTCACTGATATACCTAATATACTATCCTATCTTGAGTAGATGACCGACACGCCACTCATAGTCAGCCAGCTTGTTCGCCTTAATGGAGACACGGCCTAAGTTGTAAGTATTTTCTGAATTGCAAAATGCGCCGATTGGGGCTCTGTGCTTTTTGGCACATGTGGTAGACCATGGTCACACCGTTCTATTCTGAGAGGAGGCCCTCTCAAAATGGAAGACCCGCCTAGTAGTGAGCCGGCAATGGGTTGATCATGATGATGATGAGATGATCGTAGAACTGGTCTACCTATCGATATAAATGACAAGATGTGGTCAAGCGAACAAAAATTTTCACGGTTTTGGAACCAAATAAATCAGCGCCCCCTCTTAGATACTAAATGAACGACCCGTTTGAAATCCAGACGTCACTGAGGTTGCATTGGTGCTAAAGCACCACTGAGTCGGTGCCAATTTGTTTGTTCAATAGCCCTGTCCATACGAATTAATATATGAGGCAATGGGTCCACCTATTCTCTCTATAAAAACTTCAATATAACTATAACTTGACGCCTAACTTTATGTTGGCACCATTGCAATTGACACAATAGTAAACTCTAAGTTCTAAGGAATAAAGCAAATAAAGGCAATGGTGCCAACATAAAGTTAGACGTAAAGGGGACGTAAAGAAAGTTATAGTGAAATACCCGCAACCTCAGACAACTTCTAATAAAGTGTTATTTCTATAAAGTTATTCGTTCAGGATTTCTAGCAGAATTTATTTCCTATACCTACCAGTGAATTAACGTCTCGTCTCCAACGAACAGAATAACAAGAATCTGTTACAAAGTAATACGTTCTCAAGTTACAAGCTAAAAACGTGTCTACTACGTTGATGGTAATTAATAACTTTGTCCCCAGCACTGAAAGTCGTGACGTATACTTTGTCTTTGTTTTGTCCCCGTTAATTAATTCTCTGTGTATCGCAAAACTGCTGTACCTAGGAACAGAAGACGTAGAGTACCTACTGTGTGTTAACAAGCACTAACCTACCTATCGTACAGTACTTAACGTTGTTAGGGTTCCGTACCTCAAAAGGAAAAACGGAACTCTTATAGGATCACTTTGTTGTCTGTCTGCCTGTCTGCCTGCCTGTCTGTCTGTCTGTCTGTCTGTCTGTCTGTCTGTCTGTCTGTCTGTCTGTCTGTCTGTCTGTCTGTCTGTCTGTCTGTCTGTCTGTCTGTCTGTCTGTCTGTCTGTCTGTCCGTCCGTCCGTCCGTCCGTCTGTCCTTCCGTTCGTCCGTCCGTCCGTCTGTCTGTCTCTCTATCCCTCTGTCTATCTGTCTGTAGGTCTTATAGCAGACATAAGGGGAAAAATCTGTAAAACCGTGAATTTGTGGTTACATCACACAAAAAAAAATTGTGGTCATAAACTAATGATTAGTATTTTCAATTTTCAAAGTAAGATAACTGTATCAAGTGGGGTATCATATGAAAGGGTCATAGGTGCATCATAGTTTTTGATTTATCGTGCAAAATGTCGAAAAAATACGACTGTAGTACGGAACCCTCGGTGCGCGAGCCTGACTCGCACTTGGCCGGTTTTTTCACACGAATACCCAAAATGAAAAACCAATACTAACCGTCGTTTTGGTGTCCCCATTTTTAACATCCACCTCTTTAGACACTACCATTACGACACCACTTTTCTATGCCACCACTATGGTACCAACTATCATTAAATAAGTATAACTTGATATAACAGTCCTATATAAGTATCTCAAGGTATTTACAATCAAAGAACGATCGTCTAACGTAACAATGATAAACGAGAAATAAAATAATATTATATCGAGTTATACAAACCTCATGCTTATTTATAAGTTTAATATCTTTCACTGATCAAATAAACCAACATTAGGTACAAGATAGGTACTAGATATAATTATTATTCCTACAGTAGCGAAATCATTTTTGAGACGGTTGTAAGGCTAGGACACACATCGCGAGGCGGCATCGGCAGCGATGTACAGTACGACAATGCTCTTTTGGCACTTGAATCAAGTTGAATGACATCGACAGGGTGGCGTAGTTGTAGAACAAATCCTGCCAGCAAATAAAATCTCCTCAATTTTACGGAATATACCATCATTCAATTAAAGTTTTATCTAATTTTAATAGAATGAGAAATTGGAAAAAACCATTTATAAGCCATGGACTTGCAACTCATCATGTTTAAGTACCTGCTTAAATACTATATTTACCTAGTGCTAAATATAGCTATAAGATGCAAAAATATTTATGCTGTATATATGATTTTAACTAAAAAGCCGTTATGTCCAAAAAATATTTTTTGAGCAATCGATCAAAACGTTGGAAATTTCAAAAAAGTAAAAATCTTCGTCCGACATAGTATTTTTTAGAAACCTTTGTTTCGTTAGTGATGCAGTACATTTTTAAATTGCTACCTCAGCTTTTTAGTTAAAGAACGGCAGCGTTTCTGTCGCGTGTCGCTGCAAATGCGCGTCGCATTTATCCAAACCTTTAAAATAACGTGTCTTCGACCTAATAATATCACAGAATAATATCACTACCTACCCATATTATAAATGAGAAAGTGTGTTTGTTTGTTGGTTTGTTGGTCAGTCCTTAAATCACGTCGCAACGGATTGACGTGGTTTTTTGCATGGGGGGGTAAAGTATAAGACCTGGAGAATGACATAGGCTACCTTTTATCTCGGAAAATCAAAGAGTTCCCACGGGATTTTTAAAAACCTAAATCCACGCGTACGAAGTCGCGGGTATCAGCTAGTAATCTAATAAGTTAATGAATAAGTTTTCGATTCTGCACATTAGTCTAAAATGTGAAATACCTACAGTACGCGACAAAAAGTAATGTAGATCGACCTTTAGAATGACATTTCGGCTTTGTAGAGCGTTGTCTCTGTCGCTCATACCTATATGACGTTTTGTCGGTCTCAACGAGAGAGACAACGCTCTACAAATCTGCTATCTCCTTCTAAACGTCGATGTACATTACTTTCGGCCGCGTACTGTAGGTACCTACCTACGTAAATGCATATTATAATATTTCACATTTTAGTTAGACTTATGTGCAGAATCGAAAACTAGGTACAGAACCCTAAAAAGTCAGTTATGGAATCGAAGGGCGTACGTATTCTCATTTTTCTGATAGGTTCTATTATTACAATACAAAATGTAGATATCTACCTAGGTAGGTACACCTGGGTATAGATAGAGTTTTACAAACATATTCTTATCTTCTCATTTGTTTATACAATCAATATACCTAGTTAGTTAGCGCTGTTAGCATGTCTTAAATATTTTAATGTAAATATATTATGGCTGACGTGGCAATTCAACAAATAGACAAATACAAGAGCTTCTTCATGGCTTCTTCAGACTTTCTTTACGGAATTTAAAAGGTCCTGTAGGTACTACATACTTACAGATAAAATTACTGATTTTATCAAGGTGGATTGGGATTATTGATACGATAACACCAAGCGAGAAAACCTAAAAATGTATAAACTAGATAGTATTACCAATAAGCAATCGAAAAATGATAAATATCAGTTTATAAAATAATGAATTTTATAAATCTTTTTAACTTTTTTTTCTGTTCAGTTCTACAAATATCCAAAACGCAAGATACCTACCGTAGCCGCCACGTTAATTCCGACTGTGACGTCACATGGATTGAAATGCATTTTAATTGCACTTATCGATATCGATCGAATAAAAATTTTGTGGTATTTTATGACACTTTTCAAAGAAGGGTAAAATAAACTATTGTGTTGATGGTGTTGAATTGAAAACTGAAAAGTTTCATAAAACTACGATGAGCCTTTTCCGTCAAATCTTATGTAGGTATGTGTACGTAAAAATTAATGTTTGTCTGTTAGTCTGCTACGCCAGAAGACTCCCTCACCGCCGCCTCCTCATTCATCGATCTTTATTTGGCTAGTGGCTACTATAGAGGTAGCAGCTGACGAATATCTATAATACTATTATAAACACTTTCAGAAGGCAAATGGTCTGATGTTTTTATTGCTATAAAAATAATGTCAGGTGATTTCAATGTTAAGCTTGAACCGTACTCGAACCCAATGCATGTCTACATACATAACACATTAATAAGTCACACAAATAAGTAAATAGTTAATTATATTTTAAAATATACAAAAAATATTCTCCATCTTGCAATATAACAGAATCTTGCATGTAACGGAACGTGAGTTCCAAATCCAAGCATGGCTGTTTGTCATTTTGAATTTGACAATGACATTAAATTTTAACGGTAGCAGTTTTGGTTTGTTTTGTTTGATTTTGTTCTTTTATCTTTTATTCGGTGATTTTGTTTAGGATTTTGTTAAATAGTGGTAAAAGAAATAATAAAACAAAAGTTTAGGGACCAAAGGTCTGAAAATGAAGTGATTTGTGTGTTGGACACGAATAAGATATTATAGCAAACGAATCAAATGAATTAAAAGTAAGTACACTAAACTTATAATAATACCTTAGCAAAGAGAATAGTCAAACTATAAATTGATCCTTAATCGCATTATTTTAGTCTAAAAGGCCCCATATTTCAATAGATAAAGCTATTCATAAAGGTAGCCTGCATAAAACAAATAATTGTAATTCCGAACGTCTTCTTTTCTTGTTTGGTGGCTTTTTATACTGCCAGACCACCACAATGCACTTCGCCAATGTCAAGTAGCTTGAGGGAGGCACATAGGAGATTGGCCGGTAAAAATGTGCCAGTTTTCGGACCTAATAACATGTCGTTCTATATTTAAATCCCAGCTCCTACAATCACTTTGTGTTACAGATAAAAAATGTCAAGCTCAAGGATACCATCACCCGCTCGCTCCCAAGGCGTTCCTACTATCATCGTGTCATCACCTCCACCGCGTAAATCCCGACGCACAAGAAGTGTATGCTCCGCAACATCAAATACATCTCTACGCCTGACTGCAGTCATTCAGGACTCTTTCCAAATGTCTCTGATGCCTGACAGAATGTCTGTGTTAAATGATGATACAGACATACAAATTCCTGGACGTAAGTTGTTCTTCATTGTAAGAAAATACCTAAGACACTTTCAGGTTTACAAGTTTTTTAGTAATCATCATCATCATCAACCCATTGCCAGCCCACTACTGAACAGAGGTCTCCTCTCAGAATGAGAAAGGTTTAGGCCACCACATATTCTACCACACTGTAGTGTGATATAGTATACTGTTGAATCTATATATGAGATATATTATATATATATGAGATCTAGTATAAAATATTGCCATTTAAACAAAACAATCAAAACCACCAGTCCTTTTTGCAACGGGGCTTATATTTATAAAAGTCTGACTTCTGAGCCCTAGTGAAGTTTTGATTCAAGTATTGAAAATTGCTGTCAAAAATAGTAAAGCAGTGTTATGGTCAACCACACCTACTAGTATTAAGCACTTGAGTGAAGCATGGCCTAAGTGATTAAGATTATTTATGTCAAATGCAAATCCTTGTCATTCTGTTCATAGGCCAAAGTTGGTGGAAGAGATTAGGCAATAATTCTAGAGACGTCACTGAAATAATGGAGGCAAAGGAAAATGAAGCTATTGTGAAAGTCACTAATGTAGCAGAAGAATTTGATGTTGAAATTTTAAGGTAAGATTTATTTGGTTTTAACATCTAAAAGGCTTAGAATCAATGCATACACATAGGGAATCAAATTGGGTCTTTTTGACACCAACTTTGGCATACAGTTGAAATTAGTATACTGAAAAACACAGAGAACGCATGGCACTAGCGTAAATAAAGCTTAGTTTGAGTTGTTATCACGAAAGACGCCGCGCTCCGGCACCACGGCAGTCTGCCAGTGTGTGTTGCGCATTAAACACATTGCACAACTGCAGCTGCACAGCAGGATGTCTCACAAAGCGTGCGGGTTTGCGATTAATGGCCCCAAAGACACGTGGTGAATTCATGAGTGACTCCTACGCACACTTTGTGCAAACATCTGGCCAAGTGCAAGTCAGAGCCGCGCACCGGGGTTCCGTACTCGGATATTTTTTTTCGACATTTTGCATGATAAATCAAAAACTATATAGCATAACAATAAATAAAAATCTGTTTTCGAATGTACAGGTGGTGCCCCACTTGGTATAGTAATCTTACTTTGAAAGTTAAAATTACTAATTATTTCTTCATGGATTTTAAATTTTTTTTCGTGATGTAACCACAAATTCGCGGTTTTTGGATTTCCCCTTGCGTGTGCTATAAGATCTACCTACCTGCCAAATTTCATGATTCTAGGTCAACGGGAGGTTTCTTGACAGACAGACAACAAAGTGATCCCATAAGGGTTTCGTTTTTTCTTTTGAGGTACGGAACCCTAAAAATGTGGTCCTTAGACACATTTTATTATCCAAATCAAAAGATAGTCGAAATTCCCAGATATCACCAACCATTCTTAACGCGTCTGTTCAATCTCACACGTCATTCGCGAAGTAAATTTCGACCGTCTGGTATAGCCTCTTGCCATAAAACAGAAGAATTGAAGATGAGCTGATAAGCTTTGATGATTTGTTATGGCATCATTTCAAATCTGTGATTTTTTTCTTTTATTTTCTAGCCAAGAAAAGGAAAACATGAGTGTTGATTTGCCAGACAGCAGTGAAGGCGAATCCATTCACAGCATAGTCATTCCTCAGCGTAAACTATTCACAAATCAAGATGATCGTCCTCAGAAGAAAATGAAAGAAACTATCATTAGAAAAGAGACTCTAATGAAGATACAAAAAAGTTACTTTGATCAGACAAACATAGACAAAGAGATTGATGTAATGCCAAAAAAACTATTCAATCAAGTATCCAAACCAAAAACAAAACCTGTATTCACTGGAGCACTACTTAATGCATCAGCAAATAAAACTGTTAATGTTAATAAAAGTATAGAAAAACAAACACAAGAAGTGCAAGGGCAAGTTCGTAATCTTTTTGGTAACCGGCCTGGTACAAAAAGGAAGAATATTTATGCAGAATTCCTTTTAAGTGACAGTGATGATGAAATTCCAGAAATACAACCCAGAGTATTTGGATTTGAAAAGAAAACGGATCACCAGCAAATATCAAAACAACAGAGAAGATCAGGTTCTCAAAGTTCAGTTCATTCATCTGCCTCAAATATGACAGACATAGAAATTGGTGAATGGCAACACCTTCCATCATCAACAATGGTAGAACATCAGTTTGAAGAAGTTGGTGAAACACCTTCAAAACGAACAAGGTTGAGCCGGTTATCAAAACCTAGAGAATCTGATATTGCTCCAAATAAAAATAACAGCGTTAACAAATCTAAGAAGTCTGATTCTAAAATTATGCACCCAGAATCTGAAGAAATGAATATAACAAACGCTCACTCCCAAAGTTTAAACAAATCAAAGAACAGTAGTAATTTAATGAAAAATACAAACAAATCGTTAACAGAAACTTCAAAGAAAAATGTTTCAAACCTTGCACCAGATATTTCAATGGATAAAACATTGACTGAAGAAATTTTGCAAGAAGACTTGGTCAATGAAGAGCACGAAATAACACTTATAGAAGAAAATCAGTATACTGATGAAGCTGATGATGAAAATTTTACCTTAGAGTATGAAAACGATGATGAACAAATATTTGATATGAATGTAAAGAATTGTAAATCAAACCAAAATATTTCCAATAAAGAGAAAAATTATAATGCAGATCTGACTAAAACAGACAAAAATTCGCAAAAATCAAAAAATTCTCCTAACAGGGAGTGTGTTGAGAAACAGAGCGTGAACGTAGGATTAGATTCCAACCAAAAAGATAGTAATCTAAATAAACCAGCTGTTCAAAATATTTCACAAATTAAAAGCAATGACATGCATGATGAAGTACTTAATGAAATTAACGGAGAAATAGACAAAGACGATGCACTAAAGGGAAGAGAAATAGTAAAAACAAGTAAATGTGGTGAAAAAACCGGATATGAAAGCAAACAAGGACTAAGTGAAAATCAAGAAATAGAACTACAAGAAGCTAGAGTTCAAGATAAAAGTGGAATCGATAGTGAATTTGAACAAACTATAAGACAAAGTACCCAAAAAGATAATATAAGTAAACAAGTGAATCAAGAACATAATGGAAGAAATCCAAAAAATCTGGTAGAAATAGAATGCGGACCTGTAATGAGACAAGTTGAAATAGAAGAAAGTAATCAGGAGGACATGGAAACTGAAGATAATGAAGGAAATCAAAGTGTCTTAGATAACGAAAAAATAAGTGCTGAAGGCAATGAAATTATGGCACAGGAACAATGTGAAAATGATGCCGACGACAAAATGGAACACGAGCAAATAGAACTAGATAAAAAGGATGAACAACAACCTGACCGTCACAAAATGAATGAAACTGAACAAAAGGACCAATGTATTGGTACTAATAACGATAGTAATCAAGAAAATACAAATTCAAAAGAACAATCACTAAATTTAACTCACGAGACTACTGAAAGACCTATAAATAAAGAAATTTTGAAGTCTCCAGAAGCAGTCCTACACAATAAAAATAATCAAGGCGAATCATTCAATGCACATGGCCGTAACACTAGTTTCAGTAAATCTAAAACTATGATAAAAGATCTTAATATACGATCAAGCCTAGCACCTGCTAGAGAAAGCACAGGCCTTACAGATGGCACTATAAATTCAAGCGCTGAACGTTCTGGTTGGGATTCGCATAGAACTACACGAAAAACATTAAGATTGACTTTCGGAAAAGATTTTACGCCTAGGAAATCTTTGCGCACTTTAGTTATGGAAAGAGCAGCAAAAAGACAGACTAATTATAATCAAAATGACCAAGTTGCAGATAAGTCTAAACGTAAGAGTAATTTCAATGAAGGTACTAATGAAGCCAAAGATAGTTCTAAAATGCAGACTAGTATCAAGGAATTAGCCAATAAATCTAGTGTAAATGCAGCTGCTGAGAAATCTAAGCATCAGACTAATTTCAACGAAGTTGCAAATACATCTAACCAATCTAAACGACAAACTTACTTTGGCGATATAACTAATAAAAGGCCCATAGCGAATTCAACAGAGTTACCCGATTTTGAATCTTATCAAGAACAAGACGAAGAATTGGATCGAGAAACAGAACAAAATCTTGAGGAAGAATCGGATCAAGAACCAAAGCTAGACAAAGAGGGGGAAATGGAACAAGTAGCAGAACAAAATACAGTAAACGAATCGGATCAAGAAGCAGAACAAAATCCTGAAGTGGAATCGGATCAAGAAGCAGAGCAAAACAAAGAAGTTGAATCGGATCAAGAAGCAGAACAAAATCCTGAAGTGGAATCGGATCAAGAAGCAGAGCAAAACAAAGAAGTTGAATCGGATCAAGAAGCAGAACAAAATCCTGAAATGGAATCAGATCAAGAACCAGATAAAAATGAGGAAGTTGAATCGGATCAAGAAGCAGAACAAAGTGAAGAAGTTGAATCGGATCAAGAAGCAGAACGAAGTGAAGAAGTAGAATCGGAACAAGAAGCAGAACAAAGTGAAGAAGTTGAATCGGATCAAGAAGCAGAACGAAGTGAAGAAGTAGAATCGGATCAAGAAGCAGAACGAAGTGAAGAAGTTGAATCGGATCAAGAAGCAGAACGAAGTGAAGAAGTTGAATCGGATCAAGAACCAGATCAAAATGAAGAAGTTGAATCGGATCAAGAAGCAGAACGAAGTGAAGAAGTTGAATCGGATCAAGAACCAGATCAAAATGAAGAAGTTGAATCGGAGCAAGAAGCAGAACGAAGTGAAGAAGCGGAATCGTTTCAAGGACCAGATCAAAATGAAGAAATTGAATTGGATCAAGAATCAGATCAAAATGAAGAAGTTGAATCATATAGAGAACCAGAACCGATGGAAGAGGATGAAACGGACCACGAAGCCTCAAAGCAGTTGAGACTGACAACTCATGAAATGTATTTTCAAAAGCTGAAGCAAGAAAATGCTGAGAGACGACGTAAAGTGGTAAGGAAAACTTATCTAAATAATATATAAAAGGAAAAGGTGACTGACTGACTGATCTATCAACGCACAGCTCAAACTACTGGACGGATCGGGCTGAAATTTGGCATGCAGATAGCTATTATGACGTTAGCATCTGCTGAGAAACGATTTCTGAAAATTCAACCCCTAAGGGAGTAAAATAGAGGATTGAAATTTGTGTAGCCCACGCGGACGAAGTCGCTAGCATTAGCTAGTCATTTATAAGTTGCCTGCTTGAAATTCGCATCAAGCTGTGTCAGATCAGATTCTATTGGGCCAATGTTAATTTAAGTAAGAAATAAAATATGCAAGCTATCTCTACGCCAAGTTCTGTTGAAATAGGTTGAGTAGTTTAGGTTTCAAGATGTAGCAAGAACAACTGAACAGACATAATTATTACTTCATAATAATACCTACTAGATAATATCTGCGACTAATGTGGGAACTTTCCAAGAAAAAAGTAGTATATGTTGCTCTCAGTCTCCAAATCTTTAACTATGTATATCCATAATCCAGGGTCTTAAACTATATTCATGTAAAAAATCTCGTCGATCCGTCAATACACAAACACTTTCGGATTATAGTAGAGATTGATAGATTCAAACTAAAAAAACCGGCCAAGTGCGAGTCAGGCTCGCGCAATCAGGGTTCCGTACTACAGTCGTATTTTTTCGACATTTTGCACGATAATTTAAAAAACTATGATGCATAAAAATAAATAAAAATCTGTTTTAGAATGTACAGGTGAAGACCTTTCATATGATACCCCACTTGATATAGTCACTCACTTCGAAAGTTGAAAATACTAATTATTAGTTCATGACCACAATTAATTTTTTTTTGTGTGATCTAACCCTAAATTCACGGTTTTCAGATTTTTCCCAAATGTCAGCTATAAGATCTACCTACCTGCCAAATTTCATGATTCTAGGTCAACGGGAAGTACCCTGTAGGTTTCTTGACAGACAGACGGACAGACAGACAGACAGATAGACAGACAACTAAGTGATCCTATAAGGGTTCCGTTTTCCTTTTGAGGTACGGAACCCTAAAAATAGACAAAACTACGCAAAAAACATAAACTAAATTCCAATAGTTTAATTACAGCAACAACAAGTTGAAAAAAATTAACTTTAAAATGAGTGCTCTGAAGAGCTTTTTGACCTTATTCCACCCTCCTTTTTCTACAACCGCACCACGCGCCACCGTAAGCACATTCACCCTCACACTTGGGTGTCTGGTTCACTTCGACCGTCCGTTGTGCCAGATCCTTCTTTCCACGCACATGGAAACCAACTCCCATCGGCGGTGTTCCCACTAGATTACAACATGGGGTTATTCAAGGGGCGGACCAACAAATTCCTAAAAGGCCGGGCAACGCATCGGCAGTTCCTCTGGTGCTGCAAATATTCATGGGCGGATCACTTAACATCAGGTGACCCGCCTACTCGTTTGTTCGCTATATCTATTTTTAAAAAAAATATTGTATTTGATAATATTCACAGCAAGAAAAAGTAATGAACATGCTCAAAGTGCCAGCAGAACCTTTCAATGCATTCAAAATGCCTGAAGTGCCGATACAGAAGCGAGCGACTAAGACCATCAAGAAAGCGACCAAGAGTAAGCTGAAGCCATTCCTGATCGCCAAGGAACTACCTCCGGAATTCTTTGATGACTTGAAGTATAAGCCGCCTAAAAGGTTCCAAGGGAAGAATGCTCCATGGATCACTAAGAGATTGTACAAGTTTTTGGAAGATAAATTGCAACCAAAGTAAGTTTTTAATTTTTTTCAGGGTACCAGCTGAAAATCAGCGCTGTATCTTCTTGTGCAACAAGGCATACAGCATAATGCTGAGCTGGGACCCTTTTTTCGGGTTGTGCCACACATGACAGTTTGTTCCGGCGCTTCTTTTGCTTGTTTTCAGGTGGAAAAAGCGCCGGAACAACCAGCTCTTAGCTTTAAGATGCGATGTGTGGCACAGTTGTATAAACAAACGTCTTTTCTTTATTTCTTTCTTTCTTTTTGGTATATTTTATTTTTTACTAGAGGCCCGCGACTTCGTCCGCGTGGATTTAGGGTTTTTAAAATCCCGTGGGAACTCTTTGATTTTCCGGGATAAAAAGTAGCCTATGTCCTTCCCCTGGAGGCAAGTTATTGCTGTACCAAATTTCGTCAAAATCGGTTGAACGGATGGACCGTGAAAGGCTAGCAGACAGACAGAGCCCTTATTCTGAGCGGAGACCCGTGCCCAGTAGGGAGCCAACAATGGGTTTATGATGATGATGATGATGATGATGATCATAGTGAGTAGATACTGTGGGAATGTAATCCAACTACAGCTGTTTATATGCTCATTCTCAGTACTGGGTCGGTGTATGTATGTACTAGATGATGCCCGCGACTTCGTCCGCGTGGATTTCGGTTTTTGAAATCCCGTGGAAACTCTTTGATTTTCCGGGATAAAAAGTAGCCTATGTCCTTCCCCGGCAGGGCGATTGTCTAAAACCTGCATCAATCATTATTACAATCTCAATTGTTCTGATTGGCTGAATTTGTGCGATTCTTGTTGCAACAATGCATTGTGGCCAATAGTGAGCGAGCATTAACCAATCAGAGATGATTGCGATCGTGACATTGTAGCTGTCAAACTACCGCGGTAGGGCCACTGATTGCAAGCTACCTCTGTACCAAATTTCGTCAAAATCGGTTAAACGGTTGAGCCGTGAAAAGCTAGCAGACAGACAGACCGACACACTTTCTTTATAATATTAGTATGGATGTACCTATATTCTTCATTGCACCACAAAATGCATATGACAGGTTACAAAAAAGAAATCTTAAAAGTAGGTAGGTAGGGTTGATCATGACGATGAATTTCTATCACCAGGTACGACTACCACGCTCGTGTCCGCGCGGAAAAGCTAGTGGAAAAGCTGTATTTGTTCGCTAAGGATGCCCGCAAGTGCGAGCGCGCCGCGCCGCCCCAAGCGATATCGGAGCTGAAGCACGAGATGGCTCGCCTGGGCGTCGTCACCTCACACTATCAGTTCTACCAGTTCTTCCACGAGTTCATGCCCCGGGAGATACGGATCCGGGTAAGTCGACTTAGGCACGTTGCTTACACTACAGGACCAAGAGTTGAGCGGCAACCTGCTCGAGTGTTCTAAGCGCCATGTCTAGGTTTTCCTAAGCGTTAAAGCCACTTTTTTTCACGAGTTCATGCCCCGGGACATACAGATCAGAGTAAATCCAGTCCGTGAAAATACGGACATTAAAAACTCGGACCGAATTCGCATTATCGGATATATTCGGATATTTACCTATGACTATTTATGATTTGAAATAATAACTCACTTTTGCTAGTCTGTTGTTAAAAAAAACCTAACACCTACAGTACCCGAAAGGTCGAGATGGTAATCGGGGTGGGGACGCCCCGCACACCCGCACAGCTCCCGCGCTAGCCCGGTACGAGATAACGCAGGTGACGTGTAGGTGTGCATCCTCCCTCATCATCCCTCATACCCCGATTGTCACCTCGACCTGTCGCGTACTACACACTTGACAGTTGCTAAGTATTATTTAAAACTTTCAGGTGAATCCCGATATTATGAATAAAATACCGCAACCTAGAAATGTGTTCGGCAACATCTTAGAAGAATAACAAGATATGAACAAGTACCAACTACATCGGTCTAATCTGAATCTGAGAAAGCACTAACGGTTGTTTTGACCCATTAGTGCCATTACTAACGGGCGACTGAGTCGACGGCGATTGTGACAACCTGTGGTTTTATAATATGGAAGTCATTGTGTGTGTGCGCATAATCTTGTTTTAACGGTGAAGGAAAACATCGCGAGTAAACTTGCATGCCCGAAAGTTCTCCATAATGTTCTCAAAAGCTATAATACAGAGTGAGTGAGAACGCTAGCAAAAACTTAGCGTTATTATTATACTACCTAACTACTTGTCTCATCTTGTAGTTTTAGTGATTTAGTAATTTTCAAACCCGCAATGTATAGCGTGCAAAACTCGGGTCAATGCCTACCTCAAAACCTACAACGGGGCATTGGTTCCGAGTGGCCTAGTAGCTCTGTCAGCTCCCCTTTCACACCTAAAATCATTAGGTCGATTTCGTAAATCCTGTATCAACTCAATTGTTGTGATTGGCTGAATTTGTGCGATTATTGATCTTGTTGCAACCATGCATTGTAGGTAGAATGACAGCTACAATGTCACGATCGCAATCACCTCTGATTGGTTGACGCTCGCTCACTAATGGCTACAATGCATTGTTGCAACAGGAATCGCACAAATTTAGCCTATCATAACAATTGAGATTGTAATAATGATTAATATTTTACGAAATCGACCTACCGAGGTGATTGCGATCGTGACATTGTAGCTGTCATTCTACCGCAATCGACTGAGGCAATCGAGCAGCAGGCATACGCAACGCCAAGAAAATTTACGGGGACTATAATTTAGCGTACAATGCGCCCACCTATTATTTATTACTTATGTTCTTTATAAAATAATTGTAATTATTAATGTCACATGTAAATAACTAACTTCTGGCTAGGTTATTATGGTTATCATGGATTTTTTTGATTTAAAGATTTCTAATAAATAATTATACTTGATACTAATGCGTTTTATTCATCACTATGCCATGCCAGTGACTTCGCCCGCCAAATTTTAGTGTTTTAAAATCCTGTAGGGACTTATTTTTCCGGAATAAAAAGTTAACTGGCTCAGTTGATCAGTAGAAAATTGTGCATTATGTTGCGGAGATTAATGATTGTCGATTCAATTCGCCAAAGAGTATAATATAATCACTACGTTTTTACAATTCGCCTCGACTGTCAGTGTGAATCGACCCTAAGATCGGATCTATAGAGCGCACTGACTTCGTTAAGACTTAACATTTATTTAAAACGAGATAGATTTGTCAATATGATATAACGACGCTGTCTCGTTCTAATCTAACCTTGTCTTATGTCTGAGCAAAGTCAAAGCGAACTCTATAGATTTCAGCCTAAGATCTTGCTATATTATAAATGTGAGTTTTGATGTTTGTTATTCCTTCACGCTACAATGAGAACCGATTTGGCTGGGAATGGAGACAGCTCATACTCTGAATTAAACATAGGCTACTTTTTATTCCGGAAAATCAGTTCCTGCGGGGTTATTAAAAACCTTCATCCACAACATTATATTATCTAGTTGCAAATAAATGAAACTCATTTTATTCTAGGGCTCGTTTATTCGAAAATAGGATACGAATGTACATCTATGTTACAATACAATGGAGCACCATACACATACATGAACCGTCGCAGTATCGTACAATACATACAAAGTGGACGGCCCGTGCACCCATCGGCTTCTCCCACAGTGGATGTACGGGTGAATACGAATTCCCCTTGCACCCACTGGTGGGAGAAGCCGGTGGGTGCACGGGTCGTCCACCAATATTAGGGCATTACTTCATACATGGTTTATACTGTATACATCATTAAAAAATTATATGGCTTTTTTTTAACATTTGGAGTATAAGCTATATTCAATTAAGAAATAATTAAAATTGAATGTCTATTGTTCACACACAAAAATATGTAAAAATGATTGTTTTTAAGTTAGGACTTGCAGTTAGAAGTTGTGAATTGACAAGTCGAAATAAATGCATTATTTTAAAATTGTTTCCTTCTGAAACGTAGGTTCAGATATATAGAACCGCACTTTGAATTTGCTCACACTTGACACTGTTAAAACGAGACAATCTATCTGGCATCACTTACTTATGAGACAGATTTATGCCATCATTATAATGGCATAAATCTGTCTCGTTTTAACTGAAACTTAAGTCTGCACAAAGTTAAATTAGTAGGTAAGTAGGTGCTTTGACTTTGCTCAGACTTAAGGCTGAGACCTATAGAGCACACTTTGATTTAAGATTGAGTTAAAACGAGACAGATTTATGTGAGGGATATACCTCTGTCTCGTTTTAACTCTGTCTTAAGTCAAAGTGTGCTATAGATCTCACCCTAAGACACAGGTTGCAAATCTATCTCGTTTTAACTTTAAGATAGATCTGTAGCAGTGAAGAGCATACTTTGACATTGCTCAGACTTAGTTCGAGATCTATAGAGCGCACTTTGACTTTGCTCAGACTCAAGATTGAGTTAAAACGAGACAGATTTATGTGACAGATATAGCTCTGTCTCGTTTTAACTCTGTCTTAAATCTAAGATAAGTCAGAGTGCGCTCTATAGATCTCACCCTTAGAGACAAAATTAGGCAGATAAGTCGCCTACATAAACCTGTCTCGTTAAACTACGTTTTAAGCCTGAGCAAGTCAAAATTATAGACTTCTCTCTCTAGAAATATATATATCTCTTTCTGGGGTCTCTACCCCAGCAACAGGACCTGTCAATTTTCGAACTTTAAACCACAGAGTTAAGGTGGACACATACTTTAAACACGAAACGCAACGCGTGTTTGATAAGTATGTTGACATACCAAGAACAATAAATATTTTAAAGCTATTTAGTTAATGGAAAATAAGCATGCCTTTTAAATAAAACCTACTGTATGAATGGATCCTAGCGCCTAGAGTGAAGCTTGCAAATATTGTTAGTGCATCTATTGACAAATATGTATTTTATATAGATCTCGTATAAGATAGTTCTGCTAAACTTCGACAAATGTCAAAAAATATCGTTTTATGTGGAAGCTATGTGTTTCAAATAGAAAGGCGATCAGAAATGGGTATCACTCCATACTAGCATACCTAAATAACTCTTACGAATAATGATTCGTAAAAATAAAAACCGTAAAATTAAATTACAGTACGCGGCCGAAAGAGATGTACATCGACATTGAGACAGACAAAACGTCATATAGGTATGAGAGACAGAGACAACTGTCTACAAAGCCGAAATGTCATTCTAAAGGCCGATTCAGCCGCGTACTGTAAATGAGTTGTTGATGGTACAAGTTTGTCAGATATACGAATTATGGAGTCACTGTCGAGCTTTTGCCAATGGTATTTTACTTGAAACTCATAGTATCTTAAGCTCCTGGCTATAGAAAAATATAGCATTATGAGAAAAGACAAAACGGACCAAAACTATTTTGCCCTTCTAGCAGAACAGGGTTAACCCGTGCGCTAAGGGTCGATACACACTGACAGAGTCAAAGCTAATCAAAATGACAATCTTAATACTACGAAGAGTTTTTATAGAACATTACATTGTTGAAATAGAGGTCAATATCCTATGTAAAATTTTAGATACTCTGTCAGTGGGAATTGTGCACTCATCCGTAAAAAAAATACGAATCGAATGTACGTATTTGAATGAGGGCCACTTTCAAGAATCACGGGTACGAACCGAATACGGATGAGTGCACAAACGCCTAACTGTGAAGTTTCACGGCGCGATTTTTTCCACAGTATTCTGTGCCATGGAAATTTTTCGAGTGTGTGCGGTCCCATAAATAAAATTAATTAGTCGATAAAATTAATCTATCTGTAATTAGTCGATAAGTTACTTAGCAACGTTGTTATATTATGTCAAGATTGTATGGTCTTTTTGGCAAATAGCAACGTTGCTAAGTAACTTATCTACAGATTACAGATAGATTAATTTTGGCCGTTAGAGGTAAAATAATAAAATTACTATCCTTTACACCTAACTAGAGATGCACACTTTTCCGTACTACCATTTATCTAGTATTCAAAATATTGAGTTTTATTACTTTAAACAGAAAAAAATATTTAAGTAGAATTATTGCATAAAAAGCAATAATAAATTGCACTAAATATTTCTACCTAATTTTGTGACTATTATTATTATTATATTACATAACGTCAATATAATAATACAAAAGGAAATTATTGCTGTACATTCTTAATTAACTCTTAAACTGAAGAATGTTTATATATTATAAAACTAAAAAAATGTATAACAAAATGCATATATATTATTATAATTCAACAATATTGTAAAAGCATTTTTATATAATTGCAATGGATTTTCAAGCATATTAAACGGAGTTTGATTAGTAATTATTTTCATAGGCAAAAAACTATATATTTAGTAATAGGTATACTAAAGTTAAAGCTATTCAATTTTAATACATCATTAAATTAAAATATTAAGCCTTTTTTATTAAATAACTAACTATATAAATATTTTAACTAAAAATTGTGCCCTATAAATTAAACACAGTCCAGTTTTACACAAACTTACAAACCAATATTTAGTGCCAACCTTTTTTTACAATGTTCTACAGAGAAGAACGACGTAAATTTTTGATTAAGTTTTGTAATACAACATTTTTGTATCGTTAGTGCAATGTTAAACTAGGTACCCAATAATAATTTAAATGGCGAGATGAATAGTTATAATATGCTGGATGAATGATAATATTAATCTACAAAACACTAAGGGTGAGATCTATAGAGCGCACTGTGACTTAGCTTAGACTTAAGGCAGAGTTAAAACGAGACAGAGCTATATCTCTCACATAAATCTGTCTCGTTTTAACTCAATCTTAAGTCTGAGCAAAGTCAAAGTGCGCTCTATAGATCTCGGCATAAGATACGCGCTACAAAAATTGAAAGACTATATTATATAGTAAACGACAGGTCGAGATGGCAATCGGAGTATGGCGGGGGGGACGCCCCGCACACTCGCACGTCAATTTATTTTCAAAAAAAGACGCTGGACCTCGGCTCCGCTCTGTGTCACTCTGAGCTACGTTGGATACGTAACGATTTTCAAGCTTAATTTAAAATCCACAGTCTTGTCGTTCAATTTTCGTAGCACGAACTCTACCTATTTATCGTTAATACGTAGGATTAAATTTCGCCAATAATATTTTATCACATATACGATTACATTCATTTTCATACAAAAACGGTACAAAATTGGGTAAAAATGATTTTTTGGCACTACTAAGACACAATTTCGAGGGTATTAGGTACGTTATTCGCCTAAATGAGTACAATTCATTTATTTTCTAATATATTTAATAAAGCCTCGCGTCCCATAGATTAGAGAGACCAAACTTAATGTTACGTTTACTTTAGATTTTGTATGATCCCAAATTTCAAGCAAAATCAAAAACAATTTTTAAGTTGAACACTTGGTCTATGATCGTGGTGATATGAACGTACTTTGACTTTACTCAGATTTAGAGTTAAAACGAGACAGATTTGTCAAATTCATAAATGTATTTTCCTAACTGTGAGTCTGAGCAATCAAAGTAGGATCTATACATGAGCTGAGACTTTGCTTTGAAGACTAAGGGTGAAATCTCTAGAACGCACTCTGACTTTGCTTAGACTTAAGACAGAGTTAAAACGAGACAGATGTATATCTATCACATAAATCTGTCTGTGTCAAAGTGCGTTCTCTAGATTTCAGCCTTACTTTGAAAAGTAAGGGCACTTTGACTTTGCTCAGACTTAACTGTTAAAACGAGACAGCGTTATATTGTTGGCATAAATCTGTCTCATTTTAACAGTGACTTAAGTCTGAGCAAAGTTAAAGTACACTCTATAGCTACGTATGTGAGTAAACTTGATCGATTTTTGTTAGTTTCTTATTCTGTGGACGTAAGACTTTATAAAATAATGTCATCTAGTATTGTTATTAATGGGGTTATGAATACGGACATAAAAATTTCACTCTTCACAGATAGCAAAGAAAAATGAGCTAATACTAATGTTAACTTTATTTATTGACTATAGGATGAAATTGATATTTTTTTATATTATATTAAATATTTACTTCTCGACTGTAATGCCACCATAGCGGCAGTTAATTCGTCCCAAAATTGAGTGTATTCTAAAAATAAAATATGTAATTTAGCATTCAGTAAAGCAAGTTTTTATTTAAAATAATCCTCAGGCGAAATAATATTTCAATGTAACTAAGCATGAAATATACTTCTAAACATGATCATCAATAGAAATAACAAACAGAAAAACCGGCCAAGTGCGAGTCAGGCTCGCGCAATGAGGGTTCCGTACTACACATTTTGCACGATAGTTTAAAAACTATGATACATAAAAATAAATAAAAATCTGTTTTAGAATGTACAGGTGAAGACCTTTCACATGATACCCCACTTGATATAGTCACTCACTTCGAAAGTTGAAAATACTAATTATTAGTTCATGAACACAATTTAACTTTTTTTGTTTTTAGATTTTTCCCCAAATATCAGCTATAAGATCTACCTACCTGCCAAATTTCATGATTCTAGGTCAACGAGAAGTACCCTGTAGGTTTCTTGACAGACAGACGGACAGACAGACAGACAGACAGACAGACAACAATGTGATCCTATAAGTGTTCCGTTTTTCCTTTTGAGGTACGGAACCGTAAAAACAATATCGTAATAAATACTATTTTATTTTAAACAAAAATTGAAGTACAAATCAAAATTCACAACTCATTTATTTTAAACTCATTTACCTTTAAGTCAAAAATCTAAAATAATATATAAATTATTATTTATCACACCAAGTAGTGTAGTACCAAGACAAAAAAATTAACAATAAAAAAATTAATACTTAGTAAAATTAATATAAGTATTTAAATAACTTCTAGAATATCTAAATAAGTTATAATAGTAAATAAGCAATATAAATGCATATAAAGTAATAATATTTTGCTGGAAATGTTAATTCACATAACAAAAAGGCACTACAATTAGTAGTAACTTCGTAAATTTTTCGTGACATTTTAATAAGAACATAGAATGTTCGAAAAAGTGAACATTGTAAAATCAGTTGCTTTTTACTAAGCAAAAGAGCGGAGATCAAAAATGTTTACAGTCCATAGCATAAATTCATAATACTATAACTGTATTTAAACAGAAAAGTGAAAAAAAATCTTAATATTATTTTCATAATAATTTATGGCTTATATTCAAATGTCTTTTATAAGGGACATTTTTTTTGAAAGGACATTTATTTAAGGTCACACTTGAACACATACTGCAAATGCTAATATTACTCCATAACCTCTAAATAAGTCGCAAAATGTTATTTGATTTAAATGACTATTAAATAGGACATAGCTTAATGATACTGATAAGTTTTAAGAATGACGCGAGACTAAATGTCATTTAAAAAGGACAGTGGGGCCGATTCTCTTGTACACAATCTCGAAACTAAACTAAATTAACAGGTCTAAATCTAGTGCTATCCTTTTCCGCAAGCAAAATTATGAAAGGGACAGCAATATATTGTGTACTAGAGAATCGGCCCCATTGCCACCGATTCCGTTGTCTTTCTCTAAACTAAATTTAGAGTATCTGCATCCTTTTCTGTTTGACAATGCTAAAAAGGGACAGAACATGAACTTTATATTTAAAGACTAAATTTTAGTGCACGCTACAAATTTAAACAGTAGGCACGCGACTGTGCGCTAAAATCGCGGGTTTTACTATCTAAAAATTAAATTTAAAACTGTCAAACTGCGTCTGTCCTTTTCATATTACATTAGTAAGAAGAGGATGTGAATACTCTAAAATTAGATTGTGCTCAGAATCACTACCAATATCTTTAATTTCCCATTTTGCCAGAATAAACCACACATAACTTATTAGTTTTATGATGTAAGTTTTAGATATTGATATAATAATGCGAGAAAGAATGTCCTTTAAAAAGGACATTTTCGGATTTCAATTTCACACTTTGACATAATAAACTGCACACAAGTCATTTTAGGACGTGACTACATAAGATATTGATATAATAATGCGCGATCAAAAGTCTTTTTGAAATGTGCACTATTTTCGCATGCCACATGCAGTAGTATTTATGGTATAGTAAGCTATTCTAGAACGTTCTAGCGCGGATGGCAGGGTAAAAGCTCAACATAGTTGGCGGGAAACAGCCCGAAAACCCCATGGGGTCCGAGCCCCTGCCACCAGCCCGCGTCGATCTGCTCGATGTGTGTAATGATGTCGCCCGGGTCGAACGTTATCTCGGACTCGTCCGCTAAAAAGGACAATATTTTGTATTTATATATATAAAACGAAAAGGTGACTGACTGACTGACTGATCTATCAACGCACAGCTCAAACTACTGGACGGATCGGGCTGAAATTTGGCATGCAGATAGCTATTATGGTGTAGGCATCCGCTAAGAAAGGATTTTTGAAAATTCAAGGGGGTGAAATAGGGGTTTGTAAATTTGTATAGTCCACGCGGACGAAGTTGCGAGCATATAAGCTAGTTATTAATAGATTATATCATTTGATAGGGCCGAATGGTACCATATATGAATTAATTTGATATCTTATACTGTACGACAGGTTTGTTAAACCCATATACCGTTTATAGATTTCTACACGGCACCGTAACGGAACGCTAAATCGCTTGGCGGCACGGCTTTGCTGGTACGGTGGTACAGTACGCGGCAGAAAGTAATGTACATCAGCCATTCAATGACATTTAGGCTTTGTACAGCATTGTCTCAGTTACTCATACCTATATGACGTTTTATCGGCCTCAACGACAGAGACAATATTCTACAAATCTGCTATCTCCTTCTAGAGGTCGATGTACATTACTTTCTGCTGCGTACTGTAACTATAGCCAAGGCAGATGCATTCATCAGTCCAAACCAGAGGCAAATTAGAAATCATAAAATTTCCAAATTCCTCGCCGGGAATCGAACCCAGGTCCTTTCACTTCCACAAGACCACAGCAGTCACCATTGCGCCAGGGAAGTTGACGATGATGATGATGATGATGAAACATACCTGCTTGGTAATCGTATAGCGCTCGCGCAGTGAGACCGGGATCGTCATCTAGGTCTTCATATATCGTGCCCTCCTCCTCCATACCCTCGGGGGAAACGTCTACAACAAACATACAAAAACAAGTAATTTAAATTTTTCAAAAAGACACTGGCCCCCAAACTAGGCTTCCCTGTGCTATGGGAAGACAGTCTTTATTAATTTTATTAAATTTTAGCCTATTTTTAGGATTTCGTACCTCAAAAGGAAAAACGGAACCCTTATAGGATCACTTTGTTGTCTGTCTGGTTGTCTGTCTGTCTGTCAAGAAACCTACAGGGTACTTCCCGTTGACCTAGAATCATGAAATTGGGCAGGCAGGTAGCTGACATTCGGGGAAAAATCTGAAAACCGTGAATTTGTGGTTACATCACACAAAATAAAAATTGTGGTCATAAACTAATAATTAGTATTTTCAATTTTCGAAGTAAGATAACTACTTATATCAAGTGGGGTATCGTATGAAAGGTCATTACCTATATATTCTAAAACAGATTTTTATTTATATTTATGCATCATAGTTTTTGAATTATCGTACAAAATGACGAAAAAATACGACTGTATTCCGGAACCCTCGTTGCGCGAGCCTGACGCGCACTTGGCCGGTTTTTATTAAATTATTGACTTTGACTTTATGCATGGACCCGGAATACATAAAAAAGAAACTTACCATCAAGCGTAGTAGTGCCATTCTCCTTCTTAAAATTAACATTCTCGATAACCGTATTCTGCCTACTCAACTCCTTTTCCTCAGTATTCTTGCTGTACGGCGACCTCTTGATCGTACTAAACTTATTATCACTATCCTCATCGTCATTCTCATTCGAACTGGAATACGACGCGTCGAACATATCGTTTTCTAGTATATTCTGTTTGATCATAGGCTCGCTTTGCTTTAGATCTAAGTCCCGATAGTTTTCGTTATATTCGGTATAGTTTATCGACGCGAACGAAGTCGGTTCGGTTTCTGTGCTCGGACTTAAGTCTGCCGGATCTATGATAGGTTCGTATTGTATTTGTGATGGACTTTCGAGACTCATTTTTATTTTGTCTATATTTTTTAGGGGACTCGTTTTCCGTTGGTCTATTTGTTCTTCTGGAAGTGACGATTGTTCTTCTGTTTTTGCAGCGTCTGTGAAGCTAGGCGTAGATTCTGTAGGGGGGGTGGTTATTGTGGGGGTTAGTGGGGATTTGATGTGGTTAGGGGAGGTCGGTTGCGATGTGTTCTGCGAGAATGTGTTTATCCTTTGCGCTATGACTGAACTGCGGACTGGTTTTTCTGGTATGGAATTTGATCTGAAAGAAATAACAAACCAATTAGAATACAGTATTATGTTTTAAGTAATTTAATATCACTTGCTTTTTTGCATATTATCCTAACCAGACTAGTATGTTACATACCTATTGATCTGTCCCTGAGCCAGGTTCTGCTGGAACAGGGCTCTGGCGGCGGCCGTGGAGCCCCCTATGAGCTGGCGCGCCTCGCTGGAGCGCTGCCGCCGCAGGACTTCGCTGGCGCTCACCCCACCCTCTGAACTGGGGGGCCTAGAATTACGATAAGGAAATTAGTTTTTTATGGCGCCGTACCTCAAAAGGAAAAAAGAAATTCTTATAGGATCACTTCGTTGTCGAACTGTCAAGACCTGTCAAGGCAATCAGAACCTAGGGTACTTCTCATTGACCTAAAATCATGAAATTTTGCACGTAGCAATTTCTTATAGCACAAAACAGGCAAGAGATTTCACCGGAATTTCAGTCATAATATCAAACGAAACTACTTACTTCTGTTCTGCTTTGGCTCTCTTCGCCGCTTCTAATTCATCTCTTCTTCTCACATCATCTTCCGCTTTCTTCTTTTCCTGAAATCATTGATTAATCAAAAGTGATTTCTAACTTATTATTAACATTGATACAAATAAAAAATATGAACAAAGTGTATCTCTAATCAAGAAAAACTAAGATGCGTGAATGGACGATTTCTTAATATAAGATAAGTTTAGGATAAAGTAAAACTTCTTCATCATCATCATCATGAGCAACCCATCGCCGGCTCACTGCAGAGCACGTGTCTCCTCTCAGAAGGAGAAGGGTTTTGGCCACAGTCTACCATGCTGGCCCAGTGCGGATTGGCAGACCTCACACACCTTTGAGAACATTATATGGCGAACTCTCAGGCATGTAGGTTTCCTCACGATGTTTTCTTTTACCGTTAAAGCGAGTGATAATAATTAATCGCTTAAACACACATAACTTGGAAAAGTTAGAGGTGCGTGACCGGGATCGAACCCCCAACCTCCGTTTAGAAGGTGGACATCCTAACCACTAGGCTATCACTGCTTGATAAGTTACTCTCTAGATATATAACTTTCTACAAAAATCTGGAACTACATACCTCCTCCCTTCGTTTTCTTTCAGCTTCAACCCTTTTCTTTTCTTCTAGTTCTTCCTTCAACCAAAACTGATCTCTTTCTTTGGAGTTAATCTCCTGAACTGAAAAGATTATACAGAGTTTTAAGATTATATAATATTAATATAATCTTAAAATAAGATTATATTTTAACTCACCATATTCAAAATAAATCATTAAAAAAATTCGATAACAGCTGCAATCTTTTTTAGTTTTAATCGGAATCGCTAAATAATTTTGTGTGTATTTTTTTATTATATGAATAATTACAATTTGCAAAACCGTGGGTTTGTTTATTAACGAAGTTTATTTTTAAAAGAATATAATTTGATTTTTTCCTAACGTCGCAGCCAACTTGTTTTATTGCCATCTCTTTCTCTGTACACTACAGTAAATAAATCTATCCTTCTCACATTTTTGCTTCAACGAGAATATACTTAACAACTACCTGGGCGCTGCATATTCCTACTGACTTAAAGCTTACCCTACCTCTACGTAGGCTATTCTTCCTCTTTTTAATTTCCTCCGCGACCTTCCTCGACAGTATCACTTCGTGGCGCTGAGACGACAAATAGTCAGTCATTTCAAAGACAAACACCAACTCTACTGCACTACAGTTCGTAGCTTTGTAGAGAAATGTTTTACATTCTCCATTACCCAGCGATACAAATGTTCGACTAGATGCGGCGCTTCATAGTAAGATGTTCCAACGAACATCAGTGTCCATACTCCTGTCAACCATAATCCGCTTTAGACGCGTCCGTTTGTAAAAATTAAACTTGCGCGCTAACTCTACCCGATACTGACAGAGTAAACTAGAGTGAGGGAACTCTCGGGTGGATACTGAATCGACGATTTATGTCAAATATTAGCTGTGATGACGTGAAATCAAAGAAAAATAGGGCTACCTTAGGGCCAGTAACGTCGAAACTCCAACTCTATCTTTCGGAGTTATGTGCGTTTTAAGCAATTAAATATCTGTTGTAACTGTTTGTAGAAACGTACTGCGTCTAAAGCAGATTACGACCGACAGGAGTGATGCGGACACCGATGTTCGTTGGAACATTTTACTATGAAGCGCCGCATCTAGTGGAACATTTATATCGCTGCCATTAGTACACAATACCACACTTGTGCGGTCAGCGCATTGTTATTCCGCGAATGGTAAACAATACCATGACATAAGTTCGTAACTAATCGTAATGTTGCTTTAGTTGTAGTTGTGCATTCTATAGTAGGTCTACGATCTACGTGAACATCCGTACTTCCATATTTAATAGCATAAGCCCGGGACTTCGTCCGCGTGGACTACACAAATTTCAAGCCCCTATTTTACCCCCTTAGGGGTTAAATTTTCAAAAATCCTTTCTTAGTGGATGTAGACGTCACAATAGCGATCTGCATGCCAAATTTCAACCCCATCTGTCCTGTAGTTTGAGCTGTGCATTGACAAGTTGAAAACATTACTGAATTTGGATTTAATGGCATTGGAGTTTAGATCCACCAAATAATGCAACTCAAAACTACTAAAGATATATCTACAACTTATCTAAGACAAGACAAAGTGACCTTCACACGACACTTCTAGCCAAGATCGTTCTCGTGAGGTCAATATTACCTGGGTTGACCTTCCTATACGCAGTCCCGACGGGCCCGCTCCGTTGCAATTCCTCGGTCCTACTGGTCTTGAAGTTGAATGCGGAGCCAGCCTTCGACAACTTGTCTAAGATGACCTTCTAGTCAAGATCGTCCTCGTGAGGTAGAGGTCAATATTACCTGGGTTAACCACGGGCCCGCTCCGTGGCAAGTCCTCGGTCCTGCTGGTCTTGAAGTTGAATGCGAAGCCAGCCTTCGACAACTTGTCCAAGATGACCTTCTAGTCAAGATCGTCCTCGTGAGGTAGAGGTCAATATTACCTGGGTTAACCTTCCTATACGCAGTACCGACGGGCCCGCTCCGTGGCAATTCCTCGGTCCTACTGGTCTTGAAGTTGAATGCGGAGCCAGCCTTGGACAACTTGTCCAGGATGAGCTTTTCATCAAGGTCATCCTCAGTCCGCGCGTGCATCGTGAGGTGGAAGCCCGTGAACATTTGCGCGACGTGCTTGATGTGATTCGCGCACGTGCCTTTTCGGACTGTTGGAGCACCTTCGCCCTGTAGTGTTTTTTTCTTTATTAATAACAAATAGAGTTCTATAAATTGTTAAGTATGGGTTACCTGGAAGAGATCACTGTTAGTGATAAGGTCGCCCTTTGTTTTTAAGCATTATCCTGTATTTTTTTATTCTTTATGCAATAAAGATGTTTTAAATCCATACTAATATTATAAATGCAAAAGTGTGTCTGTCTGTCCATCTATCTGTCTGTCTGCTAGCCTTTCACGGCCCATCCATTCAACCGACTTCGGCGAAATTTGGTACAGCGGTAGCTTGCATCGCGGGGAAGGACATAGGCTACTTTTTATCCTGGAAATTCAAAGAGTTCCCACGGGATTTTTAATAACCTAAATCCACGCGGACGAAGTCGCGTGCATCGTCTGGTTATAAATAGTTTAAATCGAGACTAGCCTACAATAATACAATGCCTTTTATATAATACAATTTGATGCAGTAGTGAGCGCTATGGTTATAAGTAAGAGTTATTACATTCGAATCCTGGCAATATGCAACTAATTTTTTAAAACTACTAAATGGCTGAAATTTGGAAGGGAGATACATTTTACCCTGGATTAACATATAGGCTACTTTTTATCCCAGAAAATCAACGTGTCCCACGGGATTTTTGACAAACCTACATATATCCATGCGAAGGAAGTCGTGGGAATCAGCTAGTCATAATATGATATTATAAGTCTTCAAATATTTAAACAACATGAACAATCAACAATGCCATATCTCTTATCAGAACATACCTGCCAGTTGATAAGCACATATTTGGATATGCTACCAGTAGGTACATCAACTTTAAGGAAGGCGTACTGTATCTTGCCACTATTGAAGTCATCTATCAACTCTGTGAGACCTCCGTCACCTTTGCTTATGTATTTGAGATCGTTTGTTTGTCCATCGTAGCCAAATAAGGCCCTGAAACAAAAATTATCTAAATATATAAAAGGAAAAGGTGACTGACTGACTCACTGACTGACTCTGACTGACTGACTGACTGACTGACTGATCTATCAACGCACAGCTTAAACTACTGGACGGATTGGGTTGAAATTTATCATGCAGATAGCTATTATGACGTAGGCATTAGCTAAGACAGGATTTTTGAAAATTCAATTCCAAAGGGGGTGAAATATGGGTTTGAAATTTGTGTAGTCCACGCGGACGAAGTCGCGAGCATAAGCTAGTATAAGTATAAAAAATAAAAACAATAATTGCTATATAGTTATTATCATATTTCACACTTTACATTACATTTTCCTGAATCTAAAACAAAGCAGGAAGTTAAACGTCCATATTCCTTGACTAATTTTAAACATAATATTAGTTCATGAAAGCTGTGACAGCCTAGTGGTTAGGACGTCCACCTTCTAATCGGAGGTCGAGGGTTCGATCCCAGGCATGCACCTCCAACTTTTCGGAGTTATGTGCGTTTTAAGTAAATTAAATATCACTTGCTTTAACGGTGAAGAAAAACATCGTGAGGAAACCTGCATGCCTGAGAGTTCTCCATAATATTATTCTCAAAGTTGTGTGACGTCTACCGATCCGCACATGGCCAGTGTGATAGCCTATGGCTAAACCCTTCTCACTCTGAGAGGAGACCCGTGCTCCGTAGAAAGCCGATGATGGGTTGATCATGATGATTATGATTAGTTCATGAGTATTGAGTAAACTAGAACCTTGTACTTCAGATTTTAATTATTAACCTAATGTAATATTTGCATTACTGACAGAGCCTACCCTGAAAATGTTAGATTTAAGAATCTTTCATATATTATATAAAAATTAATACTTTTCTTCTCTGAACTACTATTTTAGCTATTGAGATTCTGAGTAAAATACTTATAATATTATAAATAACCTATAAGTTCAATTTATATGCATATTTGAAAACATAATAATCAGTGCATTACCCCCATAATACGATAATAAAGCCATTTCTATCACAGCATTGATAACTAATTGCAAATAACTGTCTTATTATATTATCTTATTAACAGACAACTATTAATAAATATTACCTATGCAAGTAGCTAAGTATATCACTTGCTTTAACGGTGAAGGAAAACATCGTGAGGAAACCTGCATGCCTGAGAGTACACCATATTGTTCTCAAAGGTGTGTGAAGTCTGCCAATCCGCACTTGGCTAGCGTGGTAGACTATGGCCAAAGCCTTTCTCACTCTGAAAGGAGACCTGTGCTCTGTAGTGAGCCGGTGATGGGTTGATCATGATGATGATGATGATGAAGTAGCTAAGCACTCGCAAGGTCTTCAATGTAAAAGGAATGCCACTTAGCAAGTTATGACTATCAGGCTGAGATCTATAGAGCGCACTTTGACTTAGCTCAGCCTTAAGTTTCAGTTAAAACGAGACAGTTTTATGCCAGCGATATAACGCTGTCTAGTTTTGACAGTGTCTTAAGCCTGAGCAAAGTCAAAATGTGCTCTATAGATCTCACCATCAGATTGCTATAATCTCAAGTATTATATTAAATGAAATGAAAAATGTGTGTATTACTAATCATGTTCAAAAGATATGTATGCTTTTTCATTTTAAGCTCATCCTATAGCGGCTATAGCCTTCTTATCTTTTTTTATCTGATTCTATCCAAATCATTTCAACTGTTTGGTGATCATTATGAGTAAGGCTGCCTATAGTAAATATAGCATACAATTACTGACTTAACGAATTAATGACTAAGTAATTTCATATATTTTAATGTTATTATGCTGCTTGTATATGTAATACATGATCAATAAAGTCAGCAATCATTTATTTTTTTACTTATCATGCAAAATTTTGGAATTTTCTCCTCACATATATTAGCGGGGAGAACAGTAGGATTATTATATTTGTATTGCATACTTATATGCAATACAACTGAAAAAAAAAGTTTTACTGTAAAACATCTAAAAGGATGGTAATAGGAAGAAGGAAGCAAGCTATGATAAGGCAATCATTACTAATCTAATTCGTAATCTTTAATAAAGAGACCCATTGTTACGGAAGCGTTATTTTATCAGTACAATCACATGAATATTGTATCGTAAAAAGTGAGAACTTGACTTTTAGTTTTTACTGCATTACAAGAAAATGCGTGACATAGGCGTAGTGACCGAACATTACTTTAACTAAGTAAATATATTAGTCACGATGCAAGTGAAAGAAGTTATACTGCTGCCACGTAATACAATAACATCTGCGGCTTTAATTAAGGGATGTTTATTTAATTTTAGGAACAAGTAGGTCGTAGGGTCGTACGTACCAATTGGTGTCCGTTTTCTCGTCCAAAACATCCTTCCACGCGGCGACGAGTGCTTCCTTATGCTTTTCTAGATTTATAGCCATTTTTTCATACTTCGTCACAATCTCTGAGGGTTTCTAAATCGACGGAATTCCCAAGAAAATGCAAAATGCCGATTAGCAGCCTGACTCACAACAATCCTTTTTCACAGATAAATTAATAAATAAAATTAAAGTTCATTCAACTGTCAATGACAGCAACCACAGATTAAAAACTGCAACCATAGACATACTGAATCATAGAATCGTATGTGGTTTTTAGGACCAAAACACACTTGCAACTGTCAGAGCATTATATCCACAGCCAACTCTTGGCCAAGTAACCTAACATTGGCTTTGCGATACCAACATTGCCAACTGAATCGCGGCATAGATCAAAATAACAGAATCCGCTAAAAGTAATTTAGTGGCAAAAGAAGAGCGTAGCGTAAACACTGGCTTCACGACTTTTATTATACGCCGCACTATAAGTTGCTGCTGACCCAATATTTATAAAACATATATGTTATTGGTCTGTGTAAAACATGTTCAACAGGGACATGTCACAGGCTGTGCAAGGATATTATCACAGACTACAGTGTATATAATAGTTTGTATTAAGTATGGGTTCCTTAATAATTGTTTAGCAAAACTGCTGAGATATAAGCATGATGATATTGAGTTGTTCGGCAATAGGTAGGCAAAAAAAATGGATTAGGTTAGGTATAGTAAAAAGCAAAGTAGGTTCTCCTACCATGGACCTTAGCCGGGACAGCTCGAGATGGCAAACGGGATATGAGGCGGGTGAACGCCCCGCTCACCCACACGTTACCCGCGCTCGCCCGCACTGGGTTAGTGAGGGGGCTGTACGAGTGTGCGTGGTCCCTCCCCGAGGCCCGATTGGCAACTCGACCTGTCGCGTACACATTTACACCTACCTATCCATTTACACGACTTGAATAATGAGGAACCACTTAAGTAACCTACCCCACCTACCCATTAAATATTAAGGTAAGTACCTACAATATGTCGACTAACGCAACAAAGCTAAGCTATCACGACGCGCGACGCCACCCTATATTTTCTGTAAACAACTAGAAATAAATACACGTAAGTTCCATAGCTTGCGTGCGCAAACTTCCCAGCGTAACGTAGCCTACGAAGCCTTCAGGCGCCTGTAGGTAGATATGTCCACCGTAGAACGTAGTAGATAACTTACGTATAAGTTAGTAACAAACACACTCCCTTCGCGGGCAAACGCGACCGCTGCCATGCCGTGTTTACGATAACATAAACTTATGTTTACGATAACATAAAAATAAACAAAATTATTAAAATATAAACAAGAGTTTAAACAGAAAATGTGGGTGGATGTTAGCGGTAGGGAGAGGCAGAATTATTTATCGGCTGCTAATGGATCATTTATTCCTGGGTAAGTAAAATTCTGCCATTTATAGCAAGCGTTTAGTTACTTACTATTACAATCTAAACCTGGGTGAATTATAAATTTCCATTTTATGTAAACGAACAGCCAAATTCGTAATTTTGTGACTCCCTGTTAGCGTTAGGGAAAGGTCAAAGATATTATAAAACTCCAGAGAGGCAAAGCCCAAAATAGGTACAAATGTTACCTCCCCGATTGCCATCTCGACCTGTCGCGTACTATACATACTACAATTGTAGCAACGTTATATAGACAGACTACATAGATATTTGCGCGGGGTTAATGCACCTTTTGAACCTAGTCACTTTAGCCCGTCTCCAAAGCTGAAATCTTTTCTGAACCGAATTTCAGCAAAATCGGTTTAGCAGTTAGCCATTAAAAGGTAAAATACCGACGGAAAAAGAGACAGACATAGTTCAGTATTTAGACAATAGTATACCTAAATACTTACATACTGATGAGGATTATACCTAATAAAATATCATCGTCATCATCATCATCAACCAATAGACGTCCACTGCTGGACATAGGTCTCTCGTAGGGACTTCCACGCGCCACGGTCTTGCGCCGCCTGAATCCAGCGGCTCCCTGTGACTTGTCTGATGTCGTCCGTCCACCTAGTGGGGGGGTCTTCCAAGCTGCGCCTTCCGGTGCGAGGTCGCCATTCCAGCACCTTGGGACCCCAACTTCTATCGGTTTTCCAAACTATGTGTCCTGCCCATTGCCACTTCAGCTTCGCAACCCATTGAGCTTTGTAGTTCTCCTACGGATCACCACATTTCTGATTTGATCACGTAGAGAAACTCCAAGCATAGCTCTCTCCATCGCCCACTAAGTGACTCTGAGCTTTCTTATGAGGCCCATATAGTTAGCGGCCATGTTTTGGATCCATATCATTAGATAATATAATCTGCACTTCAAATTGCCGACGTATTTGTTTACCTAAATGGAAATTTCTATGTGGCCGAGAGTCGTTAGTCGTGGAAAATATTCGGAAAACTCGCTCTCGGTGGATAGCGTGCGGGAATTTATCATGCGACATGAACAAGACAAATTCTTATGAAACATGCTTTGAATAATCTTTCTGATTTGCTAACGTCGTAGTTCGCTTAGTGGTTCTACAGCGAAGAGATCGTAAGGTTCAAATCCTTAGCAATTACTTAGATACCTCGAGTTATCTATTATTAAGATAATTTACTACCCCTAAATTCCACGAGGGAATAAAAAGAAGTTTAAAATATAGAAAGAGCGCGCAGATTATTTATAAATCCATACTAATACTATAAATGCGAAAGTGTGTGTCTGTCAGTGTATGTCTATCTGTCTGTCTGTCTGCTAGCTTTTCACGACTCATCAGTTTAACCGATTTTGATGAAATTTGGTACAGAGTTAGCTTACATTCCGGGTAAGGACATACGCTACTTTTTATCCCGGAAAATTAAGGAGTTCACACAGGATTTTTAAAAACCTAAATCCACGCGGACGAAGTCACGTACATCGTCTAGTCATAATATAAAGGGATCGTGAATTCAATTTCTGGATCAGCAGTTTTCTATCATTTAAAATACTTAAGTAGGTACCTACTTATTTGGATTTTTGTTTTTCCCATGACTTCATTCCGAATACGGTACAACCATACACGCATCGTGATGATTGATGACCTCAGATTAATCATAAAATCTATCGTGGAATCATTGAAGCGCAACTTTAAAAATTAAAAAAAAATTAGCACAATAGCAAATTGGTTCACAGTATACTTTTTCATTGTTATTGTACCTAACCGGCCTTTGAATTTTTACTGGTATTACAATTCAATATAATAAGTACCTACCCATAGGTATACAAGTAACGACTATGAATTTTATTTTCGGGGGAACACCCAAAAAAGACCGGAAATTGAGCTATTTAGCGTAAATATCCGGTACAAGGGTATGAAGCCTCACAAAACCCTGTCATCATGACTATCCGATCTGACAAACATAACAAATGCTTAGTCAGCCGAATAACCGAATTATGGACCTATGTATAAGTAATAAATTATTCGGTTGTAGGTACAGTGCGCAACAAAAGTGATGAACATCGATCCTTAGAAGGAGATAGCAGATTTGTAGAGCACTGTCTCGGTCGTTGATGGTTGAGACCGACAAAACGTCATATGGGTATGGGTGACATAGACAACGCTCTACAAACCTGAAATGTCATTCTAAAGGCCGATGTTCATCACTTTCGGCCGCGTGCTGTACCGACAACGTAGTCATACACTCAATAGTTGCGAGTCGCGAGTCAAGTTGATAACTTTTCTTCTTGATAACTTTATCCTACATGTTCTTGTATCTCGCTATAGTACCGAGCATTGATGAACCTTAGGCCCAGTACAGCGGTGGATATCTAAGTTGATAATGATGATGATGACGTAAAAATTTAAAATACTTTTACCTAAGTATCTATTTTTGAAAGGTGAAAGCTACAATGTACGGGTCTACAGCTACAATCTAGTCGCGACCAGAGACGCACCGAACAAAAGTAATTCTATCAACAGATAGTGAAACTGAATCGCTCATTGTTCCCACGATCTCGATTCGCTTCGATTATTGTCCAGCCCAGTGTGTGGAATTACATAGGTAGGTACCAATAACATGGCTGGAACTTACATAACACTGTGCTACAGCCTACAGGTAGTCTTTTCTCATTTATACTTAGCTATGATGATCAATAAAAATACAACCGTAGCCGGCAAGAAATATTGTACATCGGCGACACCGGCCTTTAGAAAGACGTTTCGGCTTCGTAGAGCGTTGTCTCTGTCACTCATACCTATGTGACGTTTTGTCGATCTAAACGACAGAGACAACGCTCTACAAAGCCGCTATCTCTTTCTGAAAGTCGATGTTCACTATCTTCTGAAGCGTACTGTATTATTAGTCTCTTTTCTTTTCGGTAGAACCGGTGGGTGGTGATCATCGGTGATACAGTCTACCTAGATGAAAAAATCTTTTCATTTTTATGTATTTACTAAAGCTGCTTTTTAAATGAAAAACAACCTTTAAACAAAAATAAGTAATAACCCATTCCATTCAAAGATTTTTCGGTTTCCTCGAATAGGGAATAACTATTAGGCATCTATTACTTAGTAATACCTACCTAATGTAAAAATATAAGGATATCAAAGATTAATTATTAACACTCGTTTTGTGAAAAACGCTATAAGTACCTACTTACCAAAGAATTTTCAACTATTAATATACTGAATTGTTACTTACTTTCTAAATCCATGGTACTTACCTACTTCATCATCGTTTCATCGGCGCTTTTCGTAAATAGATCGATCGAATTAAACTGTATAAACATTTCTCGACGTGCGTCGAGTCGTTACTATAATTATTCAACTTTTTAATACGTTTGTAGATAAATAATATGTACCTACGTGAAAGAAAAGTACCTACTTAATGATCTAATAAGCAATTGAATTATTCGTAAGTACCTAGTCTGTCGTTGGAACTAGCTTAGGTCCCACTTGAAATCCGATCTTCGCGTGGTCGTCACGTGGCAATTGGCAGTTATAGCTTGGAAACTGGTTGACCGTGACAGACATAACTGTAACAAGACACGATGTAACGTTACTCTTAATCTTTATTTATAGCTGATTTTTCATTCAATTTATAAGTATTATTAAAGCCTGAACTCACATCTGGGCATAGGCATTCAAAAAGAACGAATTAAGTACCGTTTCTTCTAAAGAAGTACGATACGAAATTCCACACTTTTGCCTAAATTACACTAAGAAATCTCATCTTTTTGAAAATCGCATATGTCATCTGCCAAAAGGGGTAGGTATGATGCTAGGTGAAATTGGGTCTAAAACTAAGGAGAGATACAAAATTACAAGGCGAATGCGAACCCGTTGGTCCTTGAAAACGATGCGGTCTCAACATGCTGGAATGGTGACCTTGCAACGGAAAGTGCTGAAAAAGCTGGATGAGCTCACACTAGGTAGGTATAGGAGGAACCGCTATACCTGCACAAGCAGTGGCATGCAGTTCATAGAGGCATAAACGCACTGCTTACCCTCATTGTAATAAATCAATGCTTTCATTTTAACCTGCCGTAAAATAAGTTCATACCTAAATGCATACCCTGGCTTGAACTCCTGTGCACAGTGGCGTGCACAGGAGTCATGGCACAAAAGCAAAGTCAGGAAATCTGTACCGAGACGTACTTAGCAGCGGGGTCTTTTCTGTAGCCTCCATGCCCGGGTTTGACGCGGGGGAAAATGCTTCCCCGATGCTGAATATTTTTAAACCTCGTGTCGGCCTGGCATAGATCCTCGTGGTCTTATTCAGGTGTTGGGTCCAGCAGGGTCTTTACGCTATAGGCACGCTACTTACCATACGCGGGGTGTTGTAGAGTCTGGCAATGGTTTGGCTATCTTCACCTTCAAGCTGTTGCGGGTGTCGAAAGTCGACAAAAATCAATCAATTGGAGAAATTACATTTTATTCGAAAAAATTACGACAATTAAATCGTTTGTCGTGAATTTCTCCACCTACCCATAGTAAGTATACATACTTACCTACCATGGTAAACCGTTTGTAGGTAGGTACGTTAATTTATGTAATGTTGATGCCAAGGTTATGTCGGCAACGTTTAACCCCTGTGACACTGGAAAAAACGTAAAAAATTTAGATTATTATCGTTTGGAAATCAAATAGGTAGGTACTGTCTATATAATATACTACTTAATATAGGTAGTAGGTACTAATATTATAAAGAGGTAAAGTTTGTAAGTTTGTTTGTAGGAAGTAATCTCTGGAACTACTGAATCGATTTTAACAATTCTCCCACCAGTAGAAAGCTACATCATTCCTGAGTGGCATAGGCTATACTTATTTTATTTTCAAAAAAATTAGAGATCCCTACGAAAATTGTAATAAGCTACCCGTGCGAAGCCGGAGCGAGTAGCTAGTATAGGTATAAATAGATAAGTTTGTAGTTATGATTCTGTGCCAGGTGGGTTATATTATATTTTTGTGGGGAACTTTTGAAATTGTATTAAGCAAAACAGGATCCCTAACCTAACATAACAACTAGGTAGGTACCTACTTATCTACAATCAAAATATTGATTAGAATAGAGTATTGATAAAATGATTTTATCATTAATTGGAGGTATTTTCACTGTCACTAAGAACCAACTTTCGGAACTAGAAGGTAACCCGTAGCATGCCCGTAGCCTTCCGCGGCCTATTATCAAGAAGGCAATCTCTACAATCATTAGGTTATCACAGGTTCGACGTAGCAAGGCCGCAATCGTTTCGTTCCTAGCACTAACGGCGCTATCTACACACTCAACCCATAAAATAATGGTTATGTCCAATTGAACCTTCACTCATTACAGTACCTACGCGGCAGAAAATAACGTAGATCGACCTTTAGAAGGAGACTAGCTAATGCCCGGGGCTTCGCCCGCTCGGATTTAGGCTTTTAAAAATCCAGTGGAAACTTTTGTTTTTCAAGAATAAAAAGTAGCATATCCGTAGTAGGTAGCTCACCCCAGGTAGCAGAATGCAAGATAACTCAGTACCTAATTTTGAAAATTAATTATATAGATGATTCTTAAAAATCCCGTGGAATCACCACGATTTAGGAATGCAATTCCTTACAGCATCAGGACTGAGGAGTTGGGTCCTCGAGTTTAAAAAGTATTTTACTTGGCAGGTACCTCCAATATCTATTTAATATTTGTAACTGACAGTTTAAAAATCCTATCAGTTTTGGTGTTCAGGTCCCGTACAGCATCAGGATTGAGGAGTTGGAATCAATTTTTTTTTGTGGGACAATGTTGCAAAGTTTCTCTATCGATATCGATCGATAAAAAATTACGCAAATCGTTTCAAAAAATCTCGGAGATTTCGGTTCCCGGAACTCCAGCTCCTTATTTGAAAGTCAGTTAAAAAAACCTATGTTACTTCTTGGTTGATTCTTTATCTGTGAAAGTTCCGTCAAAATAGGTTCAGTCGTTACGAAGATAAGCCCGTTCAAACAGACAGACAGACAAAAATTTTAAAAGCGTGTGATTCAGTTATGTTACAGTGTAGTTCTTTCGAAATTACAGACAGACACTTCAATTTTATTTATTAGTATAGAGTATAGATGAAGACTACTTGACTATGAACTAGATACTTAAGGTAGATACCCATCTGGAAATAACACTTCATCATCATTCACACTGTGACATTCATTTCATTGGATAATGATACCATGTAGGCTGGTCATATAACTCTATGATGATGAAGATACCTACTCAGGAATCACTTTAAATATACCTTTTTTAATAAACTTTCCTTATTATAAATATAACTTGTAATTAGGATACTTACCTACCTAATATAATTGTTAGATATTATCTAGATACAGAATTAAGTATTGTTTCTGTTATACTAGTATTTGTTAAAAGAAGCTTATGCTCCCGACTTTGTCCGCGTGGACTACAAATTTCAAACCCCTATATCACCCCCTCAGGGTTTGAATTTTCGAAATCCTTTCTTAGCGGATGTTTACGCCATAATAACTATCTGCATGCCAAACAACCCGATCCGTCCAGTAGTTTGAGCTGTGCGTTGAAAGTCAGTCACCTTTTCCTTTTATATAAATAGATTAGGTCATAGGTGGTGCCCGCGACTTCGTTTGCTTGGATTAAGGTTTTCAAAAATCCCGTGGGAACTCTTTGCTTTTTAAAGTTAAAAAGTTGCCTATGCCACTTTTCGGGACGCAAGCTACCATCTGCTAAGCGGATGGTTTTTCGGGATAAAACGTAACCAATGTAGCTCTGTACCAAATTTCATCAAAATCTGTTAAACTGTTGGGCCATGAAAGCTAGCAGACAGACGGACAGACACACTTTCGCATCTATAATAATAGTATGGATTAACTAATCCGCCCAACTTTACTCTGATAAAATCTAATTTACCTACCTAACTATATGTATATAGGTACATAATAAACCTACCTATAGATATGTTACTTCTAGATATAATAGCTTTCTAATGGTGAAAGAATTATTAAAATCAGTTCAGTAGTTTCAGAGTTTATCAATTACAAACAAAGAAACAAATCTTTCCTCATTATAATATTATGTACTTATTAGTAAGTAAGTACCTAATAGTAAGTATACGAGTAGATAACAATATTGTAGTATTTATTGAAATGTACACTAGTAGGATAAAATATGTGCTAATTTAAATATTACGGATGACTATTTATTTATTAAGGGCGCGTGGGGCGGACTAACTCAGGAATAAATAAATTAACGCCTGTTATAAAATAAATCAGTTCCTGCAATACGCAACGCGGCATATTGCCACTTATTGCATCGTAGACGTAGTGAAAGAAGGAAGTTCCTGAAATACACTTAAATATTATAGAAAAGTGACTATTATCTCAGGGACAATTTAACTAGTTTTATTTTACACATATCTCTTAACTAAACTAAATGGGCAGGTCGAAATCTAGTGCTATCCTTTTCCGCAGGTAGCATTATGAAAGGGATAGCATACATTATTTAGACCTGTCACCTGTCACTTTAGAGATTGTGTACAACAGAATCAGCCACAATAATTCAATCTAGCTACATCTAACTAAACTATATAGAAAAGTTGTTACTACCGATTAACGCCCGTTTAATAGAAAACTAAGGAATTAATTCGAAAACTATATAACGGCAAGTCGCGCCGTACGTTCGGTTCCTGGCACATCCGTCGTTGCCTTACTTTGAATATACTCATATATACTTTACGTCTATCATCTAAAAGTCCCATTGTCACGATGCGTTTTGAAAATATGCATAGTTAGTTTTTAAAAATATAGGATCGAAAGTAGCTTAAATATAATTTCAGTATTAAAAATAAGTAGGTAAGTAAGATAATTTTCAATCATTCACTTTAGCCGTATAGTTAGGATTTTAGCTAAAACTGACTATTCAGTTGTAGCTAAAATCCCAACTTGAAAGCTGTAAGAAGAAAATATGATTTGACTTCAGTGTTTGAACTGTTTGAATAAACAGTTCAAACAAACTTCTTTTTAAAAATAGCTTTTTATTTCAGTTCCATTGTTCCTTAAAACGCTTAGTCTGCGGGAGTCCTTAGAACCTCCTCACCTACATTTAAAATAGGCTAAATACAAAATAGAACGCGTATTCGTGGTCTACCCTCGTTTGTCAGTTTACTAACTTTTAAATATCAGAAGTTTAATGCAAAATAATTATTTTATTTGCCTTGTAAAATAGCTTTGTTTTGGCTTAGCATTTACCTACTTCTTACTTACCTACCTAAGTAGATACCTACTTACTTCATAATGACCCAAAAGAGTCTTGGTGTCTGACATCAGAAGTTGGCACTTATGCCAATCTAGTTACGGTACTTTGGGATGCTTGCATGTCTATCCACGCAGGTTCCTCTATTCAGCCGTTTTCATATTAACCTTTGAATGTTCTTCTTATATTACTTACATTCGTTAATCCTTTCCCATCCAGTCCAAGTACTATCCAAGTTTCGAGAAACAGATTACAAAATTCTCCTTCGTCCACGAGGACTTCACAAGTTTCAAACCCCTATTTTATTTTTATTTAAATTTTCAAAACCCTTTCTTAACGGATGTCTACGTCATAATAGCTATCTGCATGCCAAACAACTCGATTCATCCAGTAGTTTGAGCGGTGCGTTAATAGATCAGTCAATCACTCAGTCAGTCAGTCAGCTTTTCCTTTTATATATTTAGACTTGCCTTACAGTGAGTTAGATATTAGAATTTAGGCATAACATTTAGCAAAGTTTAAAGTGGTTCACGTTAATTTCGGCCCGTGTCCCATTTTCCATCAATCAATTCCGCAGGCCTTGGCCAAAGCTCGCGTGTTTCTTGCCCCTTACATGCATAGCTACAATACAAACAATTGTATACGAATCTGACATTGAACCATATAAAAGCTTACAATCAAATTACATGAAAATTTAAATTTCGTTTTATTTTTGTCGAGAAACGATAAAAAAGCTTAATAAGTATTTTTTGTTGGATAGGTAAACCTCTCTACAGTCTACAGCTCGAAAATTGTGATTATCGTACTACTACAGTCAATTTTCTGATTGACTCTCTGAATTTTTGGTAGGTATTTATGCTACATCAAGCAAATAGGTGCGAGTAGCTTTTACGGTGAAGAAAAACATTATGAGGACGCCTGTACGCCTAAGGGTTCTCCATAATGGTCTCAAAGTTGTATGAAGTCTAACAGCATGCTGAACTATGGCTTAAACACTGTAGTGAGCCGGCGATGTGTTCAGCTTCAGATGATCAATAATAATGATGTTACAACCGTGCATTTTGACGACCTCCCTGGCGCAGTGGTGAGCGCTGTGGTCTTAATAGTGGGAGGTCCCGGGTTCGATTCCTGGCAGGGGTTTGGAATTTTATAATTTCTAAATTTCTGGTCTAGTCTGGTGGGAGGCTTCGGCCGTGGCTAGTTACCACCCTACCGGCAAAGCCGTGCCGCCAAGCGATTTAGCGTTCCAGTACGATGCCGTGTAGAAACCAAAGGGGTATGTATGGGTTTAATAAAAACTGCCATACCCCTTCCAGGTTAGCCCGCTATCATCTTAGACCGCATCATCATTTACTTTTTGTAGAATTTTGGATTGTACTTAATTAGCTGTCAAACTAGACTATCCGAATAAGCCCAAACACCTCTGGATACCAAAGTTTCAAATGAAAAGTCGCATCGTATAGCTTTTTAAAAGAAAAAATATCGTATCCTAAGTAAGTATATGTTGTTAACTAAATCTTTTTGATGTTTCATAACTGTTCAAAACATCTGCGGCTGTTTTACCCTAATAGCTAAACAAGAACAAACTTCGCGATGGTTGCCAACCGTCACGATTTTTTTTTACTTTTTCGTACGTTCCTACTCTATTAGTAAGATTTATATTTACTTATTCTACTTTTCACCTTAATGGCAGTGGTCTACCAGCCACAAAAAAGGATTAACTGAAAATATTCTAAAAGTGCAAACACACAGAAGGTAAAGTACGCGGCCAAAAGTGATGAACATCGATCTTTAGAAGGAGACAGCAGATTTGTAGAGCACTGTCTCGGTCGTATAGACCGACACAGCGTCATATGGGTATGAGTGACAGAGACAACGCTCTACAAAGATGAAAGATGAATAATCCTGAGATATAGGCTTAAAGTTGCTATAGTATATACTGAGAACCGATTAATTCACCAACGTAAAAAAGTCTTATCCAAGCGTAAATTTGATGTATTGGCAGGCTTTCAATACAAAAACTGTCATCACGCCAAATTTATACCTCGGTTAAACGTCACTCTTAGTTGTTCCAAAAATCGATATTTTTCAAAAAAAAAAATAAGGGATACATTTGAGGTGCCAACCCTTATTATAAGTATAACAGACATTTCCTACCGTGAGAGTTTGGACTGGTTTGATTTCCTCATTTCGTCTCTGAGAGTGGAGGAACAATGGGCCCTTTCGTAATGCCTCTCTTACTTTCCTTACTTTCTGTGATACATGCCTTCAGTTCTTATGATCGGCAATGTTTGCTTCATAATGGAAGATGTAAGTAATATTTATTCATATATTTTCTATAATATTATATAGATATTTCTATTTTTTCAGTAAGTAGATGATTATTATTATGGAATTTTCAATTTCTAAAAAAAAAAATTATAAATATGTTCAAAGAAGTATAAGTGATCCTCAAAATATAACAGAAAAGGGACGCATGACTTTAGAAAATATGAGGCCATCCATGCGAGGGAGATTACGGTCGTATTTTTTCGACATTTTGCAGGATAAATTTTTGAATTATTCAAAAACTATGATACATAAAAATAAATAAAAATCTGTTTAAGAATGCACAGGTGAAGACCTTTCATATGATATCCCACTTGATATAGTTATCTTACTTAGAAAATTGAAAATACTAGTTATTAGTTTATGACCACAATTTAATTTTTCTTGTGTGATGTAACCACAATAATTCACGGTTTTCAGATTTTTCCCCAAATGTCAGCTATAAGATCTACCTACCTGCCAAATTTCATGATTTTAGGTCAACGGGAAGTACCCCGTAGGTTTCTTGACAGACAGACAGACAGACAACAAATTGATCCTATAAGGGTTCCGTTTTTCCTTTTGAGCACAGCACGTACAGCAGTAGGTACTACTTAATTATGCGTAAAAACATATCTGGATACCCCCCCATACAAAAATTTGGTAAAAGGTTATGAGGACCGAAATTATAGAAATATTTTTTCTCTAAGATTTTTGATCTCGATTTGGGTTTTCAGGTGTAGCCGTTTGTCCACGTGATATGCATCCTTACCACACGCGCTGTGACGGTCGAACCTTATCACAACGTACTTGCAGTTCGCGTTTACAATACATCATAGGTAATGTCCGCGACAGGACACACCGGCGCGACGTAAAACGTTACAGTAGCGACAGCAACGCGACAGTAGTAGCAATTCGATAGTTCATCTGCTGTCTCTCTTCTTCTTCTTCTTATTTTGCTTTGTGTCTCTCTCTAGCCGGATGTTTGACAGCAATGATCGCGAGATTTACTGTCGTAAGCCGCGGGTTAGCGCGGGGAGTTGTGCGAGTGTGCGGGGCGTTCCCTCCCCGATTTCCATTTCGACCTGTCGCGTACTATAGGTATGCAGCTGCGTATCCAATATGAGATCTCAGCTCTATGCATTTGAAACTATGTACTATATACATAGAGTAGAACCTGCGAGCCTATCGAGGTGAAAAGAAACCATCACCACATACCTACCCAGCCATTATGAGGTGGGTAGGTACCTACTTGTATAGGTTACATCACGGAACAGAGTGGGTTACATTATAGTTGGCTGAACAAAGGATTTTTTACATTGTACCTACCTACCCAAAGTTGATAAACGAAAGATAAATTTAGAGCCTCAATAGCTCAACGGTTAGAGGAGCGGACTGAAATCTGAAAGTTCGCCGGTTCAAACCCCACGCGTTGCACTATTGTCGTACCTACTCCTAGCACAAGCTAGCGCTTAGTTGGAGGGGAAAGGGAATATTAGTTATCATTGGCTAATATTCTTTAAAAAACTAGGTTTTCAGTTTCAGTTTAGGTACGTAATAAATAAAATAAAAATAAAGATATTTTTTATTCAATCAAACTTTCACAAGTATTTTTGAATCGTCAGCTGCATCTACCACTGGTTCGGAATGCCTGTCCTACCGAGAAGATCTAATCTGATCTGACGTAAATCTACAATCTACATCTACTATACCTACTTAAAACTAATGTCTACATAAACGATATGTACCTAAGTATAACTAGGTACCAACATTAAATTCACAAACAATAATCTGATAATAACCTTGACCCTGAATGAACCCTATAAACTGAAACCCTATAAAGCTTATGTGTTAACTGTAACTTTATCCGTTAATAATTCATTAAGTATAATATATAATCGAGTCAACCGGGGACCCGAGACCTGGCAGCTACCTTGGCCAAAGAATTAGTTTGGCCATCCAAAGGGGTAATGCTGCCAGCATCTTGGGTACAATGCCTCGCAGCGGTGGTCTCGATGAGGTTTTAGATTTAAGTTTATTAATAGTTTATTTGTTATCCATAGGTCATTATATTATATATTAAAATAAAGGAGAAACCAAATTAAAAAAAAAATTAAGTAGGTATAATGTTTTAGTTTTTATAGTATATCCTAGAGCTTTCAAAAGATCGCTGCTAAATACCTATACCTACTTACCTACTTATAGGTTTTCACTCAAAACATACCTACATAATTTCAATATGTACCTAATGCAAAATGTAGACACATATATTTTAGTTTATACTTTCTTATATGGAGGGCAGGGCATTCCAAATTCCGAACCAATATGGTTAATTTACTTCACGGTTTATAAACATTTTGTAAAAGCTTATTTTAATAAAAAAATATTTTTCTTATCCTTCCCTCTATCCAGGCTACACTTGCGGCTGGTCTCGTTGCGACTGTGATGGAAATTTACTTTTGGATGACCAAAATGGTTATTGCGTGACTTATGCCGAGTGTCCAGAATTTGCAACGAAGCCGTCTCGACGGAAAAATCGCCGGGGCACTGAGAAAAGGAAAGGTGGCCCGAGGAAACACCGCAAGTCTAAGAGAGTAGAGATACGAGAGGAAACTGAGCCTTTTAATGATAAATAGACCAGAAGTAGTTATAGATTAGGTTCGTATAGAGATTTGCGAGTGCTAAGAAAATTTGTAAAAGTTAAATAAAATTTCATTCCGAAAATTTCAGATTTCTTATTACACATCCCGGCCTTGTGGGCCTGTACCCCCTACCTACATATTTGTCTTATTTAGTTAAGATAGACCAGTTGAGATTTAAAATAGCATATATGTAGATAGATTTCAATATGTGACTTCGGAGTTATTGTATCCAAAGAAGGTATGGAGATGTTAAATCACAACGCATTTACTTAGGCTAAACTTGAAAGTTCTAAGGCTTCAGATTAGAATTTAGTTAAACTAAATAACATTTTGTTTACTTAGTAAACAGCTATACCTATACGTTTAATTTTTCCATGATTTCTCTGAAAAAATAAGCATGTTATTAAAGATTTTCCTGTTTACTTAATGTTACAAAAGCGTACCATCATGTCCATTGTAATCAATGAATCGGTGCGATGAAGACGATGAAAATGGTTCTTGTGTTCTGTTTCTATATACGGTTTACGAATGCCGTGTATTATGCTACAATCGGAAAACCAGGGTGCATAATGTTTAATCATACTTGTGAGTAACTGTTTTATTTATCTACACCTACTACTTTACACAATCTAAACTACCTAGCTCTAGCTACTACATCGGACACCCTCTACTCCAGATAAAATCAAACGAGTAGCAGGGCGTACAGGAAGTCCCTTCACGCGATTTGTTTCCAGCAATGGACGGCCGTTGAAGGAATTTTCGAAATGTGACGAAAATAGCATCGTCAAAAATTTTCATTCTTTATCACGATTTTCCCTTTTCACTTTGGAGGTTTACTAAAAAGCGCATACAGACAGACAGGTTGACAATTTTTTTTTTTAAAATACCGTTTTCAAAACATTCACAGTTAATATAATTAATGTATAAAACGGGTACATACCACAATTAATTTTTGTTTTTATTTGTCGATATTTCAACCCAATTGCACGGGTCGTGGTCACGACGGGACCCGTTTTATACATTAAAATATGTCGTTAAACCACCAAATAAAATCATTAATTCATTGTTAACTTTTTTGATGTACCTACCTACCTACTTAGTGCTTTTGTACAGTGTACTTAGTTACATATTATATTTGATCCAGTTAGGACAATTTTATTATACTCGTAAGTAGATATAGTAGGTATTGATACCTGTATTAATTTTCACCAGGCGTTGATGAATGCCCAGAGAATATGCACAGAGTGAACAGCGAATGTCGTCCGACACCGTCGCAAAGGACGTGCGACGAACCTGTCGCGACGTCCATGGGCGTCATTTGCCAGTGGTCGCGTTGCGACTGCGACTTTCCGTTTGTTCTACATTTACCTTCTGGATATTGTTTCGCTTATGAGGACTGCCCATAATTTGTAAACTAGGTAGTTGATGATAATAATTAAAATTTAATTTATTGAACTTGATTTTATTAATGCTTCTTTCCACTTCTACGCACATGCAAACTGTGGGGTCAACTCCCATTGGCGGTGTTCCCACTAGATTACGACATGGGGTTATTCAAGGGGCGGACCAGCAAATTCCTGAAAGGCTGGCTGTGGCTACGCATCGGCAGTTCCTCTGGTGCTGCAAAATGTTCATGAGCGGCGGCAATCGCTTAACATCCAGGTGACCCGACCCGATCTCTATTTAAAAAAACCTAATTTTAATTAGCTAAAAACAAATTTTTACTTTACTTCTTATATTTTAAAACACTTGATAGGTTAATAAATATAAATATCGATCACTAAAATATCTATAAAAAAAAATTCTATGATAGTATTGTGTTTTAAGGTAGAGTAGCTTATGCTCGCGACTTCGTCCGCGTGGACTACACAAATTTCAAACCCCTATTTCACCCCCTTAGGGGTTGATTTTTTTAAATCCTTTTTAGCGGATGTTTACGTTATAATTATAGTTATCTGCATGCCAAACAGCCCGATCCGTCCAGTAGTTTGAGCTGTGCGTTGATAGATCAGTCAGTCAGTCACCTTTTCCTTTTATATATTTAGATTAGTTTTCTATTACATTACATAACCATCTTCATCAGCTGATACCTAAATCTAATAAGTATAACGTATTTCCTGAGATTGCTGTTTGCTTTATCGAATATCATTTCCTCTGGCCCGTGATAAGAAATGAACTTTTGATGTTATCAAAACGTTGTGGATGAAATTGAAAACGTGTGATCTTTTCGGTTTAACGGTTTTATCGACAACTCTTTTACGAAATAGAAATATTCTTGCGATTTATAATCTAGATTCCGAGTCATATGGGGGTTTTAGGTGATAGGTTCATGAATATCTAAAAAATGTGACTGACGGTTCAACGTGGTCTCCGACTCCGAGTCATCCATCTCATCATCATCCGTCAGATAGTAGAAACCGATTTAGGGCGTGCCACAACTTTAGCCGGACGACATCAGACGATTCGCAGGGAGCCGCTGGATTTAGGCTGCGCAAGACCGTGGCGTGTGGAAGTCCCTACAAGTGACCTATGTCCAGCAGTTGACGTCTATCGGTTATTGATGATGATGATGATGACAACTTAAGACCTATTATCGTCCTCAAAATAATCTAAATTCAGATAACCATCAGGAATAGAACCTTTTATATTTAATTGGCATTGAAAACATATTGTGTCAGCAGGTAGACATAGTAGATCAGTGGAGGGACCGTGGGTCCCTCCACTGACTGAAACCCTTGACCCAGACTGTGTAGAGCGGATAGTCGATGTTCTTTTTCCCAGGGCCCAGAATAGCTCTTCTACTACCATGGAACTGCTAGAAGTCTGGTCAGAAGAACTAAACGTCTCGAAAGAGGAGCTGAAACGAGCGATTAGGCGTCTAGCAGCTGGTAATACTGCACCAGGCCCAGATGGCATACCAGGGCGTGCTTGGGTTTTAGCCCTAGAGGTTTTAGGATACAGGTTGAGACAACTGTTCAACAGCTGTCTTCGTTCGGGCATTTTTCCAACCGGCTGGAAACAAGCACGGTTAGTTCTCCTTAAAAAGGAAGGCAGACCTGCGGATTCTCCATCAGCTTACCGACCCATATGTCTCTTGGACGAAGTAGGCAAGTTGTTCGAGCGAATAATATCTGCCCGCCTCAGTGACCATCTGTCCCGTGTGGGCCCCGACTTATCTGAAAGTCAGTTTGGCTTCCGACAGGGGCGTTCAACAGTAGATGCAATCCTTCGTGTTCGCGATTCTTCTGAACGGGCTGTCCGGGGGGGTGGAGTGGCGTTAGCGGTGAGCTTAGACATTGTGAACGCCTTCAACTCCCTCCCTTGGACCTCTATAAGGGATGCTCTTACCTACTGCAATGTACCTCCATACCTGCGCAACATAGTAGGGGCGTATCTAAGCGACAGATCAATTATTTATACAGGGCGGGATGGTCTCACGCACAGGAGAGAAGTAAACTGCGGTGTTCCACAGGGCTCCGTATTAGGGCCTCTCCTGTGGAACCTGGCTTACGACGCAGTTCTTCGTGTTACTGTCCCGTCTGGTATAACTATAGTCTGCTACGCCGATGATACCATGGTGCTAGCCGAAGGCGACACATTTGAGGGGGCATTAAGGCTTGCAGAGGCCGGGGTGGCCTGCGTAGTGGGTAAAATCCACGAACTCGGACTTAAAGTAGCGCCTCATAAAACAGAGGCACTATGGTTCCACGGGCTACCCAGGCGTCTGGAACCACCCAGTTCGTTGATTCGCGTGGGTGACGTAGATGTCCAGGTAGGAAAATACTTAAAATATTTGGGTCTTACCTTGGACGGCAGATGGGGATTTGAAGAACATTTTGAGCGCCTTGTCCCCAGAATCCAAAAAGTAGTTGGTGCAATGCACGGTCTGCTGCCTAATCTCGGGGGGCCACGAGAAGGGGTTCGTCGACTTTACGCCGGGGTAGTACGATCAATAGCTCTCTACGGGGCGCCTGTATGGTCGCAAAGGCTTTCAGGTGTCCAGCGTCTCAGGAAGAAGCTAAATAGCGTACAGCGCAAGATAGCTATAAGGGTTGCACGTGGATATCGCACCATATCCTTCGAGGCGGCTACTATTCTGGCTCGTTTTCCGCCTCTGGATATATTGGCGGACATGGATGCGAGACTGTATACCCAGACCCGCGCAGTTTGCGAAAGGAGTGCAGGCGGGTTAAATACCGGAATTCTGCGACGGCAAGCGCACCGGCAAGCATTAGTAAATTGGCGCAAGCGTTTGGACGAGGAGAGAAACGCACGCCAACGCATTGTCGGTGCCATTCTACCAAACTTCGAAGCCTGGCTGGGGAGAAAACATGGCAGCGTAACCTTCAGACTGACGCAGGTACTTACCGGACATGGTTGTTTCGGTGAGTACCTGTGTCGGATCGGTCGCGAGATGACCCCGCGATGTCACCACTGTGAAGAGGACAGGGACTCCGCGCAGCACACGCTTGAAGAGTGCCCTACCTGGGAGTCCGAGCGGTGCACCCTGGTCGGCTGCATAGGGAGAGACTTGTCACCACCGGCTGTCATAGCGGCAATGCTGGAGGACAATGAAGCATGGCGGGCAGTGGTCTCCTTCTGTGAAACAGTAATGTTCAAGAAGGAGGCCGCCGAGCGGGTTCGCGAGCGAGCTGATCCTGCTCGAAGGCGGAGACATCAGGGCGGCATTGATCAACGTCCTGATCAGTCTAACCAATAGTCCCAGGCGCTAGGACTTCGAGGTCGCGACTAGCTGCACTTTCGCCAGGATGTGTCCAACGGGCGTCGCGCGAGGGAGGCACCGGCGTACGTTCTTTAGAGTTCCCGGAGCCTCTCAATAACGCGCGGAGGAGGGCCACCGAGGGGGTTTTAGTGGGTAGGAATCCCACATAACCCGATTGGGTATCTTTAGAAGATTTCCCCCTCGAAAAAAAAAAAAAAAAAAAAAAAAAAAGGTAGACATAGTAGATAGGTACCTACCTATGCTGATAATGTTCTCCCGCCTGAATTTCGCCCACGATGGTGGTGGCCATGATGGTGATGGTGGTGGTGGATGGTGGCGTCTCCGCGGGAGATATTGCAAACACTCTCTATTACTCTCAACTCATAGTCCGATGGGACGGCAATCTGACAAGTCCGGAGGGAGATCTGCCGCAGGACGGCTTTACGTAGCTACTCTCTAAATGCATCGCCAACTTCCTGCTCAGAGTTTCTGGATGGAAAACCCAATACATAACTATTTTTGACCCGATCCGGGTATCGAACCCGTGACCCAGTCATCCGAAGCTTAACTTGCTAACCACAAGACAAACGAGGCTGTCTAAAAATAATTAATTCCTAGCTAGATGCTAGATTCTCTTGACAATTCAAGAAGCACTTGTATCAGTTTATTTGAATAAAAGCTTTTCTATTTCTGTGCTTACCTACTATGCAACAGGTCGAGATGGCAATCGGGGAGGGAACACCCTGCACAGCCCCCGCGCTAAGCCAGTGCGGGCGAGCGCGGGTGACTGGTGAGCGGGGCATCCCCCGCCTCATACCCTGATTGCTATCTCAACCTGTCAACTACAAGTTACAATAAACTTGGTTCCAGATACACAGGACATTGCCCGCTACTGAAGTTTCGCTACGGAAAATGCTACGGTGACAACACGCGACAGATTCTCAAGGAAATCCGCTCTAAAGGATTGTTCAAGTAAGATAGTCTGATTTTTTTAAAAGAAAGTAGGTACTTGATGGACGGACAACATTGTTTTCTCAGAGTAGATTAAGTACCTACTATCAATCGTTTTACAAAATCCAGGTATAAACATGATACCGAAGAGCTACGGCCTCTACGAGCCGTAGAGCTATTGTAGCATAAAGTGGCAGCAAATCGTCAATCATAATCGAGTAGGTATACTTAGGTATATTTTGTACGATAGACCTTGTAACCTAGATTCTATGGTACAAGTAGGTACTTGCTGTTATTTGTACCTATCTATAAACTTGGAAAGTAAAACATCAAAGAGTAATTAATACCTATTAGGTATCAAAATCGTTAGAGCCGAGAGTAGGTAAATAAAATATATAAATCTGTTCCGGCTGTACTCACGTGTTTAGTCGACGAGAGTCCGTTCGCGCACGCGCCGCGGTTTTGACTGCGGTCCGTGCGTGCCGCTAGAGCCCGTTGTGAGGGTGGGTGGCGAATGGACTCCCTTGAAAAAGGACCCCAGGTGGGTTCGAAACTAGTCGGGCTTACGTCGACTAAGCACGTGAGTACAGCCGGAACAGATATTATTTAGAATGGAAATCGCTAAATCGCGTAGTTTAAACGCTAAAATATATAAAGTTTAAGATTCAATTAACTAATTGTACATTTTAGTACATTCAGTCAGTGTAGGCATCGATGTAGTGTAAGTAATTTCTTAAAATAGAGTTCCGTACCAAAATGGGGAAAAAGGAACCCTTACGCTGCGATTCTGTGTGCCCGTCTGTCATACCTAGCTTATATAATAAATATAGCTTATGTTGTTTCTTGATAGCCTTGACATAGATAGTGGCACATATTATAAGTTGTCCTACATGAAATAAAGATACCTGCAGTACGCGACAGGTCGAGATTGCAATCGCGGTGGGAACTGGGGTATGTGGGGTATCCCCCCGACTCATACCTCGATTGCCATCCCGATCTGTAGCGTACTATAACCTATGTTTTTTTTAATTTCATGAAGTAAAATAAGCATTAATTTCCAGCAAGCCACTGAAGTATAGGCCAGGAGACAACTACGAGATCGACAACATGCCGCGCCGCAACGCCCCCATGCACGACGTGTACGACGGCACCAGGCACAGGCAACCGGCTTACATGACCGGCTACACTGGATATGTACCTGGCATGAATTTCACGTAAATATATCATTGCACTAATGGTTAGGACGTCGGCCTTCTTTTCGGGAGGTCGAGGGTTCGATTCTGGGCCTTTAACTTATTTGTGCGCTTTAAGCAATTAAACACCACTTGACCACTTGCTTTAATGGTGAAGGAAAACATCATGAGGAAGCCTGAGTTCTCCATAATGTTCGCAAAGGTGTGTGAAGTCTGTCAATCTGCACTGGGCCAGCGTGGCGGCCTATACGAATAGGAGGCGAACGTCTTAACCACTAGGCTATAACGGCTCGTTAACTCCTATTAAGAAAGCTAAAATGACTTGCTTTTTCAACAGTTACGGCAAATCATACGGACGAGCAGCAGATGACTGCATGGCGGACTTCACAGCGAACCAAAGGGAATTACAACGCAAAGCAGACTTCAATCGCAGCTTCGTGAGATCTCGGAGCGCGCCGAAGATGGAAACTGTGCACTCCAGGGACGAGATCCGACGAGATTTGAGCAGATTTAGAGAGATCAACAAATACAAAGGTGAGATCATTATGGTAATGTTTGGAAGCCTTGAATGTCGGGGAAGTAGGGATAAGCGATTTTTAAAGCTCTTGGAATACTTCGATATCATTAGTGCATAGGTACCGCTCTGGCGCGCTCGGATTGGTCGTAAGGGTGGCTCCGACAGAATAGAATGAGAACAAAATTCACAGATAGAATGAAAAAAAGAAGATAAATTCTTCAAATAGAATGGATACATTCATTTTCCAACACAAGGCAAGAGCGAATAGGCATCTTCTAGGCAAGCGCGCTCCAACCTAGACCTAATCATTGCTCTGTTTCTCAGGCATGATTGACGTCAAGCGCAAGTCTGTATCTCACAGTTAAAAAAATATCACAATATTTTAAAATTTAAACTATGATACAACGAAATTAATACAGTTCTTGCAATTCACGTCGTATCGGTATTAGTAAGGTACACTGAATGTGTGCGTTTGCGAGCGCTTACTCGCGACTGATTGGTTGGACATGCACGCACACTTACGCAATGCCCGTGTATCCGACGTAACCACAAGTAAAGTCCACTCGCCTTCGTGAATTGCAAGAACTGTACCTACTTTGGTCTTTGTAATCCCTTTCAGAGAATACGATATCGCCAGAATTCCCACCCATAGCGGGATACACAGGCCACATCCCGCGGATAAAAGGCTCGGAAGCCTCCCTCAGCCAGCGCTACCACTGCGCCGCGAAGCGAGGTCTCGAGCTCATCAAGATGGAAAGAGAAAAAAGAAAGGAGCTCCAAAACGCGAACAGCAACATCAAAGCCATCCTCAAGGATCACGACAAGAAGTACTCCTACTGGAACTGGGGATAGCATACGGGGAGAAGGATGTTCTTCACCAAATGTCGATGAGCATTCTTCATTAGAGTTTATGGAATAGTATTAGAGAAATGAGTATTAGGTAGGTAAGTACGCGACAGGTCGAGATGGCAATCGGGGTATGAGGCAGGGGGGACGCACTGCACATCCGTACGTCACCCGCCTTATCCATTCGACATATTGCCATCTCGACCTGTCGCGTACTATATACATTCTTGTCTACAGTACAGTTTTCGTCTCAAAAGATTACCTATTCCTTGTAAAATTTAGGAATCTAAATAATATCTTGCGCCGCCTGATTCCAGCGGCTCCCTGTGACTTATTTGATGTCGTCTGTCCATCTAGGAGGGTCTTCCAACGCTGCGCTTTCCAGTGCGAGGTCGCCATTCCAGCACCTTGGGACCCCAACGTCTATCGGTTTTGCGAACCGATAGTAGGTATATAGGTACATAAGATCTATCTCGTTTTAATAAAGTCAGACTTTAGACACTGTTAAAACGAGACAGTGTTACATCCCTGACATAATTCTGTCTCATTTAAACTGAAACTTAAGTCTGGGCGAAGTCAAAGTTTGCTCGTTAGATCTTAGGCTGAGATCTATAGAGCGCACTTTGACTTTGCTGTCTTAAGATTGAGTTAAAACGGGACATATTTATGTGAGAGATAAAGCTGTCTCGTTTTTAGTCTGTCTTAAGTCTGAGCTAAGTCAGAGTGCGCTCTATAGATCTCACCCTCAGTCTAAGATCTCCGCCTGTTGAGTGCACATTGGACAGATTATTATAATTTATTATAATTCATACCTACAATACCGGATTTTTAAGTCGAAACCAAGCAAGCCCAATACATTGAAGGGTTCCTAGTAATCGAAACCGTCCAAGAAAAAGTATTATATTAAGTAGACATGAAGTCCACATATACCTATAACAGCTGTATATAGTCGATTTAAACAATATTGTGGCCAATCTTGTTGTACACAAACTCTAAATAAGGAGGTTTCCATGCAACGTTCGAGATATTTTTCATAGATGGCACTGAATACTTCCAACACTAAAAATAAAAAATAATACCTATATCTATATGATCTATGCTTTAATGTTTAGTTCGTGTCAATTAATGACATAGATGAAGAGTAAGAGTGAGAAGAGTGCACTGCAATTTTCCTTACGTTTCTTCCCCACAAAACCTGTGAACTATAATGGAAGTAATTAATTAATTTCGCATCCGATTTAAATTTAAAAATTTAAAGCATAGATCATAAAGATATAGGTATTATTTTTCATCTTTAGTGATGGAAATTATCAGCGCCATCTATGAAAATTATCTCAAACGTTGCCTGGAAACCTCCTCATTAAACTAAAATGACAGGTTTTAATGTATTGCTATCAATTGCTATTCAGTTCGTTATGTATGTAGATTTAGACATTTCAATTTAGTTTAGAGATTGTATACAACAGAATTGGCCACACTAAGTTTGTGAACTTGTTGTATTTCGATTCTAACAGTAAATTTTTTAATGTGATTATGATTAGATATTTCTAGTAAGTAAATTTGTTTTAAAATTAAATTGTTTCAAATGACGGAGCTTTACAGAAAATTTGTCTCATCGATGTAGAAGATATTTAAAATTCGTAAATTATTTTTTTAAAGTTGTTTTTTTTTCAAACTAAAACAATGTGGCTAATTCTGTTGTACATAGTCTCTACACTATTGCTACCTCTTTCATAATGACACCTGCAGAAAAGGATAACAGTTAACCTCTCAATTTAGTTAGATTAAATATAAAAGAATTGGCCACTAATGATTGTTAAGTGCATTTATGAAGCATTCAAAGAGTATTTTCTGATACTTCAAATTTGTTAATGCCTAAACCATTTTAATATAATATTATAGTCATAATATTTACAGTATGTAAATAAATATATTATGCACTGATTTCTTCTTATTTACTTTTTAAAAATATATTGTAACTAGCTGATGCCAGCGACTTCGTCCGCATGGATTTAGGTCTTAAAAAATCCCGTGAGAACTTTTTGATTTTCCAGGATAAAAAGTAGCCTATGTCACTCTCCAGGTCTTTAACTATACCTATGCATAAAATCATGTGGATCCGTTGCTCTGTTGCGACGTGATTGAAGGACAAACACAACAAACAAACACACTTTCGCATTTAAAATATGGGTAGTGATTTGTATTTGACGTATAGTCCGTACAAAATGACTCCTCACGCGCCATTTTAACTTTATGGGTCAACTGTCAAGTTAAAAGTACGGTTCATCTTTAAAATAAGGACTAAAATCCTTAAATCGTACTTTTGACATGAATTTTGACACAAAAAGTTAAAATGGCGCGTGAGGAATTAAATTTTACGCGTTATATAGTATAGTAACAGAAGAAGTCCAATCGGAAGTTGCAACATGGCGGATTGTGCAGGTCATAGATTAAGGCGCCATCTCCACAGACGAACTTTGTCACACGGCGAGACTATCGCCGCGATTCTCTCGTCCGTGGAAATGGCGCTTTAGCCTATGACCTGCACAATCCGCCATGTTGCAACTTCCGATTGGACTACTTCTTGAATACACAAGTCCAACGAGATCTGTTTTTGTGCAATGCGCAGCCATACGCCTCGTGTTTTTGTTGGACTGTTTGTTTTGCGCCCAATATAGGTATCTACTTTTTCAAAATGCATTTTTCATGAAAAAAAGGTTTATACAGCAGTCGAATCTGCGATCTTTCTATGGTTTCTAACCACTAGACTATCACGGCAAAAGTAGTAATAAAATAAAGCCATAATAAAAATAGTTTTTATTGTAAATGTTACTGTCAAAATAACTATTTTGTTATAATAATTTAAAAAAATTTAGGACAAGAGAATCATATAAAAATAGAGCAAATTGTTATAAGAGTTTATCTAAGATTATGTAATTATAATAATAGTAATAGTTTAATATCATGTCAACAAAATGAAGAAATAACTGGCCAAGTGTGCGTTGGATTTTAGAATATACATTACTTACATAATCAAATTATAAAAATTAGGCATCTGAAATATTCTTAATATTACATACCTTTTAATAAGAAATGCATACATACTTGCATATTTTTCATTGGTTTTACTTTTTGACCGATTTCCAATGAAAAGTTTGTCAAAACGTTTAAATTCTTCAGTTAAATACAATAATTATTATTGGGCGATTGAAAATCAAGACAAAATCGTATAAAATCCTATCAATCTAGATAAAAAGTAAAAACCAATGAAGAATCATTAAAAAACGTGTTCTGTTCGAGAACACGTTTTTTAATGACACTTTTCTATAAAAAAATTATAATTTTACAGTTTCAATTAATTCTAATAGTAATTGTTATAATACTTAACAAAAAAAATTAGTCTTCTAATATGTCATGTTCAACACGACTATATAATTATAACTTAATTAAAATTAAATAATAGATACCTAACTAAAGTTATACTATTAGTATTTATGTATTATATAGGTACTTATGTAAATAAGGCACTTAGTACATTAGAAAATTGCACCGTATTGTATTTGGGATAAGTTCTAAAATTCGTTGTGTGGTAAAGTTACCAAATAAAAAAGGTGTCCACCCACTTGATAATAAAGTTAAATAATAATTATTTGCGCTATTTAACAATTGTCACATAGAATAACAGAATTAAGTATTATATTCGCCAACATCTAAGTTCTGTTTAAATACTTTTGTAATCTTTCTAACAATGGATATTCATGACATATTATATTGAATATTTAAATGATGCAAGTTTGAAACGAAAGACCAATTTATTAACCGCCAAAATAATAAATAACAAATAATGTTTAAGTAAGGAATAATTTTTGTATTGGAAATCTATGAAATTCGGCAGTTAAAGTTTATTTGGCAACTGAAAAATTAGGCCTAAATTTAGAAGGTGAAAAAGAGGCGATTGCCTTTTACCTCTTTTTCACCTTATAAAAATTGAGACGGGCGGTTTCAGACTAGCGTATTATACGCGCGTATAAGCTCGTTTTTGGAAGCGCATGTAGGCGCGTATAGGCGCGCCTTTTGGCACACGCTCAACTCGTACGAGCGTTGACCATAGAGTGAAGTAATATAGACTGGCGTTGACGCGATTCTAAGCTCGTATAAGCGCGAGCCGGGAGAGACCACCACCCACCGGGCCACCGGTTCGAGCGTACACGCCGAAATATGCCCGTATACGCGCGTCCGGTTTTTTGAAGCGCGTATGTAGCGCGCGTGTAAACGCGTATGCTGAAACGACCGTATCCGCGCAAAAAAATACGCTAGTCTGAAACCGCCCTAGGGTGGAAACCTAAAGGCTGGCCACACATTGCGATTAATTCACTCTCTCTAAACTAAACTAAATTGACAGATCTAAAAAGTTGTCCGTATGCTTCTCCGTAGGGAGCATTATGAAATGGATTGGATAGCAATACTTTTAGATCTGTTGTTTTAGTTAAGTTTAGAGTTTGTGTACAACAGATCTAGACACATTGGCTACTACCCTTGCGTTAGCATTGGAGTAACAAGAAACGCAAGGAACTTTCCTAGTTGTTCAAGCAACTTTTTAGACGCGACAGTAACAGGTATTTAAGTGTGGATCTAATACAAAATTGAACAAGTTGGCACACCTAAAAGCCAATAATTGGGAATTGAATTGAATTGAAATTGAATCTATTTTTTCTTAACTTAAAAATAGATGTCTTGGTCAAACGCGTAAGCGCTCTTTACCCAGCGCTTAAAGTTCTAATATTATAATCTTTCCCTTGTATCAACGTTAAATTAGTTCGCGGTAATAAAGACCTAAGCGCCGTGCATAACCTGAGCTGCTATTCCCGCTATAGCCTTTTAAGCCATGTAAGAAAAAATAGATTATTAGAAATAGAAACGAGTCGTATTAGCGCTAATTATCCACACTTTCAAACCATACTAGTGTATAGTGTGCATTGACAATCAGAAACTATGTAGAATGGTAAGTACCCGATTTGAATAAATGATTTGAATTGGGTATTTGACTCCAATTTTTTTGTTACTTTATTATAAACTAGGATAAAAATAATGACGTTAACTGAAAAAACTAATTAAATCGATCAAATAACAATAAAGTTATAAGCATTTAAATATTTCTGATTAGACAGAGATATAGCGATACAGCATTTTGACGTCACACCTTACTAATGACATAGTAGCTTCGTGCGGTTTCATACAAATTTTCGTTTTGCGAGAAAGGGATAGAAGACCCTCCCACTCCAAAATTAAAATGCCTGTGACTTTGTAAATCTTTGTTGGATTTTAATAATTTTTTCAGCGTACGTCATTATTTCTATCCTAGTTAATAATAAAGTAATAATATTTATCAAATTCAAAAGTAGGAAAATACCCAATTTGATGATTTTAAGCATCGCGCCGCCGCTTTGTTTCGATTTGTACGATTTATACTTGCTCAGGCAATAGTAACAATTGTGCGGCCAGCCTAACTATAATTAAACTATGTTATAAATCAACTTTCCGGTAAAATCTCAACCATTTTTCCCGTCCTCTCATCAACACCATCAATGACAACAGACGACGTATCTTCCACCGGTGGGGCCATAGCATTAATACATTCATTTTTATTAGTGGCAAGTTCGAGCATAAGCGTTTCGAGTTTATGCGCTTTTCTAGTCTCGTTATGTGTGATCAGGGCACAAAGATGCTCAGTCAATAACTCTTTTCTCTCCTTTTCCTTTTGAAGACTTATTTTTGCCTGTAGAAACTCCTTTTCAACTTTTAGATAATGTTTTCTGTAGGATAATAAATTATTTTGTTATAATATTATGTAATAAATTGTTTAAGTGTTAATTTTGTAGTGTTATTTTCGTACTAGCAGTGTCTGCCTTCTCATTAGAGAGGAGATCCGTGCTCTGTAGTGAGCCGGTCATGGGTAGATCATGATGATGATGAATGAGTGTGTCTGATGGAAATTCCCATCATCCTCATCGTGATCAACTCATTGCCGGCTCACTACTGAGAACAGCTAGGTGATTCGCTAACTCAGTGTCTAACACAGAATGATAGCCACCGAGGTTGGTTGGTTCTACATCGCTGCTTTACTGGGTAGTAGTAAAATATTTTTTCGTAGAAAACCTTCAACGGATTAAAAAGTGACCTCTGTGGCTATCGTTCAGTGTTAGACACTGAGTTAGAGAATCACCCCACTGGTCTCCTAAAATTGAGAAGGGTTTGGCCATAGTCTACAACGCTAGATTGGCAGAAAAAAATTCCCATAGTCCCCTATATTAATTAATCCCCTTAGGATCGATTCACATCGGTAGCAAATCAAAGCAAATTTCTAAATATATATTCAATTTTTTCTCAGGAGAAATTTGTCTTTCCCAGTTAGTACGCTTCCACATTACAGACCGAATCCTACATCGTACAAGTGAGACTGCAATCAAACGCCTACTTATCAACAAAAAAAATCGGTCAAGTGCGAGACAGCCTCGCACGCGAAAGATTCCGTACCATCATACAAGAAACAACACTTTAATATTTTTTTTGCATAGCGGCGATCAAAATTTTTATTATTTGTTGTTACAGCGACAATAGAAATACACATTGTGTGAATATTTCAATTATTTACCTATTACGGTTCATGAGATACAGTCCGCTAACAGATAGACGGACAACAGAGGTTTAGTAATAGGGTCCCGTTCGCACCCTTCGGGTACGGAACTCTATAAAAGGGTCTAACTTATTACTTACTCTGCATCAGCGTAACTCAGACACGCTTGGTCTATCTTCTTCCTCAAAACTGCAACATCCTGTGAGAACTGTCCGTCCAGTACTTGCAGTTCTTTCTTTATTTTCTCTAATTTCTGAACTTCTTCTTCTGTTTGTTTCGTCCTAAAACAGCAAAGACAGCCTATTGTAATTTTGAAATTTTTTTGAGTTTTTCATAAATTTTTTATAATACTTTTAAATAATGATCTAACATGAAATACTAAAGATACACTAACAACTATCCCATTATTCTATAACTAACCTCTGACTTCTCAAAGAAGATGAGATTTTCAATTCTGCGCGTATTTTTGTAATTTCTCATTATATTATTTTTATTTACTAGCTGATGTCCGCTACTTCATTCGCGTCGATATAAGGTTTTTTTAAATATTATGGGAATACTTTGATTTTCCGGGATAAAAAGTAGCCTATATGTTAGGCTGTCCAGGGTATAATCTATCTCCATTCCAAATCTCAGCCAAATCCACCCAGTAATTTTTAGCGTAAAAGAGTAACAAACATACACACGCAAATACACACACACACACACACACACGCAAGCACACGCACACCCACGCATACATACTTTCACCTTTATAATATTAGTGTGAGAAAATTACACGGTCAAAGACATTGTTAACCATTATTTCACCACCATCGTCCAGCGTCCTATAAGCCTGCGGATGGCCATTCCTAGTGAGCGCCACCACACAGTTCTCAGCCTTCCTCATTCAGCACTTCCCACCACCCTTTTTATACTGTCGTGTTTCATACTCTCAAGTGATCTTATTCCTCCTTTAACATTCTACTATAGAACATCGGGATACCTTGGCACCCTTATGTGGTTGACATTCAATCTACATCTCTTCCTTTTCTTCCTTGCATTTCCGTTCTTGCATTTCCGGAAGGCCACTGACTCATGCTTGTGTTTAAGTCGTATCGGTATGCGTAAGGTACACTAGTGCATTTGACAGCGCTTGCTCGCGACTGATTGGTCCGACATGCACGCACACTTACGCAATGACCATGTAAACAACGTTACCACAAGTAAAGTTCACTAGCCTTCGTGAATGGCTAGAACTGTAATACAAAACGTGTTTGCTAAACGTTTCTGATACGAACCGCTAAGGTGTGAAATGCCCTTCTGGGTGTCCGGTTTTCCTGCCACATTTATAACCTAAATACCTCCAAGGCAAGAATGAACAGGCACTTCTGGCAAGCGCGCTCCACCTAGACCTAGACCTCATCATTGCTTTTTACAAAGCATGATTATCGCCAAACGCGAGCCTATCTCGCAATAAAAAAAACTATTATGCTTCAATCATTCACTTCATTTACTGCAGCAATCATAACTACTTCTGATTTATTAAAGTACTAAACATTAAAGTAAACATTACCATATTGGTTTTGATATCAAATACAAAAATCTTCCCATAGACATTTAGCTGACATGACACAAGTATGAACACTGTTTTAAGATTAACTTTATCCAAGGTTTTACAAAAGATAGTATACTGATAAATTACTCATACTCCACTGCACTGGTATTAGATAAGGTATGGTGTGAGAAAAGCAAGATAAAAAATGTGTGCAAAATCACAGATTTGCTTGTCTTATACGACCTCCCTGGCGCAGTGGTGAGCGCGGGAGGTCCAGGGTTCGATTCTCAGCAGGGGCAATTTGGGAAATTCATAAATTAGCTCTTGTCTGTTCAGGCAGTAGATTTCAGACACGATTATCATTACTGGCAGGCAAAGAGCCAAGGGTAAGATTGCAATCCAGCACTAACTCTTCATTGAATAAGAAAAATCTATGACTGAATGTGCCACCAACAAAACAATGTGATACATTAAAATGTTTGGGGAACACCATGTCAGACAATTTTTTAGATAGAGAAGACAGTTCTTCAAGAAAAAATCTTCATACCTGTCAGCTAACGCCTTGGCAAGCATTTCTTTCCTCTTCTTATTCTGTTCTTCCATTAGCTTCTGTTGCAGCTGCAACTCTTCTAACTTGACTCTATGCGACACCAGATCATCTTCTGTGTAGTTCTCTATGCATCTTACTACATCTGGTGTTACATTTGTGCTGCTTTTTCTACTAGTGTCTTCTTCCGATTTATAATCTATGGCAGTATCAGTTTTAGAATCTATGGCATTATCTATGATGTCATCTGATTCCACAGTATTCTCCTCTGGTAAACCTATGGAGTAGTACATTCAAATATCAGTCAGTAACAAAAAAAAACCAGTCAAGTGCAAGTTGGACTCCCACATGAGGGATTCCGTACCATTGTACAAGAAATAACTTTTTAATTTTTGTGATGTGACCACAAATTCACGGTTTTCCGATTTCTTACTTTACTTGTGCTATAAGACATTGCTAGTTGCTACCTACCAAATTTAATCATTCTAAGTCAACGGGATGTATTCTATAGGTTTGATTTCCTTGTGGCATTCCGAACCAGTGGTAGATGCATATGACGATTCAAAAGTACTTATAAAAGTTTAATATTTATTTATTTAACTTGAAGTGTCTTGACAGACGCGACAGAAAGACAGACAACCTAAAAATTATTTATTAAAAGTTACCATGTACCATGAGGTTTCTATTCATATCAATTTAAATTAATATGGATGGAAGATTTATTTGACTATTTAAACCACTTGTTAGCTTATTTGAATAATAAAGTTTTATTCAATAGTATCTCTACATTAATTTGGGATGCGTTTTGTGACTGATTCATGACTAAGCAGGCCTCATTGCCAATAATAATAATTTTAATACAGTTATAAACAAATTAAATTAAATTACCTATTTGAAATTGTGTTAAGCATATTATGGTAGGTGTAACTTTTTATAGTTTCCAAATATTCAGATAGTTATAGAAATTATACTTTGCTTACCATTGTCAACCTCTTCCCCATTTTGATGCTCCACAGCTTCAACTGAATTTTGTTTCAAACTGAGCTTGCATTTGTCAAAAGCTACATCTATTGCATCTTCAGGATTTTGGTTTTTTAATGGCAGTTTGTATTGTGGCAGTTGCTTTTTGGGTCTGGCACCTATTTTGTCTATCTTGCGAGCATTTAACAGTCTTTGTGGTGGAGCTAGAAATAAAGCATTAGATTAGTAATTAATTTTTGTTACAAACTTACCAGTGAACTAATTTGTTCAGTTAAATAATGCAATGATTTTAAAAGCCAATTTAATAAAATCCCAACCCTAAACTTTTAAAAAAATGGCTTAACAATATACTTACCTAATTACTTAGCTATTTAATAAAACATGTATTTTAGTTAGTAGTAACGGCGGTTACGCACTCATCTGATCCAAGCCCGTGAAAATACGTTCCTTTTTGTTTTGTATGGTAGCTTGTGACATATTATGTAGTAGATAATCGCTGGTATTCTCACGGATGACGGAAGTGCAGTGCGTAATCGCCGTAAAACAGACACAAATCAAAAATAGGTATCTTCCACTGTTCAATATACACTAACATGTCAAAAGAACCTGGGATGTGCTATTTAAATGTGTTATTGCCTATTGGTAACAAACTTCAAACTTAAACATTGTTATAATTTACAGCAAACACTGATTAATAAAGTTCTACCAAAAATAATTAATTGCTATGAGCATACAGTATTTTTCAAGTACCACAAAAAAGAGAGATATGTAACTTAGTTTGGAATTAAATCACACACTATTGCAATTTATCTCATCAGTTTCCTGTATAACATAGCAAAATCAGCTTGACATAATTTTATATCAATCATACCTAATATTATAATGATGAGATCACAGACTCTATGTACAACACGTTTTTTTTTTTTTTTAATATTGACTCACATATTTTTTTCTATTATTGGTGTACTGCTTCACTGAGATGGCTTGTGAGGTTGAGTATTTTTTTAATTCAGATACAAGTTAGCCATTGACTGCAATCTCACCTGGTGGTAAGTGATGATGCAGTCTACGATGGAAGTGGGCTAACCTGGAAGGTGTTTTTGTTAAAACCATGTCCCTTTGTTTGAGGGAGAATGACAGTTGATGTACAACTCAAGGATTTCAACATCCCTGTCACCCTCCCACAAGCCCCACCCTACCTTGCCTCTAAGGCACCCCGAGCAGGTGGTACAGCTATAGTAACTAGCTCAAAACATATAGGTAAATACCTACCTAGTATTAAATTAATAAACTTGTAAAATCTTCAAAGGTTTCTTTTGGTAATAAATAGTAAATAAACTGCAATATGTATGTAATAGATTGAATAAGAGGGGATTACATCAGCTTACAACTATATTGCCTCTACACTCCATAACTTATATCTATACTTAATCAGTCAATGAAAAATCAATTTTTAATTTTCTCTTATCAATAAATCACAGACTAAAAATCATGCAGTTTTTGAGACAGGATTTCAACATTTAATATGGATGATAAAAAAGGATGATGTCAATAACCTTGACATATCGAGTAGGAAATATGTAGCAAAGACAAATAAAAAATTAAGTATAAAAAGTTAAGTAAGTCCGCCTTTAGGATAAATGATTAAAATATGAAAGAGTACATGTAGAAAAATAGGGAGTGAATATGGTTTACTAACCATGTTCTCTTCCCTTTAGTACTAACGAGAAAGAAGTAGGTACCTAAAAAATATTTATTTGTGGTAAAACATGACCAAATTGTCAACCAACAGAAACAATAACCCATACAATTTTTGTCAACTTATTTTTCCCATTTACTGTTAAACCATGAGAAATTTTATAACAATGGACATGTGGGAATCAAATTTACCGCTGTGTGGACCAGATTCCGTAGACTTTATCCGCTTCAAATCTTCCTCGCTGAAACCGGTAAACGTGGACATGTTCCTAGTTCACTTCTACTAATTCTGACTTTATGGACTTTCCCTCATGATATAACTTTCTTTTCAGTTCCTATAATACTCGTAAGGTATAAAGAGAATGCAGGAATGTTATAATTAGGAATATTATGTACACAAAAATAAGAATACGTGTGTAAAAAATTAGTTTCAGTTTGACAAGTGACAACCACGTGACAACTCAACGAGTAAACGAAACGAAACGAATCATTCATCTAAGTCCAATTCCAAGCCATGAACCATAGATTATCTACTATATACTAGAGATAGATGTGCGACTCTAGATTTCTTTTTCAAAGTTACGCGTGTGCTCACATCTAGAGGGCACTAAAAGCGTGCTAGGCGTGCGAGAGCGCGAAAATTTAAATGCTATTTAAATGTACTTTACTAGAATATTTTATATTTTTGAACATGTTTTAAAAAAATATCAATAATTCCATTAACGTTTGTTTAAAACATGTTTAAAAATATATATTACAAGACTGACTCTTTTAGATACTAAATTATAAAACACTATAGAAATAAAAAGGTTTTAAGGTTTTGTAAAATATTTTATTTTCATAAATTCGTAACTAGGTACATAAAATACATACCCAAATTCAAGACCCACGAGATTGTGAAATAGGTAACGCTCAAATCCAAAATTTTTGGTTATTTACTTTTCATAACTTTCATATTACTACCACAACTGGTGTATTTCAACGATCTTCAAACTGGTGATTGCAAATTTGATAATTCGTAACTATATATTATTTCATTACCAGTCTTGCTTTCTAAATGTTGTCCTACTATCTCTTTTCATTGTTTAAATGGTTTCAAAGAGAGGAGTAGCCAGGTTTTGGAAAGCCATGCAAACATCTGAAAAAGTAATAACATAAAATATGCATTAGTCTATACTTACTTATTGTACTTAATTAGTTGATAGCTGATACCTATAATATAAAAATAACTTAGTCAATAAAGTTCAAAACAAATGTTGTAAGTACACTTAATTACAAAACAAAAAATTTACAGAATTAGTAGTTAATAATCCATAGCAATATGATAAATGCAAATATATAGAGATAGCTTGCATCAGACGGTTGTAACTTGTAGGCCACATTTATCCCGGAAAATTGGACTTCTCACGGGATTTCTAAAATAGTTTTTTCGAGCGGACGAAATCGCAGGAACTATATACCTAGTATCATGATAAAATACCTAATGTGCTAATGGTGCCTTAATGGTGCATAGAGTTTGACTCATTGAAGTACTTTTGAGTTAGATTACGAGTAAGCTGATTTTATACTTACCGAATTAGTCACATCCAGACACACATCGAGATCTCCGTGGCATTTTTCTGCACAAATATATTCACAGAAAAATCATTTCACAAAGCAAAAACAAGTCCGGAATCCGTAGCCGTGGTCAATCGTTCAGGCATGAATCGAGTCACTAAATCAATCCTTAGAATATAGTTATCGAGGTGGTGAAAGGAAATACAGACTACAGAGTCCTGTTATTAAAGCAGGGTCAGATAAATTTAACAGAAATATAAATATTTACTACAGCACACGAAAACATGAAAACTGGATGAAAACTTGGTTATAATTTATTAATGTCATTAAAATTACATCAATGTGCCCGCCATCTATTGACCTCTTTTGTAAACTGTTCTCTATTTGTTTAGCCGTGCTCGCGCTTAGATGGCACCACAAGCGATTTTCAATTTGCGATTTTTTAATGTTCTAGAGTTGCACCCCTATGCCATGAACCATAGAGATAGCCATAAACCTAACCAAGCCATGAACGAATACAAGTGACATGTTACGTCTAAAAACTACCTACCAAACCAAACAAGACAAGATAGCTTCAGAGTTTTTAATCTTCAGAGTTACGGGACACGGGTAATATTGTAAACGTGTCAAACATTGGTAATCGTCGGCTCAACGCAAATAATGACATAACAAAATCAAAATACATGTTTATCACCATATTTTACGCCTTTGAATGGCTCCCGTGTCAATGTCCGTTTCTACTGTAGCTAAAACTTAGTTAAAAATTCTGCATTGATTTTATCTTTTTCTAACCGAGAATGATGTAGGTAGGTACATTTTTTTGACATTGAGACATGTTTTGACAAATGACAACGACCCAACGACCGATGTTGATTTTGTACTCAGAACAAGGACTATTTTGTACCTGCGAATTGCGATTGGTCCTTACTCCTTGATGTGGTCTTAGTATATAGCATAGAGTATCTACGTATATAGCACGGAACAGAAAAAACAGTATATAGACTATATACGTATAGTTATCTGTGGTGTAGACTATATACGTGTAGTTATAGTGGATCTGTGCGTAGTATCCCTATTAATCTGTGATCTGTGCCGCTGCGATATATACATTATACCTACACATGCGCCAATGTCTTAAAAAAAATAAAAAAAAATACACGTGCGCCGTGCGGCTTATTTCCTAAAATTAAATGCAAAATAATACAGTCTACTAATGATAATTATTGTGAATCAGACAGACAGATTTTTGAATATGCAAAACTTATATTTTAATTAAAATGGGTAAGTATCTGAAAATTTCCTGCTTTCAATAGGAATATTGCGTTATTTACCTTTGTCTAACCCAGTGTTATTTTCAGAGCAAGTATTGAAAAAAGTCCACAATGTGGACCCGAACAACAGTGAGGAAATAAAAGAGGCCCTCTCTAGCTTCTTTCAGTGCCTATCGAAGTACAAAGAACTTCATTCCCATAGATTACTGCGAGAATTACAAATCGTAATCGACCGGTAATGTAACCTAGAATAACTATTATGCCTATTAGAATAACATGTGATTTTGTTTATTGATTTCATACTAGTGAACTATAGAAAAGTAATTTGTATAATATTCTGTTTAGCTTCGGGATTCCAAGGTAATTATATGGCTATCAATTCAAATTCAAAGTGTATTTGTATGTCCTCATGTTATAAGACAATGGTCAATAGTCACTGAGTGCTAGATACTTTACCCATACCCAAGTAATTGTATACAAATCTAATCATACTAAATTGTCAATTCTAAATGTATCCGTATCTGCAGGGAGTAGACTGAAAAGGACAACTATTAGACCTTGATGATATGAATCTTCCAATATTCTTTTTCCAGATTTCCCAAGTACTGCATGTCTCACAGGAACAATGTAGAGACATATCTGATTAGTTTTCTAAGCTCAAACAATTACTTCAATGTAATAGAGGCAGCTAAATGTGCACATTCATTGCAGCAGGTACATACAAACATTGATTACGGACTTTCTAGACTAAGTTAGATTTTAAATGTAAATACTGATCTCTCAGAGTTTTAATTTGTTTAACCATGGTTTGCACTTTGCAGGTACGACCAACACAAGAAAAGTCAGCAACTCCTAAAACAAGTTGGAGGGATCAGATGAGTGATCTCTGCAATGCGGTGCACACACTTATTGGATCTGTTTATACTGAGATACTGTTTACAGTAGAGGTGAATAGGAACAATGTCAAGGTAATTCTAAAATATACTTATTTAGATATTGGGCAGGCCATGTCTGTAACAGAACTGATAGCTGTTGGTACAGACGCTTTCTAGGTTGTGAATAACATACAGTAGTAGGATGAACTCTGGCCCGCTGGACCAACAATCTTAAATATTGCTTATCACAATAAATAATATGTGCAGTATATGTGCATCTGCGAGTGATATGACTTAAACAAAAGCATGAGCCACTCACACTTGTGACATCCAAGAACAATTTTCTAAAACATAAATTAAATCTCCTTACAGCCTCTAAAACCCGCGTCTACTCCTATGTCTACAGCACTAGCAGATATTGCAAGAAAATTGAAAAATGTAACAGACAAACAACTAGTACTACAGTTGAGGCTAAAGAATGTACTAATTTTCATACAGGCTATGTTGGTGTAAGTTGAAATATATTATACTAGATGATGCCTGCGACTACGTCCGCATGGATTTAGGTTTTTAAAAGCCCGTGGGAACTCTTTCATTTTCCGGAATACAAAGTAACCTATGTCCTTCCCCGGGATGTAAGCTAACTCTGTAGTCTGAACTAAATTTCATCAAACTGGGTTAAACTGTTGGGCCGTGAAAAGCTAACAGACAGACAGACAAGCTTGCATTTATAATATTAGTATAGACTAGATTATGTCTGCCACTTTGTCCGTGTGGATTAAGTTTCAAAAATCCTGTGGGAACTCTTTGATTTTTCAAGGATAAAACTAGTGTTTTCTATGTACAAAAGTTGAATTGAGCGAATAAGTGTAGTTAGTCCCTTAAAGGCCTTATTTCCTTAGCTTATGGCAATGGTCCGGCCGCCGGCGAGAAAACCACTAACTATCGGCGATTTTCTCTCTCAAGAAACACACAATAAATGTACATTTCGTGTAAACGAAAGAGATGCATATATCAAAAGTTGCTCTCTGACTGTTCACACTGCCGGCGACGACTCGCTTTACTAGTTTTGTCGACGAACTTTTAAAAATAAACTCGCTCAGCGACATTCGTTTAGCGATGCTCGCTAGGTTTGCACAGGACTGAGCGACCGCGGGCGATTGGCGCGAGTAAGCGCTTGTCGCACTTGCACACTCGCTTATAGCCCGGTGACAAAACTATCGAAACTACACACTCGCTTTCCGCTGATCGCCAACTCGTTTACAGTTTCTAGTTCTACTCGTTTCTCGTTCATCGTCGGCGGTCGGACCACTGCCTTAAACTCTCCTTTTGTACAACTCCAAACAAAAAACTGACTGTTTTCTTCAACGTTTTAGGGAAACTTACCCCACTGCGAAACTAGTACAGCCTCAAACAATACTGGATGTAATAGTGCGACTACTGAGCGTCACCAGTGGTGCCAAGCAATATGATAAGGATATTTGTACTATTAAAATACAAGCTTTGAGAACGTTAGATGCTCTTATTGTATGGTAAGTATAAAATTTAAAGTACAGTCATCATCATGATCAACCCATCACCGGCTCACTACATTATAGTTATATTTTTCAGCCTAGGTTCAAATCTGATTCCATACTCACCGCTAGTGTTCAGACTAGTGTTGCAGACACTGCGATGGAGTTCAGACAACCCCACTGATAACACCAGGTAAGATTTTTTAATACATTTAATACCCTAGAATCTAGGGCCTAGATCAGTGTATAGTTCGCGATAGTTCGACATAGCAATCGGAGTGCGGACGCCCCGCGCAGCCCCCGCGCTAGTCCGGTGCGGGATAGCGATAGCAATTGCCAATATTTATTGAAGAATACAGGCGTAAATAAAAATAAGACCATAAAAAGTCAGTGTTCAATCTCTGTCAATAACAACCGCGTATTGTGCTAAAACGTAAAATCGCTGACTCGGCCCGCGTGCCGCGCCGGACGTACCGCGTGCGTCATAATGACCCAGTTACCGCGATTCGGACTGTGAAATACATATTATTTTAAATTAAAATATTGTATTGCAGCTATACTAGTTGTATACTGCAACAATGGGCGAGCATCAAAAAGTTAAATTAACTACGGATACTGAGCGATTCCTATATACGAAACTCACCCAAGTGTCAGAAGAGAACGTGAATATTTATAAAGCACTAAAGGAAAAAAAGCTGGAAAATGAAAACCTTCAGCTCAGTATAAAAACCATGAATGAGCAGATTTTAGAGCTGCAAAGGCAAATTGAAGCCCTGTCAGGATCGAAATCAACTAGATATTCCGAGCATATTGGCTCTACTCAAAAGAGCTCAACTGAACCGGTTGATTACTGTACTGATGAGGAAGAGCTCGCTAAAGAAACTGAATGGATTAGAGTAAAAGGCAGGAAAAAAAGGAAGTTGAACACGTCTCCCATTCAGACTCAGGAATCTGATACTGAAAATAAACATGAAGGAAGGAAACCTAAAAAAATGCCTCAGCCGCCCCCCATTATCGTATCGGCTGTGATAGACTATCAATCGTTTTACGATTTAATAACTGCAAGTCTGCCGAGTGACAACTCATCTGAGGACTCATTCACCGTGAAGATGATGGGTAAGGAGACAGTTAAAATTAATACAAAAAATGAAGACGCTTATAAAACTATTAGTAAGCTCTTAACCCAAAATAATTGTATTTGGCATTCCTACGAGAATAAGCAGGAAAGGCCAATAAGAGTTATGGCAAAAAAATTGCATTATACATGCCAACCGAGTAGAATAATGGAAGACCTCACAAATAAAGGATTTAAAATAGAAGACGTGGCAAACAAATTAAGATGGCAGAGCAAGGAGCCACTCAATATGTTTATGCTTACGTTTAATCACGATGAGGATATCAACAAGATCCACAATATTAAGTCTATCCTAGGATGCAAGGTAGAAATACAACCCCTAAAAACATCGAAGTTAGTACCTCAATGTAAAAGGTGTCAATCTTATGGACACACACAAAAATACTGCTCTCGGGAACCACGGTGTGTAAAATGCACCGGAAAACACCTCACTAAAGACTGCAAAAAACCAGCAGATGAGAAACCAAAGTGTGTGCATTGCGGTGGATCACACCCAGCAAATTATAGGGGGTGTATGATAGCCAAAGAAATGCAAAGCATAAGAAAAAATAATACTAAAAAGTCATCAGCACCATATAGACAGCAACAAGAATCCGCAGCAAGTAGAGGAAAACTAGGAACTAATGATAATATTACCAAAAAACAAGAGATTCCAAAAAATACTACGTCAAATAAAATGACATATGCTCAAACTGTTGCAGCTAAATCTAACATACAGACAGATAACAATCTTGAAAGTAAACTAGATTCAATTTTAAAATACATGTCTTCCTTTGATGAGCGACTAAAAAAACTTGAAGATAGCACCAAAAAAGCTACAATTAAATCGAAATAATGAATAATAATATCCTCAAAATTATGGCTTGGAACTCTAACGGACTACTCCAACATAAGCACGAGCTAGAAGTAGTCCTGAATATGGAAAATATTGACGTGTGTCTGATATCCGAGACACACTTCACTAAAGAGTCATTCGTTAGATTTAAAGGATATAAAGTCTACCATGCGTTACATCCTAATAATACAGCTAGGGGTGGCAGTGCTGTAATTATCAAAGAAAATCTCTACCACTTCCAGGAAAGCAAATATGAAGAACAAGAAATTCAAGCTGTGGCCATACACGTACAAACAAAGCTGTATCCAATTATAGTAGTAGCTATATATTGTCCGCCAAGGCACTCAGTAAAAAAAGATAAATATGTTAGTTTTCTAGAACAATATGGAAATAAGTTTATCGTAGGAGGTGACTTCAACGCTAAAAATACCTATTGGGGATCTAGATTAACTACGACTAAAGGAAAAGAACTACTAGAAGCAATTAAGCAACTGAAATGTAATGTAGCTAGCACTGGAAAACCAACATACTGGCCGACTGACCCTGGTAAAACTCCAGACCTAATAGACTTCTTTATCTACAAAAATATATCACCTAAATATCTTAGAATTGAAGAACGACATGACATGAGCTCTGATCATTCTCCAATATTACTTACACTAAGCGAAACAATCTTATTTAAAGAATCTACTCCGACCTTAGCAAGTAAAAAGACGGACTGGGAAGGCTTTAAACAAGAACTGAATTACAGCATTAATCTAAAAGTACCATTAAAATGTCCAGGACAACTAAATGAAGAGGTCAATCAATTTGTTGTAGACATACAACAGGCGGCCTGGAAAAATACTCCATCACAATATAAAAATATACCTAAAAGTACAGTGTATCCGAAACATATATTAAACCTAATAACTGAAAAGAGAAGGGCAAGAAATAGATGGCATCAGACTAGATCTCCATTAGATAAAAGAATATTGAATAAACTTACAAAAAAAATCAAGCGCGAAATCAAAAAGTATGAACAAATAACTATGGACAATTACCTTCAAAATTTGACAAATGACCGGAGCACCAATTATTCACTCTGGAAAGCGACAAAGAATATGGACAAGTCACTAATGCATATTCCCCCAATTAAAAAAGAAAACAATGAGTGGGCGATAAATAACGACCAAAAGGCTAAACGATTTGCAGAACACTTAGAGAATATATTTCAGCCATACGAAGGAGAAGAAATTGATAAAGACTCTACTAGGGAAATCAAGGAAGATGTAGACATCAAACTAGTGACACCCAAAGAAATATGTAGAGAAATAAAGCTCAAATTGGGTCCCAAGAAAGCTCCTGGATATGATTTAATTACGAGAGAAATTTTATTAAACCTTCCAAGGAAAGCCATAGTTAAGCTCACCACAATAATAAACGCTGCATTTAGGCTCAGGTACGTGCCTAATGTGTGGAAAGTGGCCGAGGTCATTATGATAGCTAAGCCAGGAAAACCACCTCATGAAGCAACATCATATAGGCCTATCTCTTTGTTGCCTATTATGTCAAAACTATTTGAAAAGCTCCTACTGAAGAGGATGAAACCAATATTAGAAAACAAAAACCTGATACCAGATCATCAGTTTGGATTCAGAGAGAAACATTCAACTATTGATCAAGTACATAGAATTGTTAACACCATAGAAAAAACAATTGAAGAAAAGAAAGTTTGTTCCACGGTATTTCTTGATATTGAAAAGGCTTTTGATAAAGTTTGGCATGAAGGTCTTATTCATAAAATTAGAAACGAGCTACCCAAATCATTCGCAGATATCCTGGAATCATACATAACAGATAGAGCATTTAGAGTAAGACAAGAAGATGCCTACTCTGAGCTTAAATGTATAAAAGCTGGAGTTCCGCAAGGGAGTGTTTTAGGGCCGGTCCTGTACCTATTATATACCTGCGATATTCCAGACCTTGAAAACAATACGATTGCCACTTTTGCTGATGATACTGCCATTATGGCCGTAGGAGGCACACATGAAGAGGCAGTGGGTAACGTACAAATAGCGCTAAATAAAGTCTATAAATGGACTAAAAAGTGGAGAATAAAGCTAAATGAATCAAAGTCAGTTCATATAGATTTCACAAATAAAACAAAAAAGTATCACGCTGTCTTCATAAACGACCAAAAAATCTCCTACGTGGATACAGCTAAATACCTTGGTATGACACTTGATGTGAAGTTGCGCTGGAAAGCTCATGTCAAGAAAAAAAGGAAAGAACTTGATATAAAGTATAAACAGATGTATTGGCTACTTGGTAGATATTCCTCGCTGTCAATACACAACAAGATTCTTTTGTACAGACAAGTCCTGATGCCCATTTGGACTTATGGCATACAGCTGTGGGGCTGTACCAAAAAAAGTAACATCCAAATCATCCAACGGTTCCAAAACAAAGTACTCAGGAATATTGTAAATGCACCCTGGTACATCAGAAATGATGATATTCATAGGGACCTTCAAATTGAATACGTCCATAAAGTTATCACCAAATCTGCCAAAGCCCACGACTATAGGCTTCACCACCACGTTAACGTTGAAGCAATCCAGCTGCTTGACGTAACGGAGACAGTGAGAAGACTAAAAAGGACCAAACCTTTTGAGTTAGTGTATAGTGATTAGTGATAGTGTACATAGTGTAAGTGCTGAAAGAACACGTGAACAAAGTGTCATATCTCAAATCAAGAAAGACTAAGATGCGTCAGTGGACAATTTCTTAGTATATAAGATAATTTATAAGTTTAGGTTAAAATAAAATTACTTATTAGTCATACATTAGGCTAGATCGTAATATAATTGAGTAGCTAATTGGCACTCAACAATAAGGAAAAAAAAAAAAAAAAAAAAAAATGTCACTTGAAAATTTTATGACAATTATTGGAATGATAGTGTATGTCATCGGCTCAATTGAGATGAGCCTGTATTTGTGATTCGCGCTAGTGTGTTTTGTCTCAAATGAATAAAGACGCTTCTTCTTTTTAGTGAACATTTTCGTTGCGTTTATGTTTACTTTAAAATATTAATGATTTCTGATCGGTATAAGTTTGGTATACTTAATATGACAGAATTTTGAGTTACGTCACTATTCTCGCAAGCCAGCTATATATTTTGTTATATTTCAGCAAAGTACGCTGCACAGCGTACAACAGTCTGGGCAACTGGCTAACCACACTGCACTCGCACCGGATACCCCACGCCGCCCACGCGTGGGAAGACGACCTCGTACATTATGTCATCACGGATATCACGCCTGTCAAGAAAGTCGTGCAACTCACTGTGAGTTCAGTCATCATCATGATCAATCCATCGCCAGCCCACTACCACAGAGCACGGGTCTCCTCTCAGAATGAGAAGGAAACCTGCTTGCCTGAGAGTATTCCAAAATATTCACAATGGTGTGTGAAGTCTGCCAAGCCGCACCGGGCCAGCGTGGCAGACTATGGCTCCAGTGAAGGGTTTAGTAGTGGTCCAGAGAAGGGTTTACCCTTCTCTGGACCACTGTCCAGTCCAGTGATGGGTTGATCATGTTTGTGATGATAATGATGAACTGATTTTTGGTGGGGCTATTAGGTGTCAGAAAAATAAAAACCAGTCACATATATTTGTATGTACAGATGGGTCCGCAACCGACGCGGCATCTCAGCAAGAAAGCAAAAAGGAAACTAGTGACCACTCAACTGCAAGAAAGCACATTGGCTGCCTACGCACCGGGAGAAAATAACAAAATATCTGTGTAAGTTTCAAGCCTGGCGTTGACACAGCAGAAACGCGTCGAATCGAAGCAAGTCGCATTTATTCCTAGTGCGTCCATTTCTGAAGATCGTGAGGAAGCCTGCATACCTGAGAGTTCTCCATAATGTTCTCAAAGGTGTGTAAAGTCTACCAATCCGCACATGGCCAGCGTGGTAGACTATGGCCAAACCCCTGAGAGGAGGGCCGTGCTCTGTAGTGAGCCGAGGCGATGGGTAATCATCATAATGATGATGATTAGCAAATTGGGTAATTAATGTACACAACTCTGAAAAGTCAGAGTCCGGGATCGAACCCCCCAAATAGGAGGCGGTCGTCTTAACCACTAAGCTATCACGGCCACGTCATATGAAATATTAAATAGTATTTTAATCGCTTTATTCAGGTCAGAAGAGGTAAACAATGAGGTATCAATAGCAGCTCTAGAATGTTCTGAAACGTTCCTCACAGTCTGTGGTCGATTCCTCAAACCGGCTACGCATAAGGTAATATGTAGTACGCGGCCGAAAGTAATGTACATCGGCCTTTAGAATGACATTTCGGCTTTGTAGAGATTTGTCTCTGTCACTCCTACCTATATGACGTTTTGTCGGTATCAACGACAGAGACTGTGCTCTACAAATTTGCTATCTTCTTCTAAAGGTCGATGTACATTACTTTCAGCCGCATACTGTACCTAATTAATAAAAAATGGATACTTTCTCATTCATTAAATACATTTTTAATGTATGTATTATAATAATTTGCATTGGTGTAAAAAAAGGTGACCGATCATTTCACAAAAAACAAATAACAAAGTTTCATTCCATAAACAAATTCTGGCAGTTTTGTATTAAAGTAGCTAATAATATATTACTTTCTGATTTGCAGCTTTTCCAAGAATGCCTAGTGCGGGAGTGTTACAACTACCCTGCATACACGGATGGATATTTACTTGGCTTGTTACGGGCGCTGGAGGCCACGCGCAAAACTACACCCAATAGCGTACCCCCCACCACACAGTACTGCTTACACTTGTACAGTTTACTGCTCGACAGTCGACACACTGAGGTGAGTACTGTACCTACTGTTTCCAGAAGAAGAAGCGAGGAAGATGCGTATCCATATAACCCTATATTCAAATTAACGTAAAATCTAGCTTTTTCTATTTGCGGTTGTTTTTCAATGCATATTTTATTAAATAAAAGAAACTTGACTTTACTGTGCTTGCATTAGGAATCTTTTTTCCTCTGCTCTTGGGCCAAAGTTTTCAAACATAAATAAATTATTTAGCAACAATCTACTACAAAAAGTCTTATTTCTAGTCTCTGAAATGTTTGAAAAATATAATTTATAGCTGATCCCCGCGGCTTCGCCCGCGTGGGTTTAGGTTATTAAAAATCCCGTAAGAACTTTTGATTTTCCAGGACAAAACTGCCGCGGCCGTGTACATTATTTTAAATTCGTGATATCTCTGAAGATATTATTCTAAATGAAATAATACAAAGAGCAATTTGGTCTAAATTAAATACTTGAGATGACGAACAATTTCATTTTGATAAGGATTAATACTGTGATAGTAAAAACACCTTTGAAAGTAAAGCCTTGTTTTAGAACACATATCAAAACCATAAAAATTGTTATTGTGAGCCTACCGTAAAAGTAAGATATATGCTATCGCGGACTTTTTTTTAAGCTGTTTAAGAGGAACAATTCTACCGAACATTGTTTTCGTGTAACTTTAACTATTTACGCAGCGCACGCCACGGAAGCTCACAGATGAGACTTTTTTCACTTCATTGCAATTTTCGAAGGGATTTCTAATTTTTTTTTTTAATATAGCCTATGTCAGGAATAATGTAGCTTTCTATTGGTGAAAGAATTTTTCAAAATCGGTTCAGTAGTTCCAGAGATTACCCCCTACAAACAAGCTTAACGACATTACCTCTTTATAATATTAGTATAGATTACAAATATACTTAAACTTCTATTAATTGACACAGAAAATTAAAAATTTAACCGAAAATTCCTTCATATTTGCAGATATCAAAGTTCTGTTCTCAAGCCTTGCTGGACATAAGGCTCCATCTACACTGTTCACCTCCATCCCTCAACTTTGCTCTTGACGTGCTGCAGGAAACTGAAAAAACTACTAACAAGAGGAAAAAGGTGTCTGATAGAAATCGAGCTATGTTGGAATCTTTGCTAGGGGCTGACAAGTAAGTACTTTAAAATAATATTAATTTCTATGATTTCTCTAGCTTAGTGTTTCTATTTCAAGTAATTGGGAGGCTTCTGGCATAGTCAGTGACCATGCTATTGAAAGCAATTTCGCGTTCCAGTACGAAAATGTATTGAAACCAAAAAAACGTTTCCTTTAAGTTTTGGTCTTAATTCTTACAGTAATATTTACTACCTATTCAAATTATATAGATATAGTCCGCGACAGGTCGAGATGACAATCGGGGTATGAGGCGGGGGATGCCCCTCACACCCGCACGTCACCCGCGCTCGTCCGCACCGGGTTAGCGCGGAAAGATATTAAATGATACAGTAAAATAAACAATAGTCATTAAAAACCTAACAAAACAACCGATTTCAGGCTACCATCGGCGGACAATGACGACGATGTTATATCAATACCCGATGAACCGTCAAGCAAGAAACCACGTCTAAAATCCGATGAAACAGACCAAATAAGTCTTAGCAGCGACTCGGAGAGCTCAGTAGAGGAAGTATGTGGCGATTCAGAATACGATAACGTACAGGAAGTCGTGGTTGTTGAAATGGATACAAGTAATAAGAATAATGATATAGAACCTATGATAGTAGCTGATGAACAAGAAAATGAAATAAACAACGAAGACTCATCTGAAGAACTAGAAACAGTACTCATTAGACATGAAACTACTGAAGAACAAAACACTGAACTAGATAACCAAGATATGCTCAATCAAGTAACTGAACTAAAAGAGACTAGTGAAATAGTAAATGGGAAAAAAGATGATGAAAAAGAGATAGCTTCCATAGAAAACGTGATAAAAGAGACAGAAATTGTTAAAGAACTAGAAAATGACCCTATTTATGAAGCACAGACTCAATTACCTATGAATATTTCATGTGATACGATCGAAGAAGAAAGACCTTTATCATTAGAAATTGGTTATGACTTTTCAAGTAAGGTTGTAGAAAATGTTCCAGTGTTAGAAAAAATAGATGACGAAAACCTTCCCAGTACAAATGACACTGATGATATTCAAATAACTTGTGGGCAAGTTGTGAAGAGTTCACAAGAAGTTGAAGTAGAAAAGATATCTACTGCAACAGAACTTAAAATTGATATAATGCCTAAAGTTAATGGTATAGATGAAGTTATGATTGAAAATGATGTGAATAAAACAATTGAGACTGTAGAAAACCTTAAAATTGTTGAAGATCCGTCCAAGAATGATGGAACTACTGTGGAAGATATGTTAGCTGATTTTGTAGATGAAGTAAACGATCAGCCTGTAGAAGCTTAATTTGTTCTTGCTTAAGTGCATTTATAACCATTAATATATTACGCATAGTGCCAATAATAATAAATGCATATTTCATTAATGCATTCCTTAAATAAATTATAACTGATTGACTTAAATTGTATTGTTTTTGCTTTGGTGCCTTTTACAAATCAATGACCTCTAAGTTGAAACTGCCTTATGCACAAAAGAGCAACCCCTGGAATAGCGATATCTTCATCTAAGGATATCTCAAAAGACTGGAAGTATCTGGCGGTTAATTACTCTGCTACACGTTCTGCACACTAGACAGACGTCAAGCCTTTGTGCTGGCTGCATGTACTGCTGACTCATTTTAATATTAAAAAGCTAGAGTTCAGAGCCGTAAAGCCAGTTTTAAAAATCGACTTTAATTTTAGCTGTTGGCAGCACCAAACGTTATGAGCCGTTGATAATGTTGACAAAACAAATTTGACAAATGACAAGTAACCTAAAATCTAAATATTTACTTGAAAAATTATTTTATTACCACTATTTTTTATTAAAACATGGTTATAGCGATAGGATTTGAAGGAAGCGCCAACAAACTCGGTATAGGCATTGTGAAAGATGGGGAAATACTCTCAAATTGTAGACGAACGTATATCACACCTCCCGGCGAAGGTAAGTCTGATTTCATTTAGTTACCGAGTTTTCTGTTCAATCCTGAACTATATTGATCCTGGTAATGAGCTGTATGTGTAATTTAATGTACAAACAGGTAAACAAGCTCTGACTGGAGAGACACTGAATTTCACAAACCGTATTACTTAACCTAAAAATTGCATTTGTATTTGTTCACAAAATATACAAAAGCAATTTGTAGGCCATTATTTTTAACCTAGAAAATTCATAGCCTAGTAAAAAAAACCGATCGAGTGCGAGTCGGATTCGTACACAAAGGGTTCCGTACCACCTTTTACCAAATAGAGTATAGATAACACTATTATATTTTGTACTTTGTTGCATAATCTTTTCTGCCGGGTACTGTGCACTTAATATGTTTGACAGCTCTTATTTATCGAACAAATAGATGATGCCCGCGACTTCGTCCGCGTGGATTTAGGTTAAAAATCCAGTGGGAACTCTTTAATTTTCCAGGATCAAAAGTAGCCTATGTCCTTCCCCGGGATGCAAGCTATGTTTATACCATATTTCATCAAAATCGGTTAAACGGATGGGCCATGAAAAGCTAGCAGACAGACAGACAGACGGACGGATGGACGGATAGATAGACAGACACTTTTGAATTATTTTATAATATTAGTATGGATATAATGTAAAATTTCAGGTTTCCTACCAAGAGAAACAGCAGAGCACCACCAACAAAACATCCACGAGGTACTCCAGGAAGCCCTCGACCAGTCAGGCGTGAAGCCTCAAGACATAGATGTGGTCTGCTACACCAAGGGGCCTGGCATGGGCGCACCGCTGACGGCGTGTGCTATAGTGGCGCGGACCTGCGCTTTGCTGTGGAACAAGCCTATACTTGGGGTGAACCATTGTATTGGACGTATCCTTTAAATCTGATAATACTTACCTAATAGAGATCTCACATAATATGTCGAAAATAAATTTATTTCTTTGTCATAGAAGATCCACCAAAACATGTAAAATCCACATTCTCAATTAGTTTTAAGTTTCACAACCATTTTAAATTATTATGAATTAAAATTTAAAGTACATTTTATAACTTACTAGCTATGCCCGCAACTTCATCGTACATTTGGATTTGATTTTCAAATCCTGTGGAAATTATTTTCTGGGATATAAACTAACCCATGTCACTCTCCAGGTCTTTAACTATATCTATGCAAAAAATCACGTGGATCCGTTGCTCCGTTGCGACGTGATTGAAGGACAAACCAACAAAAACACACTATTATAATATGGGTAGTGATAGCACTTGATGGGAATGTATGACAGTAAAATTTAACTTCTCACGAGCCATTTTAACTTTTTGTGTCAAATTTCGAGTCTAAACTCTAAAGTACGATTTTAGTTCTTATTCTAACCGTAAATTCCTTATTTGAATCATACTTTTGACAAATGACAGTTGGACCATTAAGTTAAAATGGCGCGTGAGGAGTCATTTTTTACGATAGCCCGTATTTAGCTGTAATACATACATCCATCATGCAGGGAGCCGCTGGATCCAGGAGGCGCACGACCGTGGCGTGTGGAAGTCCCTACAAGAGACCTATGTCCAGCAGTGGACGTCTATTGGTTGATGATGATGACATACATCACAATGTAATGTGTACATTATATCAGTATAGTTCCGCGACTTTGTCCACCAGTAAACAAAACTGGTCAAATATAAAAACGAAAGCTAACCAACCCAATGACTTTTGAGAAACAGGAAACCCAAATATCAACAGTTGATTTATGAATGTTTACTAACCAGATTACTCCCTTAACATCAAGTACAGATATAGAGATGGGCCGGCTAATAACCAAGGCCAATAATCCAACTGTGCTGTATGTGAGCGGGGGCAACACACAGATCATTGCGTACTCCAGGCAGAGGTACAGGATATTTGGCGAGACCATTGACATAGCTGTGGGCAACTGTTTAGATAGGTGTGTAAGTTGTCTTAGTATTTATTTATTTTTATTTTATTTTTCATAGGAAAATCAACATGAAATCATATAATAATTGAACAAAATCATGTAATGATCAAAATGTTTTTTTTTCTTTAATGTGCCTAAAACTGTGTGTGTATAAAACTTTAATGAGTCCAAAGTTCATGATATCGATCAAAACAATATATTTACAGTAAAGTTTCAACATCTCTCATGCATTTGTCACCTGGATGCTAATTTATTACTACAGAACTATATAGGTACAGATTTTCTAAAAAACTGTCAATGTATGAGTGATTCATAACTATTTTTGTTAAAACTATTTGTGTGTGTGTGTGTGCATGCCTCAATTAATGGTTAGAGTTTTAGCCCTTTTAGAATAAGAATAATAATTTATTAATTGGAAAAAGAACACATTATTAATTGGCTAACACTGTGTTTCAGATTTGCGCGAGTTTTAAAGTTATCAAATGCGCCTAGTCCAGGCTACAATATTGAACAGATGGCAAAAAAAGGGAAAAAATATTTGCATCTTCCATATTGTGTTAAAGGTATTGTAAATATAATATTAAATATATATTATCGTCAACCTACCAGTAGACTTTCTTTGAGCCAACACCACAGCCTTTCTGATCCAATCACTTCCTGCCACCTTTTACATTATCAAAATGCTTTAATGACTTGCTTTAATGGTGAAGGAAAACATCGTGAGGAAACCTGCATGCCTGAGAGTTCTCCATAATGTTCTCAAAGGTGTGTGAAGTCTACCAATCTGCACATGGCCAGCGTGGTAGACTATGACCAAAAACCCTTCTCACTCTGAGAGGAGACCCGTGCTTTGTAGTGAGCCGGTGATGGGTTGATCATGATGATGATAGTACGCGACAGGTTGAGATGGCAATCGAGGAGGGAACACCACGCGCACTCGTGAACTACACCTACTTGTTTTTACAGGAATGGACGTCAGTTTGTCTGGCATACTGTCATACATGGAGGACAGAATAGACGAGTTATTAAAAGACTACACCCCAGAAGACCTGTGCTACTCCCTGCAGGAGACTGTGTTTGCTATGCTGGTGGAAATCACCGAAAGAGCCATGGCGCATTGTGCCTCCGATGAAGTAAGTAAAAGTTACCTGTAAGAAATAAACTAAGGACGTTTGTGTACTCATTCGTATTCATTTTCGTAAAAATACGATTCGTACAAAACCGTACGTACATTTTGTACGATTCGTCATACAAAATGTACGTACGGTTATGCACTAATTTGGTTCGTATTCATACGGATCTGTAAATACGAATCAAATAAATGATCAAATGATTCGATTTGCACTAATTTGGCTCGTATTTATACGGATCCGTAAATACGAATCAAATGATTCGATTCAATCGTATTTTTACGGAAACAAATGAATGTACAAATACCCTAACGATACGTTTCCAATATATTATCAATTTATCCAAACGAGATATTTTTTCCCAGGTTCTAATAGTAGGTGGCGTCGGTTGCAACGAACGTTTACAAGAAATGATGGGCGTTATGTGTTCCGAACGAAACGCGAAAATCTTCGCAACGGACGAACGCTTCTGCATAGACAACGGAGTTATGATCGCGCATGCGGGCGCGCTCGCATATGCGGCGGGCACTCGCATGGAATTCAAAGACGCTACGATTACGCAGAGATATAGGACTGACGATGTTTTAGTTACGTGGCGAGATGATTAAAGTTATTTTAGTGATAAATTGAGTTTTATTTGAGTAGTGGAAGGTATGCATAGACAACGGAGTCATGATCGCGTATGCGGGCGCGCTCGCATATGCGCCGGGCACTCGCATGGAATTCAAAGACGCTACGATTACGCAGAGATACAGGACAGACGATGTTCTAGTTACGTGGCGAGATGATTAAAGTTATTTTAATGATAAATTGACTTTTATTTGAGTAGTGGAAGGTATGCATAGACAGCGGAGTTATGATCGCGCATGCGGGCGCGCTCGCATATGCGGCGGGCACTCACATGGAATTCAAAGACGCTACGATTACGCAGAGATATAGGACTGACGATGTTTTAGTTACGTGGCGAGATGATTAAAGTTATTTTAATGATAAATTGAGTTTTATTTGAGTGGTGGAAGGTCCTGCATAGACAGCGGAGTTATGATCGCGCATGCGGGCGCGCTCGCATATGCGGCGGGCACTCGCATGGAATTCAAAGACGCTACGATTACGCAGAGATATAGGACTGACGATGTTTTAGTTACGTGGCGAGATGATTAAAGTTATTTTAATGATAAATTGAGTTTTATTTGAGTGGTGGAAGGTCCTGCATAGACAGCCGAGTTATGATCGCGCTCGCATATGCGGCGGGCACTCGCATGGAATTCAAAGACGCTACGATTACGCAGAGATATAGGACTGGCGATGTTTTAGTTACGTGGCGAGATGATTAAAGTTATTTTAATGATAAATTGAGTTTTATTTGAGTGGTGGAAGGTCCTGCATAGACAGCGGAGTTATGATCGCGCATGCGGGCGCGCTCGCATATGCGGCGGGCACTCGCATGGAATTCAAAGACGCTACGATTACGCAGAGATATAGGACTGACGATGTTTTAGTTACGTGGCGAGATGATTAAAGTTATTTTAATGATAAATTGAGTTTTATTTGAGTGGTGGAAGGTCCTGCATAGACAGCCGAGTTATGATCGCGCTCGCATATGCGGCGGGCACTCGCATGGAATTCAAAGACGCTACGATTACGCAGAGATATAGGACTGGCGATGTTTTAGTTACGTGGCGAGATGATTAAAGTTATTTTAATGATAAATTGAGTTTTATTTGAGTGGTGGAAGGTCCTGCATAGACAGCGGAGTTATGATCGCGCATGCGGGCACGCTCGAATATGCAGCGGGCACTCACATGGAATTCAAAGACGCTACAATTACGCAGAGATATAGGACTGACGATGTTTTAGTTATATGGCGAGATGATTAAAGTTATTTTAATGATAAATTGAGTTTTATTTGAGTATTTATTTTCAGTTTAACTCAATATCATTACATACCATAAATTGAGTTTTATTTGAGTAATGGAAGGTCCTGCAAAGACAGCGGAGTTATGCTCGCGCATGCGGGCGCGCTCGAATATGCAGCGGGCACTCGCATGGAATTCAGACGCTACGATTAGGTACGCAGACATATAGGACTGACGATGTTTTAGTAACGTGGTGAGACTAAAGTTAATAAAGTTATTTTAGTAATAAATAGCGTTTTTTTTGAGTGGTGAAAAATCCTATATAGACAACAGATTAGTATTGGAAAATTCTAATCTAATATTTATGCCTCACCTCTAGTCAAGGGTATGACCCTAACAAAGAGTGTAAACTAATTACCTAAATAAAACTTCATTGTATAGTAAATCAACCATTATAATATTTGTTCAACACAAGGAACTCACTTCAAACGCCGGGTTCACTCAAACAATTGATAACATTTACATTACAAAAAATAATAATTAAATAATTATAACATTATTTGACGTTGAAATAAATACGCAATTGATATGGAATTCATTAAATCATTATAACATTATTATTTATTAGAACCTATTCATTAATTGCTTTACTTATAATAAAATATACAGTGTTAAATAGTTGTTTAAGAAGTGTCCTTGGAGCGCATACAAACGCAGTTTGATTCTTATTTAAATAAGTACCATTAACCAATCAAACTCAATGAAAGTTTGTAGACACGCTCTGGGAAACTATTAATGTACTGCTTTGAGACAGTTCCTGAGGTAGGGTGCGGACTGTGGGTTGCGAGCGAAGGGCGAGAGGGATTTTTAATTCCTGGATTGTAATGTCTCCCTTTTTTTTATTCTATATAGGAAAACGCTTGACCACAATCACACCTGATGGAAAATGATGATGGCCTAAGATGGGACGCGTTTACCTAGAAGATGCCTATTCATTCTTGTTTTAAAGATACCCGTAACTTCCCTCCTGTAACTCTCCCGCAACTCGCGTTCTAGCTTCGAGTCGTCTCAGCGAAACAATACTTATGCAAGTACTACCTACAGTACGCGGCCGAAAGTAACGTACATCGGCCTTTGCACTTTAGAATGACATTTCGGGTTTGTAGAGCGTTGTCTCTGACACTCATGCCCATATGACGTTTTGTCGGTCTCCACGACCGAGACAGTGCTCTACAAATCTGATATCTCCTACTAAAGGTCGATGTGCATTACTTTTGGCCGCGTACTGTATGTAAATCTTTGTATGGATCATGATTACAGTTCTCTCATAAAGGCAAGCGCACATTTTGACTGGCATCGCATTTACATTACCCATTTATACTAGAAACAGTACTATGTTCTCTATAAAATCTAATATATTGAGAATTATATTGTTTATAATATGTATTAGTTTATTTATTATGTAATTTACTTCACAAACCTTTCCATTAATAGTCCTATAATAGTTTTTCTAAATCTTGTATAGTAAGTAGTAAAATGTATATTATGGCTAATTCTGTTGTACACAAAGACACTAAAGAGACAGGTCATAATGCTCCCCGCGGAAAAGGGGAACAGTAGTCAATTTAGTTATGAATTAGCCACAACCTATTTTATTTTAGGCATCTTTATTAATGATTTTTTTGCTAATTTCGTTGTATATGTATAAAACCATTAAATTAATGATACATTATATTTGTTTTTATTAGATGTGACTGGATCTGTGGAAAATGTTGTACACAATCTGTAAATGATAGATAGACTAGATTTAAACATAGCCAGAGATCAGAGATTTTGAGTGTGCAAGTTAAATTCACCACATTTAAGAATTTACAAAACTTTCAAAATGCAAATATTTAATTTTTGGCACTACGCTTAGCTAACTATATTAAATAAAGGAAAATTATTTATTGGTCCTATGAATTAAACACTTACAAGCCAAGTTTACAAAAAAAAGATAGATAAAGAAAAATTATGGATACAAGACTAATAGTTGCATATATACTAATTTTAGAAAATCTTCATTGTTATAAGCTTTATAAAAGCTGGCTCATAATTATTAATATTTATTATTGGTGTTACATGTTTATATTGGTGGTATACTACATATCTAAGATAATACAATAAATAATTTAAAATATAAAATACAGAATTGATTTATCAAATTAACGATGGTCTATCAAAATAAAAAAAACACTTACATACCAAACACATTGATTGTGACAAATGATTAAATATTACCATGGTATTTGAAGAACAATTAAAATTTAACATTAGTTTAAAATTAAAAATTAGCTTTTACATTCCCATTTATTAAAAATTTCACTCATTTTGAAGTATGAAACAGAAATAGCTTTGCATCCTGCGGAGATGGACACTTAAACTACTTTTTATCCCAAAAAATTTTTAAACCCAAGTCCACACGGATGAAGTCACAAGCATCAAAAAGTATAATTTATTATAAATTTTGAATAAATTGTTTGACTTTTGACTTTGACATCATCGATCTACACAAGTAATAGAAAGAGATAAAGTAACTTTGGGAGTAATCTCTGGAACTAATGATGCAATTCTGAAAATTATTTCACTGAAAGATTACTACATTATGCCAGAATGCTATAGGCTGTAATTCAATATATCATGCATACAAAGTTGCTGAAAAAAGCTAGTATCTCATAAATGCATTGTGTTATCAAAAAGAAACCAAGATTTAAATGAACACCATCCATAGTCTGTCTTTAAAAACCCTTTGTACTGCACTTTATAGGTCTTTCTTGTTTAACTGACACACTTAGTTTTTGATTTGATCTCATAAACCACTGGTTCCATGTAAACCTGTGAACATGATTATCCATGTGACCTGAAATTAATTATTTTCGTCAATATTTAACATTTTAGAAAAAGTAATTATAGTGGTTTTATTGAATTGCAAAAAAATCATATACTGGGGGATACATTGCTACAGCATTACTTCTGTGAATTGTTGGTGCACCAAACAATGGGTACCCTCTTATATTAAGACTGTTCAGTCACTAAGTTCTACAATATTTTGAAGATTTTTTCTATTGGCAGGCAAAAAATACAAAGAAGAATAAGCCCAACACAACAGTTTGGTGATGATAACCCCCAACTGCTTCAAATTCCCTTCACTTGGACTATTGACATACATACTCCAAGAAAACACACTTGATTATAGGGAAAAAGAAAACACTTGCTATATTAAAAACAACTTTCTTTAAAAATCATTATTATAAGCAACTTACCAAGAATCCAGCAAATGAAGTCATGAAACCCTCTTTGGTGATCTCCCACATGCCTCCATACTCCTCCTCGTCTACATTTTGAAAGCTGCTCACATACACATATATCACTGCTGCATTTACAACTACAAAACTGAAAAAGCAAAGCAACACTTAGTACTAATTTTATAAGGATCTTACGAATTACCTGACTTTCAAAGATCAAGGTTTCTAATGTCATTCATTTAGGCTACTATCATATACCCTTCTGAAACAAACTTGATAATAAAACTATTATAAGTTTAAACTATTAGGTATAATAAATGTGTATTATAGGTGCCTTTTCATGTTCATCTATGGATAGTAAAAATTGTTTATCACATAATCTTAGATGTAGATTATCACTGATCTCTTTAATACATACGCAATAGTTTAGTGTATATTATGAGCAGTAAAAATAAAAACTTACAGTAATAAGCCCAAAAATCCTTTCAAGGGTAATAACCCCCAACAGAGACCTAGCACAATACCTATGGCTTGTCTCATCCAATATATGACGTCCAGGAACTCCTCCTACAAGTAGAAACAATATTTAGCAGCAAATTCAAGCAATTTCATTAATAAGTCTCGTGATTTTGAAACTAACCTTGTCGGGCCATTCAGCGTTCGATGACAACGCTCTTTTCAAAACACTTTCATTTAAATTAGTCTTAGATGAGCTCTCCGAAGATTTGCTTTTACTTGACATGTCTTTTTATTATATTTTCACTCTTTATTTCTTAAATTTTCGCTTTTCTAAGCAATCAATAACAAATTGAAGAAATTCACAAAAAATCTTTACACGTCACTGTCAAAACGGCGATGATGACGTTACATAAACCATAGATTAAAACATATTTTTTATAGTCAACAAAGAGTAGAGTTTGTAGCATGTTAATAGCCGATACCTATCTGATGCAGTGCACAAGTATTCTAATATCCGGATATCCGACTTATAGAAAAATGTTCTAACAGCATATTTTTATCAGTTTAAAACATAAATATTAATAAATCGGATACAAGGAATAATATCACAATGTATATCTGTGATCCAATAATTATTAGTCTCTAACGAGCGCACTGATTAATCAGTCTTAATTTTACAAAAAAATATTAAAATAATCAATTCGTAGTTTTACAAAAATCAGTTCAGTAGTCCTGGCGAAATTCTTGACAGCATTTTCACAATCACGTTTTATAGAAACTAACTTCTAGGCGTTTAAATAAAAAAGCTTGGTGAAAGTAAAATTAAAAGGATAAAAACTGATTTTTTATCAAAAAACCACGTGCACATTACGCTTTAATTAAAAAAAAATTACAAAATTGGTGCGATTCTATTTTTTAGCCTCTGTAGCCTTTCTTCCTCCATCTTTTTGGTGTGTTCCCAGCAGTCTCTGGTGAGGGTATCGTGACCTCGGGAGAGGCTGACGAGGCGCGCTAGTACTAAGAGTCGGTGCAGGTCGTCTGCAGTCACTGGGTTATCGCTGTCTGAGTTACTGCGCATTTCTATGAAATCGTCTTCTACAAACTGAAACAAGAAATTTTAGGATAAATATAAATATGTATTACTTTCTCACAATACCGATTCACGAAAATTCATGAAAATAGATTTGTTAACTCAGTTGATACTAGCTTATTCCCGCGACTTCGTCCACGTGGACTACACAAATTTCAAACCCCTATTTTACTTGAATTTTCAAAAACCCTTTCTTTGCTATCTGCATGCCAAATTTCAGCCCGATCCGTCCAGTAGTTAGAGCTGTGCATTGATAGATCAGTCAGTCAGTCAGTCAGTTAGCCAGTCAAACAGCTTTTTTTTTATATACTACACAGATTAGCTTTACCTGTAAGTTTTCACTAATAGAGTATTTGGTGAGCTTCAGGTTAGTTAGATATGTTCTGATGGTGTTCATGATCTCTTCCTTCAAGTAGTAAGTGGCCGCTTCCACGATCGCGTCGAATATTTCCAATGACGACTCCTCCGGCCGCAGTGGTATGTGATAGTCACTCTGAAAAGTATTAATCATACTTATTAGAGCCTCAATAGCTCAACGGGTAAAGGAGTGGACTGAAAACCGAAAGGTTGACGGTTCAAACCCCGCCCGTTGCACTATTGTCATACCTACTCCTAGCACAAGCTTGACGCTTAGTTGGAGAGGAATGGGGAATATTAGTCATTTAACATGGCTAATATTCTTTAAAAAAAAAAAACTATAAATGCGAATGTGTGTTTGTTTGTCCTTCAATCACGTCGCAAGGAAGCAACGGATCGGCGTGATTTTTTGCATGGATATAGTTAAGGACGAAGTTCTCGACGTTCTATATTATGTTTAATTCGTTGCTTACCGGTAACAAAGACTTCCCCTCGGATAAGACCAGCACATTTATATCAGAGTCAAAATCCATCTTATAATACTTGAAGTCGTATTCAACCTTCTGCAATTTGATGAGATTGCCCAGAGCCGAGATGTTGTTCACTCCGGTGGCGTCTAGCTGGCCTTGTTCCATTTGTGTCTCGTCTAGAACCAGGTGTGTGTGTTTGCTTAGTTGTAGAATGCCACTTGTTAGGCGGTTGCACTCATAATCTTTTCTGGAAATTATATAAAGAAATATTCATAAAATGACGTTTGAATTTGAACCCTTGAAGGATTTTTGGGCTTATAACATACTGTACGCATACCCATATTTCTACAAATAAAGAATTGAATATTATTATTGTGCTTCTATAAACAATGTAAATTGTTTATAGAAGCACTATTATTATGTATTAAGAAGTGGATGGAATGACACACTTTTTAAACCTTCATGGTTTTTTGTTGTCTAAATTGGATTTGGTAAACATTCTTTGTTGGTTATTTAAAAAAAAATTGATTTTACCCCTGCAATATGGTTAGGAATATGAGGTTTTGGAACTTAATATAAAATAGAGAGAGATTAGTAAACTTACTTTGGTAGAAGTGCCATAGTGTTCATATTCTCCACAGTGAGTGGCAGATAGTAGCTCTTAGTGACGAACTGTTTTATTATGTCATACAGTTGTTTAGCATAATTAGGGTATTTCTTAGTGGGCAGGTTGGATATGTTCAGGCAGAACTGGCCTAGGGTGAATGTATCTTGACGGAGATATCTGAAAACAGGCTTAAAATATGACAAATGTTAAAAATATAAAAGGAAAAGGTGAGACTGACTGACTGACGGAACTAACAACGCACAGCTTAAACTACAAACTGCGCCATTTATTTGTAATTTAGTAAATTATTTTTTTCGTGAACACATTTTAATTTTTTTTATGATGTAAACACAAATTCACAGTTTTCGGATTTTTTCCTTTGCTTGTGCTATAAGACTTTCTTTTTTAACCGACCTCAAAAAAAGGAGCAGGTTCTCAATTCGTCTGAATCTTTTTTTATTTCTTATCTACCAAATTTCATGATCATGCTCAAAAGTACAACTATACCTATAGGTTTTCATGACAGACACGACAGACAGACAACAAAGTGATCCTATAAAGGTTCTTTTCTCCTTTTGAAGTATGGAACCCTCAAAATGGAATAGTTTACTACAATGTTACTTACACACAAGCAATGAGGTGGCATATTAAATACTCTGCAGTCAACTCGTCTCCCAGTAACAGCTCTTTTAGTGCTTTCAGCAGATGCTCTCTTGCTGTGTTGGCTTCTTTAAGTATAGCCTCTAAACAATAAACAAACTCTATAAATATATAAAATCATTATTTATAAACTTATTGTTTCATTTATTTTGGTACACTGCAACTTACAATATCATTGAGCGGCTGCATTAATTTTATACATAATATTTTCTATGAATAACAGTATTGTTATTTTTGTTTGTTTATTAGTAGCATACATATTTTATTTAAAAAATGGTATTTCACCAGTCAATGGGGCCGATTCTCTTGTACACAATCTCTAAATTAAACTAATTTATCGGGTCTAAATCTAGTGCTATCCTTTTCCGCAAGCAACATTATGAAAGGGATAGCAATAGATTTAGACGTGCTATTTTAGTTTAGTTTAGAGTTCGTGTACAACGGAATTAGCCACAATATAGTTGTAATACTTGTACTGTATCAAACTTTTTAATCCATACTAATATTATAAATGCGAAAGTGTGTCTGTCTGTCTGCTAGATTTTCACGGCTCAACCGTTCAACCGATTTTGACGAAATTTGGTACAGAGGTAGCTTGCAGCCCGGGGAAGGACATAGGCTACTTTTTATCCCGGAAAATTTAAGAGTTCCCACAGGATTTTTAAAAACCTAAATCCGCGCGTACGAAGTCGTGGGCATCAGCTAGTATGTAATATATTGAGAAAATAATCAAATACTAATAAGTAATAACTTTTCTACCTTGTTCAAATTATCAACTTTTGATTTAAAAGTCTTAATAATTTGATTTACATAAATAAGCCAAGTGCATGGGCATGCATAGAAAATTAGAAATGTATATGTTGACGGATGACAGAAGTGAGTGGAAGAACATGTTGAGTGGAGTGGGATAAGGCAGGGAAGAAGAAGAAGATGAAGAAGATACTACCTTGATCTAGAGCTCCCCTAACCAATGGGTTGCAATGTTCCAACTTCCTCACATGCACTGCATGTAACCTAGGCACCAGGCTGGGAGGAGGGTTATGTGTTATGATCTCAGCGTCAGTCTCACATGTGGGTTCCAGCAAAGAATTCTTCTCTGCTTGGAACTCGCCTGATAACGCCGGGTCGACGGATAGAAAGCCTACTACTTCTATCATATCGTTGATTTTGAGGTTATCGTTATCATCATATACCTGGATATTGGAGAAAATTAGAATAAAATATAATGTTATGGAAGCCCTACTAATTAATAACAATATCTAAAGAAATCTCAAAAATGGCACTACACACAACAACAACGTTATTAAAAAAAAAAAAAAAGGCCGATGGTACATTACTTTCTGCCGCGTACTGTACTGCGGTAGGAGGAGCTTATCAATAATCCATCATAAATATACCAGCGATGCCAATTTTTGTAAGCAAATCCTACTAATATTATAAATGTGAAAGTATGGATGTTCAGATGTTTGTTACTCAATCACGCAAAAACGGCTGAACAGATTTGGATGACATTTGGAATGGAGATAGATTATACCCTGGATTAACACATAGGCTACTTTTATCCCGGAAAATTAAAGAGTTCCCGCGGGATTTTGAAAAATGTAAATTCACGCGGACGAAGTCGCGGGCATCAGCTAGTAACATAATAAGATTCAAATTTAACTGTCAATTAGTATATTTGGCCATTGAAAAATCTGGTAAGAAGTTCAATTTGAACTTACCTTGACAATACATGACTGGCTAGCAACATCGGGGAGTGGGAAGTTTAGTATATGCTCTCTGGAGACCACCTTTGACGCATTCTCTACAACTTCAGCTGTCCTTCTTTCTTTGTTAACACCTTCAATACAACAAAATTGATATAATCTTTACTTTTTAACTTTTTATAATGTTTCCTTAAACGGAATGAAACTGATAAATCTATCATATTTCTGAAGCAGGTACAATGGCAGTACAAGTCTATACTAGAGATGATGTGGCAGCTGTTACTATTCAATAGATCAGCATATAAAATTCACTTTGTTGAATAAAATATTTTATTAGAGAACTACAGACAGAAAAAATCAAACTATAATTAAGTTTTATTATGTATAATTAAAAAAAAAAAATCGACAACAAATGATAATGCATCATTCACTTAGAAATTATGATTAATATAAAATAATCAATATAAATATTTGAGTAATTTAACTAAACTTTTAAAGTTATCACCAAATCTGCCAAAGCCCACGACTATAGGCTTCACCACCACGTTAACGTTGAAGCAATCCAGCTGCTTGACGTAACGGAGACAGTGAGAAGACTAAAAAGGACCAAACCTTTTGAGTTAGTGTATAGTGATTAGTGATAGTGTACATAGTGTAAGTGCTGAAAGAACACGTGAACAAAGTGTCATATCTCAAATCAAGAAAGACTAAGATGCGTCAGTGGACAATTTCTTAGTATATAAGATAATTTATAAGTTTAGGTTAAAATAAAATTACTTATTAGTCATACATTAGGCTAGATCGTAATATAATTGAGTAGCTAATTGGCACTCAACAATAAGGTTAAAAAAAAAAAAACTAAAATTTTAGAAATTGAATAAAAGCTGACTTGGAAAGCATGTTACTGTTTACTTCTAAATATGTCCCATATAGTATCTCTTTTATTATTACAAGATTATTCATTGTAACAGTAATTCACAGCATCTTTAGTCTATATATTTACAGAAAATCATGAGGCTCATAGATGACATACCTCCTTCATTCTCCACATCCATAGCATCAGGGTCTTCATCACACTCATCGTAACTCCGCTTTAGTTTCGTAGAGTTCAAGTTTAACCTTTTTGATGTATTGGGCAGCTGGTCCAAGTGTTTGAGATGGTTCTGTTCATCTTCTATACTCTGCGCCCACTCGTTCAAACCTGGCATAGAGACTACTACTATGGTCTGACGTTGGGCACTTTTAAGGTTTTCTGTGTAGTTTATCTTTTCATTTTCCTGTAATATTAGTTGAGACTATTTTAGAGATCATTCCAATTTTATCAATGCAAAAGTGTTGGATTGTCCTTCAATCACATCATAATGGAGCCACAGATTGAGGTAATTTTTTGAATGGATATGTAATATGTATAGTTACATGGACTATTATAGTTCATAGTGAAACTAGTGCTAGTGCAATTCAAAGAACACAAGAACAAAGTGAAAGCATAGTGCTAGTGCAATTTAAAGAACACAAGAACAAAGTGTCTTCCAATCAATACTGTTTAACTATAAACTAAGATAAGTCAATGGACCGATTCATAGGTATATGTAAGTTTATAAGTTTAGGTTAATATAATATTACTTATTAGCCTCTCTCATAGGCTTATTTTTTTATTGCAATACTAGTAAAGTACTGTTGTCAGCACTTTATGATATTTAAAAAAAAACATGGGCAACAACATTTATCCTAAGAAATCAAAGAGATCTCACAGGATTTTTTAAAAACCTTAATCCACACAATCGTAAGTCAAGGGCATCATCTAGGATTTACTTTTTTATTGCTGGATATTTTCTTAGAAAAAGTAGTCCATGTCTATTGTAATCCCTGTGACAAACTTCATCAAGATTTAACAGTGTAGATGTGACAAACCAACAAAACCCACATGTTCTGTTAGTTTAAGTAATGAGAAGCAGAATCAAAGTACATAAATCATTGTGGATGAACATCTATCGTATTTGGAATTTGAATCAAAATTTTAACTTAGAATCAACTGCAAATCTAGGATAGGACAACTAGGATATAGGATAACTAGGATATATTATAACTAGGATATACGCTATTTACATTAATATACTAGTATGTAACAATGTATATCAATCAATTTTGTGAATCCAAGTTGGTGACTGGATAGGTGGTTGACTTTAAAGTCAGAATTTGGACTTTTTTCCTCAATTCTTCAGTGGGGTTGATAAATCACTAACTTCGAAACCAAAGAGTGGAAACATTTTCTTGGTCAAGTTGTATGCGAGGGGATCTGGGAACTCACTCATTATTATTCCAAGAAAACTCCTAGTCTCCTACTATTATATGGAAAGGGGTCACAACCCTTACTAATGAGTAATGACATTGTAGAATATGACAAAGAGATAATTTTAAAAGAAATATTTAAATAGTTCTCACCAAGATATGTGCTGTATCAGTATATTTTCCAGATTTGTTCTTTATTTCATTAGTAACTGTGTTGAATACTTCAAATTGTTCAAAGAAGAATTCTGGGTTATGCATGTCCTGGACCATCCCGCGAAAACGGACCAAAGAGCCATCGGGCAAGTTGTGTGAAGCATTTGAGTTTATTAGAGGAATCTAAAAGGTTATACAAAGGTCATAATAATGTTGTTTCTGTATGAAATAGATATCGTAACGAAAATAAACATACCTTCTGCCAGTTTGGTAACTGAATAAGTCTTTCATTCCATGCGGCTTCATTTAACATCCATATATCGGGTGTAACACTATCGAAATCATTACAAAAATCATGCATTTTTATATCTATTTACTATTTTAAAGTTATTGTAAAAATGAAGAGAAGTGATACTTTCTCGTTTAAATTAAAAAAAAAATCCTTTATCATTTATTGGGGACTCATACAGTATTTTGATCCAATACAAAAATATAGAAATTCCAATCGAAATCTCCAAGTCAATAAAATATTTTGTTACAAAATTGTGCGGCTGCGCGAAGCTCGAATGGCGTGGAATGGCGCGCGAATTTATTGCAGCCATTTTCTAATTTTTCAAATGTCTAAATAATTGTTGTCAAAGTCTTCTAATGAATAACATTCTTTCATTCCTTCATCTACTGTTTATGGTAAACAAATTATTAGTCTGTGGCAACGAGATTTTTTTTGTACTCAACAAGGGCTAATCTGTGAAGTGTGGGGCTTAATCTTTACTCTGTGGAAGAACTAGTAGCCAATAGCCATGCACCTTGGATGAATGATTACCCTCTATGCCATGCACAGAGTACATATGCATAATATTCATCAATATTCATATTTCCTATAGGTAGGTAGGTACCTAGTTTGTTGAAAATTGGAGTAAATGTATTCTGTGGTTGAAAATTAAAAAAAAAATTGGCGTCTGTTTTCGTGTGTGGCGAATAAATAGCTTCTAATAATTTCTTAAAATTAGGTTATTGGTGTCCTCATACTAAATAGGTACTTATTTCTTATTAAATTATCTACCGCATTTTAGTCGTCATTTATTGTCTTGTCTTGCGAATCTGTTCGGTTCGGTAAAGTCAAGTAATCTATCAAAATGAGTAAGTACTACGTTTCTTCAATAATTACACTCTTTTTAATGCATCAATCCTAACAAAAGTTTAATGTATCCACTTGGAACTCTGCGTTAAGTGAATCGTAGTATTTGAACAACTTATTGTTACGATTCACAATATAACCTCAAATTACAGATAAGCTTTTTCGGCATTTCATATTAAATTAAATGTATTATTTCTTGCAGCTATGGACATCCGCCCCAACCATACGATATACATAAACAATCTCAATGAGAAAATAAAGAAGGAGGAATTGAAGAAATCTTTATATGCAATATTCTCACAGTTTGGTCAAATTCTGGATATTGTAGCTATGAAGACACTGAAAATGCGAGGACAGGCATTTGTTATATTTAAAGAGATATCCAGTGCTACTGTTGCATTAAGGAGTATGCAAGGATTTCCCTTTTATGATAAACCAATGGTAAAATCATGTTTCTCATTATTCTTACTCATTATGCTTTACTGAGATGGTTTGGTCTGAGGAGTTGGTGTTGATTGCATGAAGGTTACAGCAATATGAAATTCCTTGATTTTATGTTTCACAATCTACACTGCATGAGCTCAGTCGATGACAAATATGAAACAGTGCGTTTAGTTAAAACCACCAGATTTTACATACAAAAACTATTAAAACATCAATTTTGGCACCAGTTGAACTTGTTTTAAGTTTTTGTGGTAAAACAGCTTGTGTCCAGGAATAATAACTGGACATGGTGCCCAAGACACTGATGTTGTTACCTTATAGGCATAGGGCCTAATAAGCAGCCCAGACTAACCAGCTCAGGTCACCAGATGTATGGATTCTGAATGCTTATAAAAATAATACGAAATTTAAATTATTTTTTCAGAGGATCCAATACTCAAAAGTAGACAGCGATGTGATTTCCAAAATTAAAGGCACATTCCAAGAGAGACCTAAAAGACCAAAACTGCCCAAGACCTCAGAAGAAAATAAAAAGAAGAAGAATAAAGATGCTAACAGACCAGTCATACCAGGCTTTGGGCAGCCGAGTCTGCTCAATAATGTTAATGTTGAACAGCCGCCTAACCAGATTCTGTTCCTCACTAATCTGCCTGATGAGACCTCTGAAATGATGTTGTCTATGCTTTTCAATCAGTAAGTTGCCATTATTTTATCCATTTAAAAATACAGCATAATCAGTCAATATAAAGAGTTTTAGTAATAGTAATCAATGTACAAGTTTGAAGTTAAGATAAACTAACCAAACTTAGTTATTATAGAGAGTTTTTCACTATAGCGAAGTTGGTTATATTTAAGGTAGATGATAAACTATCAAATTTCTCAACTCTTTATTGAAAATTGAATTAAAAAATCTTAATTTTATTTAATACTTGCTGCCCTGGCGAACTTGGTTCCGCCTAACAGTCAATTCAATTTTTTTTTATTTTTCTCTCCTTAAGAACCATCCTCGTACTTCAAGGAATATTATAATAAAGAATTAGCGAAATCGGTTCAGCTGTTCTCGAGATTTGCGATGAGCATTTAGTGATTCATTTTTATATTATAAGATGGTCTAAGTTACTGATATGTACTTTCTACAGATTTCCTGGATTCAAAGAAGTGCGATTGGTACCAAACAGACATGACATCGCTTTTGTCGAGTTTGCCAATGAAATGCAGTCGGCTGCTGCCAAGGAGGCACTACAGGGCTTCAAGATCACTCCTACTCATGCAATGAAGATATCATTCGCGAAAAAGTAATTGTTAAGAACCATAGTTTATAGGATAAATAAAGATTTAAGTATTTCCAGAACTGTTTTGAGCATTGCACTTAGCCTTAACAGCTCTTCGGCTGTGACTAGTCATAATTTAACCTATGAGTTTTTTTGACAAAACCTGTTATCCCTACCCTTGGGACCTATCTTATCCTATTTGTCATACAAATTGTTGATAGTTTTGAGATTTAGATGAGGTAATGAGATACTAATGGATAAGGTAACTGCTAAGGACACTGCAGTCATAATAGGAGTTAATTTATGGAGAAAACTAAACGACAAAAGTACAGTATCAACGTACAAGTCTCGCAAATTGCTATTGCGCTGGAACCATGTCTCATTAACATCGGAATGACGTCAGCTGAAATAAAAATATACCATATCAGCTCTAGTGCTGACGTCACTAAAATGGTGACCCCGCACATTAGCAATTTGCGAGATTTCTGAATTTTTTTCTACATTTTAAAATCATTTTCAGAGATAATTTATTGAACTGGCAACACTGCCTATTTAAAAAAAATGTTATCCCAGAACATTATACTACTAAATAAGAAGTACCTACCAGCTTTTGGACCAAATAGGATCATTTATGCAAATTCTATACAACAGAAAGAGAAGCATATATTAACTCTGCATGCTTCCTTAATATGCCGGCCTCAATGTTATTTTCGGTGATTGCGAAACTGTCAAAGTCATACACTAATGAATGACTGATTGTGATTTTTTGTAAAAAAACTTATTTTTACTTTAAAGTGTTGTTTTCGTATTTATTTAGTTTGGCTGTATGAATAGCAGCTTGTGTACTAATCATTTGAGTTGTAAATTATTGTTTGAAGTATATAAAGTGGTGAAAACATGGAAGATATTTTCCAATGGTGTCGCGAAGGAAATGCCTTGCAGGTGCGCGTTTGGCTGGACGATACTGAGCACGACATGAACCAGGGGTAAGGAGGCTTTGTTAGCTGCATTACTTTATTGATAAGACACGCCATATGTGCACTCGTTGTCCATAAATGGTACTTAAAGTAAACCTCCTCGCCCACACTTCCAAGGCCTAGTAAATTATGTCAGCGAGGTATTGGAAACCAAAACAGTTGTGTTAGTCATAGCTTTTAATAAACACACTAGAAAACTTAAACAGGTGGTACTTTTATACACACAAACTTTGTAATGATTATAGAAACGTTAGTTAACAAAGTTCATTTTATTGTTAGAAATAAAATGTAAATTAATGGACCAAATAGAATTCCATAGAATTAGACATTATTCATTTTTTGTTTAAGTCATTTGTTTCTTTGAATTACTAAGAAAATTGGGTATTTATACTGAGCCTGATAAATTAATAATTAACTAAGTATTTCAATCAACAACTCTATACCTTTTAGAGTTTAAATTAAATTATTTTTAGTATAACTAATTCTATTTAGTTTCAAAATTATAGATATATATATATATATATAAATCCTTTCATTATATCCAGAGTAAAGCTGTAAATATAAAATTGTGTTATGGTTAAACCAGCATGATTCATTTCAAGTTAACATGTTTCCTGTTATACTAATAATACAAATGAAATAAATAAATTGAATTCTTAATTTATAACTTTGAATGAAAAATTCAATTTATTAAGGAAAATAGTGTAATATTGGCAAAGTCTCCCTCATGGATAAAATAGAGCAAAACAAAGTGACTTATGCCTGCGACTTTGTCCGCATAACTTTCGGTTTGTTCAATTTGACCTCTTTGATTTACGGATCAAAAAATGTCCTGCCTCAGAGTGCAAGCTATATTTGTACCAAACATGAAAATCTTGATCGATTTTATGGATGGATGGATAGATTTATGGATGATATGGATGGGCCATGAAAAGCTAGCAGACAGACAGACAGGCACACTTACGCATTTAAAATATTAATTTTGGATATTTATTTCTGTCTTTTGAACTTATCAACTATCAAAAAGTATCTAACGAACTTGCAACTTTATAAAAATCTATACAAATAAATAAAGTTTGAGTTTATCAATACCCAAACATAATTTAAAAATGTTTGTCTGACTGTCTGTTTATTTTTGAAACAGCTTGATTGATTTTGATGGGACTTTGTACAGTAGGCAGAATATTAATGCCTTCTTCAAAGTCAAAGTCAAAGTCAAAGTCAAATGATTTATTCAAAATAGGTAATAAATTACTCTTATTGATTGTCTGGTATAGTGTTAGATTTGTAAGATAATATAGTGGTGATAATTATAACGCAAACTTAAAACTAAAGCTACGAGGGTTCCAAACGCGCCCAGGTCTGAGAAGAGCCCACAACAAACTCAGCCGGGTATTCTTTTTATTATCACCACTTTACAAAATTATTGAAACTTATTAGAACTATCACAAAGTCGTTAAGCAACTCATTCCCAAGCTTGCTTATCATTTAAATAATCCTTTACATTGTAATAGGATTTTTCAATTAGTTTACGTTTTATGAAAACTTTGAACTTGTACTTCATACATCTACTCCTTGCAACCATCTTAAGTAGGTAATTGGGTAGAGGTTGTTGCAGTCTCCACTTCAGAATTTGTCTACCCTTCTTTATTTCTTCGCTCTGGGCTGGTTTTCGCACTTAAAGGCTTCCTTGTGTGTCTGCCCTTTGCATCATCAGCATGTTTTTTTCAGTGATGACCATGGCTTCAGCCCGCTCCACTGGGCATGCAAAGAAGGCCACATCAAGATAGTGGAGATGTTGATCAGAAGAGGCGCCAGGATCAATGTCACCAACATGGGGGATGACACACCTTTACACTTGGCAGCAGCCCATGGGCATAGACCGATTGTTCAGTTGGTAAGTATCCCTTTCATAATACTTCTGGTAGAAAAGGAGAGTAGTTTTTACTTTTTTATTTACACTTATAAAATGCCATAAGTAAATCAATAATAAGAAGTCATCACTTTTGTTTCTTTGTTTGTGCCTACAAGCCACTGCATGATGATTGAGACAAAATTTTGCAATTTGAAACCTTACCCTAAGTTTCTAGACTAAGTGGTTTTAGCTGTTTGTTCGCTATGTTAGTCAGTCAAATTTGTCCTTTTAATATTAGATAGAAATAAGGTTTTTAAGATAGAAATAATATTAGATAAAAATAAGTTTTTTTTGTTGTCCAGCTTCTTCAAAACAGAGTAGATGTAAACTTCACAAACGAGCATGGCAACTCTCCTTTGCATTATGCTTGCTTCTGGGGCTACAGCGCGATAGCTGAGGACCTGGTGGTTGCTGGAGCACTTGTGTCGCTCGCTAACAAAGACGGTGACACGCCATTGGATAAAACTAGGGGTCAACTAGTTCAGAGGTAAGGTTTCTAATAATACTTTCGCAATACAGAGTTTTAGCCTTTATAATGCAACTGTTTAATTCAATTCAATTCAAACTTCTTTATTGCGAATCTGGGTAAGCAGTGGAGATGTTACAAAAACAAAAAGGTATAGCCAAATTCTGCCTATAAGCATGCAATATGTTATGATATACCTAACAACGTGTTTAGGGAAGGAAACAGACTTAAATCTGAACATTAAAGATTTTTATTACAATATCTAAAGAATAGGCAGCTAACTACTAAACTAACTACTAGCTAATTTGGTTTCATAGTTCATTTTCCTTTGGTTCTAGACTCCACGAGCTTGCTGTGAACCAGGGTCAAGATCTAAAAAAGATCCAGTTCAAAGACCAATCCTGGCTGGGCTTGAAGACGAGAAGCCGCGACGCCACGTTGTCCCGTCATAAGGGCATCAATATTAATGAGCTGGCCCTTCACACTAGGATCGCTGTGACTCCTTCAGGTACTCAAGAAAGCTTTGCTAAGAAAACATTGCTCTAATAATATTTTTTTCAGATTAAAGATGCAGTTAATAAGCGTCAATTTCTGAATTATTCATAATCAAGAATTTAAGGTATATAATACTTGAACGTCACCGAAACTATTAACGCTGTCGAGATGTTCAATTTCGTATTAAGGGTAGCGATGGACGATTTATTCGTTCCAGACTGTGCACTTCGCATTCATCTTAACAGAAAATCTTCTATATATATAAAAGGAGAAGGTGACTGACTGACTGACTGACTGACTGACTGACTGATCTATCAACGCACAGCTCAAACTACTGGACGGATCGGGCTGAAATTTGGCATGCAGATAGCTATTATGACGTAGGCATCCGCTAAGAAAGGATTTTTGAAAATTCAACTCCTAAGGGGGTGAAATAGGGTTTTGAAATTTTGTAGTCCACGCGGACGAAGTCGCGAGCATAAGCTAGTAATCCAATAAAAATCGGAGTTTGATCGGAAGAGTGCGTAACCGCCGTAAGCGTACTGAGGACTGGAAAATGTACTACTTGTTAAAGGTGAGACGTGGCGCGGACGGTGGCAAAAGAATGACATTGTGGCGAAGATAATCGCAGTTCGCGAGTGCACGCCTCGCGTCCAGCGAGACTTCAACGAAGAGTTCCCCAAACTGAGGATATTCTCCCACCCCAATATACTGCCTGTGGTAAGTTTCTTGTTTACAACATACATTTATTTTATTTATTTTCCAACTTACGTCTAGTACACGTTAATAGTGGATTTAATATCATCATTACAATCTAATCGGACAATCTCATGTGTGTTTTGCAGGTGGGCTGCTGCGTGTCGCCACCGTCGCTGGTGGTGATCTCGCAGCACATGTCGTGGGGCTCGCTGCACGCGCTGCTGCACGGCGGCGCGGGCGGCCGCGTGGTGGTGGACGCGGGCGCCGCCGTGCGCCTTGCGCGCGACGTGGCGGCTGGCATGCAGTACCTGCACTCGCTGCAACGCGATCGCGTGCTGCCCACATACCACCTCAACAGCAAGCACATCATGGTATGTATAGCGTGTAACTCGAAGACGACAACAATCTTCGTCACCCCGATATCATATCGACCTTCGTTGCCTCGACATCAAATTTCGTTACTTCGAATCTCGACTTCGAGCTGCGTTTCTTCGAAGTAGACCATCTGTTACTTCGACATCGAACTTCGTTACCTCGAGATCGACCTTGCTAATCTCGACATAGACCTTCGTTTCTTATCGAATACCATTAGTACGAAGACGACTTTCGTTACTGAACTAAGTTAGTTACCGGAAGTTATCGAACTTTGATAACTCGAAGTAGACTTTCGTGACCTTGACATTGTCCTTCGGTACTGTGAAATCGAACTTTGTTATCTCGAAGTCGACTTCCCCTACCTTGAAATCGAATATCTTTACCTCAAAGTCGACCGTCGTAACCTTAACGTCGTTGTTATTTCGACATCGAACTTCGTTACCTCCAAGTCGACACCAGTCACCTCGAAGTCCACTATCGTTACATCGATGTCGACCTTTGTTACCTCAGGTTCGAGGTTTGATCATAGTGTAATAACAGCTACTTTGCCAGCAAAAGTGTTGAAATAATAGGTTCAAAAGGCCAAAGTGCGCTCTCCACATACATATAGTTTTTGAGCACCACTAAAGCACCACTACTAATAACGGATTAACGTATCTCACAGATCGACGAGGATTTGACGGCGCGTATAAACATGGCGGACGCGAAATTTTCGTTCCAAGAGCGTGGTCGCGTGTACGCGCCGGCGTGGATGGCGCCCGAAGCGTTAATGAAGCCCAGCGCCAAGAGGAACTGGGAAGCGGCTGATATGTGGAGCTTCGCCGTTCTACTGTGGGAACTTGCCACTAGAGAGGTGAGTGTATTTCTCCGTGCCATGATCCAAGAAGATCTAAAAAATACGTCGGCCATTTTTTGATTTGACATTAATAGCTGTCATTTTCGTAAACCACAATGACTCATATCAGTTACTAGCTCTCTATCAACGCACAGCTCAAACTACTGGACGGATCGGGCTGAAATTTGGTATGCAAATAGCTATTACGACGTAGACATCCGCTAAGAGAAGATTTTTGAAAATTCAACCCCTAAAGGGTAAAATAGGGGTTTGAAATTTGTGTGGTCCACGCGGACGAAGTCGCGAGTATAAGCTAGTTTTTATATTTTCTTCGGCGTATTAAAAACACGTCATGCATTGTCAAACACTTAGTATCATGACGACCCCCTGCCAGACACTAAGTGTCTACCAATGCTTGACGTGATTTCTAATACTATTCCATAAAAATTAGACTTTATATTTTGAGGTAAGATTTTTTATACCTTTATCACCTGTTATGTCCCAAAGCCACCATGATACAAACTTCATAGTCGCTGATCGTTTCTCCCTGTGTTGGGGAACTTTCAGCTTTTATAAAATAACAAAGTACTGGCACGCGCTGGCTCTCTCTCTAATTGTGATATCTATTTTTTTACATTACATTTATTTTTATGTAAATCTTTTCGTCTATAGATACCCTTCGCTGACCTCTCACCAATGGAGTGTGGAATGAAAATAGCACTCGAGGGTCTAAGAATCACGATCCCTCCGGGCATCTCGCCGCACATTTCGAAGCTGGTCAAGATTTGTATGAACGAAGACCCTGGGAAACGACCTTCCTTCGAGATGATCTTGCCTATACTCGAGAAAATGAAACGTTGAAAACGAAAAAAAAATCGGCGTTGTACTCCAAGCTTTACAATCAACGACCTGTATGTACCACACTAGATGGGCGTTCCGAACAAAAAAATTTGCGTGCTGCAAATCGCTTTTACTTATAACTTGATGGCTATATTATTTTAAATGACATAGAGTATTTAAACTAATAGAGAGAAAATTTCTGGGTTATTTATTTACAAGAAAAACAAGTAGGTATATTTAATTACAAGAAAAACAAGTACTTGCGCTGGCACAGCTAATGGCGGATTGTGCCGAAACCCTGTTTTATGTTATGTTGAAATGTAGTGTTTCTTACACACTTATGAAAATTTCGATAAGCTTGATCTAGTTTCCAATCCGCTATTTTCTATAGGACATTAGGGCAACTCTTTATATCCCTAGGTATAGTGCATATATAATGAGAATACACTCGCCATATTTGCTCTATATTTCAACGGTCATCTCAAAAGTACAATTTTAGATCTTAATTTAAGGGTGAACCCACAGATATTCAACTAGCGTGGCCTCTATAATCCCTCTCGCTCAAGCAGTAGTACTTAATTGTAAAATGTTATTCCTTCTATATTACGTTCGCTTCGGCTATTGTAACCTAGTAAACCGCAACCCACCATTGCACAATAACTTCAAAACAAATCAATTATATTTCTTTAAAATACTTGAGTCAACATACTCTCACTTCACGTTGTTTGTCAAGATCTCACGACGAAATACATCTTGACAAACAAAAAAGTGGCCACGGTGATAAGGACAAAAAATAATAATTTTTTCACGTTCTAATAAGAGCTTAAATGCATTTAGCTATCTCGCTCTATCAGTAAGTCACAATAGGGCTACTTCTACAGGTATTTGTTCTGAGGGTGAATCGTAATTCTGACATGACAGTTGACACTTGACACACAGCAAATATGGCGAGTGAGTTCTCAAAATTTGTACATTATACTAATTTTGACAGCTTCATAGAACACGATTTTTGTTCGGAATGTGTAATACATAGAAGTTGTTCTTAACAATATAAATAAAATGCGCCTTATATAATACTTTCCAAACCAGCGTCGCCGTCGTTGCAATTCATCTGGTTGTGTGACTTTTATTTATTTTCAGTACAAAATAATACTTTATTACCAACTTTTCTCACTTGTATCTTATATTGATTATTAAATATAAAAACATATATATAAATAGTAAATATAGTCGTTATAAAATGACTTTTCACACGCCATTTTAACTGGATGGGTCAGCTCTCATGTCAAAAGTACGGTTCACCTTTAAAATAAGGACAAATCGTACTTTTGACATGACATTTGACACATGATGTTAAAATGGTGCGTGAGAGCTCATTTTTTACGCATTACAGTTTACATTAAGTGCTCGATAATTTTATCTCTGTCTAGTGCCATTACAATTATTCAGTAATAGTACATTACAATCCAGACCTGAAATAAAGCGATTACTGGCCGAGTATCATTGGCAGGCTGAGGCGAAGCCGAAGACTTCTCAAGTGATTTTGAAAGGACGAGGCGCCAGCGCCAAGTCCTTTTAAGGTAAACGAGGTTGGTAATCGCTATTTCGGCCGAGACTTAAGTACTTTTCTCCCATTTGCTAGTAAACAATAAAAAATAATTGAAGAAACAAAGTTTCAATTCGACAAGCAGAAATAGCGATTACCAACCACATTTAGTTTTCAAAATCACTTGCGAAGTCCTCGGCTTCGCCTCGGCCTTCCAATGATACTCGGCCAGTAATCGCTTTATTTCAGGTCTGGATTGTAATGTCCTATTACAAACTAAAGTGATAACTTTGTTTTATTGTACAAAAATACATTTTGTGAAGCATTATACTGCCAGTATTTTGTTGTTGTTAGTTTAAGGTTGTATTTTTATTTTATTTCTGTTTGAGTAAGAATATTTTTATAACAGTACCCTTTTATACAAATGAATGTGTAAAAACTTTTATGAAGATTTATATTATAAATAAATAATTAATACAATAATAAAATGGTGCTAAGAAATCAAATAATAATAATTAATACACACTACAATCGTGGAGTTTTTTAATATCTTTGACTACAATATAATAATAAAATACCTAAATATATATTTGTATTTAATCAATTATAATAATACCTAATGTAAATGGTATGATAAAAATAATGGATATACCTATAGTCCACGTCAGGTCGAGATGGCGATAGGGGTATGAGGCGGGGGAACGCCCCGCACACCCGCACGTCACCCGCGCTCGCCCGCACCGGGTTAGCGCGGAGGCTGTACGGGTGTTCGGGCGTTTTGTAATTTCAACCTGTCGCGTACTATATATTTATATCTATTAATTTTATTATATTATTATTATTTATTATATAATAATAGTAATATAGAGATACTTTTAAACAAAAACGATATATCATGACGAATCTCTTAGTTAGTACATCATCCTGTGTTTTCAAAATACGATACATACAGTATACGCGGCAGAAAGTAATGGTAATCGGCCTTTATAATGACATGTCGGCTTTGTAGAGCGTTGTCTCTTTCACTCATACCTATATGACATTTTGTCTGTCTCGACGACAGAGACAACGCTCACAAATCTGCTCTTCTAAAGGTCGATGTACATTACTTTCTGCCGCGTACTGTACATTGGTGTGGTATTTATATGAGTAATTTATAATAAAAAAGTTATAAAGAGATAGGTACTAAGAAATTCAGTAGAAAAAGTGTCAATTTATATTATGATTAGATATAATACTTCAATATTTGGCTGCACTATAGAATGAGTCATCATCAATTTGATTTAAGGAGGAATGAAGGGAGGTAGAGGTGGTCCTGAAAGCTTAGTTAAAATTTCACAGAGAGCGATGAATTTTTTTTTTCAATATTATATGATAATTCGTTAATATTCACTGGACAGAAGTTAATTTGCATTGTAACTGTATGTGTAATTGGTAAATGTAATAAATCAATACTATATTTGCTGAAACCTAGTTAGGTTAGGATAGATTAGAACACGAGTTAAAATGACAGTCTGTTAAAATAAGATCACTTAATTGAGTGTGAAACAAAAGTAAATAAATATTGTGATAAATAGCCTAACTACTTACCTGCCTAAGAAATTTAGAAAAAAAAACTTGTTTTCCTCACTGAAATTTTAACTTGGGTTTCAAGGACAACCTTTCGTACCTCCCTGCATCCTTAAAGTGACTTATTTTATTACATTTTTATCAAATAAAAAAATTTGGTGTGCTTACAAGATGGATGCTATGAATTTGCTTACAAGTTATTGTACGTGCCTTAAATATTACAAAGAAAATGTGTAAACTGACCTATGAAATAATAATATTAATTAACTTTATTTACTAAAAGTAGACATATTATTATGATACTAAATTATATTTAGAGATTATAGTTAATAATATTTAATTAAATATTTCAGATGTGGAAAAAAGTGTTAAAACTTAAATAAACTAACAATTTTGTAGTAATATTAATGTTTTTTTTTTAAAGATTTGACTCAAATAAGCCTTCTTTTTGAGACAAATAATAGGTTAGCTGCGTCTCTGACCTCTGTTTATCTGTGCTCTCTTTTTAGTGTGAATGAGAAAGCAAACATTCCTTTGTCTAGATTTTTTACTCAGTCTACGAACTAGAACAATGGGGAACTTGGCGGCAACGTTAGTTCCAATTTTCGCCACGCGCCAAGATAGCCTTGCCGCACTGTGGTCCCTCCCCATATGCAGTGTTGCTAAGTAAAAAAATCTGAAATTCACGGTTTTTTTTAAATATCAGAATCACAGATATGCAACTAGCGTGGCCCCGTCAGTCCCTCTCGCTCAAGTAGAGGTACTTATACTTGTGAAATGTTATTCCATCTATTTTACGTTCGCTTCGGCTATTGTAGCCTAGTATACTGCAACCCACCATTGCACAATAACTTCAAAAACAAATTCCAAAAAAAATACTTTAAAATATTTCTTTAAAATACTTTAGTCAACATAACCTTTGTTTGTCAAGATCTCACGTACAAATACATTTTGACAAACAAAAACAGTGGCCACGGTGATATGTATACTATCTCTATGTACAAAACATAATCATTTTGTCACGTTCTAATAAGAGCTTAAATGTATTTAGCTATCTCGCGCTAACAGTAAGAGTAACAATAGGGCTACTTCTAAACGTATTTATTCTGAGGCACTGGGTCTGTATCTCTATGCTGCTCTACAGTCTACGCCTATTAAACGTAGTGATAGGCCTTAAAAGACTGACATCCAGGGCCGTTAAATAAATTTAAAAAAAACTCGTATCCTATTACGCCAAAGAGTATGTAACCACCATATCCCTATTAATCTGTGGTAACCACTTTACGCCCCAAAACAAATCAAGAAATTGTATTTAATTAATATGTTCATTGATTTTTTAATTTATTGCTTGTGCGTAAGCCTCAAATATTTAAGTACCTAAAATAAATATATACAGTGAGTACCTTAATCGGAGTAAACTTTGTGTTAACAAATATGGAACCCAACCGCTCCGGATCGAACTTTTTGCCTCGAATCACAGATGTTGAATGGAAATTAGAAGTCCTAACAAACACGCCTGGTGTTGGATCAGACAAGTTATTATATACTGTAGTATTAAAAACAGACGGCGAAGACATACGGTTCACATGTGGAACACAACAGTTACAAGACTTGGTATACAAATTGAAAGACTTGGTGAGACATTGTGAAAAAGCTAAAAGTGAACTAGGATGAAAAAGCAATAGATAAAAATTGAAAAGTCATTTAAAACGTTATTCTATTGTAAATAGTTGAATTCTGATATGTATAGTTACTCATAAACCCATAATTTAGTCTGTTGTACCATGGTTGTACCTATATCTGAATTTTATCTACTCATTAAATTAAGTAATTTATTGTAAAGATTTTCATTTTGTTCATCTTGATAGTAAGTAATGTTCTTGCCTACAACTATATTTTGCTGGAATTATAGTAAGCATTTTTATAAAGGCTAGACTGTGGTACACATGCCTGTACTCCATCTGGATTCTGGGCACAATATTATTGACAACAGCAGTTCGTGCATGATGTAAACATCCATAAGCAGTGATATTAAGATGTCCATCTGCTATTCAGGAAGTCAGAGGTTAGATCCCAGGTATGAACCTCTAACTTTTCAGAGTTATGTACGCCATTTGCTTTAATGGTGAAGGAAAATAGCATGAGCAAACCTGCATGCCTGAGATCACAAAGGTGTGTGAAGTCTGCCAATCCACACTTCAGCGTGGTGGACTATTGCCTAAATCCATCCTGCATGCCATCTCAAAATGGTAAGGCCATTCTGAGAGATGGCCTGTGTTCAGTAGTAGGCAGGTGATGGGTTGATTGAATCACAATGATGATATTTTTTAATAATATGGCTTCTATTAAATTGGTTTGGAAAAGTGTACACTTTACTTATACAGATTAGAAATAAAAACAATTAGGCGTACTAAAAATAACTTTATTTTAAAGATCACCATACCTACATCATAATAGAGAACATAGACACAAAAAACAATTCTTTTGCACAAAACACATCACAGATTAACTAAAAATGACTAAATATATTGTATGCTGCATTATGTCTATTACACTTATTTTCTACCGAATTTCGTAAACTAGTTACACTCTTGAGATCAGATAATCAGAAAGTAGTCATCTTTTCATAGCTTCTATAACTTTTCCAAAATCTTTTTACAGTGTGACAAGGCTCTCTTGGCACTTGAATAACATTGACAGGGGGGCGCTGTTGGAGAACAAAAGCTTAGAATATTCAAACAAGAACAAAGGGGATACTTCACGGCGGTTAGTTCCGATTTTTGCCACACACCAAGATAGCCTTGTCACACTAACTTGTATGCATAAACATGGTAACAATTTGACAAATATAACAGTTTATGCATTCAACAACAATAGTTTAATCTCCAGACTCTACAGCATAGAGGGTCTAATAGCAACTAAACTGTTAAAGGCCTGTGTAAATGAAGGACTATTGTCCGCAGAGGACAAAAGTACTATGTTATTTTGTAGTACTATTAGTCTGTTATACCATGCAGTTCTTAGGGATCCATTTTGTCCGACAATAGTCCCTCATCTGCACAGTCCATGATTGATATTTTTTGTAAATTTCTATTCTATAACTGAGTACAACAAAATAAGTTACTCTCCGGCGCCGTCCTATTGTCATCGCTCGTGCGATGATGCGTGCGTCCCGTGCGTGCAACTTCAAACAAACTGTGTTCTACTGAATGTCTTGAAGATCGCGCGATCATGCGATGCGTTCATATTGTATTTCATCGCACGATGAAATCGCATCGCATCTTCATGACAATAGGACGGCACCTCCAGGTTTTTAACTATCCATGCTGCATGATTGAAGGATAACCCAATTAACCAACACGTTCACATTTATAATATGGTAGTGATTCATATTCATGCGACGGTTAAAGTGACCTCTGTTCTAAATTCTAATAACATTCAAATATTTATAACATGAAATTCTAAAGTATATTTATAATTTTAAGAGTGTAACTCTTTGTTTCATTTTCTTTTCAAAAGTTATCTTAAAATATCACATTATCAACAACTACATGCACTAATCTACATCAAATAATGAACATTATGTTGACAGTGATGTTATGATCAGACTTAGGTATTTAAACATTAGTAAGATGCCTTTTTACTTAGAAATTGGGATACCTATTATGTAATATTTAGGCCCTATTTTTCAAAAATGAACAGCTTATGAGTTATTTTAACCTTATAGAAAAATATGCATTTACGTTTTACAGTAATGTATTGTGGTTCAATGTTACAGAAATATAGCTTAGTGTAAATCTACCATTACATTAGTTAGCTCACTGTTAGTTACTAAGCTTTTTATTCTCATTAAAATGAGAGCTTTTCAGTCGAAAATTAAATTACTTTTAATAGCAGTCATTTCCTACCAATGCAGCAGAAATTATTACTTATTAATAAATTTATAACAAGTTAAAAACAATTAAGCGATAATAAGTATTTATATTAAACTTTATCAGTACATAAAATTGAATACATAGTTAATACAGTGAAAACCCATTGATATACATTTAATTAATTATTAATACAACACACAAGTAAGTCAATACTAATTTTGGAAGTATATCACATTGTATTTTTATAGCATCTACAGTTACAGGATATTAGTAATTTTAGTCAACAATTAAGCAATAAGTAGAATAGTATTGGCTAAAATCATAACTATAGTAAAGGCTGGCGCATTATTGGGCGGTTCACAGTTAGCAATACTTAACTAAAAATTGAACCATATTTATTTATGCTTGTTACCACCTATGAGTCTTAAACCAAATATACTTATCATAAACTGTTACATAAATAGGTACATTGCACAAAAACTAATATGTCAAAGATCTCTTTAAAAATTAGTACCATACTATTTTCAATGCTAGAGATACCTATGTGGAAAAATTGTGATTTCTATATATTTTTCATTACAGCTTGGTAATACATATTATATTAATCTCTTATATTACAAGGAAAAATAAATACTGAAATGGTACTTTTTACTACTATTACAAGAATATTCTAACTTTAATTTGCATCATATAAGAATATTTTTATGACAAACAAGGTGTTATTGGACGATTTGAAGACAGAATAGTTTTAGAACGAGTATTTTGCCACTTTTCAGCTTTAGGACTACTTTTAGCTTTTTAACTATAAAGATAGGTAAATGATTTTAGTTCTATTCTATCAATTGTGTTGTTATATTCTATCAATAATTTAGTAGATATCATCATCATAAATGATAAGTAAGGTATTCGTGATCAACTTGTTAGATTGTTTGAAATAAATAAGTTTTGCAAAATGCAGGGTGTAACCAGAACGGTAGCAAAAACTTAGCGTTATTGTTATACTACCTAAACACAATTCAATACCAATAACCATTTGCCTCATTTTATCATTTTATAGTTTTAATGATTTAGTATTTTCAAACCAGCAATGTATAGCGTGTAAAACTTGGGTCAATGCCCCACCTACGACGATATCAGTAATGATCAGTTCTATCACCTGTCTTCGTTTTTGCTAGCGTTCTGGTTACACCCTGTACATTTGATGTACTCAGATGAGTAAATTTTTCCGAAAATGTAACAGTTTTGGAAAACTTGCTTGAGATCTATACTCTATAAGAGCCTACTTTGATTTTGCTCTTTCGATCAATTAATTGATCAAAGTTTTGCTCAGACTTTAACCCTGCATTTACAAGTTCGCCACTCGCAACGCCATCGACACATCGCGCATAATCTCGCTCACATAACAACTCCCGATAGTGGAACCGTGCCATTAACGAGAGTTTAAACGAGACAGACAGATAGATAGATACTTTATTGCACACAAAATATGAAATAAACAAGACAAAGAAACTAAAAAACACAGATTTTGTGACATAAGTAATTCTGTCTCGTTTTAACTCAGAATCAACTCTATGAGTCTTGGCCTGAGTGAATTTGGAACTTAGAAGTTAACCATACATCGCTTACATTTGTATGGTGGACAGTGGGCACATGCCCTAAGTCAAATGGTACTCAATAATGGTACAAAGGCTTAAAGCAAATGTGATACATGCGGTTCGCCTTTTTCCTAGTAGTATCCATATGATAGTTTAGATTAAAGCGAGTGTAAGTGTTCTGATAGTATATTTCATTTGACGAAGTGTAATGTTTAGAGCGAGAAGAACTTGAGGAAGGCTTTGGGCGGAATGGGGTGCGGCGGCAGCGGCCCGCCCGCCTCGCGCAGCCGCTCGCGGTACTCCGGACACTGCAATTTGTATTTAATGATCAATACAATTTAATGATCACTATCAGCATCGTATGATGGAGAGAGCTATGCTTGGAGTTTCTCATCAGAAATGAGGAGAACCAGAGTAACCGACATAGCTTAACGGGTAGCCAAGCTGAAGTGGCAGTGGGCAGGACACATAGTTTGAACATAGACATCTAGTCTATCTAGACATCATCTAGTCCCAAGGTGCTGGAATGGCGACTTTGCACCGGAAAGCACCTGCGTTGGATGACCCACTAAGTAGACAGACGACGAGTCGCAGGGAGTCGCTGGATTCGAGCGGCGCAAGACAGTGCAGTGTGGAAGTCCATACAATAGACCTATGTCCAGCTGTGGAGTCTATCGCATGATAACGATGATGACGATCCTGTCTCTAATGGAGGATTTACCAACGCTGCATTATTATTAACAAAGGAGATCGCCCGTGAACGCTCTTTTGTGGCGTCGTGTCAAAACTTAAATTAATTTTTTTTAATGTGTTATTTTTTTACGATTATGTTTTATAACGACTTTTTTTCACTCTATTATTGAAAATATCCACAATTACAGTTAGAATCGTAAACATGCATTTATTTTGAAGAAGTATTCATTAAATATAACCTCAATATCAGCAATATAAAAAATAAGATTTCTTTGTAACCAGGGTGAATAAATAGAAATCGTTAGCAGAATATAAAGAGTTAATTATTTGTCTACAAAATAAAATTAAAACCATGGTGACATAACAATTATATTAGGGGGGGCCCAAAGCTCCTAAGAAAAATGGGCAATCTATATATAACTATATATAACTTGATGATCACCTGATCAGCTATGCAGGGGTGCCCGAGCGATCGCCAGAACAGGCACTTGCAGTGTCGGCACAAGGACAGCGTCTCCGCGTACTGAGCGTCCTCGCGCAGGCCGTACAACCTGGGACACGACAAATTGAGCAGACATTTAATAAAAATAACAATTTTTTTTAGTTTCTTCCTCAAGATCTGAGGCATGGCCGTTGCTGATACAGAAAACGTCAAAAGCATCAAATACCTACAGAGCGTACTTTGATTTTGTCAAACTTTACGAGCTAAAATGGGACAGCCTGAGGCTTTGAGGCGCTCTATAAATCTCAGCTGTTCCGTTAATACGGGACCGAGTTGCTGTCTCGTTTTAACTTTGTCTTAAGTTTTCGCCTCAGTACTGACACTGCACTGGCCATACTGATTTTTCTATATTCACTTCCGCAGCTGGTGAAAGACCTTCTTCCAGTCCACGTCCTTGGTGTCGTCGCCTTTGTGCAGGGAGTCTATCTGCTGCTGTGTGAAGTGGAAGCTGACGAGCGCGCGCCACACGCGCTGCTCAGAACACACCGACGCGCCGCACTGGCCATACTGACGTGTCTACTCACTTCCGCAGTTGGTGGAAGACCTTCTTCCAGTCTACGTCCTTGGTGTCGTCGCCTTTGTGCAGGGAGTCTATCTGCTGCTGTGTAAAGTGGAAGCTGACGAGCGCGCGCCACACGCGCTGCTCAGAACACACCGACGCGCCGCACTGGCCATACTGACGTGTCTACTCACTTCCGCAGTTGGTGGAAGACCTTCTTCCAGTCTACGTCCTTGGTGTCGTCGCCTTTGTGCAGGGAGTCTATCTGCTGCTGTGTAAAGTGGAAGCTGACGAGCTCGCGCCACACGCGCTGCTTAGAACACACCGACGCGCCGCACTGGCCATACTGATGTGTCTACTCACTTCCGCAGTTGGTGGAAGACCTTCCAGTCTACGTCCTTGGTGTCGTCGCCTTTGTGCAGGGAGTTTATCTGCTGCTGTGTGAAGTGGAAGCTGACGAGCTCGCGCCATACGCGCTGCTCTGAACACACCGACGCGCCGCACTGGCCATACTGATGTGTCTACTCACTTCCGCAGTTGGTGGAAGACCTTCTTCCAGTCTACGTCCTTGGTGTCGTCGCCTTTGTGCAGGGAGTCTATCTGCTGCTGTGTGAAGTGGAAGCTGACGAGCTCGCGCCATACGCGCTGCTCTGAACACACCGACGCCATTACTGGCCACGCTGATGACGCTGACTAAAAAAAAATTCTTATGCAGTTGGATTTTCCATTGCCAAGGCAGGCTTGCCAGAACTGTTTAATATTTGTTATTCCTTTAACATCGTATCGTCTTCTTACTTTCTAAACAAAGTCAACAGTAGACGGGCAACATAGTATACCATAATATACTTACATCTAAATCCCTGTGGTCCGATATCCTCAACATGATCTCCCTGATGCACTCCTCAGGCAAATCGTGAAGTTTAGGCACTACTTCTGGTCCCGGCTGAAACAAAATAACGATTTCACAGATAGCACTCCAGCTTAGCTAGATGTTTCATGAAGGCAACATTGACGCCTAATCAGTTCAACAAAAACCAATCGAAATAAGAAATCTAAAGAAGGAGAATCTAAAATCGTGGAATGAGGTAAGAAAGAAGAAGAAGAATCTAAAATGGTCTCGCCTTAGAAATTTTAGACAAGCACTTAGATCTATCTACTCATGTGACTTAGATACTACCTTGTAAGTCTCTTTAAAAACAAGTGTAACCTAAAAAGCGCTATGTTTATTACGATCTAATATTTGCATGACAAAGTTGTGGAACGGAATACCTAATGACTGAGTATCCTCAACGGACTAGTTTAAAGGTCCTGAGCGTGAATTATTTAAAACTGTTTTTATAGGCTCATGAAAACTGAATTTGGGTTACCAACTAATTAAAATACTTGCCTATTACTTATCATATAAGAAGACATCTGACAACAAATCTGTGCCAATAGGCCATTTAATGAATTAAGAGGGGTAGCAGTGATATGATATACCCTACTATAATAAGTCAATGAGGGGTAGATTCCTCGTACATCAATGGGTCGCGGAAGTACAAATTAGAATGTGTAGATCCAGTGGTTTGATTCCTTTTTGATTCTGGGAGTGTTCTTCTGCTTCTCCTTCTTCTCTCTCTGGGCTGGTTTCCGTACTTAAACGTTTCCGTCTGTTGTGCGTGTATTGCCCCTCCCCGCTGAAGTCTTCACTCCAGCCATCCAAGCTCACTCCAGAAGCCAAGTAGACCGCCCAGGTTGCCGAGGGTCTGGGAGTGTTATGATGGTGGTAGACGTATGTACCTATAAATCGCAGGACCCATTGTGCTGGATCCAGTAGAGAAGCGCAGTTATTTTGAATTTCATTTTAGTTTCTGCGTAATTATGCTGCCCTGGTATTTGTTTTTTTTTTTAAATTCAGATACAAGTTAGCCTTTGACTGCAATCTCACCTGATGGTAAGTGACGATGCAGTCTAAGGTGGGAGCAGGCTAACCTGGAAGGAGTATAGCAGTTTTTATTAAACCCATACACCCTTGGTTTCTACACGGCATCGTACCGGAACGCTAAATCGCTTGGCGGCACGGCTTTGCCTAGCCACGGCCGAGGTCTCCCACCAGACCAGACCAGAAATTTAGAAATTATAAAATTCCAAATCCCTGCCAGGAATCGAACCCGGGACCTCCCACTAATAAGACCACAGCGCTTACCACTGCGCCAGGGAGGTTGTCATGGCGTCCAACTCATTAACTCCTGTTAAGTTAAGACTTAATAAGTTCAGCAAGTACTAGGAGAACAGAACATGCAAGTAGTTCCACTTACCTCCTGTATTCGAATGCTATTAGCGATGTGGTTTATCCTAGCGATGGCGTGGTCGTGGTGTCCCCACAAAGCGCGGGACCCCAGCGGTCTGCCCCAGCACGCTCGTCGCTCTGCTTCTCGTAAAGCGGATAAAGCTACTAGCAGCGCTCGAAGCGCATTAAGATTCTGTTTTGATTGTGCAACTGCGAATAAGAAGAAAGTCTAAACATATTTTTAAAGGAACTAAATCCATACTAATATTATAAAACCGAAAATGTATCTGCCTGTTTGTCTGTCTGTCTGTCTGCTAGCTTTTAACGGCCCATCCGTTCAACCGATTTTGACGAAACTTGTTACAGAGATAGCTTGCATCCCGGGGAAGGACTAATTTTTAGCCCGTAAAATAAAGAGTTCCCACGGGATTTTAAAAACCTAAATCCATACGGACGAAGTCGCGGGGATCCTCTAGTTTTCAAATAAATAGGTACTTATAATATTACAAACCAAAAATATCATCTAAACAACCTGCGTTACCTTGTTGAATGGCCAGACTAATATTATGCTGACCGAGTTAACTGCCAGAAAAAGTATAACTTCTTAGGCGCGACTTGAGTGTGTCTCAGATCTTTCAGACGGAAGTAAGATTATTGCCTTACTTCCGCCTGTATTTAAAATGGTCGTCAAACAAAACAGCTGTTTTGAGACCGCCATCTGTTATCAAGGTGTTTTAGAATACTACCAAGTAGTTAGTGACATAGATTAACAGCCGCACTCAGAGTCGCTAATCGTTACTTAAGATTCAGTTAAAACGAGACAGATTTATGTGAGAGATATAGCTCTGTCTCGTTTTAACTAAACTTAAGTAACGATTAAGCGATTCTGAGTACGGCAGTGAGAGCTCTATATTTTTGTAATTTACACATGGATATTTCAAAAATGGAATCCTCCGCGTTTAGTTTTTCTTGCGGAAAGATTACACGCACAAAATTATTTTCCTACTATTTTTAATCATTATTATCAATCCAACACCAGCCCACTATTGAACACGGGTCTCCTCTCATTATCAGAAGGGTTTAGGCCATATTCCGCCACGCTGGCCAAGCGTGGAATGGCAGACTTCACACATCTTTGAGAACATGATGTTTTCCTTCACCGAAACAAGTGATATTTACACCGAAAACACAACTCCGAAAAGTTAGAGGTGCGTTCCCGGGATTTAACCCCCGAATAGGCGGCCACGTTTCAACCACTAGGCTTGGAATCTTGGATAGATAATTATGGAAGACTAGCTGCCCCGGCGAACTTCGTACCGCCTAACAGTCGATTATTTTTCAGGATTTTTTTTAAATTTTTCTCTCCGTAAGAACCATCCTCGTACTTCAAGGAATATTATGAAAAAAGAATTAGCGAAATCGGTTCAGCTGTTTTCGAGATTTGCGATCAGCAACACATTCAGCGATTCATTTTTAAATATAGAGAAGATATACCTTGATCAGCCAGCTGCTCAAGCATAGACAACAGTAGTTTCTGTGCTGCCCCCGGCAAGTTAGTCAGCTTCTGTCCCCCCAGTAGCAGCTCTAACAGCGCGCAGATGTAATTGAACCTGCGGACGTCGCGGACGGCGGAGGAGAAATCTAACCGCCTCACCGCCTCGGACAAGCCGTTGAAGCCTGCAATCTGCGGATAGAGAGTTTCACTTCAATTACGCTATGGTGTTGATTACTACCTGTGCGTTATGATTGCCTGGTACTTTTTAATGGGTTTTGACCGCGCGGTTTCACTTTTACTCGACCACGGAAACGGAAGGGAGGTAGCAATTTATACTATGAATGTGTAAAGCTCATTACCATAATATTATAACTTTAATAAAGTAATCGCTTTGACGGATCAATATTCAAATCACGAATATCACGATAAGCATACTTATTTAATTTTGCCTACATAAGGCCCGGTCCGATATCCACTAAAGCGGAGATGAGAGGATAATATGTATTAGCAGACCAATCAGGTTTTTTTTAAAGAATATTAGCCAAGTTCATAATGCTGACTAATATTCCCCTTTCCCCTCCAATTAAGCGTTAAGCTTGTGCTAGGAATAGGTAGATACGACAATAGTGCAACGGGTGGGGTTAGAACGGTGACCTTTTGGTTTTCAGTCCGCTCCTTTAACCGTTGAGCTATCGAGGCTCTAAAGATTAGTGATTCATCATCATCATCAATCAATAGACGTCCACTGCTGGGCATAGGTCTCTTGTAGGGACTTCCACACACCACGGTCTTGCGCCGCCTGGATCCAGCGGCTCCTTGCGACTCGTCTGATGTCGTCCGTCCACCTTGTGGGGGGTCTTCCAACGCTGCGTCTTCCGGTGCGAGGTCGCCATTCCAGCACCTTGGGGCCCCAACGTCTATCGGTTGTACGAACTATGTGCCCTGCCCATTGCCACTTCAGCTTTGCAACCCGTTGAGCGATGTCGGTTACTCTAGTTCTCCTACGGATCTCCTCATTCCTGATTTGATCACGTAGAGAAACTCCAGACATAGCTCTCTCCATCGCCCGCTGTGTGACTCTGAGCATTCTTATGAGGCCCATAGTTAGCGACCATGTCTCGGATCCATATGTCATCACTGGCATATTAGTGATGACATATTACATTATGTAGAATGGATCTAATATTTAATTGATCACATCCTTATCTATCAATAATTTTATTGGTATACTTAAATACATCTCCACTTTGGTGGAAACAGAACCTTAGGGACGAAGGAAGGTTTCATGTTTCAACCTTCCATTTTGCCTTTTAATAAACTAACAAGCTGCGTAGATATCGCAAGATTAAAAGGAATCATTACCACTTCAAGGGTAGACGCCACTCTAAAGACTCCCTATGCACCACCCCCTTTATTAACTACCCTATGCCATTGTTGTAGCTACTTTGCAATCTGCGTGCCCTTTGGAATTGGCTGGAAAAGGGAAGCTGGGAACTATCTGATATTAAAAAACGTCTATAGACAGAGATTCAAAAATCCTTTCTCATTTTCGTGTGACGAATACGAGAGTGAAAATGTAGGTAGCTCTAGCTATAGGTAAACATGAACATTTTCATTCGTAGATACCTATTTCATATATTTATACATGATATAAAAGGATAAACTACCTAACTGACATAATATCAAGGTACACCAACAACTTGGGACTTTTGATCTTGGTTTTCTCCATAATGTAGACGCCCACTAAGAAAAGGTTGTCAGAAATTCCACCCTAAGGAAACCGGGGCGGATCAGCTTCTCAATAAACTATTACGTGGCTTCATCTTTGCGTTGATTCCTAGTAAATTTACAGCTATGTATAGTCTCAGATTTACGGTTTTATTATAAGTACATGTCCACGTGGACCGTGCTCGACGACCAAACAAACTCCATGTAGATCTTATAAAATCTCAACATTTATAGCTTGAATAAATGTAAAAACTTCTCTCTAGAGTCTAGAGACCTAGTTTAAGATTTAGATCCCTAATGATTTAAGCGCAAAGAATTTCTTTCAACTGTAAAGTAGGACATCAAATGGATTTAAAAGAGATCAGGAAAAATGCATAGTTACTCGTGTGTCAGAAATAGGTCACGGACGGACGTGCGACACGGGGCCATACATCGGTCGAGGTCTGCGCCTGTGAGGGATTTGCCTCTGCATTGAGTTGGGAGGAATGCAAAGACCGATGAAGATTAAAAGGCAATCTATAGTCCGCGACAGATTGAGATGGCAGTTGGGCTATGAGGCAGGCGGTCGCCGCGCACACCATTTGACGACCTCCCTGGTGCAATGGTGAGCGCTGTGGTCTTATTAGTGGGAGGTCCCGGGTTAGATTCCTGGCAGGGCCAGGGGTTTGGAATTTTATAATTTCTAAATTTCTGGTCTGGTTTGGTGGGAGGCTTCGGCCGTGGCAAATTACCACCCTACCGGCAAAGCCGTGCCGTCAAGCGATTTAGCGTTCCGGTACGATGCCGTGTAGAAACCAAAGGGGTATGGGTTTAATAAAAACTGTCATACCCCTTCCAGGTTAGCCCGCTATCATCTTAGACTGCATCATCACTTACCATCAGGTGAGATTGCAGTCAAGGGCTAACTTGTACCTATCTAATTTTAAAAAAAAAACACCCGCACGTCACACGCGCTCGCCCGCACCAGGATAGCGAGGGGGCTGTGCGGGGTGTTCCCTCCCCGATTGCCTTCTCTTTCATCTTTGTACAGCGTTGTCTCTGTCACTCATACCCATGACGCTTTGTCAGTCTCAACGACCGAGACAGTGCTCTACAAATCTGCTGTCTCCTAATGTATGCTTAATGCTTATATACTGAGTTCAGAAGGAAGCACTTGTCGAGCGTTAAAGCGCGTCAACACGCGTTGGGTTGTTCAGATGTCGAGTGGCAACGCGAAGTGAGCGCAAGTTTTGCTTTCGTCGGAATTCTTGGACGTGGAGGAGTTTACCAAAAAAACGCGACTTATTTAATATTTTTTTTAATTTCAGTGACATTCGAGATGATATAAGAATTCTAACGATACCCCATACATCCAAATCTGTTAAGACATTTAGAAGTTATGGTGGAACAGAGAAATCTCTACATACATGAACTCTGAAAACAGTACACTCTTTTTTGGGCAGTCGTATAAAAATTGGGTACAGGATAAAAACCAAAACTTTATAATGGAACACAAAATTAAGTTTCTTCTTGGTCTGAATAATGTTAAGAGCTTACCTCTCTTGTGCATTTAATTGTGATGTGACAATGTGGCGGTACCCTGGCAACGTCGTCTGACCCCTTGTCTCCCTCTTCACTGGTTCCGATCCTGCAAAGGAAAATCTTACATTAACACAGCCTCGAGATAATACAGATCCAGATAGTTTCAATATATACAAATGCGATGCTAACGCGTGTGTGTAGAGAGAGACCCAAGAAAAAAAGCTTTCATTCAGTTTTTTGCTCCTTCTGTAAAATTATAAGTCTTTCTTTTTAAGTACAGCTTTGAATATTGGTATTTTTAACTGTATTTTGAACAAACCTCATTTCGGCATTTCGGCAATGAAAGTGTATAAATTTGTTAGGTAGTGATTCTCTCCTCTCATACATCATTGATATAGTTTTAGGTTTCATTATGTACTTTGATTTTAATGTAGTTTGTAACGATGGAACTGGCATATAGATTATCTATAAAAGCCCCTTACAAAATGTCAGATTAAAAATAAAGTACCTATATCTTATTAGATACAGATAGATTGGAAGCTAATTGGAATGAATATTGAAACCCGACGTATCACGTAAGATACATTAGTTTCGCTTTCGTTGGATCACTTTGAGTCAATTATGAGACGGCTCACGCGCGCCCGTTTTCCATGTAATTGAGGTGTAATGCCGCCTTTTGTTGCGGCACCATTCAAATTTCCGTATCTAGAAAGCGTAATAACTGTCACTTTTATGTTCTGTCATATTGGCTGGGTACATGATTTTGTAACTAGCTTAATTCTCGTAACAATTAAAATATCACTTGCTTCAAGAGAAGTGTGTCTGGTGGCTTCGGCCGTGGCTAGTTACCACCCTACCGGAAAAACCGTGCCGCCAAGCGATTTAGCGTTCCGGTACGATGCCGTGTAGAAACCAGAGGAGTATGGTTTTAATAAAAACTGCCATACCCCTTCCAGGTTAGCCCACTTCCATCTTTGACTGCATCATCACTTGCCACCAGGTGAGATTGCAGTCAAGGGCTAATTGTATCTGAATAAAATAAAAATAAAAAGTTACATGGGCTCAAGATTTGTAGGTATGTTAATATTTGAACCCGTGAAACTTATTAGGAAGAAAGAAAACTAATTTATTCATCTTGTGCATACAGTAAGTAGGTATAAACAAACTTAAATAATGAGTGGTACCTAAGTGGTTTTGTCGATTGTTTTGTTGATTGTTGATTGCCATCACGAGCTGTCGCGTACTATACATAGTTGTGTAACTAAACACGTCATTGTGATGTGCATTAGTCGGCAAGTCGTTGACCTATGCTGAGCTTCCAAACCGTTGCAACTTGCACCTAATATCATATAGTAGGTAGCAATACCTACAGTCCTTTGTGGATCTGCTTTAGGATTTACAAGTTCAATGACCTGGAACGAAGCGCGTGAGATGGGAGGATTTAATTTAGGTATCTATCATCTATAAGTCCCGCAAATTGCTAATACGCGTGGCCGCCATTTTAGTGACGTCAGCACTAGACTGAAGTTTCGAGCTGATGGTATATTTTTATTTCAGCTGACGTCAAAATGACGTCATTTCGATGTTAATGAGACATGGTTCCAGCGCAATAGCAATTTGCGGGACTTAAACCTATAATCACTACAGACCGTTCTCTATAACTTGTCCTCTGACGTAATGTTGGCACCATTGCAAAGCACACAATAATGAACCCTAATTTCTAAGGAACAAAGCAAACAACGCAATGGTGCCAACATGACGGCAGGGGACAAGACATAGTGAACGGGTCTATAACTACCCATATTATAATCAATCTGAAAAAAGTGTTTGTTAGATTGTCCTTTAAATCTGGCTGCAACGGAGCAACGGATTGACGTGATTTTTTGCATGGATATTATAACTAGTTAAAGACATTATATCAATCAGTCAGTTTTTTTCTATATAAAAAGACGTTGATAGATAAATTGTTTCAAATTTCGATGTAACTAACTATAATAATAATGTGTTCAATAGGATTAAATTCAGAAATAGTTCAGCGCGAAACGCGCCAATTTGTAAAGGCCTTCCGTCTTTGCTGGTTACATGATACAATCTGATACAAAGCAAAATTTCTATTAAAAGCGCGCGCTGTAGTAATCCTTCTTGCATAGAAAATACGGACTATATTACCGTGTATTAATTTAAACATAACATGTAACATGTAAAACTTCTCGAGGAGTATGAAGCTCAAGTTATATTGGTGTTATTTGAAGCATTTCTATAGCCAACGATTCCGGGTCGACAGTTGTTCGCTACCGGTTATGAAGTAAACTAGGTACCTACTAAATTGCTGTGAACTGAATATTCGCTGTTTCGTTGTAAATTTATGTCCTCTAATTTATAGAAAAAAGTTGTTATATTGTAAATCTAAGCAGTTTTTAGGGTTCCGTACCTCAAAAGAAAAAAAGGAACCCCTATAGGATCACTTCGTTGTCTGTCTGTATGTCGTGTCTGTCAAGAAAACCATACGGTAGGTACTTCCCGTTGACCTAGAATCATGAAATTTGGCAGGTAGGTAGGTCTAGGAATAAAGGAACAAGAAAAGGAATAAATCCGAAAAGCGTGTATTTGTGGCTACATGACAAAAAAAATTAAAATGTGTTCATGAACAAATAATTAGTATTTTCAATTTTCAAAGTTAGATACCAAGTGGTATCATATGAAACAGCTTTACCTGTATTTCTAAAAAAAAAATATTTTTATGCATTTATCGCGCAAAATGTCGAAAAAGATCCCCGACTACGGATAACGGAACCCTCGGTGCGCGAGTCTGACTCGCACTTGCCCGGTTTTTTTACATAATAGACTTGCTAGTTGAATCGACCGTTCACGTAATCCTATATCTAGTCTACTAATTTGTATTGATATTATAACTAAAACTACGCCAAAATTAAGTACATTATTTATGCTTCTAATCGAAGGTATCATAAAGAAAGCAAACATTGGCCCCGATTCTCTAGTCTCTCTCTAAACTAAATTTAGAGTAGAGAGCATCCTTTTCTTTTTACTAATGCTAAAAAAGGAACGGAACATGACTTTCACATTTAAAGACTCTAAATTTTAGAGCACAATGGCGCTAATTCTGTTGTACTCTAACCTAAACCTAAACTAAATTTTAGATTCTTTAATTTTAGGATTTCTATTTCTAAACTGCATTCGCTTTTTTGCTTCAACTAAATTTAAACATCCTAAATGGCCGTCTAAAATGACGTTTGAATTGAATAGTAAGTGTTGCTATTTAAGATAACAAGAACTGCACTAAATTTGTGTTTGATTTTCCCCTTTAATCTTAAAACTATTTTTTGCGAAAAATATCAAACGATGTTACTTGAAATACAAAAATAATAACTTTACTTGATTTATTTAGGTCGAATCACAATAAAAGTGTCGAAAATTGAAGTTTTGTTCATTTTATCGTGTGAAGTAGGCTTAAGTCTTTGATCAAAAGTGCTAGAACCCAGAGCCGTAAAACTAGTTAAAAAAACAGATCTATTATTTTTGTTGCAAATATAATTTCTAACCTAATTTCTTTATGTTTTGTGGTTAAAGAATCTTAGTTTTTGTTACAAAACTTTGTGAAAATAGTGGTTATGTGCATAAAATAGATAAAAGCAAAGAATTTTGCTTGGAATCTTACCTACCTACCTTACCTTGAAATCACCGAGGTACCTAATTGTCAAACTCTTGCTAGGAAATCAATGCAAACAGATGAAAAGCAATCATCCTAAATAACTGACTGCCACAGAGTACATTGAATATACAGGTAAAGGAATATACAGCGAGGAAGTTCTGAAACTTGGCGGTATACTTACAAATCTGGCGTGCAAGGACGTGGAACGAGGTATCCATGAATTCTGCTATGAATTCAACAAACTAAGGCGGTAATGTGATTTAAGGCATGAAAGTACCTACAAGATCAAGATTGAATGTATATACCTACGTGTATAATAATAATAATAACAGGTAACAGCTGGTATCATCATAATGATCAACTCATTGCCAGCTCACCTCTCAAAATGTAGTTTGGCCATAGTCCACCACTCTGTCCAAGTGCAGATTGACAGACTTCACACACCTTTGAGAACACTATGGAGAACTCTCAGGCATGTAGGTTTCCTCACAATGTTTTCCTTCACGGTTAAAGAAAGTGATACTTAATTGCTTATTAAACAGCTAGTACATATTATAATATAGCAAAAAATGGAAGTGTAGCATACCTACATAAAAATAATAATTACAGGCAACAGTTAGTATCATCACACGATCAACTCATTGGCGGCTGACTACTGAGCAGGGGACTCCTCTCAAAACGGGAAGAGTTTGGCCATTGTCCACCACTCTGGCCGAGTGCACATTGACAGATTTCACACACCTTTGAGAACACTATGGAGAACTCTCAGGCATTTAGGTTTCCTCACAATGGTTTGGTTCACCGTTAAAGAAAGTGATGCTTAATTGCATAGTAAACAGCTAGTATGCATAGCAAAAAATTGAAGTGTAGGATACATTAGGTACACCTTTCAACACATCATCATAACAAACTTTCAACGTTGATAATTTTTATTTCAGCCCATTTCATGAAACCAAGTATATGGAGTCTGCGAGTTAAAAAGATGTTCCGTCACTCATCTACCAAAAATGAACAGTTGTTTCCTAAACTTAATTTTTATTTAAATGTTATTGAAATAAATATTAATTATGTACAGTACAGAATGAAACATATGTATATATTTTATTATTTTATTTAATAAAAGTAATTGTTAATTAAGTATCTGATTGAAGTTTTCTTGCTTTTGTTAGGAAATTCTTGCCTTCATCATACTGAGCAGCTGTAGTATGACTTAGTTGTACTAGTACTACCTGAAAAATGAAATTTATAATCTATAGGTATAAATAGTTCAAAATTAGTTTTCAGTCCCTATTTATATCAATTTCAATGCAGTCTTCACCATAACAATTATAAAATCATTTTTTGAGGTTTGCATATTCTTTGGCTAAAATCTATAGAGTACTTATACTTTGAATTAGCTCAGACTAGACATAGTTAAAACATAATACTTTAAGCACAGATATGTATAGAGAGCATACTTTGACTTTGCTCTGACGTAAGTTTCAGTTAAAACGAGACAGATTTATGCCAATGATATAACTCTGTCTCTTTTATCAGTATCTTAAGTCTATGCAAAGTCAGAGATCTATAGATTTCAAACTAAATAAAGGTTGAGTCTATAGATTTCTGTATTAATTTGTAGAATTATAGGAATGTGTAGAAAACTTTAGTCCGTTTTCAATAAAATAGATCTAGAAAAGATAAAAGAAATCAAATTATTTTTTGACGTTATTTCTCTTCTAACTATGGGTTCCATACCTCAAAAGGAACCATTATAGGATCACTTTAGGTACTAGAAGTACCCTATATACTTCTTGTGACCTAAAGGCAGGTAGCTAGGTCAGTACATCATCATCATCATCATCATTATCAATCCATCGCCGGGTCACTACTACTGAGCACGGGTCACCTCTCCGAATAAGGTGTTTTGGCCATAATCTACCACACTGACCAAGTGCGGATTGGCAGACTTCACACATTTTGAGGATGTTATGGAGAAGTCCTAGCTTTTCTCTCTCTCTTCTGTACATATTATGTAAATGTAAAAATATAAACTGACTGACTGACATCAGCATATAAGCTGCTGACTCCTGAGTCTAGTAATTTATTAAGCTGCTGAGTTTAAAAACTTGAGAATTTGCATGTAAGGAACGTTTACTTTAAGTACCTATATAGACCACTACGACATAATTTTCAGATACTTACATAGGTACTTATTCCACCCGAACAAAGCTGGGGCAGGTACAACTCAGGCAGGTCAGCTAGTTAACCTGAAATGTGATACCCATATGGGTATGGGTATACCTATATAGGTATACCCATATGGGTATGGGTATACCTATATAGGTAAACTCAACAAGATCCTATCATGATATGTTTAGGAATTACAAGATGTATCTACTAGGTACTTCTCAACTAAAACTTATCAGATGATTAAAGTGAACCCAGGCTATGTCAGTTAGTTGTAGTTATCTATACTTTACTGTAGCTAGTATAAGTACCTACTTATGCATGTAATAGGTAGTCTTTCAAGCAGGTATCTACTGAGTTGAAAATAAAGAAGTAACTGGGTACTACTCAAGTACTTAGTTCAATACTAGGGGTATGTAAGTATAAGACATAACTAAATGTAAAATCTGTTAATTTAGCCTATAAATAAACCTTTAGGTGAACTCATTAAGATTTTAGAACTTAAACTTTATTATAAGTACCTACTCTACCACCACACTTATTCTGCTTTATTTTTGATATGTTTAGCAATAAGTAGTAGGTAGTAGGAATTAATCTCATTGATAATGATAACAAGGCATCAAGTTTTACCTTGGCATACCTAATTGGCAAAGATTTATGTTCACACTAATATTTAGGTAGCTACCTATGCAAGTTTTTGTCTCTGGGTATGTTCCTTTATGCATCTAACCTAGTTGGGCACAGAGATTTTTCACAAGGACACATACTAGTGAAGGATATACTTATAGGCTACTTTTATTAGGTAGGTAGGTAAGCTAAGTACCTACAGAAAAGTATCCTAGTCCCACAGGATTTTCGAACAGCTGCCACTTGCTAGTTAAGAAATAAGGAGACTTAAGGATCTTAGGTTTGCCTTGCTGAAGCCGCCAGGATGTCTGTGGAGGTGTCTGATACTCTTAGACAACAAAGTAGATAACCAACCTAATTATTTTTTGTGAATTAACGACGAGCCAGAGAAACCACGTATATTTCCATTTTATAAAGTTTAAATTAAATTAAAACACTTAAAAGATACTTTTTTTATCTTAAATATAACAATTCTAAACTCAAATAAAAATATTTCTTTCAAAACACGTCCATTTTGCCATTTAAGCAGACTCTTTAAATTTAGTGGGCACCTCGCGAGGTCCACTCTAATTTTAGAAAATTTTAGGTTGACGTTTCTTAATTTAGGCATTTAGTTCGTGCAACAGAATAACTTTTGCTCTTTAAAATCTAAATTGAATAGTTTAGTGCTGTCAAATTCAATTTTAGGTTAGACCTGTCATTTAAGTGGGTTTTCAGAATAACACACCTTTCTAAGTCTAATATTAGACATTTTAAAATTAGAAAACCGCCTAGAGAATCGGCCCCAATATAAATTTAAACAGTAGGTTCGCGACTGCGCGCTAAAATCACGGTTTTACCATCTAAAAATTAAATTTAGAACTGTCAAACTGTGTCTGTCCTTTTCATATTACATTAGTAAGAAGAGCATGCGAATACTCTAAAATTAGGTTGTGCTCAGAATCAGTGCCAGTATTCACCAATCCCAGTGTTAACGTACACTCTTCAGAGTCACAATCAACATCAGCAAGCATAGCCTCGACCTTCGACAGCTACATTGTCATGATCAGAACTCGCCACGAACTCACCTGTCGCGTACTATACAGGGTGTAACCAGAACGGTAGCAAAAACAAAGATAGGTGATAGTACTGTAGTGATAGTACTTTAATCGTCAAAAAATTCTGCCCTTTGATAGGTTGATTCGCTGTTTACATTTTTTCACAGCCAATCAAAGGGCAGAATTTCTTGACGATTGCGATAGCGGTGAAATGGTTATTGTTACACAATCGGGGGGCTGATATACCACAAAAAAACCGTAGCGGGCCACGCACAGTGTGGGGTTCCGTAGTCACAATCCTCGAAAAACAGATATAACTCCTTAACCTGTGAACCCATGCCACTTGAACTTAGCCATGATAGTTTTTCTTTAAAATTGATTATATTTTATTTTATTTTTTATTTTGTTTATTTGAAAGTAATCAACAGCGTAAATACATTTAAATTTAAATCTAGGTATAACAGAAGGCCAAAAGAGATTACTTAAAATTAATATAAATAATATTAATATATAAATAATAATAATTAATTAAATATAAATAAAATATATACTACTGCTGGAGTTTTTCACGTTCCTATATACAACCATTTGGCTGATGGGGGGGGGGGGGGGGGGGGTGGTTTGGACTTTAATAAAAATTTGCAGTTTGAAACATCATATTTTACAAACGAATCTAGAAATCGAAACAATGTTCCCACACCCACAGTCTTTTTAAAAGACCTATTCCACGATACCTCACAATGGAGTAGACGAGAAAAAAAAATTCTTTCTACTATAAGGGTTCCTTGTAGGGTATGGAACCCTAAAAAAACAATATTTTTTTAAAATATCCTATATTTTGTAAAAGTTCGCGATATATTGCAAATAAAACATTTGACTGACGCTAGAGGTCAACGAACGTTGTGTAAGTGGGCCGTTCGGAGTCAATGCCACGTCGTAGGTGGGGCGTTGACCCCAGTTTTTAACGCTATACATTGCGGGTTTGCAAAATACTAAATCACTAAAACTACTAAATGGGGCACATGGTTAATGGTATTGGATGGTTTAGATAGTATAATAATATCGAGCCTGTTATGGAAGAACATCGTAAGCGACAATAATGAAATTTTACAGGAGAGGTATTTTTTTGATTACTTTTTATGTATTACTTATATGTCCCCAATTTTTGTATATATTGCAGTGTACGTAATTCTCTGCATGTAACTAATCGAATTATTACAAAAAGAGTTAAAAGTTAAGAGTTAAGAGCATTTTTGTCACTTACGATAAAATAACAGTTCATGATATCTATGTTTTTTTCAAAAATCGTTACTTACGCTATTATTTTTCTATACTAGTTAGGCTACTTAAAAGAAAAACTGTAGCATTTGGCAAAGTTTTCTCTCCTATAAGTCCTCTCTCTACCCACAATAAAACGAAAACATACACATAAATCTATTTTTATTCTTTATAAACAATTTTAATTAACTTTCATACTCGATCATTCGTCATTGCTTTCCTCCGGTAGTACGTCTTTGGTATTGCCACCATAAGGTAAGATAAGATAGACCTGTGTATCCAATCCAATCCATCAGCCTGTTTGCGTCCATTGCTGGACAAAGCCCGCCTTTCTAAGAGCGCGCCACCAAACATTCCTGTGATATTATGCAGGAATTATACCTTTGTCACACATTTTTTTCAAATCTATATACTTAGGTCTGGCAATACGTATTTTTGCTGAATATGCTGCCATAAGTAACTGGAGGCGCTGTCGACTTTGCCATGATCTTATTAAAAAGCTCAGATCCACACATTGTATTTCAGTAGGAGTATAAAATCCATAATTAAGGACAATTTTTTTAGGTGAACGCTGAAGCATTGGAAGCAAACTGATCTTAGCTTGGTTGGATATTGTAAATGCGAAAGTGTGTTTGTTTGTTAATTTGCTGGTTTTTCGTTCAATTACGCCGCAATGAAACAACAGATCAATTTGATTTTTTGCATGGATATAGGTAGTTAAAGATCTGGAGAGTGACATAAGGTAGGGTTTCAGAAAATCAAAGAATTCCCACGGCATTTTTAAAAATCTATACTCACGCGGATGGCTTTCTAATTAAACATACTGACATAAATCTTCAAACAGGGGTAACACTTCCCTACACCATTTATAAATTAGCTTGACGATCTCTTTAGGTCAAAAATATTACTTTTACTTAATACTTGCAACTGCACTGAGGGACTTGCAGAACTCAGTGCCCAAGATCCCTATTTTAGGAATGCTGTCAGACATGATGGTCCCAAAATATAACTTCCAGAGGTCCTATCGTGTGAAAATCCCAGATATAGAGGAATGATTAAGCAACAAAATCACTTGGCCATCGGGCAGTCCGATGGCTCAAAGTCAGGTAAGGACGTAGGCTATGGAATTTATGGAGAAAAGCCCAGGGTCAAACTGTATCGTAACCTGGATGCTTACGCATCCATTTTCCAATACGCTATAATAACTTGTGTTGCCCATCCTGCAAAACAGCAACGTCAATAAAACGATATATATACATTAGGACAGCCAGGCAGCTCTACCATCTCTGTCTTCTGAGGTGGTTAACTCAAGGCTGGTTGAAAACTGCAGAGACACATTATACACCCTGGCCCAATACAACAGGTTGGTCCTACGCTGGGTACCAGGGCATGCTGGAATAGTTGGCAATGAAAATGCAGACATTCTGGCTAAATCAGGCGCAAAGAACGACAGATTGGCCCAGAGCCAGTTTGCGACATTTGTAAGAGCCTGGTTCAGCTTACCCTTCTAACCTACTGCTGTTATGATACACTTAACCTGCAACCTTAAGCTCAGGGCTCGGACATCTGCAGACAGTGCCACGAGACTGCATTCCGTTGCACATAGTCTGCTACTGCCCTGCTCTAATTCATAAACGTAGCATTCACCTAGGGAAACAAATCGTATACCCTGAGGATGCTACTTCAATTCCAGTCAAAAAAGTGCTGCTGTATCTGGCGGCCACAGGATTTGACAAGGAAATGTAAGTAGAGACGAACACAATGGATCGGAGACGGTCAAAGTGATACAGGGTACACAAGAACCTGCCCCAAAACCCTACCCCAAAGTATTAGAAGAACAAGAATACTTGCAACACTTAATTCAGTAACACTGATACCTACTCATGGTTCTACAGTTCAAACAATCACGGTACTTTTTAATTTATAAATAATAGAATATCCACACACCGTCGATTTATCATCACAATATCGAAGTCAAATTCAAACTTGAACAGTACGGCGCACGTTTTGTTGTTACACAACAGTTCTAATTTTATTATTTTAATTTTCTTTTCATAAATAATTAGTGTTTTTAATATTCTTATAATATTATTAATTAAATTTAAATGCTAATTACCTGAATATTACTTCATTTAAATAAATAGAAATCATTAAGAATTAGTATAAACAATATACAAATAATATTATAACAAAAGACAAGCAGATTTTGGGTACAATTCAAAACTATAATATTTTATCGTAAGCGACAATCGTTACTTACGATAAGTCGGTAACGATAAATGTTTCGTTTCAAATTTGTAAAAGTTTTACTTTTGTCGTTTACGATATAATTAATTTTCAGTTGTAATTTTGCCATTTATGCAAATATAAGCCTAAAAGTCTTTGCATTAGGTTTTAAATTATTTTACCTACACGTTACGTTCAAAAAACGAAAAACGTGAATTCTGTCGGTTACGATGTTCTTCCATAACAGGCTCGATATGCTAAGTTTTTGCTAGCGTTCTGGTTACACCCTGTATATACATGGTCACTATTCAAGTAGCAAACCCATCGGTCATCACTCATCTGTGATCCTACAGCCATGTCCTGCCCATCTCCATTTCGACTTGAACTCTTTCAAAATAATGTCAGTTGGTTCCGTTCTTTTACGTAATATGGTGTTTGGCACCATCGATGTACGGTATTTGGTACACGGTTTGGTATAGCGAGCATGGCCGCTCGTTGTGCCTCTTGCAGTACGGATGTCATTTGTTTCGTCAATGTCCGTGTTTCCCTGTTGTACCTAGATCACAACTCACAACACACATTGCTCGAACAACTAATTCACATAGCCTTTAAAAGTACGTATATAAACAGTGTGCCTTTATCCGTGACATTGACACGGACGGATAGCGATCAATTTTGTCACTATGTTGAATTGAAACGGCCTCGCCACTGCGTCTAGCTGACACTGTGCAATGACTGCAATTTTCTACTTGCCGATTGCGCAACAGGCTTTATAGCATTGTATGAAAGCATCTACGTTAATTAGTCAACCTTGAAGATTATTCTTTTTTCTTTTTCTTAATGTTGATGGGGTTGCCCCGATTCTGCAGCGCCTCAAGCATGTTTGCGGACGCGCGCATCGACTGCTTCTATACTACACTACTGTACGCAAGCGGTGCGCGTCGTTAGTGCGCAGAGTGCGGGACAGCCCCAACACCATTCTGCAGATGATTGCAGCCCGACTCGACTGTCCTTATCTTCGGCATTGCTGTGAAAGACATGTTCCAGTACCAATACCGGAGAGAAGGTACTAGATATTTAATTTTACTTTTATTTATTAATTATTTTATGTATTGGTATTTTACTTTTATTAATTTTAACGTTGTTATTATGGGTATGTTAACCTGAAATAAATCAATTTTATTTTATTTTATTTTATTTTATTTAAGAGAAGTTTCCCTAGCGCGCTTCCCAGTGGTCTTCATACAAATAAATATGCCTATTTCGTTCTCATTTCCATTCCATCAACCCATTAAACTCAATGAAATTTTAAAGATACGTTCTACAAACAACTATCAGTGTTTTGTAGCTTGCCAGAGTTGTGTAAAAATGTGTTGTTTCAGAGTAACACGGGCCTACGAACAAATTCCTCTTAACTCACAGGGTAGTTCAGTGTAATATACTGATTGGTCATATTAGAATTAAGTATATGAAATGCGATTTATAAGAGCAAGTCTCAGTTTTATCAGCCTCTCATCGCTGTGCATGCAAAATCCGCTAATGTACCTATTTTTTAGAATTTTCTTTTTTATGTGATTAAAGTCTACTGTAATTGGATAGACATTAAAATCGCGTAAAACAACCAAACAAAAACATTTCATGTGAATGATAAGGGCAATTTCCTATCAAAAAGTTTCGGCCATTAAAAGTACTGATATCAAAAATTAAGATCAAGTTCTTTGCTAGGCCCGATAAATGGAATCATACAGTTCTAGAAAGCGTATCTTCTTCGAACACTTTCAAGTTGTCATCGCATGCCTAGGAATCCTGTTAAAATAATATGTTTAAATAATTTGTCTTAATAATAACACCGCAATTTGAAGCTCGAAGCATTGATAACGTCTAAAGGTCTAACCTTCTGACTACACAGTAAATAAGCGGACTTAGGAATTGACATACATGGATACAGGTCAAACAAATAACCCTCCTGTAGGCTTTGCCGCAGTCGGGTAAAAAGTGGTCATTTCCCTTTTAAAATTCCAATTAAGGGGAAGCCTACGCGGAGAATAATCGTATTACAATTTTAAGCGCCCGAACGGCTTACCACTGCGGTTTAGTCAAGTCTTTTACGAAGCAAAGAAGCCCTGGGAAGCGGATTGTGTGGATTTAGATAGAATACACGTTTGTTGAGATCGCTTGAGGATTCTATTTCAATAATGGTCAATGTTAATGATGATTGACGTATGCATACAAATAAATGCGAAAGTGTGTTTGTTTGTTCAATCATGCACCAACGGACTACGGAGCAATGCATCCACGTGATTATTTACATGAATATAATATGTAGTTAAAAGCTAGTAAGTAATATACATAGTTTTAAAAAAACGGTGGTTAATATTTTAGCTTCCTATTCTAGGTGTCCGAGGTTCGATCCCGGGCAGACTTCAAATACCCAGCATGGGTATCTGAAGGTATTTGAAGTCTGCCAATACGTACTTTCGTTAATAGACTTATTGGACTATGCGTGATGGATTTGGCCAGCGTGATGGACTATGGTCTCTAAACAGTTTTCAATCTGAGAGGAGATCTAGTCTGAGCGGAGTGGGCCGGGCGGTGCGGCGCAGCGATGTTTTTTTTTTTTAAAGAATATTAGCCATGTTAAATGACTAACATTCCCCTTTCCTCTCCAACTAAGCGTCAAGCTTGTGCTAGGAGTAGGTACGACAATAGTGCAACGGGCGGGGTTTGAATCGTCAACCTTTCGGTTTTCAGTCCACTCCTTTACCGATTCAGCTATTGAGGCTCTGATTTAGATAATGACAAACTCTCTGGTTGAGATAATGACAAACATTTACTTAAACAAAAAAGAACCAGGAATGGGGAGGTTAAATATAATTCTCCAGGAAGTTAATTAGAGAGACCTGGCGCGTTTGGAACCCTCGTAGCTTTAGTTTTAAGTTTGCATAATAATTATCACCACTATATCTTACAAATCCAACAACTGACAATCAAAAAGAGTAATTTATTTATTACCTATTTTGAATAAATTATTTGAATTTGAATTTGAGTTTTTTCTGTAAATCCACGTCTAAAAATAAATATTACATAATAAAAATATAAACTAAAGCTCAAAGAAAATCTGGAGTAAAATTACACAGAGATCACGTTAAGTCAATGAATGGGATAAAACAAAGGAGCGCCCACACAGACTATAATTATTTATCTAAAGGTCAAGCAAAGTTAACCTTTTGAACGAAATGATGATAAAAAGCGAGCTTGAATTCCTACCCTAACGCAGTGGGTGTACGGGTAAATACGAATTCCCCTTGCACCACTGGTGGGAGAAGCCGGTGGGAGTACGAGTCGCATCCCACATCATTGCACTTTGTGATTGCAATCATGAATAATAGAATATTTATTTACTTACTTAATAAAAAAATTAAAGAAAGAAAATACATTTACCTGTTGTTAGTGTCACAGATAAAAACAAAATACACAAATGTAACGTTTTCATCTGTGACACCCATTTGGGGTGGCCAAATGGGTGTACAGCTCAGCCTAATGTCCTGCATCATATGCGTTAATACGCACAAAATGCGGGGCTGATTTTCAGCTGTGACCCGGGTGATATTAAGTTTTTGTTTTTTAATGTACAAACACTCAAGTTATTAATATAATTTTTAAATAGGATAGCATTATTTTACATAGGTAGGTATAGTTCGCGACAGGTCGAGATGGCAATCAGGGTGGAGACGCGGGACGCCCCGCACAGCCCCCGCGCAAGGGCATTGCAGCTAGGTACTTTAAAATTTTGATTTTCCTTCAAAGTAATTTCACAGGCGATTTTTCACGAAAAGTAATTTTTCCAATTTTCACTACTTATAAAGAACTAGGTGAAGCTCGCGACTTCGTCTGAATGGATTTAAGATTTTTTTAAGTCTCGTGGGAACTCTTTGATTTTCCCGATTGATTGATGTCCCGGATGCAAGTTATCTCTGTACCCCTCAAAATCAGTTAAACAGACAGACGTGAAAAGGTAACAGATAGACAGATCGACACTTTCGTTTACTTTTGTTCTGACATTAGTATGGATTGGGGTCAAGAGATGAGCCATCATCGCATAAGTACGATGCAACATGTTGCGGCCCGTTGCGTCGATTACAGCTAGCTGCTAGCACGCTCTAGTACTTCGCGAACTAATTACCGATTCACGAAATTTAAACTACGAATAATATTTTTAATTCCTAGCTTATCTACGGCATTCATGTTAAAGATTTTAGCACCATAGTTACATGCGTACTAATATTATAAATGCGAGTGTGTGTCTGTCTCTTTGTTTGTTTCCTTTTCACGGCCCATCGGTTTAACCAAGAGGATTTGGCACAGATATAGTTTGCATTGCACCCTGGCTAGAGAAAGAGATATAGGCTACTTTTTACTTTACTATCACGGAAAATCAAGGATTTCCCACGGGATTTAAAACCCTAAATCCACGGGGACAAATCGCGGTCATCATCTAGTTTAATAATAATTATTTTACTTAATTAAATTTAAATATCACATGCAAGGTAGAGCCATGTTTAGAAAAACTACCTATAAACTAATTTTTTTATCGCACTCGTCTAATTAGGAAGCTGTATTTCTCTATCAGAGCCGCAGAGGTGTTATCCAGTTCCCTGCGCGGCGTATCTCTGTGGCCCTGACCTATATAAAACTAGCTTACTGGAGCAGTTGTACACATCGACGTCAAATGCTAAACAATAATTATTATTATTTTGGAGGGTAGAACGGGATTTGATGTTTGTTTCGGGTTTCCACGCGATGGGACAGTCTTGAGACAAAGTTGTTTCATAATCATTGTTAGTAAACGAGCTTTAACTACCATTTTGAGTTCATAACATAAAACCAACGAGAAAGGTTGCACAAGTACTTCTACAATAATGGTCTAAAAACAGGGTTGTAAAAACCATTTTTGTTGAAATATGTTTATATTTTTTTAAATAAAAAACATGGTTAAAACACGTCCCTGTCTAAAAAGCCAGATCTCTGAGCAGTCTTCTTTTTAATTTTTCAACTATAACTCCTAAATAGCTGGAAAAATCGAAAATGTTGCAAACAAAAATTGTGGACAGTTTTGTTTTTTTACAAAATAGGATACTTGCAAAGTTTTCGTATCTCATACAGTTTTGGCAGATAGCCTAGATGAACCTAAAGTGCTAAAATGTAAAATACAGTTCTATTTCTGTGTGTAGGCACATTGTGTGTATGGGCAGCTTTAAAGTGGCAAGTTTTAGAAAAAAAATCTAACTAACCTTATTTCAGTAAATTTTAACAAAAATACAAAAAAAAGAAGTATGCAGTTGAACATTGCAGTAATCATGTAAAGTTAACCTTTTCTTTCCAAAGATTTTCATCACATTCACGAAATAAATCAATCCTCGAGTTTGACCTCGGTACGGGAATGAATACGCCTTTTCACATTTATAAATTCAGTTCGCCTCGCCGACAGCTGAAAATGATTTCCATTTTAAATTCTAAACTGGGGTATTTCATTTTTGAGGTTCTTGATAGTCATTGAAAAGGGTTACTTACTATGCAAAATTTGAAACAAATAAGGTTAGTTTCTATGAAAGCATTCTTATTAGTTCAATAAATTACTGAAATAATTGATGTGTAATTTCTATTTATAATATAAATTACTTAATTTTGTTATTCGTAATTACTACGTCCAACACTAATTAATCGACGTAAATTGAAACGGCTTCGCGTGGGCGTTCGCTTCAATTGACTCAATCACCTTCCCATTTCCTGTCATTTTATAAATTTTTGATGCAAAAAATTTAAAAATGCTTGCGAATTAAGTAAGTACAATCATTTGATTACAAGTGCCACAATTTTTGTATGTATATAAAATGTCATAGTGAAATATAAGTACCTACCTACTTAAAATATATTCAATATTCGAATTAGTCTATTAGTGCTAATTAGAATAGTATATTGGTGCTAATTTATTCTAGCCGTCTAAACAAAAAATTTGGTACTTACCTACTTAATTTAAAAAAAACAGATTCGTATCTTTGAAAAACTCAAAACGATTTATAACTCCAAAACGTACCCAAAAGTAAATAATTAGGGGTTATATTATAATAACATTTGAACTCCTCTATAACTCCTAACACCGTGACATTTTACTGGTCATCCTTTATAATATTGTACAAAAAACATTATAATTATATGTAATGTAATACATATAACCAGTAATATAACACATAAATTCGATCATCCATTGTAATCCTGTGTAAATAGAAAGGTCGCTTTGCCCTTTCCAAATGCTATCTAGATATGAATGCAATCGTCTAAATTGAGTTAACCTTTTGAGCGGGCATTCTGGTCGCGCCCATTTTATTTGATACAGGATACGGGAATGGTTTGTTTACCAACATTATTTACATGTATAAACATACCAGAAGTGAAGTTTAATATTAATCACGACGCGCAGAGCCTTATTGAGAGTGTGACCTTTTATAATAACCTAACTGCAATATTAACTTGATTAGGGCATTTCTAAAGGCGGCAAATACAAATGCGGTAATACAGTCATGTGTCACTTTAATGCCGTAATAAATGATTTGTTTATTCAAAGAAGTAACTAGATGAGGATGACTGATGGGACTTCATGCGTATGGAGTATTCTTCTCAATTAAGAATTATTATTCTCAATTTTCAAAGTAAGCTAACTATACCAATAAGGGGTATCATAATATTATGAAAGGGAGGAATATTACATGTACATTCTAAAACAGATTTTTATTTATTTGTATGCATAATAGTTTTTGATTTATCGTGCAAAATGACGAAAAATACGACTGTAGTACGGAAACCTCGGTGCGCGAGTCTGACTGGCACATGGGCGGTTTTTTAATTTTTGCAGTCGGTTGAAATAAAATAGGTTCAGAAGTGGGATTCACCTATTGTAAGCAGAGGAATAAGAAAGACATATTAGATGGCTACATACCTACTTAATCAAATATATACAGATAGATAATATGTAGTTGAGTATTTACGTACTGAAATTATATAGAAGGGCATATTATAGGTACTAAATACATACTTCGATTAGCAAATTATGCAGTGAATTAACAAACAAAGTTTGTTTTTCCTCTGAAATCTAAATTGAGAGCTCATTTCGCAACGCAAATTAAACAATCGAAATTACACAATATTATGGTTGTAGGGACAAGCGCGTGGCGCGTATATATGTATAGATGAGTATACTTAGTATACTTGCTACAAAAAAAAAACAACGTAATACAGGTTCCACACCGTGCACAGCCGCCCATAACTAGTGATCCAAAGGGCTCGAGCCTTTTAGCCCTAATTTTAAGACGCCTATGAGGCTCGAAGGCTAAAAGACTAAAAAGCTCATTAGCCCCGAGCCCTTTTTCATTCAAGAGCCTTTTTCTCGGGGCTTGTAGCTCTAATAAAAGACAGACGACACGACATGACAAGACCTGACCCGACCCGACCCAGACGGACAGACGGACGGACGGACGGATGGACGAACGGACAGACAGACAGACTCTTCTGAAAAAAAGGTTAACTCTAATTTAAGACTCGAGCCCAAAATAGGACTCAACGTCTTCAAGCTTTAAATAAAGCCTCAGCCCAAAAAAGGGCTCGAGCCTTTTTTACGACTGGGCCCTTTTTTAGAATCTTCCGTTAGCTGAGCTCTAAAAATAACTCCGAACCTTAAAATAAAGGGCTTTGGATCACTACCCATAACTCAAGAAGAAGAACTCTCTCGACTGTCAGCATGATTCAGTCGGCAACTACTCTATTCGTCGAACCCAGAGAGAAATGAGGTTACCGCATACGATTAACACACATACATATAAACATCCTTTTCACACTTCCGACTGAATAATTTTATTACCTAATCTAATACAGTTTGTGTTAAATCGCGTGCTGACTTCGGAATAAAAATGTTTATGATTTCAACGATGATATTTATCGTACCTATAAATTATTATAGGAATGTATGTTACGGACTAAAACCGTTTTTTTCATGACATTTGACACATAAAGTTAAAATGGCGCGTGAAAACTCATTTTTTACGCATGATTTTGTCATTGTTTCAGATTGTATTGTTTTTCTTTCTCTTGTGTTAAGTAAAATAGTAGAGCCAACAATTTTTTTAGAAGAATTGTAAGTTTTGTAAAAAGAACTCCTGTCACAACAGTACTGTGAGTGTGTGAGTAAAAGTCCTGGTTATTACTACAGCAACATGGTGACCCTACCGAAAGGGACATCTCAGTCAACGTTAAAAATAAAGACGTGCTCCAAATTTATCTGAATCACCTCTTCCTCTGATGGCGCAAAGGGTCCTTCGATAAAAATAATCACCGGTTTCCGAAATTAATATTTTATCTCAAAGGTTCTCTTGGCGATTGAACTGTCGGTTATTTTTAATGTTGCCTTTTATGGGGTTATAATTTATTAGTGGGATAAATATCATGTACTTTGGCGCCTTTTTTAATCAGGTGACTTTTGTATCGAATAAGTATTTGCATACATACAAAGAAAAGTTATTGTCCCACAGTTTTATAATGCTAATTTATTAATAGTTTAAAATGGTTTTTTTTTTAGTTCAAGGTATAGGTACGTACAATAAATATATATAAGCTCATATTATGAATGAACATCAACAGAATATTATGTCCAACCACGTCTCAAACCATGTCAAGTTATTCGCAACCAGTGCTTTATCTTGAAAAATGGCACATGGAATCTACTTCAGTGGAGACAGAATATTGTAGAGACCAGAGACCTACATGTAAAGAGGAAAGCTTTTAATATAAATGATGATTCCTCTGAAATAGAACATAATCGTCATGTACCTAATTGTTATGTATTTAAAACTAAGTCAAGTTTTATAGGTAAGTAGATATAATATTATCAGGTTATTTTAGGTACCGAGCAATGACTACTTACACTAAAAAGCTTAAAATAAAAAATAAATAAAATACTGACTTCCAAAACCACTACAAAGTAAAACAATATTTTTCGTTTCTACACGTGTATGTATGTGGGCGAGCATAATAAAAAAACTAGAAATCAAACATACATACTATTTGTAGTGGTTTTGGAAGTCGGTTTTTTCAATATAATATTTTTTATAAAAGGAACAATGAGCTTACTTAATTCGCTATAGTCCGCCAAACAGACAACAATTATTGTTCCTTATATATCACAGACTTCCGGAAAATAAGGAGATCAATCCAACATGTTGAGTTGTTGACCCTTTGATTTTTGATAGTCACTCAGGCGGTTTAAGTAGATAACGAACGAAGATAGATCTTATATGTGTTTGATGTGTGTGTTCTATGTGTTTGATTCTATAGAAACCTGAAAATTTTTGTCTTTTGGGAACCCTATATTAATATTCTCGAATATTTTCCTATTGAATAAACTCCAACGGCGAATGTCGCTCAGTAATCTTTCAATTTATTTTCCCCGTTTTATCGTCAGTCTGCCCCAAGCTTGACTGGATTGACTCAAACGATCGAGATTGTAGTTTGTACATTTACGTGACCTATATTTCAGAAACGAATTCTCGCTGTCGGGTTTTGGGTACATAATAATCTATTTTTGTCAGCACACCTTTGCTCGTTGCGATGTTTATAAGTAAAATGTAGGTATGTATAACGGGGTTATGTGAATTTAATTATGTAAACTGTAAGTAGGTAGGTAATATTGTGTTCATATTTTTGTTAAATTTTATAATGAAGTAAAGTTTTTATTTCGTAATGACTGTTCTGCTTAGCACCTGTTGCAAGATATTTAAACATAGATAAGAGTTTTACTGTAAGTAGGCAATCAGCTTTTTAGGGTTCCGTACCTCAAAAGGAAAAACGGAACCCTTATAGGATCACTTTGTTGCCTGTCTGTCTGTGTCAAAAACAAGAAAAGCTCAATAGGTTGTGGCCTATGGGGCAATGGACAGGGCACATAGTTTGAAAAACCGATGATGCGTGGAAGTCCCTACAAGAAACCTATGTGAATGTGCAACAGTGAACGTGTTTGTGTTGATAATGATGATCATGATGATCATCAATATCATGATCACATGAAGTTTTTCTTCTTAACTATTGTTAGATACCTTCACTACCTACCTGACTTTTTTTAATTATTACAATATCCAAAATCTTTAAAAATTTAACCTACCTAGCTACTTATAGAGGTAGGTAGATGATGCGCACGGATTTCGGTTTTTTAAAATGCCCTGAGAACTCTTAAATCCGGGATGGGTAGAACCTAATTATACTTTTATCCCGGAAAATTAAACACTCGTCATTGGGACGAAAGCGTGGACAGGCCGTGAAAAGGACAGACAGACAAACACACTTTCACATTTATAATAATAGGTAGGTATATTATAATATAGGTATAATATACGTAATAGTCAGTCATTTTAATTCAGTTTACAGTTTGAACGCATTATAATAATAATTAGTTAGTAGGTTTGGTACCTACCTAATTCTATAATCTAGTAGATTCCTAGGTAACATTTACCTATTAGGTATTTAACAGTCTCTACTTCATCTATAGCTGATGTTTCATGTTACAGAGCGAAGGACTCACACACACACACACACACACACACTTGCGTGAAAATCAATACCACACAACAATAGTGAAACAGCTGATCTACATACCTACCACTTATAAGTATTGTTAGAAATAGGTAATACCTAGGAAACACTCACCACTTGTGCTGATTATCATCGGAGTTATTATAGTTAGAGATAGCAGCATATCTGCAATACAAAATAAAAACAAGCATGTACCTACATTCACAGATTTTTCATTTACAAAAAAAAAACAAGCGTTAGAGCGTCTTCTAGAAACAAATTACATTATATTAGTTAAGGTAAGTAAGGTATATAGGGAAATAGGTAGACAAATAGTTCGTGCTTAGATGCGTCGAACGGTTTACGAACAAAGGAATAAGGATAGTTTTGTTTTGCAATCAAAACTCACCTTTGCGCAGTGCATTCCAAAACTTTCTTCTTCTCCCATCCCTCTTGCGTTTTAACCCACTCTTCGCCTGGAGAACGCCAGTCTTTTGATATAAAAGGCATTATATTTTTGTACACAACACAAAGTTCCGCGGTCAGAAATCTGATTACGAACGACCAATCGCTTCGAACGCGCGACTGAAATTGGTTGTGAATTGGTTTTTGCAACTTGCAAGTTTTGTGGAGTGTTGAGCGCTGCGAAATGCATGTGCGAGAAAGAGAGTATTTGTTTAGAAAGGGACAGCTATGCGCATGCTTCGAAGTTCCAGCTCAAACGTCACAAACAGCTGTTCTTGTTGTTGGCTTTTGCCATACTCCATACTTTGACTGCAATTTGCCATGTTTCGGGATCAGGAAGTCATATTATTAATGATTGTTATTAATTAATTCCACTGAAAATTAAAATATGCAATATTACTCAAAAATCATGATCAAAATAAAAAAGACATAAATCGAGATAAATCGGAAGTTGTCTAATAGTGAAAGCTGAACGTGCGAAATGGCGGCAAATTGAAAAAAACAGGCAGGTACCTATATCTTGTATCCCTGTGTATAACTAGGAGTCAATAATGCTTAATCTATGCTAGGAATAAACGTGTTTAGCATCGATGGTCGAGTATTTTCCGCGATCTGCTATCCACCAACAGGCCTCTATTCACGGTTAGTCTGTGCCATCCATTGAAGCCTAGAACCCAGAACCATAAAACCATTTGAAAAAAGTCCTATAAAGTATGTAGGTATGTGCAAACCTGCTGCGCGATTGCGGGAGATTGAAAGCTACAATGTCACGAACGCAATCACCTCTGATTGGTTGCCGCTCGCTCACTATTGGCTACAATGCATTGTTGCAACAAGAATCGCACAAATTCAGCCAATCAGAATAATTGACATTGTAATAATAATTGATTGTTTTAGGCAATCGCCCTACTGTGCAAACGTATGGCAATCAGAGACAAAGAGAATATAATCACTACCTACGTTTTACAGAGACGTTACAATGGCAATACTGGGCAATAGGTACATAGCACGTACATAGAGATGGTACCTACCTACTATGAAAAATGCAATAGACAAGAACCTAGACAACAAGACAAGGACCAGAGTACTAACTGAATTTTTAACATTCGTTCAATCATTCATTCTTTGGTTGCGCAACGATTGCGCTACCAATATTGCTCCTATATGTTATTGGTCTGTGTTTCTTATGGCTAGACTACAGGCAAGAACATGAAGAACATCGTACTCTGTAGTCTATGATTGTTATTTTGCCAGAGAATTTTCTTGGAGGTTAAAAAATATTCCCTTTCTCGTGATGGGAGACACTAATTTGAAGCCAAAAATTAGCACTGGAGCACAAGATCCCGTGCTCAAGCAGGCAGAACTCGATTATATGAAAATTATTGAGCAGAAAAATCGCGAACGCGTACAGAAATTACAACAGATTTCCCGAAGAAACAGAATCACTGGTTTCGCGATCGGCGGTGGTGTATTCAGTATTTACTTGTATTCAATCTTCGCCGTGAAGCAGGAGACCTTTCTCGACGATTTCAACGAGCCTGTGAAGGTGCAGCAATAATGGCCACGGCTAGAGCTTTACAAGTTAGATTGCCTCCCTTACCAAGTATTAAAGATATTATCAGATTGTACAAACTACGCGCTCTTAGGGAACTATCGCAGAACTTTTTAATGGAACCACGATTAATCGATAAAATAGTACGTGCCGCTGGGAATATAGAAAATAATGTAGTTTGTGAAGTGGGACCGGGTCCAGGAGGCATTACAAGGTCGATCATTCAGCAGGCGCCACGGAAACTTATTCTGATAGAGAAAGATACTCGCTTCATACCCACATTAGAGCTTTTGGCAGATGCTTGCAGGGGAAGGGTAGATGTAGATATCATAACGGGCGATATTCTCAAAACTGATGTTTCACACTTCTTCCCTGAAGATGTTAAACGAGAATGGACTGATTCCCCACCTCCCATCAATTTAATTGGCAACTTACCATTTAGCGTGTCAACAATTTTGATGATAAGATGGCTTGAGATGATTTCTAAAAAGGAAGGTGCATGGGCATTTGGCCGCACAAGAATGACATTAACTTTTCAAAAAGAAGTAGCGGAAAGGATGGCGGCTGGGATAATGGATAAACAGAGATGCAGACTATCTGTCATGTGTCAGAATTGGTGTAACGTTAAGTATAAGTTCAATATACCAGGCCATGCCTTTCTTCCTAAACCAGAAGTTGATGTGGGTGTAGTAACACTAACCCCTTTAAAACAGCCAATAATAAGTCTACCTTTTAAAATGGTTGAAAAGGTTGCCCGACAGATATTTTCAATGCGACAGAAGTATTCCATCCGGGGCTGCCAGACTTTATTCCCTGAAGAAGTTAGAGAAGAAATGGCACTCAGAATGTATAAGATGGCGGAAATAGACCCGGTAACAAGGCCCTTTCAAATTGCAAATGGAGAATTCAATCGCTTATGCGAAGCATTCAATGAAATAATCAAGAAGTATCCTGAACTTGAAAACTATGATTATAGAGCTCCTAAGAAAAAAGTTGATGTTAATTTAGAAGAGGCAAAAGTTTAATTATTTTATGTATAGGTGTTTAGTAGATTATTAAAACTATTTGTTTATTGTAATTATCTTTTTATTTATTATTTCATTTAATATCTTGTCATCAACATCAACACAAATAATTAAAACTAAGAAAAACATCTAAAATTAAACAACTGAACTTATTAATTAGTATTTGGTACAGGATGCATAAACTAGTAGGTATTCACTTCTTCTCTATTCTACATTCTAGTCTCTATTTTCAGATTGTGCTGCTAATTTCTGTTTTTCCAAGTGCATAGCCATCTTTTTTTTCTTCTTCATTACACGCATATGTTTGTGGGAGTTCAGATGAATTGAGAATTCTTTATCTCCAATAATAAGCCTTTCACAAACCTCACAATAGTTGCATGAATGGCCATCAATACCTCTTTTATCTTCAGAAATACATTGTTTTAAAGGCTCGTATTGGCATGAAGTTTCATTAATGAAGTTATCTATGATGGTGATAGCTTTATTTTTGACTTCATCGTCCCATTTGGAAAGATCTGTTGTGTCCAGTTCATAAATTGCTGGAACCTAAAAGAAAAAGGTAATATTAGTGACATCTATCGAAAATTTCAAGTACTACTTCTTTAATCTACTTAACGATAGATAGCGCTCTAAGTTTTGTTTATTGTTTTTCTACTTGACACTAGATGGCGTTAAATATGGTTTTTTTCCCCAATGTAAATATTAAATACTTTGAATTCGTATTACACCATTTATAAATAACTAGCTGATCCCCGCGGCTTCGCCCGCGTAGATTTAGGTTTTTAAAGATCCCGTATAGCCTATGTCACTCAGGAATAATGTAGCTTTCTACAGCTGGTGAAAGAATTTTTAAAATCGGTTCAGTAGTTCTAAAGATTACCCCCTACAAACAAACTTAACGACATTACCTCTTTCGGGCCGTGCAGCAGAAATCGTAATATTTTAATTTCGCCATAACTTCAAAACCAAACGTCCAATTTTAATCATTCAAAGACCAAATATTATCTCCATAAACTGTTCTTAGTGATGAAATCATTTATTTTGATAAGGATTAATAGCATGAGTAAAATAAACGCGTTTAAATGTAGTCCAAAAAAAATTCAAGATTTTTAAATAAAAAAATGGTTGCTGTGCCTCACTCGACATAGATGGGTATAGTGTGTCGCGGACTTTTTTGTAGATATTTATAAGATCTACAATTAATTAGAACATTTTATGGTTCTATCTTTTATAGTTTAGGCAGCGTACGCAAAATAAGTAACTTTTCTGGTTGATTTTTTACACCTTGTGTCCGAAAAACCCAAATATCTTACGGAACCCTATTTTTTTCCAAAATAAAATATAGCCTATGTTACTCGTGGATAATGTAGCTTTCGAATGGTGAAAGAATTTTTAAAATCGGTCCAGTAGTTTTTGAGCCTATTCAGTACAAACAAACAAACAAACAAACAAACAAACAAACAAACAAACAAAGTTTTCCTCTTTATAATATTAGTAAATAATATAAGTAATGGCATTTTCTGCAACAAAATGTGTACATTATTTATATGATTACACTAAAAAATATAATATTTTATGAGAGCATTAAGGATATTTATAAATACGGAGCTCGAACCTTGAGAGTTGAGACAAAATTCCTGGTAAAATTAAAATTTAATTTCAAAGGTTTTTTGCACAGAACATTAAAGAAAAATTAATGAACAAAAATAAAAAAATAAAGTAATTTTTATTAAATTTAAAATAATGTAAACAAAATAAATGTAAAGTACCTAAAATTTCATAGGTCTATACTTACAAAGTTTTTTTACATACCTACTTGTAAATAAGTAAATTCCTACTAAAAGAAAATTACCAGACCTCTTAATTTTCATGACTATGCAAATTCAACAAAAGAAACGGCAATAATAGAATTATTATACAATTTTATTACCCACCTCTCTGGAAGGGTGTTCCAAGAATCGTCCCCTAACCATCTTGTTTTGGCGTCTCGCGTACCTCCTGGTCCCTAATTTCATGTTCGCAATACTTTCTTGCAGGAGCTTTTTCCCTTCGTCGGTGTTTTTCTTATCTGGGGGAAGCATTAGGTATTCGTGAAACTCCTTAAGACCTAGTGTTTGGAATACTCCTTTTGTATAGTCGGGTGGTCTGAAATTGAGGAAGTAAATACAATTTTAATATTTTTCTTATGAATTAACGACATCTTACCAGAGAGGTCACGAATAGTTTGTTTTGTTATGTTGGGGCCATCTATAGTTGTATAGTTGTATATGGCGAATAATTGATTCATCATCATCATCATCATGATCAACCCATCACCGGCTCACCACAGAGTACAGGTCAACTCTCAGAGGGGTTTTAGCCATAGTCTACCACGCTGGCCAAGTGTGGATTGGCAGACAATAGTTGATTACCTAGTGATTATTCGACTATTGGAATAGTCGAATTATTCGCCAAAATTATTCGACATCAAGAACAATACTATCAGCATCATCATCATTAAGCCACCATCGGCCCACTACTGAGAATGGGTCTCCTCTCCGAATGAAAAGGGCTTGGCCATGCCTAGTCCACCACGCTGACCAAGTGCGGATTGGCAGACTTCACACACCTTTGAGAACACTATAGAGAACTCTCAGGCATGCAGGTTTCCTTACGATTTTTTGTTCATCATTAAAACAAGTGATATTTAGTAATGCATAGGTTACTCCTATGCATTACTAAATACTCCTACTCCAAAACGATACAGTTACTCAAACCCCGGACCCTCCCGACTAGTTGGCCGACTAACCACTAGGCTGTGCATCCTGGTGCGAGCTTTAACGGGTCACTGTGGCCTGAAAAGGCACATGTATAACCTTAAGCTCCAGGGCTCGGACATCTGCAGGCTGTGCCACGAGTCTCCCGAGACTCCGATGCACATTATCTGCTTCTGCCCTGCTCTGATGCACAAACGTAGCGTCCACCTAGGGAGACACATCATTTATCCGGAGGATGTTACTTCAATTCCAGTCAAGAAGGTGCTGCTATATCTGGCGGCCACTGGATTTGACAAGGAAACGTGAAGTGGAGGCTAACACAATAGATCGGAGACGGTCGCAGTGATTCAGGGATAATAAGGACCTGTATAGCCCCAAAGAAGAAAGAAGAAGAAGAAGAACCACTAGGCTATCACTGCCCGCAATATATATTCATTATCATTACAAATACTTAAGCTGGAGCCTCGATAGCTCAACGGTTAATGGAGCGGACTAAAATCCTTAAGGTCGCCGGTTCAAACTCCACCCGTTGCACTATTGTCCTACCTACTCCTAGCACCAGCCTACCGGTTAGTTGGCTAATATTCCCCTTTCTCCTCCAACTATTAGCCAAGTTTATCATGATGGCTCATGATGGCTAAAAGGTACTCTTTTAATTTAAAAAAAACTAAGTAACTACACGCCGGGTGGTCCAACCGAGTAAGACAAAAGCTATATAACATATAGCTATATATAATGCATCTGATAATATATTCATTTAGTAATAACTTTTATATGAAATATCGGCTGAAACTGGAATTCAAGTAATTTTGCTTCAATTACAAAGTCCAAATAGGTACATAATTTGGAATATGGCCAAGTGTATAATCAAACAATTTAAAACTTTATTGTTCATTTTTTTAAGGTTAACTTTAGATTTTAGATAAGCGTGTGGCGTGGCAACCCTCTTAGTTTTCTTGAAGGCAATTAAAAAGTTGTAATTTTGTGTGAAGGGCTAAAGCAAACCACAGATTTTTTCGGTCACCGATTTCTGTATACCTATTCGAATTTCGAACAGATTTTTGTATGTAATGTTACTTTTTTTTATTCCACCAGCCTGTGTGCGTCCACGGCTGGACATAGGCGTTTTAGGCATGACACCAAATACTTTCCCTTCCTCATCCACCCGCGTCCAGCCACCTTCTTCAGGTCATCCGTCCATTGCAGCGGGGTGGAGGTCTAAGGTTAATCCATTAAGGGCTAGAAGTCTAGAACCCAGAACCGTAAAGATATTTGAAAAAAAGTCCTATAAAGTCTGTGCAAACAGTTCGTCTGAGTGAGGCTTTAGACTTTAGAGCTAAGATTTGCGTCGCGCACTCGACCGTTTCAGCGTGCTCATACTTTGCTTTTGTTCAACATTTTATTGAGCTCATTAGTCTGGAGTAGCTTTTATTCTAATTTCACACTTCATGTTGAAGCTTTATGCTCATTTTTACATTTTACGTTCATTGTAATTAGTACCACTTTTACGATCACAAATTAGCTGGCAAAAACTAATTGTTTATTTAATCATTTTCAACGTGGCGGTTTCTCCGTCACTCGCTCCATACAAACGTATTTTCGTTCTTATTTGAATATTAACCAATCGATTTAAATAAGTTAAGTGTTAGTTAGGTATGCCTTTGATGCTAAATATAAATGCACCGATTTCTGCGTATTCGAATTCAAACTGACTTTTGTATTTTGAAAAATAAACTTTCGCCATTTTGCGGAAAACTAGAGCATTAATTTACATATGCAAGACTATTAAAAAATGCAAAACTGGGCGTCAGTTAACATTTTTAATAGAGCAAGTTTTTATATTTCTTGTCAGGCTTTACTTATTTTATATGTTGTTGTCTGAAATCCCCGAGGTACCTTAACGCATTCATCCCATCTTATTTAAATATATTATGTCGATATTAGCCTTTAAAAAATTATAATAATTAACGAAATCTCGAAACTAAGCCTTAATATATTATGTCGTACGAAGTCATCAACTGCATAAAATATATGTAGGTAGTGTGAGTGATATGTTATTAGGCTTCAGTTTCCAACTGCAACGAACGCTATTGAGGCTATTGGGGTCACCGGTGAGGAATGAGGGAATGGAACGTAAACACTAGGATCTCAGCGGTTTAAGGTGGTTTAATGAACAAATCGCCCTCGGAGGAGGGAAGGCGTACATGTTCTCATAGAGAGTTACTGGAAGTGATGATTAAATATTATCTTTTAACATTGTTTTCTTTTTTGACACAGAAATAAAATAACAGAATAATGACGTATAAAAATTAAAGCCTGCAATAAATTATTGGACGCCGCTAAGAGCCGCGCCTTATAAGGTATCTGGATAATACATATTACATCGAACTGCGCAAACTATCAGACGTCGCGAACGTCCGCACCGACGCGACGCACCCTTGCAAGACTATCGTCCGTGGTAGCGCTGACATGACATCGTCGTTGCCCTAGCCTTGTGCGCGGTGCGTGGGTGTCCGCGGATGTCTGAGAGATATCTCCCAAACGACTGTGCACACCTATCAGTTGCAGCTATCAGCCGCGGCTTAAGACGCGTCCCATAGTTTGTGTCTGCCGGTGTGTCTGTGTCGTCAAGTGACGCCGCAACGGAGCGGCAGATTAATGTATTTAATATGCAATTGCAGGGCACGTCATTCGATATACTCAGTTATATTATCAGTAGGTAGAAGGTACCCATATTATAAATGCGAAAGTTTTTTGGTTTTTGATTTGTTGGTTTGTCCTTCAATCACGTCTTAACGGAACAACGGATCGACGTGATTTTTTGCATGGATATAGTTAAAGACCTGGAGACTGAAATAGGCTACTATTTATCTGTGTTTATATTGTGGGGTTTTTAAAAACCTAATTCCACGCGGACACAGTCGTGGGCATCAGCTAGTAATATAATATATTGGTAGTGATTTTGCATGCCACATCTAGCATGTTTGCCATAACAACCTTTATCCTTGTCAACATCGTATAGCCTGCGGTCGCCGCCGGCTATCGCTGTATACCTTTATACTACGGGTTACGCTACAAATATCATAGGTCACGCACTCCCTCTTACCTACTAATAGATAGAATATGCCGCATCGTAGGCGGGGCACTAACCCGAGTTTTGCACGCTATACATTGCGGGTTTGAAAAATACTAAATTACTAAAACTACAAAATGAGGCAAATGGTTATTGGCATTAAATTGTGTTTAGGTAAGTAGTATAACAATAACGCTTAGTTTTTGCTAGCGTTTTGGTAACACCCTGTATAAAAAAAAATCGCAGCCCCGTATTGCTGGAGCAAGATGCGAGTCAATTCCACGTTCCTTCATCATTTACATAATCTTTGATTGTGTAGATAAGATGTTTTATATAGCTATTCAGATGTTATTTAATTAATATCTTACACCGATACGTGAGGTGGACTATAGGCCCTCCACTGGAGCCCTTCTGGAGGGCCGCGCTTAGAGCGGTAAGCGCCACTCCATATCCTTTCACCAAGATCAAAGACTGCCGCCACTTTGAACGCGTCACGCCTCAAAATTCAGTTTTAAATCATCTCCACGAGGTAAGTGCTATAGAGAAATTCTTTTTTTAACTTAACAAATAATATAATCTGCTCTTTTTTGGGTTCCGTAGTGACAAAACGCGGCAGGATATATTGCAATAACGGTTTCGTAGAGCGTTTTCTCTGCCGTTGAGACCGACGAAACGTAACATATAGGTAGGTATGAGTGATAGAGACGATGCTCTACGAAGCAGAAATCTCTAAAGTTCGATGTGGAATATTTACTGTCATTACCCGTAGTTTCGTCCAGTCCGTCTGTCTGTTTGTCTGTGTCGCAGCCATTTTAAAAATATTATAAGAGCTGTAAAGTTGAAATTTAGTACAGTTATCTAAAATAACCCTTTATCGCTCCACAAAGGCATAAATTTTGAAAAAAAAAATTCAGGGTAGGTACCTACCTCTTGAACAAAGATTTTGGAATAAATTACTACCATATTATACGAAACTAGTTCATAAAATCCCGTGGGAATTCTTTCATTTTCCGGGATAAATATTAGCCTATGTCCTTCCCCGGGATGCAAGCTATCTCTGTACTAAATTTCGTCAGAATCGGTTGAACGAATGAGCGTGAAAAGCTAGCAGACATACAGACACACTTTCGCATTTATAATAATACTAGATGAAGCCCGCGACTTCGTCCGCGTGGATTTAGGTTTTTAAAAATCCCGTGGGAACTCTTTGATTTTCCGGGATAAAAAGTAGCCTACGTCCTGATGCAAGCTATATCTGTACCAAATTTCGTCGAAATCGGTTGGACAGATGGGCCGTGAAAGGCTAGCAGACAGACATACAGACACACTTTCGCATTTATATTATTAGTATGGATTAGAATGGGTAGTATGGATGATGATCGTCAAAGTTCAAAGCGATACAGAAGGCCGCTACTAGTACTTCTATGTTGTGTCTTTCTTTTTATAATGGTGTACAATAAAGAATATTAAAAAAACAGTTATTAGCACCTAGCTAGCATGACAGCTACGGAATCCTACTTTATTCGTGTTCTGACACACTTGACATATTTTTTAATTTTAGCAGTCCTACTTTTTTACCTTGATAATGTAAGAGGTCAGTGACCCGGAGGGTTGGCACGGAAGGTATGAAATGAAAGCTCCCTTTTAAAACTCAATGGCCGGTAGAAAACTAGAAACTGACAAAGTTACCAAACCGTGAAGTCAATTATTAAAAAAAAACATTATTAAAATTCAAAGGGCTACTCGTGGAGATGGAACTTCGTGAGGTTTTCAGTCAGTAGGAGTCTGACATATAAGTCCTGCAAATTGCTATTGCGCTGGAACCATGTCTCATTAACATCGAAATGACGTCATTTTGACGTTAAAATATATCATCAGCTCGAAACTTTAGTCTAGTGCTGACGTCAATGGCGGCCATGCGCATTAGCAATTTGCGAGACTTATAATTACACCTCACTGGACTTATAATTATCCTCGCACCGGAAGACCCAGCGTTGGAAGACCTCCACTAGGTGGACGGACGACATCAGATGAGTCGCAGGGAGCCGCTGGATCCAGGCGGCGCAAGACCGTGGCGTGTGGAAGTCCCTACAAGAGACCTATGTCCAGCAGTGGACGTCTATTGGTTGATGATGATGATAATTACTGTGCTCCCCCGTGGCCGGTGGTATCCATGATGGATTTTCCTCACGGAAAAGGAGAATATGATTACTCACTTGCCCTCCTTGATCCTCTGCTTGTTGTGCCTGTCGTGGAAGTTGAGCAGTTCTTCTATGAGGCCGTCTTCCAGCATGGCGTCCACTCGGGCGTTCAGGCGCTCGTCATGGACGCTCTGAAATAATAAATCACCTTAATCGCGGACATCATCTAATCTAAATATATAAAAGAAAAAGGTGACTGACTGACTGACTGATCTATCAACGCACAGCTCAAACTACTGGACGGATTGGGCATTGGCATGCAGATAGCTATTATGACGGAGGCATCCGCTAAGAAAGGATTTTTGAAAATTCAACCCCTAAGGGGCAGAAATAGGGGTTTGAAATTTGTGTAGTACACGCGGACGAAGTCGCAAGCATAAGCTAGTCCACACTAATATTATAAGTCTCCGACTCTCTGTCCGTAGGTCTGCTAGCTTTTTACCGCCCATCTGCTTAACTGGATGGAATTCGGTAAGGGATAACTTGCATCCCAGAAAAATCAAAGAGTTCACATGGGATTTAAAAAAACCCGAAACTTATGCGGACAAAGTCGCGAGCATCATCTTTCTAAGTTTATCTACTTACTAGATGATGCCCGCGACTTCCAACTTCGTCCGCGTGGATTTGGGTTTTTGAAAAATCCTGCGGGAACTCTTTGATTTTCCGGGATAAAAAGTCGTCCCCGGAACGCAAGCTATCTCTGTACCAAATTTCATTAAAACCGGTTGAACTGTTGAGCCGTAAAAAGCTAGCAGACAGACAGACATACTGACACACTTTCGCATTTATAATGTTAGTATAGACTATAGATAAAGGATATAAGTACAACAATTTCCTTTTAACAAATTATAAAGATAGGCTTTTGTACCGCTAAACCGAAGGGATCAACAAGATATCATTTATTATCAGCTAATCATATTCTAGTAGCACATTAAGCAGCAAAACTTCACGTTCGCAAAGAATCGTGCCGTAACGCAGAGCTTTCAATACTTATTACTCGGTATTCGGCACGAGGATATCGGATGAGGTGACCAAGCTTCACGGGTTATCGGTACCTACTACGGATTTTTTTTTAAGTTCTTAATTGCTTAAAATGCACATAACTTTGAAAAGTTAGAGGTGCGAACCCGGGATCGAACCCCCGACCCCCGAATAGGAAACCGATGTGTTGAGCAATAGGCTATCACCACTTCATTCTTAATACATACTTACTTCATTTCTTCAGTCTAACCACTATGACAAAAACCTTCACGCAAGTGCCAACAATAGCTGAACAAAGCTTAATCTAATGAACTTCCATTCAGACCAGACCAGGGCCAATTTAGATATTGCCTGTGCGGTGTGCCAGGAATTCAGCCCGGTACCTCCCACTTATAACGAGCACAGCGCTCACTACTGCGCTAGAAAGAATACCCGGCTGATTTTGTTGTGGGCGCTTCTCAGACCTGGGCGCATTTGGAACCCTCGTAACTTTAGTTTTAAGTTTACGTAATTAACTATCATCATTACATCCTCTTACAAATCCAATAACTGACAATCAAAAAATGTAAGTATAATAGTACCTAAGTACTTTGAATAAATGAATTGACTTTGACTTAGGGAGGTCTCAAAAAATTATTCGGTGTAATGGCTACCCTAGTACCGAAACAAAGGGATCAGACCTATATTATAGGGCGTGTACACATCGCATTGTGCAGCTAAATGCAATAAGAAGTCGTGGTTTTGTGTGAACAGCCGTGACCCACTTGCGAACCCACTAACCATCGCCGGTGGCGACTTGACCGGGGTGAGCGCACTAATAATAACTTTTAGGGTTCCGTACCCGAAGGTTGCCAAGGGGACCCTTTATTACTAAGCCTCCGCTGTCTGTTAGCGGACTGTATCTCATGAACCGTAATAGGTAGAGAGTTCAAATTTTCACAGAGTGTGTATTTTATTTCTATTGCTGCTAGAGCCACAAATAATAAAAAAGCCCGCACATTAAAGCGCAAAAAATCCGGCATTTTGATTTTTAAAGAACTTTATGTACCCAGTTACCCTCGCGCCATTAAGACGAATCTAATGACGTATCGTTTATAAAAATCAGTTGAGACGTTGAGTAATTAAGAGCGGATATAGGAACGGACACGGCTCAACCCAGGGCTGAAAAGATGCAGTGCAAACCGCAGTCGAGGTTTTTTTGAAAAGTTTTTAATTTTTTTTAAAAATTGAAAATGTTTTCTTCAATGTTGAAAATCATGCCCGCGCGGAATAGTGCCAAGAATACGGGCTGCATTTCTGCGCTGGACAGCCAGGCTGATCCGTTGCGCAAAAAATAAGCCAGCCCTTATGTCACCAGATGAGGCTATTAATCACGGTGAAATATCTCGTAAATTCCGCGCTGGACAGCTAAGCTGCTCAAATAACTTGTCAATCATCATCATTATCAACCGATAGACGTCCACTTGCTGGACATAGGTCTCTTGTAGGGACTTCCACACGCCACGGTCTTGCGCCGCCTGAATCCAGCGGTTTCCTGCGACTCGTCTGATGTCGTGCGTCCACCGTCGGGACACCCCACGGACGGTGGTGGGTCCGACCCACCACCGTCCGTGGGGGGTCTTCCAAAACTGCGTTTTCCGGTGCGAGGTCGATATTCCAGCACCTTAGGACCCCAAAGTCTATCGGTTGTACGAACTATGTGCCCTGCCCATTGCCACTTCAGCTTCGCAACCCGTTGAGCTATGTCGGTTACTCTAGTTCTCCTACGGATCTCCTCATTTCTGATTTGATCACGTAGAGAAACTCCAAGCATAGCTCTCTCCATCGCCCGCTGAGTGACTCTGAGCTTTATCAAATGATCATATTTATAAACAAAATACCTAACTGACTAGACTGAGTTTTCCCATAACCGTAGATGTTAATCCGCACTGACGCCTGTTATTATTACGTAACTAATATAATCAGATGCCTTGTTTTATTCGATCGTGACTCGCTACAGACTATAAGGTAAAGATGAAACCATATTCTGCTAAGTAAGATCTAAATATAATCTTACTTAATTTGTCTGTCTGCGTATTACAACTAAAATAAGTATAGTAAGTTCCTATACCTTGCACCTTACTGGAAAAGTCTCTGTATATTGCAATGTAAATAAGGGTACGTACTTCCTACCTTCGACCCAGTTGCATTACATTACATATGTATGTCGAAATAAGTCTAAAATCAAAAGTCTCTACATTTTCGAGTTGTGTCAGTTTGCATTCACAGATTTAGAAAAAAATTATCTTTTATATAATTAGGAATTCTTCATCCGGTCCGTCTGTCGGTCTGTCTGTGTGTCAGAGGCTATTTTAAAAGCTGAGAAATTTAGCAGTTCTAGAAACCTGCTACACAGAGGCATATTTAATATTGAAAAAAAATTGTTCCGGTTTGCTACCTAAACCTATATTTAGGTAGCAAACCTAACCATGAAAAGCGAGAACCGAATTTTTTTTTAACTCAGCGGAGCCACAGTTTTTGAAGAACACTGACGTAAGTGCTCGTAATAATGACATGTATTTGACTAGTTTTTATTTTATAATCCCAATGGATCCTGTTTCATGTAGAAATAAGTAAACGTATGCTTCATAAGATTGAGAGAAAATCGCTCGAGGAGACGTAAGTACGTAGTGGTGAATCTATTCATATGTTGGTGATACGCTCTTATTCTAGTAGAATATATTATTTCAAGGTCCTGGTATAATGATCTCGCATCGGAAAATGCAATGAAAGACCACTTAAGAGGGGAATAGACGCCATCAACGAGTCGCAGGGCCGCACGGACGCAAGCGACACAAAACCGTGAATTGTGAAAATCCTCTCAAGAACCAGAAGAACTATGTCCAGCCGTGGACATCCATCGGTGGAGATGACGGCGAATCTTTATATCTTAATCATAAGCTTTATATCTTAAATCTTAACTCAAATAATAATTCAAGATTTCAAAAAGAAGGCAATACCGAGAGTTTATACTAGTTGATTCGAGGACTCACTACATGCGATGTAATTCTAGGTTTTAACGTGTACTATTCGTGACTTATACTATAGGAACAGTGTGATAATCTATACCTACGTGGCAATTTAAATCAATGAACCAGATAGATACAAATGTTCTTAGTATTGTTTTATAAATAACTTAACACGTGTAACTATATATTTTCCGAATCAAAATACCTAATAAAAACCGGCCAAGTGCGAATCAGGCTCGCGCACTGAGAGTTCCGTAGTATAATCGTATTTTATCGACATCTTGCAACGGTAAATCAAAAACTAGTAACTAGATCTAACTAACTAAGATAATAACTAGTTTTAAAGTCACACGGGTTTAAATATTTGTGTGTAAATTTTTGGCACCGTGTAACTTTAAAACTGAATATTTTAACTGAAATTTGGAAAAATTTGGTGTACAGATATTAGTTCCAAGAATGTATCGACAAAATTTCATTGAGTTTATATTCAAAGGAGATCCAAACTAGTAACGACACTAGCCGGTGAGAAATATTGTACCTCGTCCTTTAGAATGAGATTTCGACTTTACGTACCTACTGCACGCTGTAGGTACGTATGTTTGGAGCACAATACGAATAAACCTCTCTCAATAGAACCATCAATTGTTTTTTCGGTCAAATTAGATTAATGGTCAAGTGATAATGATCGCTACAGGTCTTAGAATGCTAATCCTATAAAATAATAGGTAGGTATGTACTAGCAGGTAAAGAGTTGAATGATCTAATAATTGCCTCCATTCGGCGATCACGCTTGTATGCTGTAGGTAAACTCTAGTTTTTGTTCATTCGCTCGAGGCTGTATTCATTAGTCATGGTTTAAGTCAATAGCCTAGACTAAACTAATAAGTAAAAGTAAAACAAAAGAAATGTATTGGATATAAGGAACAATAAACACATTTTGCTATAATTCGCTAGAAACGTAGAAAACTCTATGTTCTAACGCGCAGCATGCTATATACCATCTATACCATATATATCAATACGCTCGCTTAGCTTTTTCATACAAGCTCCCACGAGCTTGTATGAAAAATAGACGTGACGTCATGACTTCGTCTCTTATCGTTGTACTTTTTTCAAAATGGTTAGAAAACTAATAGTGGACGTTGATTTTTAAAAAATTGGAAGAATTTGAGCATTAATAAGAAATAATTTCTTTTTTGAATTTTGACCTGGGCACCATCCCAATTGAAAGAAGAAAGAAAGAAAACTAGTTTATTCATCTTATGCCTAAGGTAGGTACAAACAAACTTAAAATTAATGGTTAGTAGGTAGTAGTTAGTAGATAATAAGAAGTATTTAATAATTAATTTAATCTAAAATTAGTTCTTGCACCCACTTGGCACAAGATGAAATGGCCCCAGCTCAGCATTAATGCTGCAGGTTTTAAGAATAAAACCTGAGCGCTGGTATTCTGCTGGGACCAACAAGAGTGACGTGCACGAGCTTAACAGTCCTCACCAACATCTGTGATTGACAGGATGAGTTCGATTGAACGGAGCTAAAAAATAGTCATTGTGTGTATGGCGTGTATGAGTATTTGTAAGAGTATGGCGTGTAATTAAAAATCTTAAAACTTGCCGTTTTATATAAAGGTAATAGAAAGGCAAAGAAATAAATACAAATAAAAGCATAATTAACATGTGTGATATGTATGGTATTGACATGAGTTATCTGCCGAGATAGGTACGGGCAAAGTGTTACTTAAAATTATGTGTGTAGGTACCTAAATGTAGCAAATAGCAGCTTCAAGCGACCTAACTAAACAGCCTTGAACTAATTAGAGTTTTTTGATCGTTTAGGAGTCTCTTCTTTAGATTATTTGTATGAGCTTTGTCTATCTGGATATATATATATATATATATATATAATAAAAAAAAATTAGCCATGTTAAATGACTAATATTCCCCTTTCCTCTCCAATTAAGCGTCAGGCTTGGGCTAGGAGCAGGTACGACAATAGTGCAACGGGCGGGGTTTGAATCGTCGACCTTTCAGTTTCAGTCCACTCCTATACCGGTTGAGCGATTGAGGCTCTAAATATAATACTTAATATCTTCTTTTGCTCAATTTCTGTAAACTCTGACTGTGTCCTTTTCTGGAACGCGTGTGTCCTCGCTGCGACCGGTTCTACACCATGATATTATGTTGTCGATATTCGTATCTTTGGTTCTCCTATGGATTTTCTCGCTGTAGGTTTACACCCTGCCACATAGACCCGCTAAACATAGTTCGGTCCATAAATTGATCAACTTTGAATTTGTGGACGAATCCAGCTATACCAGTAGGTACTCAGTCCCTATTAGGACCTACCTAGTTCAAATTAGGTCCAAACGAAAAGTTTGCCGATGAGCCGTAGAACATACTTTGTCTTATATTGGGCGTAAAATACTAATCGGTTTAGGAACGTACAGTACCCGGCAGAAACCTTTAGAATGAGGTTTCGGTTTTGTAGAGCGTTGTCTCTGTTACTCATACCCTATGTGACGTTTTGTCGGTCCCAACGACAGAGACAACTTGTCACAAAGGGCTAACTTGTATCTGAATCCATACTAATAGTATAAATGCGAAAGTGTGTCTGTTTGTCTGTCTGCTAGCCTTTCACGGCCTTTCCGTTCAACCGATTTTGATGAAATTTGGTACAGAGATAGCTTGCATCCCGGGGAAGGACATACGCTACTCTTAATCCTGGAAAATCAAAGAGTTCCCACGGGATTTTTACAAAAACCTAATTCCATCAGCTAGTAAATAAATAAAATAAAGTTAGAGGTTCGAACCCCCGACCTCCCAAACGAGGCCGATCCCGGAGGCCGATATTTAACCACTATGCTATCACCGCATCTTCTCTTGTCTGTCGATGTATTCGTAGTTATTAGGTAGCCGATTTTTTTTTTAAAGCTGTCAAATTGAAAGTATAACTAAAACAAAATTTTACATAATATCTTCGTGGAAGCCAACGATATGTACCACACGCGTTTTATTTTTAACGCAAACACAATAAAATATATTTTTATCGGTATTATTAATATGATCTGTCACGCCTTATAAATCGCGTTGCTTCAAAATCTAAGTACCTATACCATTGATATGAAAACCAAAGATACCCATTTCCGTAGAATAATTCGGTATCCTAAAAACTATGTATGTAATCACAAAGAACTCTCACGAACAAACTGCTTGAGCTCTGCTTAAATATAAGCTAAATAAAAGGAAAATGTGACTGACTAATGCCCGGTTTCTGAACTCGTCAGTTATCTTCTCATTAGCTGTTAATTCAATAAAGTTATGTATAAGATAAACGCTGTTTAACTGTCCATGCGTTTCTGAATACAACTAAAACTATGAAATCGATAACCAGTTCATTATTCTGTCACTACATGGGTCTGTTACAGGAAATGAGTTTGAAATGCATAATATTATTTTATTTCGCCACCAACACTAGTTTTATTAATAATAGTATTTTTTCTATGCTAAATAAGTGGCTAAACACTGTTTTTGAAAAGTAACGAACAACTTACCATTAAAATACTTTTTAATCTAAAAATACGCAAACCATGAACTACCTACTGACAGATGAAACGTCAAATAACTTTATGGAATAGATAAACGGCGCACATTGGCAAGTTAAACGGAGTTTATCTTGCATTGCATTGTTCAGAAACGCTCTGTCTCGAGTTATTGGACTAATAGCACTATTGAATAGATAAACCGTCTATAAAAGTACTCAAAAACCGGGTATAAGTGACTGAATGACTAACTGATCTATCGACGCACACTATGCCTAGACTTTATACTTTATAGTTTGTGGTGTTTGGCATTTTTTAGCTCTGTATCTTGGTCGGTAGTTATTGATCAATGATACCTACTTTGAAAGCTTTGCCCGGCCATGACTTTGGTTATGTATTTTTTCGTACCTTTTCCGATTATGTACTCATTTATTTAAATGGGCAGCATTTTTGCCTTTGCTTGGTGATTTATATAAAATTCTAAGCACATCTATATGCTAATTATTATTTACATTTATAAGTACTCCACCATCTGATAAATGTTATGAATGAAAATGTTTGGTCTTAATAGCATTTTAGGGTTCCAGTGGTAAATTAAAACTACCTGACTATTCATAAGCACTTGTAAAAAGTTTACATGAATAAAAAAAACATTCTATTCTATTCTATTCTTACCTCAAAAGGAAAAACGGAACCCTTATAGGATCACTTTGTTGTCTGTCTGTCTGTCTGTCGGTCTGTCAAGAAATCTACAGGGTACTTCCCGTTGACCTAGAACCATGAAATTTGGCAGGTAGGTAGGTCTTATAGCAGACATTAGGGGAAAAATCTGAAAACCGTGTATTTGTGGTTACATCACACAAAAAAAATTACATTGTGATCCTGAACTAAAATTAGTATTTTCAATATTTGAAGTGAGATAACTATATCAAGTGGGGTATCACATGAAAGGGCTTTACTTGTGCATTCTAAAACAGATTTTTATTTATTTTTATGCATTATAGTTTTTGAATAATCGTGCAAAATGTCGCAAAAATACGACTGTAGTATGGAACACTCGTTGCGCGAGCCTGACTCGCACTTGGCCGGTTTTTTTAGCTTTGGGTGATTTTCCGTAATTAAACTTGTCTGTCTATTAGCTGTGTTTTATATTAGGAAAGGAAAGTGAATTTAGAGTGGCCATCAGTGGAGTGCAAAAGTTTTTTTTAACCGAATATTAGCCCGTTTATTGTGACTAATATTCCCTTTTACCCCTCCAACTAAGCGTAAAACTTGTGCTAGGAGTGGGTACGACAATAGTGCAACGAGTGGGGTTTGAACGGCCGGTCTTTCGGATTTTAGTCCACTTTTAACTGTTGAGCTATTGAGGCTCTTGAATCTAGGCTGCTTGAATCTAGACGCCAGGGTACGCAATAGGTAGGTAGGTCCCTTTCTACACGATCGTGCAAAAAATAGTGTAATTTTTTAAAGGTTTATGTAAGTATAACGTGAGTTTCTTTATTTTACCGTAACTTCTAAATGCCTGAACAGATTTGGATGAATGGGGTGGTATATATAGAATCCTTAGATCATCCCGAGTGACACTGGCTATAATTAAAAAACAATAGGTACGGAGGCTGTATGGCGCTATTACCAAATGTGATAAATTTTACTTTTAATTTCGTTAAAAAATATTCTAAAGCAAAAATATCATAGCGACTGACACTGAGTAGTTAAATATAAGGTGACTGACACATATTCGCGATGCTCCCAATCTGATTCTTGGTTAACCTTAATGACTTCGTCGCAGACGGACTATTTATATAACTATCGAAAAGAAACCTAAAGAATTGTCAATGAGCTTTAAAAACTTTAACAAAAAAATCTACTGAATTAGCAGTATGGATGTCGATCTTTGCCTGTACAGAAATGAAAAAGAAAAATAGCATCTTAAGAAAATCGTGAATCGTGATCCATATTATGCATACCAATAATATTATAATGCGAAAGTGTGTCGGTCTGTCTGCTAGCTTTTCACGGCTATATGCCGTGAAAAGTTAAGTAGATTTTGATAGAAGGTATGAGATAGCTTGTATCTCGGGGAAGGACATAGGCTACTTTTTATCCTGAAAAATTAAAGAGTTCCTACAGGTTTTTTATAAAACTGAAACTTACGCGGACCAAATCGCGGGCATCATCTAGTATTATGAATAATTATTATAGTTCTAACTTCACCCGATTATTATGCCAAGATTTTTTTATATATATTTACTTAATATTTTTAGATTATTCTGTCTCGCATAAAATTTTGTCTAAATAGCGACATAAATTAAGACTTGGCATGACGTCTGTTTGTTTGTTATATTCTGCTCAAACTTGATTTACAGGAATTAAGTGTACCTATCTAGTATTTAATCCATAGGGATGATAATAAATTCCACATAAATCCTCTAGCGGTAACGTAGTACTGCATTATTAATAAGTCTGGTTCGTTGCTAAATTGTCTGAAATGCATCAGATGCATTTCCAATTATTCATTTAACATTTTGTTAATGATTTAATTTTTTATTTGTTTTATTTTCCTTAGCTTACTTAAAAGATGAAATTCTATAAAACGCATAGGCAACACACCAGAGGCTTTAGACCTTCAGGAGTTCTCTTCTCAGACCTGGGCGCGTTTGGAACCCTCGTAGCTTTAGTTTTAAGTTCGCGTAAAAATTATCACCACTATATCTTACAAATTCAACAACTGACAATCAAAAAGTGTAAGTTATTACCTATTTTGATTAAATTATTTGATTTGTATTTTCACTCGTAAGTCGTATCACGTTGATTTCATTTTAATTTCGCGGTAACAGTTACGAGCAGCTCATAGTGGGCCTAAGGTTGAAATCTATAGAGCGCACTTTGACTTTGCTTAGACTTAAGTTTCAGTTAAAACGAGACAGACTTATGCCAGCGTTACAGCGCTCTCTCGTTCTAACAGTGTCTTAAGTCTGAGCAAAGTCAAAGTGCGCTCTATAATTTCAGCCTTAGTTCTAACGCATTTCAGCAAGAAGGTAGGTTTGTTTACCTTTTAAGTTAGGTAAGGTAAAATGGAACCTCATATTTTTATAAGCTTGATCTTTTATAAGCTTGAGTCTTTGGATGATTAACGATTGATGATTATTATTTTTGTCTTTGCTCTGAATTTTTTAAACAACACAGATTTATAGCTCCTATAGCCTTACTCGAGCGTATATCTTTTAAAGGACTGACATCGTGATCCCAATGATCTAGAATTCCATCATTCTAGCCCTTTTAGCCCATAAAAATGGAATGACTATATTATCTAAATATATAAAAGGAAAAGGTGACTGACTGACTGACTGATCTATCAACGCACAGGTGAAACGAATGGACGTATTGGGCTGAAATTTGGCATGCAGATAGCTATTATGACGTAGGCATCGCTAAGAAGGGATTTTTTAAAAATCCAACCACTAAGGGAGTAAAATAGGGCGTTGAAATTGATGTTGTCCATGCGGACGAAGTCGCGGGCATAAGCTAGTAACATAATAATATAGTCATTCATAACGTCTTGCAAGTTAGCGCATTCCATCTTTGACTGCATCATTACTTACAATCAGGCGAGATTATAATCAAGCGAGAACGATATAAAATAAAAATCAGCCAAGTGCGTGTCGGACTCACGCACTGAGGGTTCCGTAGTGTATTTACATAACGTTCGTTCATCACGGGAATCGCAAAATTGCTATTTTTTGTGATGTAACCACAAATTCACTGTTTTAGGTTTTTTCCGTTTACTTGTGCTATAAAGCTGAGACCTATTTATAGAGCGAACTATGGCTTTGGTGTTAAAACGAGACAGCGTTATATGGCTGACATAAATCTATCTCGTTTCAATTGAAACTTAAATCTAAGCTAAATCAAAATATAGTACACGACTGGTTGAAATGGCATTCGGGGAGGGAACGCCTTGCACACCCACACAACCCCCGCGCTAATCCGGTGCGGGTGAGCGCGGGTGACGTGCGGGTGTGTGGGGCGGCCCCCCACCTCATACCCCGGTTGCCATCTGGACCTGTCGCGGACAACACACTCTATAGATCTCAGCCTAACACATTGCTACTTGCCTTTCATGATTCTAGGTCAACGGGAAGTACTCTATAGGTTTTGATTCCCTTGACAAATCTTGATAGACAGATAGACAACGAAGTGATCCTTCTGGTGATAATGGTTCCTTTTTTGTCTGGAAATACGGAACCCTAAAAAATAAAGTGTTAAAATTGAATGAACCGCTTGAAATAGAATGGAAGAAAAACGATGCTCTTCTACTTAACATGCATTCGAAATAGCTCTGGAAACTTTCTAAACAAAAATAATTCAGTGTTGCCACATCGAAAGACATAATAAAAATAAATAGCGTGCGATACGTTGAAATGCATATGTCTCGTGTATTTTAAGAAATTCTAGCCAATAACGACGGAATGTTCTATTGGCAGTTGACAACTTTTTTTAATAATTTAGGTAAGTAGGTATTTACAGTTTTCCGGGCGAGAAAAAAACACAAAATTGTTTTACTTTACGATTTTTATTTTGCAATATTTGATCCAAATTGCATAAATTTAAAATATTTAAAAAAAAAAACAATCGTGTCCCACAGTTTTTTTGTCACTCTTAGAATAGAGACGTTCAACTAAATTAAAAAAATATATATTACATTGACATTATGGTACTGTCCTTGAAAATGCAGGAACAATTATGTAATTGGGAAAAAAGATCGTAGAAGAAGTATAACAACGGCTTCAGTAACTCAATGAAAATATTTAGAAAAAAATATAAACCAAATACCTAGTTTGTATTGTAAATTTTTTTAACATTAAACTTATTCAAATTAATGAATGAATTAAAAACTACACTTGATAAAGACGCAAAAAGCAGGTTTCAATATTTTATTGTTGAAAAATTTATTGCATATTGCATAACATTTAATATTCAAATTTGGAATATTTTTATAGCGAACGTATGTCTAGCCGCAGACGCTTCCGCCTTTTTAGCTCATTTTCGCGCATTCGCGTACAAAGTTGTCGTTCGATTGACCTCGAGCAAGAACGTAAAACTAGTATGTACCTCCGACTACGTAGTTTAGATGTTACAGTCCAAATCTGCAAGTCGAACGATCTTAGATTTGCCTAGTCAGCCCTGAGAGACTAACGACTAGTATAGAAAAAACGTGCACGCCGTTACATATAGTCCGCGACAGGTCGAGATGGCAATCGGGGAGGGAACGCCCCGCAGACTCGCACAGCCCCCGCGCTAACCCGGTGCGGGCGAGCGCGGGTGAAGTCCGGGTGTGCGGGAGGTGCGGCTACAACGGAAACGGGTGCAAAGCGACTCAAAAGTGTTAATATAAACCCTCAGATTAATTATAGAATAATTAATCTAAGTATGAACCTTTCTGATTCCGAGAGAAAGGTGTGCTCAATAGTGGGCGACGGGCAGATGATGACAATGCACGTTTCCTCACGGTTTTTCCATACTACTCCACACAGTTCTGAAAAGTTTGAGGTCGGGATGGAACTTCAGATCTCCCCAAAAGAAATCTTAACTACCTACTAAGATCTCACCGCTTCAAATATGAATCAGTTATCACAATTTACTAGACAACGCCATGTCTATCGCAGAACCGATGACCGATGCTGAGGCAGACGTGTTCTGGAGTGGAGATAGAGTACCAGTAAGCGCAGTGTGGGACGATCTCCAACCTGCTGGACTGAGGACCTTATGAAGGTAGCGGGAAGTGGAGCGTGTATGAGGACCGATTGTGCTGTCGCGGAAGGCCTATAATTATAGCAGTGGACGCAAACATGACTGATTGAATAGACTAGGCAAACATAGGTGCAGCAGAGTTTCGTCTTTTACCTACAGCATAGATTTGGCGGGAATTAAAATTCAGAAGGAAGCCAGCTGCTCGCTGACCGCCCTTGACTCGGCGCGGCGTCGGTTAGGCCTGACGCGCACTTCTGAATGGCTTTTTGTCGCGGTGGTTTTTCGCACAACGTGAGCGGCGAGCGCTATAAAAAATGGCTATAAAATAAATAGTACGTGCCAAGTACGAGTCCGGAACTGATCTTATATATCTAGCCAGGACCTAACATAGTTCTATATTTATGTGCTCTGCGAGCTACGGGGGTATAAGTTGTAGCTTAACTCCCCAACTCCTGGGGCGCGGACGTTCCTATAACGAACTCCATGACAGGAAACTCCGGTAACTTTTTTGGTCTAACACGGGACCTAATGTTTTTTTTTTTAATTTACTAAAAGATGATGCTCGCGACTTCGTCGGCGTGAAATTAGATTTTTTTTTAATCCCGTAGGAACTCTACATGCAAAGTATTTCTGTCCCAAGTAGATGATACCCCTCAAACTTCGTCGCCATGGATTTGGGTATTTTAAAAATCTTAACTTATTTTCCGGGACGAAAAATAGTCTATGCCCCGCGATGCAAGCTAACTCTTTCAGCAAAATCGGTCAGATGGATGGGCCGTGAAAAACTAACTGACGGACAGATAGACAAACACGCTTTCGCATTAATAATATCAGTATGAATAGGCACACGCTTGACCACAATCACACTTGAAATGACGCGATTGCCTAGAAGATGCCTATTCACTCTTGTTTTAAAGATACCCCGATTATAATTGGTCCGAATAAGTTAGCCACTCCGAAGCAGTGGTAAATTCTTTTAACGATTCAAAAGTTTTTTTATTTAAAAACTAGCTGCCCTGGCGAACTTCGTTCTGCCTAACAGTCGATTTAGATTTTTTTAATTTTTCTCTCCGTAAGAACCATCCTCGTACTTCAAGGAATATTATAAAAAAAGGAATTAGCGAAATCGGTCCAGCTGTTCTCGAGATTTGCGATGAGCAACACATTTAGTGATTCATTTTTATATTATAGAAAAGATGTAGGTATTCTATACAAGGATTCTGTGAATTTCAAATATCAATTCAAACTCTGGCAGTTTATTAAATCGAAGGACAACAGCCGAGAACTGCGGTACCTTTTTTTTTGCAATGCGTTGATTGGAATCGACTATTCGCGTGATTTCTACACGATTGCGTAAAAATAGGGAACTAATTGATCGATTAATTGATAAATGATTTAATTCAGTGAAGCAAAAAAAATTAGGTAGATATACTAGCTACTGATAACTAGCATATGCTCGCGACTTCGTCCGCGTAGACTACACAAATTTCAAACCCCTATTTCACCCCCTTAGGGGTTGAATTTTCAAAAGACCTTTCTTAGCGGTTGCCTACGTCATAATAGCTCTCTGCATTTCAGCCCGATCCGTCCATTAGCTTGAGCTGTGCGTTGATAGATCAGTCAATCAGTCAGTCAGTCACCTTTTCCTTTTATATATTAAGATATTTAGATTTCGCTTATCGTGTATGTACTTGACCCATATACAATGTATCGAAACAAAACCCTTTGACACGGTGGTAATCAAAAAAACAAACAAACAAAATGCTCGGTCCAAAAGTATGCTGCCTTATAGGTCACGTGTTAAAAACATCAATATTCAAACGCCTGGGTCCTTTGGGCCTCGGCCGGTGACTCAAAAACAAACAAATGTATGTAGTCCGCGACAGGTTGAGATGGCTATCCAGCTATGAGACAGGGTGACGCCCCGCACACCCGCACGTCACCCGCGCTCGCCCGCACCAGGTTAGCGCGCGGGCTGTGCGGGTGTGCGGGGCGTCCCCACCACGATTGCCATCTCGACCTGTCGCGTACTATACGCTCCTTAGCGGCGGAGTTAATGGTTATGCAAATGGTGTCATTCAATTTGGCCGTCGCGGCGTGGGGCAACGAGCGATGCAACGGTGCGACCGTTAGCGGGAGGGTTAAGTCATAGGAAATAGCGAGTTTGTTACTAAAGCAATCAGTCTTCAATCCACCATTGTCAAATTTAATTGAAAAATATATAGATTGCGTGACAGGCTTGCGCTTGACGGCAATCGTGCCTAAAAAAGCAATGATGAAATCAAGGTTAGAGTGAATGCTTAGTAGTAGCCTATTCACTCTTTGGGGTCCTTTGGGCCGCGGCCTGTGACTCAAAAACAAACAAATGAACGCTCCGTAAATGGTGCCATCCAATTTGGTCGGCGTGGTGTTGAGCAAGGAGCGATGGACCGTTAGAGGGAGGGTAATGGTTGATAGGAAATAGCAATTTACTTTATTATTTTTTGTTTTTAAGGTTCCGTACCTCAAATGGAAAAGGAAACTCTTTTAGGATCACTTCGTCGTTGCCTGGCTGTCTGTCTATCGTATCTGTCAAGAAAAGGGAAGGTTAGGGTACTTCGCGTTGAATTATGTCTTCGCGGTAGATGAGTTTATTGCGTAAACGAACCCAGCATAGAACTGAAATATCTGTCACATTAAAAATACTTAGCTATTTACTTATATTATAAGATGATAATGCAATATAAGCCTTATATATTATTATTAACCTTATATAATAATATTTAAGCCTTATATCGTCGATGTCGACAATCGGTAGGGTAGGGATCTTGTAGGGGCACGCTTGTATCAAGCGGTTGCCTGCGATTAATATGTGTAAGTATTGAAGATAGATACTATACAATAGTGCTTTAATAACAAATCAGATATAAATAATAGAAGAAGGAAAATGCCTTCCCGCTTGCACTTACATTTCACACCATCCACGGTACAAAGAACCCCGTCATATTTTGTATTTGTAAAAAGCTTTTGACAAATAGATAGCGTTTTTGAAAGGTAGATCGGTATGCCGTATTTGAGGACCTATATATAGTAGTAACTATCTATGTATGCATATCTTTAAATGAAGATTAAAGGAGAAAGGCGCACCGTTAGCGTGAATGTCTCAGTAGGCGTCCAATATCAAAGTACTTATTATAATTACACCAACTCATTGCTAGAATGAGAACAGATTTTGACTATAAAGCGGCTCTTATACAACTGTAATTATAAGTAGATATAATGTGTAAGAAATGACCTCTGACGTGGCATTTTAACTTTATGTGTCAAATTTCATGTCAAAAGTCCTTATTTTAAAGGAGAATGGAACAAGATTCGAATGGGATGAGCTGTGAATGGGACGAGATGTGAATGGGACGAAATGTGAATGGGACGAGCTGCGAATGGGACAAGATGCTAATGGAACGAGCTGCGAATGGGACAAGATGCGAATGGAACAAGATTCGAATGGAACGAGCTACGAATGTAACGAGATGCGAAAGGAACAAGATGCGAATGGGACAAGATGCGAATGGAACGATCTAAGAATGGAACGAGATGCGAATGGGACAAGATGCGAATGGAACGAGCTAAGAATGGAACAGTTGCGAATGTAGGACGACTTGAGAATGGGACGAGTTGCTAACAAACCGTAAATAGAGGCCAGTGGCTCTAAAGCAGGTCATACATAGCTTCACTCCTACACGGAGCTGGCCGTCCATCCGTGCAAATTAAATTTGACAGGTGACGCTACGACTTAATACTTATTATCTCTTATTAAGATATGAGTAGGTGCTATCGAGGTCGATGAGCTTCCTTTTGACGAATTGTTCTCTATTGACTAATTGGATAATCATGTTCGCTTTTTTACTAAATTAATTTTTAAAATTCGAGAAATTAATAAAAAATAAATTAATATTAAAAATAAATAATGGGGGTTAAAGTATTTTTAATAGAAAAAAATTAAATTTGATAGGGAAATATGAACCTATTGTCGGAGAAATTTGAAATAATTGAATCTATCTCTTTTACACATTCTCCTGAGATGATCTCTACTTGAAAGACTACTAACGAAGACTTTTTGTTAACAACTGGAGCGGTTTTCATTTTAATGAAATTTTGATGTCCAAATAATAATTACAATTTCGACTCTATAGTAATAGTGTATAGTATGTTCTGTCCCTTCCTCCCCCCCTGGTGAGATGTCGTGAGATTTTATTCAACCCCCTCCCCCATCCCCCAGTCTCACGTGAGATTTTTCAAAATGTGGGTTTCTTACGTAAACGCGTTGGATTGTTATTGTAAAAAGAAAAAATATTGGAACCAACATGTCAAAGCTTAAGATTAAAACTTAAGCATGTACAATCTGGATTAAATGGACCAAAATAGTACTTATAATATTTTTTTGTTTCTATCAGAAAAAAAATTGCGTGATATTTGCCGAGACCCCCCCTCTCTCCAACGTAAGATTAGATGAGATTTGAGTCGATCCCCTCCCCCCCCTTAAACATCTTACGTAATTTATGGACGCCCCCTAACCTCGAACTAGAGTTCTTGAAAAGCTCTGCTCAGTGCATCTCTATTAGAATAAAAAGAACGTCAGATGCTATGAATATAAATAAAGAATATTTAATTAAAAAATATTTCATACTTTTCAAACATTTTAAAAATTTCTATAGGTACAGGAAATTTATAAACATCAGGAAAAATACTCCATTGAATCCATAACTGTCACATTAGTTCCCTAACTAGTCGCCAGAGTCTCCCGTTTAGACATCACCCGTCTAATTAGTTTTACCCTGACGCGCAATTAATCACATTAAACTACCAGTTAAAACACGGGAGGCGGGCAGTCAGGGAATTTGTAAATTGTCCAAGAACAACACCATTTTTCACAGCCGCGTGCATTACCTCTATTTTTAAAAGATAAATATATTTTGAACTCGTCCTCGTAGATTTAAGTTTTTGTAAATCCCGTGGGAACTCTTTGAATTTTCGGGATAAAATGTACCTATGCCTATGTCCTTCCCCGGGATGCAAGCTACTTCTGTGCCAAATTTCGTCCAAATCGGATGAACGGGTAGGCCGTGAAAAGCTAGCAGACAGACAGACAGACAGACACACTTTCGCATTTATAATATTAAGTATGGGTAGTTCACCAGCTAGGAGTTACAAAATGCCGCGCAATACAAACACAAATTACTGCGTTAACGTTAATGTAGCTAATTCTGTTGTATACAATCTTTAAACTAAATTCACAGGTCTAAATCGAGTGCTATCCTTTTCTGCAGGGAACATTATAAAAGACTTGAGATTGTCACTTAAACCTTGACCACTAGGCCACACTACCACTGTACTATTAGAATATTTTCTATTAGCTTTTTATTATGGAACTGCATATCTTGCACTTTAATGATCGAAGTTCTACGTACAGCATTGACCTGCCGTAATACATATCGGGTTATTATAGCCATGTTGGGTTAAAGGTAGAAACGAAACAAAAGGTAAAAAACTCGAGACAGGTGCACCCATATACAGGTTGTTCTGAAAATGTTCAGTAAAAGAGCACTCGTCCTCTGCCAATTATAGTTTTAATTGGTTTTAATAAATCGAACTGGACAGCGGGTGGTCAAAAGTGATCGTGTACTTCGAGAGGCGCATGCAATACAATTTTTGAAGTAAAACGTCTTCAGTACGCGACTTGAAAGTAACTTAGATTTTTTTCGGATGGAAGTAACGTTCATACGTCATTTCAGCCGAAAATGGCCGCCAAACAGATCAGCTGTTTTAAGTCCGTCATCTTTTATCAGCTGGTACCAAGTAGTTGTGCCATAGATTAAAAGATCTATTTTTTTCACGTAAAGAAACTCTAAGCGTAGCCCTCTCCATTGCCCGTTGAGTAACTCTGAGCTTTCTTATGAGGCACATAGTTAGCGACTATGTGTCTCGAATCCATATGTCATGACTGTCAACACAGACTGTTTGAAGACCTTGGTTGGACCTTGACCTTGGACCTTCAAGCACTAAGGAATTTTGCTTATCTCGAAGCTTCCTGAACGCTGCCTAGCTGTGTTGGATTTAGCACCTAATCTCTTTCTAGAAATTGACTACTAGTAAATCACGAGTCGCTTCGTTATAAGTTTACGATAAGAGAGTAAAATAAAAATAAAACTTTTTGAAAGTGAAAATAATAAATTCAAGTTACAATTTTTAATTGAAATCTGATCCCTTATACAAGGTAAGCCCGTATCTTTAAGGCTTGCCTTCTAATTAAATATTTTTATTAAACCGAAACCAAGTATTTTTTTTTCAGAAAATATAATTAATTTTCCTTTTTAAGTTTTCTAATTTGCGTGTGTGTCGAGTACTGAATACTGATACTTCCAGTACAACATCGTAATTATCTAAATATATAAAAGGAAATAGTGACTGACTGATTGACTGACTGACTGACTGACTGATCTATCAACGCACAGCTCAAACTACTGGACAGATCGGGCTGAAATTTGGCATGCAGATAGCTATAATGACGTAGGCATCCGCTAAAAAAGGATTTTTGAAAGTTAAACCCCTAAGGGGTAAAATAGGGGTTTGAAATTTGTGTCGAAACGCGGACGAAGTCGCGAGCATAAGCTAGTGTAGTTGTAAAATTATATGCATAATGCAACGACTGCGGCGAATGTGTTTGACCTGTAGGTAGGTATGAATGTAATGTAGGTATGTCCGTTCTTATGTTAAATTACTTGCTTAAAAATAAGCTTCTGTTATCATGATCAACCCATAGTCAGCTCATGAGCACGGGTCTCCTCTCAATATGAAAAGGGTTTGGCCATAGTCCACCACGCTGGCCAAGTGCGGATTGGCAGACAAAGCAAAAGCTTCTATAGATTATAAATAAAATTGTTTTTTCTTAGTTTCTGAAAAAATTGTGTGTTTCACATGAAACAGTTTTGATAAAAGGCCGATTGTGAGAAATAAAAATAAATCATCCTGTATTAGTGTTATAGGGAGGGTGAGCAACCAACAGGTGGGCGACCACTCGCGTGCCACCTACAAAGGTTCGACGATTTACTAAATTACTTTAATCGTCCTGAGTTTTCATTTCAGCGATCTGTTGCGTCCTCCATAACATACTTTATTACTTTGCAGCTGGCAAGATCATCTCTGACTTTGTAAAAATTTAACACAAATTATGCTTTAGTCATGTACAATTATAGTACCTTTTCCGTACCTCAAAAGGATAAACGAAACCCTTATACGATCACTTTGTTGTCTGTCTGTCTGTCAAGAAACCTACAGGGTACTTCCCGTTGACATTGAATCATGAAAGGCAGGTAGGTACATAGGTCTTATAGCAGACATATAGGGAAAAATCTGAAAACCGTGAATTTGTGGTTATATCACAAAAAAAATTGTGATCATGAACTAATTAGTGTTTTCAATTTCCAAAGTAGATAACTATATCAAGTGGGGTATCATATGAAAGGGCTTGACCTATGCATTTTAAAACAGATTTTTATTTATTTTTATGCATCATAGTTTTTGATTTATCGTGCAAAATGTCGAAAAAATACGAGTTTAGTACGGAATCCTCTGGTTGGAAGGTTTTTTTATTCCAATATAAGTTAGACCTTGACTATGATCTCACCTGGTGGCAAGTCATGATGCAGATGAAGCGGACTAACTTGGCAGCGGTATGGCAGTTTTGTACCCGTATCGCCGATCTGTTTCTACGTGGCATCGTACCCTGCTACGGTACGCGGCAGAAAATAATGTACATCGACCTTTAAAAGGAGATAGCGGATTCGTAGAGCAATGTCTCTGTCATTCATACCTATATTACGTTTTGTCGGTCTCGGTAGGTATCTCTGTCGTTGAGACCGATAAAACTTAATATCAAAGTGTTCAAATTCAAAGAGTAGATACACACGGGATTTTCAAAAACGTAAATCCACGCGTACAAAATCGTGTGGGCATCAGCTAGTTGATTAATAAAGACAAGATTTTCAGCCACCCACGCACTGATTTGAAAGCCTTATTTCTATACGAAAGAGAATCGACAAGAACCTATATATATATTTCAAGCATCATTTTCTTCTATTTAATTAATTTATTCGTTCCACGTGTAGGTACAGTCTGACTGTACCTATCGAAAATTTATTTTATTTGGAAATGTGATTCGTGTGAATTCGTGATCCATTTTAATCTGTTATTTGACCTCTAGTCAAATCAGTATCTTTTTATAAAGCGTCAAAACACACGCTTAGTATGCGAGTTTTTATGAAATACTGGCATGTGGCGTCACAATGATTTGACGTCACTTTTTAGTTTAATTAATAATTTAAAATGGTTATCACACCTAAAAATAACAAAAGGCGTGGATTTTACGTATTTTGGAAGACCCTCTATTTAATAATCACTGAGAAAGAATTAATTTTTGACAAATACCGTACTTCAGACGGTTATTACTCTCACACTTAGGAAGGAAATTGTTGACCGTTAACCTGACTAATGCAACCATGGAGAAGTAACCCTAACATTCCTTGATAGTAAGTTTTTCTACGTTAAAAACAAAACAAATAATAAACAACAAATAATTACTTGGTATCACACAAGACAATAAGCGTCCATTACACGAAAGGTCCTGCATCAATCAGTTGCATCAATCAAGAAAGACGAATGAACAGCTCCATCAATCGTTCATCTTTCTTGATAAGGTTGACCGCACTGTCGATGCAATTTGTATCGTACGTAAACGTGTGAATACTGGTTGTACGAATTGAGTGAACACATTGGATACCTACGTTTTCCTCCGTCAAATAGGCAGTGTCCCGTTGATATAGTTTTCATAAAATACTTCTTTGGTGCGTGATAAATACATAATAATCTGTATTTTCAAGATATTTCTCTTTTTTCATCCAAACATTTGTAGGATCTAATTTTCATATATGATTGCTTTACAGCGCTTCATTTTATTCAGATGACAGAGATTTAGACCGGCTCAGTGTCAGCACCGGCTTACTAAAGCTGAGATCTATAGAGCACACTTTGACTTTGCTCAGACTTAAGATTGAGTTAAAACGAGACAGATTTATGTGAGAGATATACCTCTGTTTCGTTTTAACTCTGTCTTAAGTCTAGGCAAAGTCAAAGTGCGCTCTATAGATCTCAGCCTTAGTAGCTACGGACCTTCCTTAAATTATGATTATTGCAACGCACGGAAGTATATTTAAAAATTCCAACAAGTTTAGATTGTTTTCAAACGTCAATATTAGACGCACGTACAAGTACGACTAACTCGCACCCATTCTGCGCGCTCTCCTTGTACTTGGAAGGTTGGGATTGTCCGTGCATATTCGTACGTGTTCGCACGAGACAAATTTGTACGTAAACGCATCCATAGTGCGGTCGGTCTTATCCAGAATTTGTATGCAAATAAGTCATCGTATTAGATGGAGATTATTTATCTAGCGGTTTTAGCGGTGACTGAGACAAACTGACAGCAAAGCCTATCGTCTAATGGTCGCCTAATATATGCGCACGCCCATCAAATCCACCTGCTAAGGAAGCGGAATGCTTAGACAAAAACTAAACTTTTTCCCCTAATTAATTGTTATTAAGGTGTTGGTAGAATTATAGGGATAATCGAATGTCACAATCGACGTCGACAGGTGATTTAAAAAAGTTTATTAAAAAGTTTAACTTATTAGTGAGTGACATGCAGATGTCTCGCTTTTTTGGACTTAACGAGGCATTTACAACCTTAAACGTGGCAATGCAATTTTGCTAGAGTTATCATGACAGAAAAAGTCGTTATCGTAGCTTTAATAAGCTCAACTGAAAACTCTACTGCCCTTCTTTTTTGGGATATTTTTTCTTAAGAATTTAATTAAATAAATTCATTCAATAACGACTATTTTTTTAACGTCTATTCGTACATAAGCATTCCCCTTATTTTCATTATTAGCATCCTTGGACATCTTAATTTTTCTTCAATCTATATTCGTCAATAAAGTATAAATAGGTAGGAAATTAGCAATTTGATAACATATATAAAAATTATGACTATTAGAGAGCAGCAAATTAATTTAACTAGACAGTAAACAAAATAAATACTTAACGAACAAAAGCTTGATATTAGGAAAACTATAATTAGAATACTAAATTATAAATTTAAATAATAATTATGTATTTACGCTGTTGATTACTTTCAAATAAACAAAATAAAATAAAATAAATGATCACCTGTACGGTAAGGTCGGTACGCCATAACAAGAAAACGTTATGATAAATTCTATATCTAGATATACAAATAAATAAAACTGTCGTTCTGTGATTTCGAAACCTTTTAAGCTCATAGTAATTACGAGTATGATCATTAGAATGTAGCACATGATAATATGGACAATCCAAACACATTTTTGAAATGTATTACTTTAATTCATTACTAGCTTATACTCGCGAGTTCGTCCGCGTGGACTACACAAATTTCAAAACCCATATTTCACCCCCTTAGGGGTTGAATTTTCAAAAATCCTTTCTTAGCGGATGCCTACGTCATAATAGCTATCTGCATGCCAAATTTCAGCTCGATCAGTCCAGTAGTTTGAGCTGTGCGTTGATAGATCAGTCAGTCAGTCACCTATTCCTTTTATATATTTACATTTATTATTTTAACATTTTAGATTACACAAGGCTACTTTTTATTCCGGAAAATGGATAATTTCTCACGGGATCTTTTAAAACTTAAATCCACTCGGACGAGGTCGCGAGCATCAGCTAGTTCATAATAAAAGCTGTTATTAAAATAGCGTGAGGCAACCAAGGTGTTGGCACTGGAGATACAAGAGTTACATGCACTGTACATTTATAAGGTTTGATACACACTTGCGATTAAAATGTTGACGTTTTACTTGCTAAGTTTTCATCTATAGCTAACCTTTGAAAACAAATAAAACTAATAACAAGAAGCTTTAAGAAGCTTTTTATAAAATTAATAACAAGAAGCTTTTTATCACTTATTACTATGTAAATATACCTACCGATAGATAAAAGCGTTGGTTTGGCTTTTATGCGATTCTTTCGGATTTCAGTTGTGACTTTGCAGTTGGGCTATGAAATTGCCATTTAAGACGAGTTTCCTTCGAGCGCTCCTGAACGCACTACGTGCCAACGAAGTTTGATGCTTATTTAAATACAATCTACGTATCTGCAATATTTCAGTTTAATTAACTCAATGAAATTTTGTGGACACGCTATACGCTCATAGAAACTAATAAGTACTTTGTATAGGTGGTTTGTCACGTATCCGTAAAAATATGTTTATTCATAGTTGGGTGGTCCGAAGAGGCATAGAAAAGGGATTGGTGGAAAAATCGGAGGGAGGCCTTTGCCCCGAACGTGGGGCACTACAGGCTAATTGAGATCGATAGTTACACGGATTCAATGATTTGTATGTAAATCTTCGAGCCCGTGTATCTGACCGACAGCTACGATTTAAGCTCACATTTTTGTTCCAGCTGTCGCTTGTATGAATAAAGCCTTAATTACAGGATCCAGGTGTTTTCTTAAGGTTTTATTTTAATTTTCGCCCATTTACGGAATAGTTCGCTCATTTGCAGAATAGGTCGCGTGGTAGGGGCTTGTTAATTACATTGAGGCAGGACGGAAAGATACAAATAGTTAACTTAAAATGGCGGTATAGATCAAACACATTAATAAATTGAGTTTTTATGTTTAAGGGGCATAAAGGGCAAGCATGTACCTTTCAGGTGGTAAAGATATATTGTATCTTTAATTTCAGATCATTTATTATATATATCTGGGTAATAAGACCTACCGAGTTGTAAACTATAGAGAAAAAAGTTAAGACCAACTGTACGCTTAGTACGAGATTTTATGTCTCACCAACGTTGATAGTATTCGAGTGTCGAAACAATTCCGCGTTATAGTAAAATGGATCTTAAATGCCTTGTTTTAAAGCTACTAAGCTAGTTTGTCTACACATCTACAACCAGCGCTCCAAGTGGAAACGTTGCGAAATTAAAACCAGTGGCACTGAATTTTTGACTGCAAATCAAGGCAACTTAGGTCCATTTACTAGGTTACTTTACTTTGACGGTGTTGTGTTTCGACTCTCGAATTCTAGCAACGTTGGTGAGACGTAAAATCTTATACTAAGCATACTGTTGTGTCGGATGTTTTAATTTTTGACATACATAATTTATTACCTACTGGCTTATGCTCGCGACTTCGTCCGCATTGACTACCCAAATTTGAAACCCCTATTTTACCCCCTTAGTGGTTGAATTTTCAAAAATCCTTTTTTAGTACTATCTTATATATTCTTAGTAACTATCTGCCAAATTTCAGCTCGATCCGTCCAGTAGTTTGAGCTGTGCGTTGATAAATCTGTCAGTCGACTGTAGAGCTGCAGTCCTGGCAAAATCATCAAATTAATCGTGGTATGTACTATGTACCCATTTCCTACAATTATAATACATTGTAATAGTAATGATATAAAGGCATTTATATCTACTCGTAGCATTTGCGGTTCCCTATTGCAGCTGCGGGTATAAATATTGTTCGAATGCATCTTGTGTGGTGTGAATGGCCCGTACAAAGACCTTTAAACCTAGAAAAAGAATTCCGAAGCGTTTACGAAGGAATTTTTAATGGAATTTGTTACTCCATGATATTATGACCTCAGCGAAATGCCATAAATAATTTGGATTAAATATAGGTAGTTTTTAGGGTTCCGTACCTCAAAAGGAAAAACGGAACCCTTATAGGATCACTTTGTTGTCTGTCTGTCTGTCAAGAAACCTACAGGGTACCTCCCGTTGCCCTAGAATCATGAAATTTGGCAGGTAGGTAGATCTTAAAGCTGACATTTGGGGAAAAATCTGAAAACCGTGAATTTAGGGTTAGATCACACAAAAAAAATTAAATTGTGGTCATGAACTAATAATTAGTATTTTCAACTTTCGAAGTGAGTGACTATATCAAGTGGGGTATCATATGAAAGGTCTTCACCTGTACATTCTAAAACAGATTTTTATTTATTTTTATGCATCATAGTTTTTGAATTATCGTGCAAAATGTTGAAAAAATACGACTGTAGTACGGAACCCTCATTGCGCGAGCCTGACTCGCACTTGGCTGGTTTTTGTTTTTAAGCTGTGATTGATAGACTAGTGTTTAAGCCGTCACCCCTCCTGGCCGGGGTTTCGATCCCGGTCACGCATCTCTAACTTTTCGGAGTTATTTCTAGTCTTGTTCTAAAGGTTAAGGGAAACGTCGTGAAGAAAACCTTCATGCCTGAGAGTTCTCCATAATATTCTCAAAGGTGTGAGAAGTTAGAGGTGTATGTCTCGGATTGAACCCCAGACTCACTGAAAATAGGATGTCGAATTCTTAACAGGTCATAGAGGCAGTAAAGCAATGCTTACCCAACTTGAAATATCTCAATTTTTCATCATGACTTGCCAGGTACTTAATTTTCCTATCTAATCATTGACTTATATATTACTTCGTAAGGACAGGGCCGTTGAACAAGCAAAATGGCACCGACTCATTGGTCCTAAAATGTTTATTTAGCACCAATGCAACCTCAATGACGTCTGGATTTCAAACGGGTCGATCATTAGTATCTAAGACGTGGCGCTGATTTATTTGGTTCCAAAACCGTGAAAAATTTTGTTTGCTTGGGCATATCTTGTCATTTAATATCGATGTATCTAATGCCTACCCTGGAGTCGAACCCTGTGCACGCCACTGGGTATGACTAACATAAACACAGTATAGGTACAATTGATAGTTCTTTGTTTAACTCTATCACATTCTACATAAATATAGATAACGCATCCCTATCACAAGTGCTGCTATTATAGATCGATATTTTTTTTATCTCGGGCCGCGTCGCGAGCATCTGCTAGTGTTTTTGTATGCAGATGCACTTTCATAGCACCTGCCAATCTCGGCGCGCGCAGGTGGACGCTATGTTTACGTTTTTTACACATAATGTAAATGGCGGCCATCTTTAAACGACTAATAACCTACGAGTCCTACGACTATAGTAATATTATAATGCGCCTTTACTATTACGGAATTTTTATTGAGCTTCTTTTTGATTAAATGGTAATTGGTATATCCTGAAATAGATTGTTGCAGCTGTAGATATTTTTTGTATGCGTAGTTCCTTATGGGTCACCAGCTTACGCTTACGCGCGACTTAGTCCGCGTGGACTACACAAATTTCAAACCTTTATTTCATCCCCTTAGGGGTTGAGTTTTTAAAAATCCTTTCTTAGCGAACGCCTACGTTATTATAGCTATCTGCATGCCATATTTCAGCCCGATCCGTCCAGTAGTTTGACCTGTGCGTCGATAGATCAGTCAGTCAGTCAGTCCGTCAGTCAGTCAGTCACCTTTTCCTTTTATATATTCAAAGGATACATTTTTACAAGTAGGTATCGTGTTTTAAAGATGAAAAATTCGCTGATGTTTGAAACTATCAAGTAGGTAGGTACTACTGAAAAGGCTACTAATATACAGGGTGTAACCAGAATGCTAGCAAAAACTAAGCGTTATTCATCGATATAAATCTATATATGGTCAAGCGAACCAAATTTTTCACGGTTTAGAAACCATGGACCATGGGCTGTGAAAAGTTAACACACAGACAGACATAAGTTCGAATTTATAATGCGAGTGGATTTAGTTTTAAAATCCTGTGGGAGCTCTTTGATTTTCCGGGACAAAAGTAGCCTATATCACTCTCCAGGTCTTCAAGTAGGTATATCCATACAAAAAATCACGTCGATCCGTTGCTTCTTTGCGGCGTGATTGAAGGACAAACCAATAAACCAACAACACTTTCGCATTTATAATATGGGTAGTGAATAGTGATAGTCTGGATAATATGGATTGGTTTATTAGTGAAGGCAACATTGGGGCCGATTCTCTTGAACACAATCTCTAAACTAAACTAAATTAACCGGTCTAAATCTAGTGCTATCCTTTTCCGCAAGCAACATTATGACAGGGATAGCAATAGATTTAGACGTATCATTTTAGTTTTGTTTAGATATTGGCACCGATTGGCACAACCTAATTTTAGAGTATTGGCACCCTCTTCTTACTATTGTAATATGAAAAGGACAGAAGCAGTTTGACATTTCTAAATTTAATTTTTAGATGGTAAAACCCGTGATTTTAGCACGCACTCGCGAACCTACTGTTTAAATTTGTATTGTGCACTAAAATTTAGTCTTTAAATGTGAAAGTCATGTTCCGTTCCTTTTTTAGCATTAGTAAAAAGAAAAGGATGCAGATACTCTAAATTTAGTTTAGAGAGAGACTAGAGAATCGGGGCCAATTGTGTACAAGGGAATCGGCCCCATTGTATTTGTAAGTACTAGCTTCACCTGTTCACACTTCAACCACAGTATGATGGTGGCTCCCGGTCTTCTTAGCTGACCTTCGCTAATCTTCTGCTCGTCCAGAACCTCACTGTGTCGCCGACCAGTTTTGAGCCACACCTCTATTGCTCTGTAACAAGGTAAAATATAGTTTAGAACTAGTTAGTTTTAGTTATAGAAAGAAAGAGAGAAAAGAAAAGACGTATATTTACATAACTGTGCCACACATCACATCTTAAAACTAAGAGCTATGTCCGGCGCTTCTTCCACCTGAGAACAAGCAAAAGAAGCGCCTTAACAAACTGTCATGTGTGGCACAACCCGAAAAAGGGTCCCAGCTCAGCATTATGCTGTATGCCTTGCTGCACAAGAACATACAGCGCTGATTTTCAGCTGGTACCCTGAACTATAGCTATAATATATTATTATATAGCCTGAATTATAGCTAGTTTAGTTTAGTTCTAGCACTCCTTTCACATCACCTCATGCAAAGAGCGAAACTCTTTATTTTACACCAAAACCTTATGGTTTTAGAAATAGAATAGAATCTAAATATATAAAAGGAGGTGACTGACTGACTGATTGATCTATCAACGCACAGCTCAAACTACTTTATGGATCGGGCTGAAATTTGGCATGTAGATAACTGTTATGACGCAGGCATCCGCTAAGAAAGGATTTTTTGATTGAAAATTCAAACCCTAAGGAGGTGAAATTTGGGTTTGAAATTTGAAAAAATCCACGCGGACGAAGTCGCGAGCATAAGCTAGTAGAATACAATACAACAGAAATATAACAAAGATGTTTGCAAGTACAATAAGTAGGCTATCGTCAAAATAGCGATCTCTTCCAGGCAACCTTAGGGTAGAGGATTTAATGAAATTTTAAAAAAGTGGAATTGAGGGGGGGGGGATAGATAGAAACAAAGTATAAAACTTATCATAATTAATATCTGTGAGACTTTTAGAATCTAATACCGCCTTCACATCTCACTGCTGTAATTAATAACTAAATAAGTCAATTAACACTGCAGTGAAATAAAAATAAAATCAACCACACCATAAAATTACAAAGGGGATTAATCAATCATACCAAAATTAAAGAAAGCTTTATTAGTCTATTCTATGAGTCTATGGATTTGGTCGGCCGTTATTTGAAAATAGAAGCGGTTCAATATTGTGATGTACACAGTCGAAAGAATGCGCGGTTACTATTTTACGATGCCTCAATAATAAATCAATAACTAAAGAGTTATAAAAAGAGATATAAAAGAAAAGAGTGAAAGACACACGCCTAAGAGAAGACTTCTTGCAGAATTCCTCTCTAAGTGAAAAATACAATCAGATTTTTAAATTTATTTTTTATGTAAGATAGTTTTGCGCTTGACTACGATTATTACCCATATTACAAATGCGAAAGTGTGTTTGTGTGTTGGTTTGTCCTTCAAACACGTCGCAACGGAGCAACAGATCGACGTGATTTTTTTTAGCATAACTGAAGAGTATTATCCTAGAAAATTAAAGAGAGTACGGGCACAAAACAAAGTCCGTGTTCGTCCTTGGGATGTACCTTACAAATTTCATCGAAACCTATTATACGGATGGGCCGTGAAAAGCTAGCAGACAGACAGGCACACTTTTGCATTTATAATAAAAGCAAGTATGGATGGCGTTCCTTACTCCTACCTACCTACCTACACTACAGTTTCTCAAGAAACTGTAGAGTAGGTATTCTATTTTATTTCAGTCTCGGATGATTTCCTATATCACATATTATGGTATTTTATAGACCCGGTGATCAGATAGTTTGGCATGCATTGCTATTGCATTATTAGCGTAAAGCTTCTCAATCTGTGAGAGTGAGGCAGTGTTGCTTTATGTAAAAACCAAATGGTTAATAGACGTACGTCTAGTGCCAGACAGGATTTGAAAAAAAAAACATAAGCAACAGGTGCGGGTCGTCGACCTCGCTTACATCATGGCAGGAAAAAATGGCAGCTCAAAATCTTGTTAAAAGCCTTGTACACATTGGCCAACGCACTCGGCCACCGTATTCAGCGATCACTTCATATGCCAGCTCTCTTGCAGTGTAACGACATAATAAGTATGAATTAAAGAAAGTAAGTATAATGTAAGCAGCTGTTACGTACCACGATAAATACGACAATTATTTAATTGTGGATATTTCGACCAAATTACTTGGATTATAGTCACTACGGGACGCGGTGCTGCAAGATGGGCGTACGGAACGGAACGTAAGTACGACGATCTTCCTTCTCGTTCTTCTTGCAGGAACTTGACGATTCGACCGACAGAATACACTGCTATTCACAATATACATATATACGCTATATACAATATAGTCACAATTTACTTTCATGTCTTACGACGCGACGCTGTCCTGGTTTGAATAATTCACTGGATTCCAAGCTTGCTAGCAGTAACTATAACTGGGTTGAAAATCGTATTTATCGTGGTATGTACCTGTCAGTTAAATTACATTGCCTGTGTCTTTCCATATAGCCATCAAAGGACCTTGGCGCAATTCGAATGCAGCGTTTACACATTTGGCGGCCGAAAGCATCGGGCTAATTGGTACTGGAGACTTTACATTAAGATTCGGTCGATGAATTCCCATATTATGATTCGTTTTTAGTAATGGGCTTGTTAATTTTCTTGAATGGGTTGTAAGCATGATTATGGAAGCATATTTCAACCGATTTAGCGTTTCTGGGAATCGATTTTTTGCGTTCAACGCGAGTGGAATCTTAAGTATTTTACCTGTTAGCGTCGAATTGAAGCACCTCTTAGTTTAATGTTATTTCATTCTTAAATATAATGTATCTACCTACTTCAGTGATATAAATATCTAAGTGGTTTTCATTGCCAATGTTTTATCTTATTTCAACAAAAGCAGAGATTTTATAGTTACGAACTAATTAGATATGGACTACTCAGATAGACAGGTCTTATAAGTAACAGCTAAGTATGTTATAACACGTCTCGTTAGGTGGTGCTTCTTGGGTTCGATCCCGGGCACGCGCCTCGATATTTTTTTCAGATTAAAGTAACCCTTGACTGCAATTTCATCTGGTGGTAAGTGATGATGCAGTCTAGCTGAAACCTATAGACTTTGACTTTGCTAAGACTGATAAGACCAAGATGCCGATAAAAGAAGGTTATCTTTTAATTCGCGTAGCGTATACCTTAAGTATGTTTCCAACCTAACTTCTAATAAGCTTTAGGCACAAGCTTTTCTTAATGACAGAATCTGTCTGTCCGTTAGACAGACATTTTCTGTTGAATGTGACAGACAGACAGTAGTCGCTATTCATTAGACTCTACCGGTTCTCATGGGATACAGGAGCTTACATTAATTCGTTTCGTTTGCTTCAAGACTTTCTCACAATTACTATCATCCACCTCAATGAAACCATGATATACAATGAAGTCCATGATATACAATGAACCAAAAGCTTAATTTGCTTTGCTTAACGTTTCGCCCCGACACCGGAGCATCCTCAGGAGATGTAGACCTTACAATCCTCAGGAGATGTAGGTCTACATCCAGTGGCGTGCACAGGGTTTGGTGCCAGGGTAGGCATTAGTTATGTGAAAACCTGTTTTACTGGTTGGTCATAATGAAAAATATGCATTGAGCCATTACAACTGGGGTAAGCACTGCATTTATGCCTTTATGACCTGCACGCCACTGTCTACATCTCCTGAGGATGCTCCGATGTATGTCGGGGCGAAACGTGCGTCGAGTGTGTTTGGGATTTGTGTGGTGCTGCGTGGTGGTGGTGCGTATTGCTTGCCTGGTGGCTGCTTCTTCCTGCATATTTAGCAGTGGGAGGGCGGGCGGTGCATTTCGCATGCTGCATGTTGCACCATATAGATTCGACCTGTTTCAGCGGATTATAGCAAATTAAGCTTTTGGTTCATTGTTGGTCTGAGTTGACAATCTGTTGAGGCTTAACTTGTCTCATCACTGCTTTAGTTTTTAAGTTCGGGTATAAATTGTCACTACTATATCATCTTATAAATGCAACAACCGACTTTTAAAAAGTGTAATTTATTACCTACTAGCTGATACTCGCGACTTCGTTCGCGTGGAATTAGGTTTTTAAAAATCCCGTGGGAACTGTTTGATTTTCCGGGATAAAGACTGACTGACTAACTGACTGACTGACTAGAATAGAATAGAATAGAATAGAATGTTTTTTTTATTCATGTAAACTTTTTAAAAGTGCTTATGAATAGTCAGGTTTAATTTACCTGACTGATCTATCAACGCACAGTTCAAACTACTGGACGGACCCCTAAGGGGGTGAAATAGGGGTTTGAAATTTGTGTAGTCCACGCGGACGAAGTCGCGGGCATAAGCTAGTCTTCTATATAAACGTGTAACCTCTTGCCAATATGGAGTGGTGGTGGGACAATTAATCCGTCCCATGTCCGTCCCTTCGTCCCGAACGAGACACAGCGAGCACATGTCTCGTGGATTGATTAAGACAGGAAGTCGTTCATTAAGCAGCCACCGGGTGACTCCTCGATCAACGACTTGACAATTATATAGAGAGAGACGTTAAATAGGAGTAAAAAGGCCAAGTGCGAGTCAGACTTGCGCACCGATCGATGGTTCCATACTACAGTCGTATGTTTTCGACATTTTGCACGATAAATTAAAACTATTATGCTTAAAAATAAAACTTAAATCTGTTATAGAATGTACCAGTAAAGCCCTTTCATATGATACCCCATTTGGTAGACTTTGAAAATTGAAAATAATTAATATGTTCATGAACATTAGCTACGTTAATAATGACCAATATTTCCCTTCCCTCTTCAGCTAAGCTTAAGCTTGTGCTAGGAGTGGGTGCCTATGACAATAATGCAACGGGTAGGGTATGAACCGCCGACCTTTCGGAATTCAGTCCGCTCAGTTGTAACCGTTGAGCTATTGAGGAAAATGAAAGAATTCCCACGGGATTTTAAAAAACTTCAACATCATCTAGTTATTAAATTGAATTTTACAACCTAACCAACGATGGATCATCTATTACATTAAAGGTAGCATTCGGTTCTTCTGCGACCGCGACGTGCGACTGCGACCAGCGACTACGCGACCATGGTCGCCTGTCGCAAGGCGACCCCTAGCTTTCGGATGTCAGCGACCGCGACATCGCCAGTCTTCCCGCAGTTTTTATGTGTGACTAATATCTCGTCCTCGCTCGGTAAAAACGACGCCATTTTGATGTGCTTCTCGCCTGCGTCGCGCGACGGCACTGGGTCCGGAGCGGTCGCCATGCCGCTCTCTGGCCCCGCCCACCGGTCGCGGGATTTGTTTAGTGCTCCATATAAATTAATACAAAGCAGTGGGTCGCGCGACCCGGTCGCTAAGAACCGAATGCTACCCTTACACACAATGCACTCCGCCAGAAAGATCGGCAGGCTATTGTATTGGCGGTCCATCTATCTCTTCCTTCAGTCTGTGTTTCCGACGAAACAAATTGTATAGTAATGTATCGCATGATAACTTCATTAACGAACATTCTCATGCTCAATTAACTTCTAATGTAATACACGAACATAAATTATGACTTAAGTTCGTTAATGTGAATTGGTTATCACTTGTTACTTAACTCGTTCAAGTTGACGTTAACCTTGAATATTAAGCCAGTCTCTGCAGACAAAAACCAATTTAAACCATCTTCATTGTCTTCATCAAGCAGAGATTCCAGAACAAAGTACTCAGGGAAATAACCAATGCAATGCGTAAGAAATCACGATATCCACATGGACTTTAAGACTTTAAGTTCGAAAACAAAATAACACATATCACTTTTTTTTTTTAAATAGATATAGCGAGCAAACGAGCAGGCGGGTCACCTGATGTTAAGTGATTACCGCCGCCCATGAACATTTGCAGCACCAGAGGAGCCGCCGATGCGTTGCCGGCCTTTTAGGAATTTGTTGGTCCGCCCCTTGAATAACCCCATGAATAGACTTAGAATAGAATATAATACATTATATTGCATTAATGTGTACACTGTACAGTACGCGGGAGGAAATAATGTAGGTAGGGTCAGCAACAAAGCTAGGTTTGCACCCGCCAGTACAAGCGACTATGGACTTGTGCGTACCTACCTAGCTTTGTTGCTGACTTTACATCGGCCTTTAGAATGACATTTCGGCTTTGTAGAGCGTTGTCTCTGTCACTCATACCTATATGACGTTTTGTCAGTCTGAACGACAGAGACAATGCTCTACAAATGTGCTATCTCCTTCTAAAGGTCGATGTACATGACTGCTGTACATGTTTAGGTGTTATACTTAGATATAAAAGTTCTAACAGTTAGCTACTTTGTGGCGTGCGTATTTTGCTTACCAAACTAAAAAACACTATCTATTTACATCAATAATTTTCAGAAATATATTCATTAATATTACAAAATGCCTTTCTTATTAACCAATTTCTCAACTTATTTTTAAACACATTGCCTTCTCATTTTTAATATTAAGTGGTAAATGATTATTTTTTTTTACACCGAATTCAATAGCGCTTTTTGAGAAAGTGTAGCTTTTATTTTGGGGTACAATTATGTTGTATGCAACGGCTTATTACTTCTGCGTTATGTTTTCAAAGCAACGCCTTGGACATAGAAGGCTTTTGCACTAAGGTTCCCTTTATAAATTCTGATTTTTCGAACCCACGGGATAGGCAATAAATAGGATTTATACTTTTGTCAAGCGAAGACGCGGGCGGTCGCCAGTTGAAAGAATAAGAGTATCTAAAACATCATACCGAAATATGGTGAATGTGTTATTTTACATGATATGGTTACAATTATTTTTTCAATAGCTCTAGCAATGAAAGAGTAATCATTGCCGGCACATGAGTTGAACACAGCGATGATGCTTCCCAATCAATTAATTTCAATAATTATCTATCGTTACGTTTAATGCCCCTTTAGATATAAGATTACATTTTAATAATGTGAGACAAAAACATATGTTACAATGTACTTACCGACTATTGAAAATTACAGACATTAAGCAACAAAAAAAAACTTAAAAGCGGTCATTGACTTCGCGGCCTACCGTGGACAAAAAATAATCATATCATAGGTTAGCACTTACGACGTTTTACGTCGTACTTGAGGAAATTGTACATAGATCTTATTTCTGTGGAATAGGCTTGTAAGTTGAGTTGAGACTTTGTTTTCTGGCTGGTGTTTTGCGTGGTTTGAACGGTCACATGTGACGAGTTGTCAAGTCGAGCCATGGGATAATTGATGATCTGTCACAGTCACCTACGGAAGGTATGAGGCGTGGTGTGGTACTGTGTAATAAATATCATTCTTATTGTTAAATCTAAACACACTGTTTGTTTGACCCTATACGGCATTATTAGGGTTACTTCTTTTTAATGTATGTGTAATGATGATGTTATTAATGAAAATGGCTTTTTCGTACCCGAAGGGACAATGGGACAGTCGTGCCAATGGGTTCGCTCCGCTGTTCGATATCTGTTGTCAGCCGGCTGTATTTTATAAAATATATAATTGGAAAGCCTCGGTGGCTCAACGGTTAAAGGAGCGGACTGAAATCCGAAAGCTCGCCGGTTCAAACCCCACCCATTGCATTATCATACCTACTTCTAGCACAAGCGTTATGTTTATTTGAAGGGGAAAGGGGAATATTAGTCATCATGATTAACTTTAACTTAAATATTTTTTAACAAAAAAAATTGTAACAGGTAGAGAGTTGAAATTTTCCATATTCCCGTTCCAAAGTTACAGAGTTACAAGTATTTATCTAATTAGATACAAAATATCTTTAAAACTGTGTAACTTTAAAACTAGTTATTTTTGAATAAATTTGGTAAACCACAGACATAGATATTGGTAGCTAGGTCCATATTCCGTACAAACGTAGTTTTTTTAGGGTTCCGTACCTCAAAAGGAAAAAGGAACCTTTATTCACTTCGTTGTCTGTCAAGAAACCTACAGAGTACTTCCCGTTGACCTAGACTCATGAAATTTAACAAGTAGGTAGGTCTTATAGCAGACGTCAGGGGAAAAATCTGAAAACCGTGTGAATACATCACAAAAAAATTTAAAATATGTTCATGAACAAATAATTAGTATTTTCAACATTTAAAGTAAAATTACTATACAAAGTAGGGTATCATATGAAAGGGCTTTACCTGTACATTCTAAAACAAATTTTTATGTATTTTTATGCATAATAGTTTTTGATTTACCGTGTATATTGTCGAAAAAATACGTCTGTAGTGCGTCCATCGGTCCGTGAGGCTGACTCGCACTTGGCCGGTTTTTTTTAATAGAGATAGCAAGCAAACGAGCAGGCGGATCACCTGATGTTAAGTGATGAGATAAGGAGTGTTTGGATCATAAATAAGAGCCAAAATACGTTTGTACGAGGCAAGTGACGGAGGGACCGCAGTAAAAGTGGTTTTATAAGCAAAATTAATTGCGCATGTCTAATAAAAGGACATAGATCTAAAATCTACTTGAGGAGCCCTACTAATTTAGTGAACTTGACCTCGACCCCGACTCAACTGTTTTTTTATTATAATATAAATGTATCAAGTTAATTAGCCGCGAATATATTTCGCATTAAAAATACCAGTTAAACGGGTAATTATCACTTTATGCTTACTTAGTTACTCAGTTATCACAGTGTGTGAACAATTTGCCAAGTTTTATGTAGGTATCTACAAGATTATGCCCGCGAATTCGTCTGCTGGTTTGTTTTGTTTTAAATTCATTATTTCACATAAAAAATAGAATGTATAAAGGCGAACGTAATATCTAGAGGTATTCTCTTTCAGTCAAGAGCTGCATTCTAATATGGGCCTTTGAAAGTAGTTACGATAGCTGCAAAGTGTCGGGGTGCCAGCCAGGTAACCTCCCAGTGTGCCTGGGTGCTGCTGGTCCCTTTTGGATGCATCGGGCATCCGAGGGGAAGAGCAGTATTCGGGCCGGTGCACCCCGGTAACATAGCGGTGGTTTGCTTCGGCGTTCCCGTGACCCAGTCGCCAGGCGACGTGCAGGAATGCCGATGGGTTTTAGTGGGTATTCCGGTCGCCTCTCGGCCGGCGAGTCCCACATACCTTCCCTTCAGTTAGTTGGCTGGCTGGTTAGCTGGCTGGCTTCCAGGAGGGGGGGATGCGTAAACGCATTTCCCAGCGTTAAAAAAAAAAGCTGCAAAGTGTCGCTAGGATGGCATTAACATTCGCTTCAGTACTGAGTGAACATACATATCACAAATTTCGTCACTGACAGCAAGCGAGCCGTAGCTTAGTGGGCAAAACGTCGGGCACGATGGCAGGAGACGCGGGTTTGCAATTTTTGATATGTATTTCAAATGATACAGAGAATTTAACCTCAAGAGTACGCAAATACAAGGTTTTGCATGAAGAATGTTGGCGGGGGTCATGGGAGAATGCTTTGTTATGATTGGTGGGCTCAAAAGTCACGTAATCAAAACAATGTGCGAAATGAGGGTACCGAATAACCGTGGGTCGACTTTTATGCTAAGCAAGTGCCTAAGCTTGGCGATCGGGGGTGTCCGGCTATTAGGCGTCTATAGGTGGTGGTATGTGCTTTCAGTTAACCCTTTGTAATGGAGACAGGGTAATAGAAACAGTGCGTAAATAAAGTTAATGAAGAAAAAGAAACATACCTACTTAACAAGATTTTTTAATCCCGTGGGAACTCTTTGATTGTCTGGGACAATATATCCGTCTCCGGGATGCGAGATATCACAGTACCAAATAGATGCCCACTGTCCGCGACGATTTAGTTTTCTTGTAAAGCCCATGGAAATTCTTTGATTGTCTTTGATATTTTGGACAAAAGTAGCCTATGTCCGTCCCAGAGATATAGGCTAACTTTGTAATAGATTTCGTCAAAATCGGTTTAACGGATGGGCCGTTAAAAGAAAGCAGACAAACAGACACATTTTCGCATTTAATAATATTAGTATGGATTAGTATGGATGTATGCCAGAATTAGTGAATGGAAAATATATTCAAGTGATAAAATTGACATAATATCTTGTTTTATGTAGGTATGTACTGTACCTACATATAAAAGAATAGTGAATGGAAATATACGACTGGTAAAACTGGTGTATCGTGAGTTCGGCTTATGTTGAGGGTTCCGTACAGTTATGATCGCAAGCTAATTTAGTTAAAGTATTATTTTTCTTCTGGAAAACCCTTTGCGATTTCAGGGTCTTTGAAAATCACTATCTAAATATATAAAAGGAAAAGGTGACTGACTGATCTGTCAACGCACAGCTCAAACTTCTGGACGGATCGGGCTGAAATTTGGCAATCAAATAGCTATTATGACGTAGGCATCCGCTAAGAATTTTTTTTTGAAAATTCAACCCCTAAGGGGGTGAAATAGGGATTTGAAATTTGTGTAGTCCACGCAGTCGCGAGCATAAGCTAGTTATCCATATTCCTCACAATTTTAAAAAGACCTTTTAAAACAAATAAATCATTTCATTTCAATTTGGCTATCCTTAACACAGATCTAAAAATCTAGCTAGGATAGCCAGTTCTTGATCTTGTAACATTCATAATATTAAGCACTAATTGTTATCAAACCCATGTATGTGTGTAACTATATGATTGAAAAATAAACGATTTATTTATTTATTTATTTAATTTAAAAAAAAAAAATGCAAAAGTGTGTTTGTTTATTCGTTTGTCCTTCAATCACGTTGCAACAGAACAATGGATAAACTGCATTAATTTGAACTATTCGCACTAATTTCCTGCCCATTGGCACTTCAGCTTTCACAACCCTACCCCTATAAGGGTATGTATACACTATACAGAAATATATGTATTACAAGTATCATCATCGTGATCATGATCAACCCATCGCCAGCTTAAGTACTTACTATAGAGGACCGGTCTCCTATCAGAGTGAAAAGGGTTTTGGCCATAGTCTACTAAGCTGGCTAAGTGCGGATCGGCAGACTGCACACATCTTTGAGAACATTATAGAACTTTCAGGCATGCAAGTTTCCTGACGATGTTTTCCTTCACTGTTAAAGCAAGTAATATATAATTAAGTACCTAGGTACTTAAAACGCACATAACTCCGAAAAGTTAGACCCCCGACCACCGATTAGAATGCGGACGTCCTAATCACTGGGCTATCATAGCTAATTTATTTGTATAGATTGCCATGAAGTAGCAAAACTTATGTTAAATAAGTTGCTATGCGGATCCCTAAAAATGTGTCCACACATTATTAATGACGGCAATGAGCGACCAATTCAGAGTATTATAATAATGTTCGGTAATTAATAAACCGGCCGGCCGTGGGGGCGCGTCTAGTATTTTAAAAGATTTGTCACCGAAATACAAGAAAGAGAATGTTTCCATTTGCATCCGATAATAAATCGTTCTTGAAATTTTTGGACCGTGTTTAGATAACGCCTGTACAGTTCACACTGTTGTAGACTTTCGACTGTAGACTGCTACCATAGATGTCGGAGGAATCTACCTAAATCATACAATTAAATGTATGGAACGTCTGTTCCGAACAAAAAGCGAAGCTGTCAAAATTAGTAGGACTCTGACTAAAAAAAGAATTGCAGCACGCAAAATGTTTTGTTCGGATTGTCATTTTATATGCTTGGTAAAATATAAATAGGTGCCTGCAGTTAATCTGAGTTCGAGATATCCAAGATCACTCCAAGATATAAGACTGTTATTAGCCGACTTCAAAAAAAGGAGGAGGTTCTCAATTCGTCTGAATCTTTTTTTAAATGTTTTATGTATGTAACCCGATTATACTGAGACAACTGGTGTGTTAGATTAGAGCGCAAATTGCGGGAGCGAGAGAGTTGACGTGAAAATCAAGAATTTCAATGTTGCTGTCAACCTCTCGCAACCCACACCCTTCCACCAGGCCACGAGCCGTCTCAGTCAACTGTACCTATACTTAGATAAGCAATTGGCGTGTTTAAAAGTTTGTACAATAACTACACCCCATTTACTTTATAGTGTGATAAAACTAAGTTTTTCAACTACTTGTGTATGTGAAAGACATTCAAAGCATTCATAGTAAACATTTATTCGATTTTCGCACTTCTTTATGGTATTTAATTACAACATAATATAATGAAAAATATGATGCCAGGAGTTAAAATTAAAAGTAAAAGATTTACTGCATCATTGGTGATGAAAAGTACCTACCTAATAAATTATTATAACTTCTCTCTGAAAAGAAACGAAAATTCTTCAACGACCTGATTTGCTAAGACCATGTTATAACTCAACAATACCTTTTAAAAACGAACGTCAATTTGCTATCAAAATACGAGTACAAGTTCGCGAAACAATGGAAACAGTTCAAATTATCGGAAGCACAGCACATGTGTCGCAGTGTGTGACAATGCACAGGTGGCCGCCATGTTAGTTTTCCAGAAATATCTAGAACTAGATTATATCTGCTAATTACTATCATAATTAAGATACGATTAGTCAGTCTGTGGGTCTTTCGTGCACGCATTATTCTTAGAACATAAAAGATGACCCATTTTGGAATTAGATATTAATGATATTTAATTTTTATACCTTTACCACGCTTTTAACGCTCGATTGAAATTCAGAACAGATGAAACCTCATTTCTTAGTGTTTTCTTTAAACTCTAGACGGTTTAGAACGGCCTTGCGTTGATAGATGGATCAGTCAATAAGGATAAGTCTTTTTTTCTATGTATAGATATAGAACGCTTTCCTTATAGAAACTCCAAAAATGAGGCGTAAACAAACCATTAAAATATTTATGACAAACTATTACAATACCTATGTTTTTCTTGACAGACACGACAGACAGACAGACAACGAAGTGATCCAATAAGGTATCCTTTTTTCCATTTGAGGTACGGAGCACTAAAAAAGAACTTGTACAATTCGATTTGAATAAAATTTACTTTGAGTTAAAAAAAGTTTGATTAACCTTTCGTAGTTGAAAAAACAGACCACCCACGCAAAAGTAAAACGAAAAAAAAAATAACAAATAATATTCAATGTACATTTCCGTTACAAACAGAAAGACCTTTTACTGCCCAAGGAATATAAGTATTATCTTTATTACCCCCAGACATGAACATAGAAACAGTGGATTATCGATGATATCGACTATCGACATTTGCGAGCACCCCACTTCTATATGCCACATTATTGAATTTCTGCCGGTTATTGAGTAGCACGCTTTGAAGAAGACTTATTTTTCAACCCGTCTATCTGTTTGGCCAGGCTTATCTTCGGAACGGCTGAACCGTTTTTTAGGATAGCTAGGAGGTCTGAGAAGAGCCCACAACAAACTTACACTGACAGGTATAACCCGTCGTCTCGATGCCTACACATTAGGTGTACTAGCGGTCGTGCATTTCCAATGTAATTAGAGTATTGCAGTGGTAAGCTGCACGTCGATGGGGGTCGGGGGTTCGGTTCCGCACGCACCTTTTACTTTTCAGTGTTATGTGCGTTTTAAAGCAATTAAATATCACTTGCTTCAACGGCGAAGAACAATATGGTAGGGAAACCTGCAAACCTGAGAGTTCTCCATAATATGTTCTGGCCAGGCAGCGTGGCGACAGGCGAACTATGAAATTCTAAACACTTTTCATTCTGTGATGAGACACGTAGGTACTCAGTCAGGCCGGCCGATGGTAATGATCAGGATAGGGCACAGATAAAAGTTTAAAAACATTGCAAAGGCAACAGTTCGCCATAATAATATTGACCGAGTGGTCTAGTACTTTAGCAGACGAGGATTAGAGGACGTATATATATCGCCTCCCCGCAAAGGATATGGACCAGCTCTGTGGTGCCGATAAGCGAGCAAGCAAAATAGCCGTAAAACATCAAAATACCTTTCCGTTCATTACCAATGACATGACCGGACAGGCGTTAAATCGATACTGTAGTACACAGTACAGCACTAGTACAAATAAATCCAATACATTTCGTACTCTACCATTACCAACATTGAGTTCAAATCAGCTTAATGTAATTCGACTTTATTATCGGGTCAGCGTTTACGCGGACTGTATCGAAAACAATACTTTTTGTCTTAATGGTGTCGATCATAGTGTCGATACGATTTTATTACGTCACAATCGAGGCTGTGTATGTAATCGATTTGTCAATCGATTCGTAGCACTAAATGAGATTCGGCTCGCATCTCGCTTTTGCTTTTTTGATTATAGATAGGTACCTACCTATTCGTATGTTATATGAAGAAGTACTATACCTAGTACCTACTTATACTTACTTGTTATGCTAGGCTGCAAAGTTTGTATTTTTAGCCGACTTCTAAAAAGAAGGAACTAATTTTTGTTTCGGTCCGTTTTTCATCTCAGTAGAGTTATTTTTAAGTCCATGACTACAGCGAGAAAAATTCTAGGTTAGATGCAAGAAAAATAATTTTCAAAAGTTTTTTTCGGACGCGTTCTGAATAATTATTAGCACCATACCTACCGATCCAATAAATAAAACAAAAATCTCATTTAAAATTTATTTGTTCTTGTTGTAGTTTTATAGTTTAACGAACTAAACTACCTATATTATCTTCTAAATATATAAAACGAAAAGGTGACTGACTGACTGACTGACTGACTGACTGACTGACTGACTGACTGACCGACTGACTGACTGACTGACTGACTGATTGACTGACTGATCTATCAACGCACAGCTCAAACTACTGGACGGATCGGGCTGAAATTTTGCATGCAGATAGCTATTATGACGTAGGCGTCCACTAAGAAAGGATTTTTGAAAATTCATCCCCTAAGGGGGTGAAATAGGGGTTTTAAATTTGTGTAGTCCACGCGGACGAAGTCGCGAGCATAAGCTAGTTATTTAATAAAACCGAAACGGATTATTATATATTTCAGTGGTATTTAATTATTTAAAAACAAAAATAAAGTGTAGCAACGAATCACTAATACATATATTAAAACTAACCGCGTTCTTGAACTTTCATCGTGTGTTTTTTTAATAGAAAGAAAATCCTTTCCATCCTAGAAACCAAAATGAACTTTTACCAAGCAGTAAGCCTGCTAAGTAAGAACGACAAAGAAGGCCTTTCCGAGCTAGTGAGATGAAAATAATATACCTTGAAATACCTAAATAAAAAAAATCCTTTCAATAGTTACGACTAAATAATAATTATGTTACAGCAAAGATAATGCAATTTATTCAGAGCTATTGGCAGTAAACTTTTTATCTTTCTCAAAAATAATTTCAAATAATAATTGCACTCCATAAAACTGCAGCTCAGTTAATAATAATTATTATCAGAAAGAGTACTGTAAGTTTGATAACTAGATAAACTCAGCTTTATATACTAAAACATACGGTTGAAATTGGTATGTACTGAAAACGAAACTTGGAGGAAGCACGCTGCGCGCCGCCGCTGCTGCTATGCGAAAGTAAAAGAATCGGTCAAGTGCGAGTCGGACTCACACACGAATGGTTCCGTACCATCGTATAAGAAATACACTTTGTGTTTTGTTAATTTTCATGACAGCCATTTTGAAATTTTTATTATTTGTTGTTATAGCGGCAGTACGTTGTGTGAAAATTTTAACTTTCTACCTATTACGGTTCATGAGATACAAGCCCGCTGACCTTTCGGGTACGGAACCCGAATATACAGTTCGCGGCAGAAAGTAACGTACATAGACCTTTAGAAGGAGATAGCAGATTTTAAGAGCATTGTCTCTATCGTTGAGACCGACAGAACGTCATATAGGTATGAATGACAGAGACAACGCTCTACAAAGCTGAAATATCATTCTAATGGCCGACGTACATTACTTTCTGCCTCGTACTGTATTGGGATTTTAACCTACATATCTTTCGAAATCTAAATAAATTCCCTTTATCGCTGAGCTACTGAGGCATTATAAAATTTAAATTGTCGCAAACGAGAATTGAACTTGGGACTTATAAGTCGTCGTCGCGAATGTATGGCGGCAAACTTAAAAGCGATCGTTCAATATTATTACCGTGGCGGCGAGAATGCCATGACATTTCCATGTTAATAATCGAGAAATTAATTATTATTTATGTTCATAACTGCCATCGAGTCTCTATAACATAACAAAGGTGGGTACTAGGTTTAGTGCATGTCGATGTCCCTTCAAGTGTCATAGATTGCATAAAATATACTGTTCAATTGATTATGCCTACAACTTCATATCCTCTCAGAGGAAAAACATGGTACTCAATTAAATAAAAAAGGTTGAGTCATATCTAGTGTGTATATTGAGTGTAATTTCCATTATACCTTTGCATAGTTTTGTGCACACAAACAAAATCCAATATTAACAAAACAACACCAAAAATGTATTAAATTATTAAGTTTTATTTTCCAATTGAGAACAATACTGTATTACTTGATTTTTACGCTTATTTCTTTAACTTAACATTAAGAGCAATTATAAATATCGATTTATTTGTATTAATTGTCAAGTAAGAGCTTTGTTTAAGTACTTCTGAGCCAAAAAAAGGTAGGGATTTTATTGTACTAGGGGCATTATATTAGGAAAGAGCAATAAAAAGGAATAAGTATAGCCTAACACAAAATCGCTTCCCACCGTCTGTCCCTCTGTACGCTTACATTTTTTAAACTACGCAACGGATTTTAATACAATTTTCATCAAGATATAGTGATCAAAGAGGAAGGTTTATATGTAACGAAATTAGCTGATGCCCGCGACTTCGTCCACGTGGAATTAGGTTTTTAGTATCTCTTGGGAAATCTTTGATTTTCCGGGATAAAAAGTAGTCTATGTTACTTTCCAGGTCTTTAACTATATCCATGCAAAAAATTACGTCGATCCGTTGCAACGTGACTGAAGGACAAACCAACAAACAATCAAACACACTTTAGCATTTTCAATATGGGCCCTGTTAATCAAACTGACCACCACATTAGTATCTAACACCCGTGCGAAGCCGGGGCGGGTCGCTAGTTAGTAATAAAGTAAACAGCCTTGTTAAGCTGTCATTAATCAAAGCAACTAGAGAGTAGCTTAGGGAGCCACAACTTGTCACACGTACGAATGATTCATTGTTGGCTTTGTTGGGAAAAATCCCAGATAAGAAACTTTGTTGGAGAGACACAAATCATATAAAAACCGGCCAAGTGCGATTCAGGCTCGCGCAACGAGGGTTCAGTACTACAATCGTATTTTATCGACATTTTGCACGATAAATCAAAACTATTATGCCTAAAAATAAATAAAAATCTGTTTTAGAATGTACAGGTAATACGCTTTCATATCATACCCCATTTGGTATAGTAATCTTACTTTGAAAGTTGAAAATAGCAATATTTGTTCCTGAACACATTTTAATTTTTTTCTTGTGATGTAATCACAAATTCACGGTTTTAAGATTTTTCCCCTCATGCCTGCTATAAGATTTACCTTCCTGCCAAATTTTATGACTCTAGGTCAACGGGAAGTACCCTATAGGTTTCTTGACAGACCGACAGACGGACAACAAAGTGATCCTATAAGGGTTCCTTTTTTGCTTTTGAGGTACGGAACCCTAAAAATGCTGATGATATAATAAGAGTAAGCTGCTTATGACTTTCCGAAAGTGTAATTATTGTTGATTACATCATATAGCCACATTACAATAAAGGGTTTTAGGGAATGCTATTATAAAGCTTTGGGCATAATCATGATGAAGAAAATCAAATAATTTGTGTTTATTTCACAGTCCAATTTTTTTTTTATTCTCACATGTTTTTATTAAAAAACTTTCATAAGTACTTTTGAGTCGTCAAATGCACCTACCGGCATCGCTTTGATAATAAAATTGATATCTATGATTACATACAGTTTGATACCTAGACTAAATACCTATAGAAGAGAGAATAAATACCTGTAAAAGTAGCCCTAATGTGACGTCTTATACTATTAAAGCGAGATAGCGTAAAGCATTTAAGCTCTTATTAGAACGTGACAAATTGATTACTTTTTGTCCTTATCACCGTGACCACTTTTTTTGTTTGTCAAGATGTATTTGTACGTGAGATCTTGACAAACTCAAGTATGTATTTTAAAGAAATAATTGATTTGTTTTGTTGTTTTTGTTTTTGAAGCTATTTTGCTATGGTGGGTTGCAGTATACTATAGGCTACAATAGCCGAAGCGAACGTAAAATAGAAGGAATAACTTTTCACAAGTAAGTACCTCTGCTTGAGCGAGAGGGACTGAGGGGGCCACGTTAGTTGCATATCTGTATGTATCTGTGCCTAGACGGCACTAGGTATCTTACTCACCAGTCACAACGGAGTTATAATAAGTAAATTCTTTGCTACTCACATTTTTGCTTGGTTCTGGCCTCTTTAATCTATGACAAGTACCTTTCACTTAGCCCGCATGCAGTGTTCAATTTCAATTACAAGCACCTTGAAGGAAAACGGCGAGGGAAAGGGAGGGGTGTATTATTTGTGTATTTTCAGGGGTTGCGGGAAAGGGATGGCAATATAAACAAATCGTAGGGTCGTAAAAGACGCCATGTGTCGTTGAACAGATGGTTCATGGTTGCGGTGTCGCAGGTTGATTTGCGTTGGCGGTTCGTCCGTTTAAGTGGTTTTTTTTCTCTCTGAAAGCGAAAGTATGAGGCTTTGAGTCCCTTTGTAGTACATTGTTGCTTGTAGGTGGTGACCCTTTGGTTAATTCGGAGCCCAGAGGCTCTAAATAATTTTTAATACATATCAAAAATTGCGGAACTGGCAGGATTCGAACCTACGTTTTGTTCAGAAGAAGTTAAGCTCTTTTTAGGGAAGAGTGGATGATGGCGTAAATTATTAAGTGGATTAGGTTTTTAATATGTATATCAAAAGAAAAGTTCAGACACACTCACTGACTAATTCATCAACGGCCAGCGTTTTTTTGCTTTCACATTTTATGTACCTAGGTTATCTAGGTACCTACCGAATCCATACTAATATTATTAATGCAAAAGTGTATCTGTCCGTCTGTCTGTCTGTCTGCTAAGGGCTAATCTTCACGGCCCATCCGTTCAACCGATTTTAATAAAATTTAGTACATAGATAGCTTGCATCCCGGGGCAGGATATAGGCTTTTTATCCAGGAAAATTAAAGAGTTCCCACGGGAATTTGAAAAAATCTAAATCCAGGCGGACGAAGTCGCGGGCATCATCTAGTACTAAATAATAGTAACTAAGCTAATATATTCAATGGTAGAGAAAATATAAGGAAAGTGTTCATAAATTAAGGGAGTGTAAGTACTTTTACCGTAATCCAGGTTTTTCCTAATGGCGTAACGTGAAAATATGCGTTCAATTTTCATTTATGAATTTCCGTTAAAATTGATAAAATGCCTATGCTAATGTGCAATGGGGGCTTTTAAATTTTGCTTTCATTTTATTTCTGTACTAGTTGTTGTTCGCGATTTTGTATGCGTTAAATACCTATCACTATAAGTGTTCCCATAGGATGTTTCAATACCTAATCTACACGGACGAAGTCACGGGCATCGGCTAGTAGGTATACCATAGTCTAGCCAGGCAGGAAATGGCTAATACACAGTTTTTATTAAACCAATGCATGCCCGTTTGGTTTCTACACGGCATCGTACCGGAAAGCTAAATCACTTGGCGGCAAGGCTTTGCCGGTAGGGTGGTGACTAGCCACGGCCGAAGCCTTCCACCAGACCAGACTAGAAATTTAGAAATTATAAAAATACATACCCCTGCCAGGAATCGATCTAGGGACCTCCCACTAATAAGCCTCAATAGCTCAACGGGTAAAGGAGTGGACTGAAAACCGAAAAGGTCGGCGGTGCAAACCCCGCCCGTTCCACTATTGTCGTACCTATTCCTAGCACAAGCTTGACGCTTAGTTGGAGAGGGAAGGGGAGAATATTCGTCATTTAACATGGCTAATATTCTTTTTAAAATAAAAAAAATAAGACCACAGTGCTTACCACTGCGCCAGGGACGGCGTCAAAAAAGTAAAGGCAACCTAAAAATATTCCTCAACAGAAGCAATCCAAGACAGTGATGGAATACCACTCAGAATGTTACAAAATTGAATCCTACGAACAAAGTTACAAGTTGTTTGAATAAATACGGCTGCGAATTGATATGGACGTTAGAGGAAAACAATAAAAAACTACGTGAAATCGTGAGTTAATTTGGACATAGGAATAGTTGGGACAGTGGTACAGTGAAGGTTAAGCGATGTAAAAGCGATGTCAGAACATTGGGCGTGAACTCTACAGAAATCAAAACTCCTGTAGTTACATCGAATTATCGCTCTCACATTGTTACATGTTGTATACCTACTTTACTGTGCTATGTTTCATGAATGAATGTCAGGAAAGAAAATAATAATTAAATACCAACAACCAGCGGCATGATGAGTGAGTAGGACGCCACATGGCTAAGTGGTCTGTGGTCACAATATGTTACCAAATCTCGATTGAAGTCCCGTGAGGAAATAAAGACCGTAGATTAGAAATAACTTACAATGTCATCACACAAATATTATAAAGGCGAAAGTTTGTGTAAGTATGTGTGTGTGTGTGTGTGTTTGTTACTCTTACAGATTTGGCTGAAATGCGGAATGAAGATAGATTATACCCTGGATTAACACATAAACTACATTTTAGTCCGGAAAATCAAAGAGTTCCCACGGGATTTTTAAAAACCTATATCCACGCGGACGAAGTCGTGGGCATCAGCTAGTATTTACTATAGAACTGCATTGATCATCGAGGTGCGGATCGAATCATTTGTCATTCAACGCTTTTCGGCTTGATTCCGTGCGCCTCAGGTGGACGTCAGCCTTTATGAAAAAAAAACCTCTACTTACCCTAAACTCAGAAGTGAATAATTAATCTCCTAAACTCTCTTTATACTTTACGTTAGCATAGCTTTGATAGTGGCAAGTCCTAAAGTGGTCTACGAATGAAAAACAAAAGAAATCGTTTGACCCACATAGCGGCGGGTAAGCGACGAGAGACGCGGTTTAAATATAGAATAGAAGTTACTATGGAGAGAGGACGAGTCACGACCGGTATCCTCTACCTCTGGGAGGACATTTTACAGGGCACCTCAGAATAAGGTACCTGTAGAAGAAGCCCCATTGTGACTCTTACTGTTAGAGCGAGATAGCTAAATACATTTAAGCTCTTAAGAACGTGACAAAATGATTATGTTTTGTCCTTATCACCGTAGCCACTTTTTTGTTTGTCAAGATGTATTTTGTACGTGAGATCTTGACAAGCAACGTGAAGTGAGGTTATGTTGACTCAAGTATTTTAAAGAAATGATTGATTTGTTTTGTTGTTTTTTGTTTGTGAAGTTATTGTGCAATGGTGGTTTGCAGTATACTAGGCTACAATAGCCGAAGCGAACGTAAAATAGACGGAATAACATTTAACAAGTAAGTACCTCTGCTTGAGCGAGAGGGACGAGGGGGCCACGCTAATTTCATATCTGTGCAGGGCACATAATAGCCGTTTAGAGTTAGACGCACAACGGCAACGCCAAAAAAGCAAAATGCCAAAAAATTTTTTTGGCGTTGCCGTTTCTGTTTTCCATATTCGTAGGGTGCCAACGGGACCCTATTAACAAGCCTCCGCTAGCTCCGTCTGTCTGTCAGCGGGCTGTATCTCGTAATATTATGGAGAAAGTTGAAATTTTCACAGAGTGTGTATTTCTATTTCCGTTGTAACAACAAATAATGCAAACTTCAAAATGTTCGCCATGCAAATAATAAAAATTTTAAAAGTAAACAGTGGCCCCGATTCTCTAGTCTCTCTCTAATCTAAATTTAGAGTATCTGCATCCTTTTCTTTTTACTAATGCTAAAAAAGGAACGGAACATGACTTTCACATTTAAAGAGTCTAAATTTTAGTGCACAATACAAATTTAAACAGTAGGTTCGCGAGTGTGTGCTAAAATCACGGGTTTACCATCTAAAAATTAAATTTAGAAATGTCAAACTGCTTCTGTCCTTTTCATATTACAATAGTAAGAAGAGGGTGCGAATACTCTAAAATTAGGTTGTGCGTTATATTATCTTGTAGTACGATGGAACGAAACGCGAGTCTGGCTTTAATTTTTTTATTATTTTTAAACCACATAATATACAAGGTGTAACCAGAACGCTATCAAAAACTTAGCGTTAGTGTTATACTACATAAACACAATCCCATACCAATAACCATTTGCCTGATTTTGGAGTTTTAGTGATTTAGTATTTTACAAACCCGCAATATATAGCGTGCAAAACTCGGGTCAATGCCCCGCCTACGACGCAGCTGTCTCCCAGTGGCCTACTTCCGGAACGCTCATTGACCTCTAGCGTCAGTCAGTTGTTTTATTTGCAAATATATCGTGAAGTTTTACAAAATAATAGGAATATTTTTCGCGTTTTTTTTGTGGTATCAAATCAGTGATCATCAGTACTATCACCTGTTTTCGTTTTGCCAGCGTTCTGGTTACACCCTGTATATCTAGATATACATATTATAGTGATTGGGCATTTCGCGTAGTACGCGATTTCGCATTTTTTTGCGTAGGCAGTATGCACAGATATTTATATCTACACTAGCGGCACGCTATGATGGCCGGTTTGACACATTACAATAGTGATGTGGAATGTCAATTTATTCTCGAACAAAAAACAATTAAGTTTTGTTTTTGTACCTGATTAAATAGGTTTAATAAAACAAAAATGTATATGTTTATTTAATTTATTTGAACGAACTGAATATTTGAACGAAAATGAATATACATACTTTATATGCACACAAGAAACATATGAATACAAAAGATACCGAAAAAGGTGCCACAAAAGGCCATAATTAATCAGATTCGTCCATACTACTATTTTCACTGTCGTCACTGCTATCATCACATACATTAATAATTATATGTTCGTTTTCTATAATATTATCTATTTTCACATCTCTTTCATAATCTTCCCTTATTAATTTAACAGTTCTATTCACAACCTTTTCCCAGTCTCCTTTAGTCACATGTTCACAAGCTTCTTCTAATAATTTTAGCATTTTTTTTGTGGTAAATGGGGGTTCTGTATTGTGTCTTGCAGCATATCCCTTAATTTGAGCCCACACCAACTCAATCGCATTATACTCACAATGGTAAGGCGGTAACCGTATAACTCTGTGCCCATGTTCTAATGCTATTTCGTCAATGACGTATCGGATCTTGGTTGGTTTGTTTTCTTTTAAAAGACGTACTAATTCCGCTTTTAACATATTCATGTTTGCATCTACGCCATTTTTACGAAGCCATGCGACGATATCAGCTTTCTTTTGGGATTGGGCAGGTGGCTTGTCAATTTGCATCGAGTGGTATGGGGCGTTGTCCATAATTATAATAGATGGTTCAGGGAGGCTACACAACATTGAGGTAAACCATTCAGTAAACTTTTCTCCATTCATGTCTTCATGATAGTCTCCAGTGGTTTTTGACGCAAAAGCCATGAGAGAACCTTCGACAAACCCGTTGATGGTTCCGGCGTGACAAATTATAAGTCGCGATCCTTTTCCTACAGGAACTTTGGAAGTAGATGCTGCTGTGTCATCGTTCCAAGAACGGCCTACAGTATGGTTAGCATTAAGCCATGTTTCATCCAAGAACACAACATTTTGCCAATTTTTGATTTCTTTCACTTGCCGTAAAAAAGTATACCTTGCCATCGCTATATCAAATCTTTCCATCAATATTTTGCGTTTGTTACATTTTTTGTATCGAAATCCAATGGTCTTCAAAATCTTCGTTAAAGAACTTTCCCCACCGAAGAATAATCCAGCTTCCTTCAGTGAATGCACCAACTTTTTTCTTGTGGATACTCCTTCTGTAAATAGTAGCCGTAAACATGTCTTCGGATAGCATCGGCATCAAAGCTATCGATGCCTACGACTGGTTTTGCTCGTTTTCTCTTTTTTGGTGTGTGAAGTTTATTTTCTTCTGTGCCAGTCTCGCCATATTTTTTTTTAGTTATCCGTCTAACAGTTCGTTGTCCAATATTAAGCGCATCAGCTACGCGTTCAACCACTGACGTTATAGGTAAAATTGGCCCTCCATTTTGAGCTTCACGATCGAAATAGTTACGAAGGCGTATTAGGAACTCACGTGTCTGACTATTTAGAACAGTTCTCTGCGTACGTTCGGTCATATCGACGAAATCCACAACAAAGGGCTTGAACAGAGTCCAAATTAACGAGCAAGGGTCAACAGTAATGCAGTATCAATATTTGAAATCCAAAGCCAGGTCAAAACTATATCACAATCGCATTGCACTGACAGTTTATACTTTTCGAAGCAACGTCAATTCGAAACTGCTTTGTTTTGCATTGAGCATTGACGCGAGTTTGCCGGAGGTAGTAGTTGTGCTAGCCAGCGATCCTATGTGACGATCGTATTAGATTCCATTTTTAAAAATTTATTGATATTTTTTTGCGATTTCAGAGGTTTGTCCACATAGTGAAATTGTTCATATTCACAAGTACATTCACCCCTTAAATGGTGCAAACTGATTTTTCTACACTTGTATACATTTAAGAAATCAATTTAATAAATAAATTTTGAGTCCTAAACCTAAAACTACATTCGATAAAATTTATGAATCTCTGCACATCACTATCGTCAATAAAGTAATACAATTATTTCCTTCAAAGTCGTTATCAATTAATACGGAACTTCATGAGCGGACAAACGTCAAACCGGCCATCATAGCGTGCCGCTAGTTTAGGTATTATACAAATGTGACATTCTGCCGTGCCGTTTTATGTCTTTAGACATTTTGTATTTTTGGTGGTGTGCGTCTAACTCTAAACACAGAGGCTCATGAAAATTGATCTACATAAATACAGCTAAAACCGCAACGGGCGAATCTGTAGACTAAAACCAGTTCTAAAATCTAAATAAACATTTCTAATATCCATTCAGATCAGATTAATATTACATTTGATGACAATTTTGTCACTTAATTTAGCAACTGTAAATACACATGAGTTTTGACTGTATTACTAACAGTATAAAATTGAAATTACAAGTGCAGTGACAGCATCAGACGGTCACCGAACCTCACCTGGGCACAGCCCTACGTAAATGAGTAGAAACAACTAGACAGGCCCTTTGTTGTCTGCATTGCGCATACATTACTATTTACTATGAATACTACTTCTAGTACCTATCTATGATATAATAATATGTATGTACATAATTTGGTTGATTTTTTTTTATTGATAAACTCAATAATAGGTGATAAATGATAATGCCCCATCCCGGCCGAGTCGCCCCGCTCTGCCGAGCGACGCGGTGGTTGATCCACGATAAATGCGAGTTGTAATGACATTGTAACTCGCATTTATTTACTTCTACTACTACGGAACCATATAAAAGATGCAATGACTCTACATCAAGGGGATTTTTAAAGTTTTTTTCGCAACAAAAGGGTCTTCGAACGTTGTTAATAATAGGCTCAATAATAGGTGATAATGCCCCGTCCCGGCCGAGTCGCCCCGCTCTGCCGACGGAGGTTGATCCACGATAAATGCGAGTTATAACGATATTCACGACGCGTCGCCGAGGGCCGTCGATTTATGGCCACATCGATTCCTCGTCAGGGTCAGCCCATTAAACTAGCGATACAGTTCACGACAGTTAAGGAACTTCCAACAAAACGTTGGGGCTTCGACGTCACTCGCAGGCATAGACTTATTATAGTAGGTATTTTTGAAACACTGATAGCAAATCTTGTAATCATATCACTGCTCGCAAAAATGTTCGAACATTAATTGACGCTAGGTAGCTTATGAATCGCCTATTTTGCTTTGATTTCACGTCACCCATAGCCTAATATTTGACATAATACCGTCGCTTCAGGATCGAACCGACAGTTCCCTCACTCTATTTCACTCTTGTTTGTTCGATTGTCCTTCAATCACGCCTTCGATATTTCAAATTCAGAGTACCTGTTATATATTTTTTTCAAACCGTCCATTTCGTGGGCCGACTTGTCGCGAAAATATCTTCACGGAGCTCGGATTAGGGGCCGCGCGTGGTCGCTAGGGCTAAGGGTTCCGCCGATATTGCGTAAAGTGTGAGTGGAATTTAAAAATGGCCTTTGATGTCGATGTCGTATGTTCCTGTACTGAATATAATATGTTTCCGGTTCATGTTATTTGTATGATAATTGTTTATTGAGTTTTTTGATACCCTTCTTCCTGCTTTTCATGTATCGTAAACTATCATTATACTAGCTGATGCCCGCGACTTTGTTCGCGTGGATTTAGGTTTTAAAAATCCCTTGGGAACTCTTTAATTTTCCGGGATAAAAAGTAGCCTATGTCACTCTCCAGGTCTTTAACTATACCCACGCCAAAAATCACGTTAAACCGTTGCTCCGTTGCAACGTGATTGAAGGACAAACCAACAAACCAATAAACCAACAAACAAACACACTTTCGCATTTATAATAAGGGTACTGATTTTTACATTTTACAACAATTAAATATCACTAGCTTCAACGGTGAAAGAAAACATCACACATCTCCATAATGTTCTCAAAGGTGTGTGAAGTCTATCATTCCGCACTTGGCCAGCGTGGTAGACTTCTCATTCTGAGAGGAGACCTGTGATCAGTACTGAACCGGTGATGGGTTGGTGATGATGATGATGATAATAATGATTCACGTTGGAGAACATTGTCTCTCTTTTTCTCGACAGATGCATCTGACGATTCAAAAATACTTGTAAAAGTTTAATTAAATAAAAAATATTTTTATTTTATTTATTTTCAGGCATACAGGCTAATGCGTAATACCACCACAAAATCTAGTTTGCAAACTTGAATCTGTCGACAGATCGATAGCATAATATTCTATGCTAATTTATATTTCTACGGCGTCACATATCAGCCGCTTTACATTTTATCGACACATAAAGATCACAAACTGACCTATCCACGGAATAATTTTGACTGTGGATTCGATTTGGTTGCTAACTGCTTCCGCGTGTCTTTTACGTAGAGGTGTAGACTTCAGACGCGACAGTCTTGAGACAGTCTGCGCTCACTTGGCATGCGTTTTCCAACGAGATTCGGTCGAAAACGCACGCAAAGTTAGCGCGGCATAATGCTAGGTATCAAATTAAAATGATTGAAGTATTTAACGCCTATTAGACCGATAAACGTTGGGGTCAGCGACCTTGCAACGGAAGACGCGGCGTTCGTTGGCAGAACCCTTTAGGTAAACAGATAGCATCAAACGAGTCACAAGGACGCTGCCGCTGGATTCAGGCGGCGTGGTGGCGTGTAGAAAACCCTACAAGGGACCTATGTCCAGCTATGGACGTTGATCGGTTGACGATATGCCGATAAGCATCAGCATGTTTAAACAAATCACAGACTAGCAAACTTTAAAGGAAACTTTATGCTTTACTACTACAGCTGATTAAACTTGCTTAGCTTTTATATATCCAGACAACTTGGTTCTTCATAAAAGTAATGCTAGGTGATCTTCTTATCACATTAATCAATATAATATGAAGATTTAATTTAAAAGGGTTTGTTCATACTTTACTAACTGATGCCCAAAACTTCGTTCGCGTAGATTAAGGTTTTTAAAAATCCCAGGATAAAAAGTGGTCTATGTTACTCTCCAGATCTTTGACTATATCTACACAAAAAATGAAATAGATCTGCTGCTCCGTTGCGACGTGATTGAAGGACAAATCAATAAACTATCAAACAAACACACTTTCGCATTTAGGGTAGTGATACACATAATATACCTACGGTAGATGGGAATATCAAAAGACGAACAACACGTACCTACAGCGAAATTTTATGTAAATAAATTCACGCAGATTTACAAGTAATCATTGAGTACTTATCTCAAGACAGTTTGATCGGAAGTCTGCGCTGTAGCCTATTTCTATTTAATCGGGCCGCGCCTACGTCGCGCGTCTCGTATCTTATCTCTAAATATGGGGACATGTGCTTTTAGAAAACAATGAATTCACCCAGATTCCCTTTCTATGTTTACAAAAATATCCCTTACGACATCATCACTGCCCATATTATCAAACACACACATGACGCCACTGCACACACACACACACACACACACACACACACACACACACACACACACACACAGATCGCCTTCCTGTGAGCTGGTGTGCGAGTAGCTGAGTGGTCTCAACTTTCAGATAGACACCAGACGGTTGATCCTCGAAGGCCATTCGAGGCATTCGGCACGTACGAGACCATGATACGATACGATGGTTGCGGCGCTTGCAGCTCCTGCGGCGCGACTAGGTGCGCGTTCACCTTTATCCGCTTGCTCCACTGAACTACCAGTGGATAACAGGAGACTCCACGAACGGGGAAGGGAATCGTCTGTAACCGGGACGTCTGCCCCAGAAAAGGGAGAGTGACACATAAAGACAAGGAAGCAGATAGAAAATAACGTAGGGAATCAAGAAGGCGCACTAGAAAACACACCAAAGAACTACAGAACGGGCGCCCTGCCACGTTTCGGTCCATATACCTGCCAGGTTGGTGCGGTCATGGGAATTGGTGGGTTGTTCCACTGAACTGATAAGGTGCATTTGCACATTCGCAAACGAGGGCGCACCAAGTAACGAGTCGGCAGAGTGATTACGTATCTCGCGACAGGCTTGCGACAGGCGTAAATCTCGCGATCATTGCTGTCAAACGTCACACGTAACAACGGCTAGAGAGAGACAGCAGTAGCCACAAAGCAAAAGAAGAAGAAGAAGAGAGACAGCAAATGAACTGTCGCATTGCTACTGCTGTCGCTACTGCAACGTTTTACGTAATCACCCGCGGGACTCGGGACGCTAGCTCACAAATTCTTCTCCAATCTCATGGCGCAGTGTTGAGATTATGCGCAACATGTCGATGACACTAACGGCGAGCGGCGCGCGATGGCGAATATATAAATGCAGGGTTATATCATAGCATCTATAAAAAAGTAAAATAAAAAGGTGCAACATTAAATAAACCTAGTTTTGAATAATCGCCATTTTATTAAGTGTGAAAACTAGTAAAAATGCAATGAAATGACCATTGACTTGAAATGACGCATTTTGACGACGTTTGTCATACGGATATAAAGATGACAGATCAAAGGAAACTCCATTCGCGCGAGTGGGAATATTTTCTACTCACAAAATTGGGGTAATAATAAAGCTAGAATAAAAGGAGTATGTCCATGGACAGTACTCTCACAAGAAGCATTGTATCTTAATTAATTTATTTATTTATTAAAGCTAAAATAAAAACATAATTTCTCAATAGCCGCTGGATTCAGGCGGCGCAAAGCCGTGGCGTGTGGAAGTCCCTACAAGAGACCTATGTCCAGCAGTGGACGTCTATCGGTTGATGATGATGATGAAATAACGATTCCGGCAGGGAGGGGCACTGCACGCACAATAGACGTTTGAGTACGAAAACCTGCCCAGAAGGAAGAAGAAAGAAAGAACGCAGACGCCAATTGGGTATTTGACTCCAATTTTTTATTACTTTATTATAAACCAGAATAAAAATAATGACGTAAACTGAAAAAACTAATTAAATCGATCAAATAACAAAAAAGTTATAAGCATTGAAATATTTCTGATTAGACAGAGATAGCGATACAGCAGTTTGACGTCACACCTACTAATGCCATAGTAGCTTCGTGCGGTTTCATACAAATTTTCGTTTTGCGAGAAAGGGATAGTACTCCCACTCCAAAATTAAAATGCCTGTAACTTTGTAAATCTTTGTTGGATTTTAATATTTTTCTCAGCGTACGTCATTATTTTTATCCTAGTTCATAGTAAAGTAATAATATTTATCAAATTCAAAAGTAGGAAATACCCAATTCGAAGGCGCCACGTTGCTATTCTTGTTTCGCGTTGCGTAGGGAAATTCCATCTGACCCATTCACCGGCCTTAGGCTCAACGCCCACCGCCGATAAATTATCACAACACGTGCGCGGCGACTCGTGATCGTTGTAACTTTTAGTTGTTTCACAAGAAATGCTTTGAACCCGTTTATTACTGCGAACGTTTATCTATGCTAGAAATAGATCGGACATTAATCTACAGTCATAGGTAGGAAAACTGACTGACAGACTGACATACATCATCGCACAGCTAGAACCTGTTAAGATCATTACCCATATATAACTATCTTAGCCTATTGGTTAAGGGGAATTTGCGCACCGCATTATTAATCCGATGAAGCAGTGATAGCCTAGTGGTTAGGACGTCCGCCTTCTAATCGGAGGTCGGGGGTTCGATCCCGGGCACGCACCTCTAACTTTTCGGAATTATATGCGTTTTAATTAATTAAATATCACTTGATTTAACGGTGAAGGAAAACATCGTGAGGAAACCTGCATGCCTGAGAGTTCTCCATAATGTTCTCAAAGGTGTGTGAAGTCTACCAATCCGCACATGGCCAGCGTGGTAGACTATGGCCAAAACCCTTCTCACTCTGAGAGGAGACCTGCGCTCTGTAGTGAGCCGGTGATGGGTTGTTCATGATGATGATGAGTATTATTAATCCAGTCCACCAATCCGCACTTGGCCAGCGTGGTGGACTATGGCCAAACCCTTCTCATATTGAGAGAAGACCTGTGCTCTGCAGTGAGCCGGCTATGGGTTAATCATGATGATGATGATTATTCATCTAAGAAAACTCCTACCATTGATTAATGGAAAGAGATCACGACCCTTAACGATGAGGTATATGATGCAAAGAAAGCAGTAAATAGAACTATCTTCATCGCCGAACCCCTCGCCGACTTAGGCTCTCCTCTCAGAATGAGGATTTGGTTATGGTCCACAACGCTGAAACTACGCACTACTTTGAGAACATAATGGAGAACTCCCAGGCATGCAGGTTTTCCCAAGTTCTCCTTTGCCGTTCAAGCAAGAGATATCATAATATTAGATTTGCTTAAGATCATGTCATGCGTGTTACATCATGGCTAAAAAGCTCATGGAAATTTTCAAGTTCTATAAAAAAAATAGCAATCGCAATATATCTTTCCGTAGAGACAGAATACGTGCGAAATGTTCCAACAATATAACTAACGCTCTTGAAATGTGGGCACGTTGCGTGCTATATAAAATAGATTTTCAAAAATAGCCCTAGACCCAGTGACCTGGTGCGCGAATTAAGAATTACAAATGAGTTTGAGCGCGAAAATTGCGAAAAACGCGAAAATTTATTGCCGACGAACCGTGCGTCAGCGCCAGAGCCCAGAAGTTAAGAACATGCCCGTTACGACGTTTGCGGTAGGGTGAACATGTTTCTTGAATTCCCACATAAAGGAACGATGTCCTCCCGACCGAATCTCCTCTACCGGCGGCCAATTTCATAGAGATTAGTGAACTGTGCGGGAGATATTATAGTGCACATAGTGCACAAGTGTGTGCGCAACACAGATTAGAGGCTGTGGTGCGCAAGCACAGGTGCACTCTCCATTCCCTCACTCTCATAGCCCGATGAGACGGAAATCCGACACGACCGGAGAGAGATCAGGCACAGATCCGACAGCTTTACGTGCTCTGCGAGGCATTCCTAACTCCGAGCTACTGAGAATTTCTTAACAGGAAAACCCAATACTTATTTTTGGTTTAGTCCAGGAATCGAACCCAGGACCTCGTCATCCGCAGTGGTGTTCTAGCCACTAAACCAACAAGGCAGTTAGACACAAAGGAATATATGTAGTTTTACGGTATGGCTTTTTCTTCTAAATCTTCTTCTAAAAGGAAAAGCTGACTGACTGATCTACAACGAACAGATGAAACTACTGGACGAATCGGACTGAAATTTGGCATGCAGATAGCTATTATGACGTGGACATTTGCTAAGAAAGGATTTTTGAAAATTCAATCCCTTAGGGGGTAAAATAGGGGTTTGAAATTTGTGTATGAGATAGCTATTATGACGTAGGCATCCAGGCAGGCATCCAGTGGGATGGTCTTTCTTTACACAATCGAGATATATAGGCATCTTATGAATTGTGGCGGGTAAACAAACAACTTTGAACTCAATACTCAAAAGGCTTCCTCGACGTCGCTCATTGTCCCTTTGCGAAACACAATCGGCATTACGGGGAATTTTGACGAACGTGATCTGAATTTAAAGGCCTGGTGAGACACAACGCGCAACGTCAATTACACGTGATGGTAGCAACAGGCAATACACCACACCGAGAGTGTGTAAAATAGAATATATATTTATAATTCAAATAAACTTTTACAAGTGCTTTTGAATCGTCAAGTGAGTCTACCTCTGATTAGGAATGATCTGGATAGCAATACTTGTCTTTATTTGGAGCAAAACACTTTTTGCATGAAACATAAATTAAAATTCACTTCTTCTCTTTATGTATAAACCAGATGATGCCCGTGACTTCATCCGCGTGAATTCATATTTTTCTCAATCCCTCAATTCTCTTTGATTTTTCGGGACCAAAAGTAGTCTATGCCCTAATTGTGCCAAATTTCGTCAAAATCGGTTAAACAGATCAGTCGTGAAAAGTTAGCAGACAACACACTTTTGTGTTTGTAATATTAAATAAGGATTATGTTTGGTGTTCGTAACCTACTCGATTGTGCATTGCGATTGCGACCGACACACAAGTATCTGACTTATGTCAGAAACCTTCACGCAAGTGTCGACAACAACCGTAAAAAGTTTCAACTCAATTACATGAACCATCTAAGCAAGGCGCGCGAAACGCATTGCAACGCATACCGGGTATTAGCTAGTAATATAACATTGTATATAAAAAAAAAAAAACTTTGTTAGCTTCTTACTTTAAATTCTGTATTACAGATTTTAATTTTGCACCATTTTTGGGCCACTGCTTGTTGATGTATGGACAAACTTATATCTTAAAGCAATACGATTTAGATCCATTTTACCTTGAAGTTACATAATATAATATTTCGCTACTTGAAATTGAGTATTACACAACAACTTTAGGAGACGTTTCCATCACGCGTTCTGTCTGTGAAACCCTTAACTGTGTAAGAACAAGATGTTTACTTATTTTTCTTAATACATAAAGGATTTTCAATGAATGGTCCAAACAAAGAAGAAGTCACAAACTCCTGTCGATTACGACGAAATTGCTACGTTTCAAGAATAAAATGTAAACAAATGAAAAGGAAACGTTCGACCTTTTCAAAAAGTCAGAAGTCAACCTTATTCTGTATTTCGGCATTGTTGTGATCTCTGTGAGATCAATTCTGACCTCCCTGGTGCAGTGGGAAGCAATTTGGGAATTTGTAATTTGTCTTCTTCTGGAGGTTACCTAGCGGGATCGCGAGCAAACTGATCTTGGTCGCAGGTAGAGACATCAGGGCGGTACTGATCAACGCCGTGATCCGTCCATCCAGTAGTCCCGGGCGCTGGGTCCTCAGAATCGCGAGTGGCTGAAGTGGGGCTCTGGCTGGCGAACATGGGAATACGGCCACTTGCTGTGGATATTGGTTCTGTGCTGGTGGTGGTGTGGTGCTTGAGGGCAGGGGAATATATCCTCGAGAATAAGCTCAATGGTCATAGCGCTAGAGAAGCACCGGCGCACGTTCTTTAGAGTTCCTGAAGCTTCTTAATATGCCTTACGGGGTTTTAGAGAGTAGAAACCCCACATAACGCGATCACAAATAGATCAGGTGTCTTAAGATCTCCTCCCCCCCCCACTTCATCAACGAGGCCGAGGATATAATATGGAAGAATGGATCTGATTTAGGTATGCCATGAAAATGGCTCTTGTTTTAGATAGGCATAGATCTAGAGCGCGAATTTCGATGGGAAAAGCTTCGTCACTGCACGGTGTTTACATTGTTCCCCACTTAACGACGGGGAGGGTTTTGTTTTTGTCCCATTCAATGTTTTCAAGGGAGCCCGAATAAAACGCCGTGATGATGCGCTTTAGCGGAGTGAATGGCGGTGATTAGCGGTTCAACTCTTTCAGGTCGAGACACATAAAGAGCGACTGCAGATACTCGCACCGGATAACGCACTGTTGGCAGACCCCCTACTAAATGGATAGATGACATCATGATACGAGTCGCAGGGAACCGCAGACAGCGCAAGACAGTGGCATGTGTAAGTCTCTATAAGAGACCAATGTCCAGCTGTGGATGTCTATCGGTTGATAATGATGATGACACTGTTGCTATTATAATTATTGTGAAATGCTGAAAATGACCCGTTTGATGTTATATCATAGAAAGCTCAGAGTCACTCAGCGGGTGATGGAGAGAGCTATGCTTGGAGTTCCTCTATGTGATCAAATCAGAAATGAGGAGATCTGTAGGAGAACTAGAGTAACCCACATAGCTCAACGGGTTGCGTAGCTGAAGTGGCATTGGGCAGGGCACATAGTTCGTACAACCGATAGACGTTGGGGTCCCAACGTGCTGGAATGGCGACCTCGCACCGGAAGACGCAGCATTGGAAGACCCCCCACTAGGTGGACGGACGACATCAGACGAGTCGCCGGGAGTCGCTGGATCCAGGCGGCGCAAGACCGTGGCATGTGGAAGTCCTTACAAGAGACCTATGTCCAGCAGTGGAAGTCTATCGGTTGATGATGATGTTATCTATCCACCTAGTGGTGGTCTTCCAACGCTGAGTTTTCCGGTGCGAGGTTGCCGCACCTTGTAGCATCTTGGGACTCCAACGTCTTTCGGTTTTTTGAATTATGTACAACATATTTGTAATAAATAAAAATGTAATTTATGCAAATGTGTTTGATTGAAGTCAACTGTGATGTGTGTGTTTGTGAGTGGAGAAGTGTTGGATTGGACACAGCTTGTTGCGAGCCGTTTTGGACAATATTATCCGGTCGTGGTTCGCCGCGCAGCCATCGCGCGTCATGACGTGTCCATGCCCTTTGAAAGCTTTTGATCGACTTTTATTGGGGGAATGTTTTCAGAATAATCCGTTCCGGGGCTTTCAAATTATTTCATTATAAATGTTCTTGACTAATATTTGCACAAGATGAAATAAGTTTAATAATTACTAAATTATACTATAGTACGCGACAGGTCGCGATGGCATTCGGGGAGGGAACGCCCTGCACACCCGCACAAGCCCAACGCTAACCCGGTGCGGGCGAGCGCGGATGACCTGCGGGTGTGCGGGGCGTCCTCTACCCTCATACCTCGATTGCCATTTCAAACTGTCGCGGACTATATAGCTAGGTATATAACGGGAACCGAAGCCATGGGCCCTTCGCTCTGTCTATATCAGTAGGTAATAATGCTATTAAATATTCAACTGGTTATTCTAGTGATCCACCAATGTTTTGATATAGGTACCCACGATAATAATTATTATTAAGGCAATTTATGTATCGCTTCTTTGAGAGAAATGTATTCGGAACGCGCTCTGTACAAACGGAGTTTGATACTTATTTGACTATTAAACAATCAAACCCAATGAAAATTTTTGTAGACACGTTCTACAAATTAATATCAGTTTCTATGCTTTGTCAGATTTCCGTAAAAGGATGTAGTTTCAACGTTACACTGGTTCAAAGATTTGTAAAACAATCTTTCAGCATGTACCTACTTAACACTCAAATATAGGAATCAAACTCCTTTTATATGGACAGGGCAGTGTATTGTGCACACTACTCTTAAATGCAAGGGGTTGATAATAAAGCTTTAAAAGCCGGAAAACTATAAATTCTTCTTAATGCTGCTATATGTTGAATTCAGTTATTTAAAAAAAAATCTAATAAGATTATTCTAAAAAGCATTTAAAACTGAATTTAAACAAATATCCTCGTTTCGCATAATATGTGGTGTTAATATAAATTTATATCTAATGGCAAAACTGATACAAATTTAAGAAAAGTCCAGTCCTCAAGGTGAGATTTGGGATGTTTTATTTAAAATACAAGCAGAATTATGTTCTGTTCTGTCTGAGACTACGCACATTATACGATTATTTTTATCTTTAATGTCTTTTATAGCCGAACGGTATTTTCGTTAATTATATTAAGACACATAATCTTAGCATAATAATAATGCATATTTATAAAAGAGCATAGCGGATGTGTAGAGGTACATTTTAAGAGTACATCACCTGTGATTTATAATGATGAAGCGATGCATTACTCAACAGTTTTTTTCTAATTCTTTCTCACTCAGCGGGCGATGATGGAGAGATTCTTTGTTCAGAGTTTCTCTACATATGATCAATTCAGAAATAAAGAGATCCGTAGAAGAACCAGAGTAACCATTAACAGGTTGTGAAGCTGAAGGGAATGAATAAGGCACACGGTTCGAAGGACCAATAGACGTTGTGTTCTCATGGTGCTGGAATGGGCCACCTTTCCAGCACCATGCAGCGGAAAGTGTAGGCATTGGCATTAGATGGACCGACGATAGTATGTCGCAGGGAGCCGGTGGATTCAATGGCGCAAGACGCCACGTATGTCCAGCAGTGGACGGAAAGCGCAGCGTTGGAAGACTATCCACTAGGTGCACAGGCGACATCAAACGAGTTGCAGGGAGCCGCTGGGTTCAGGCGGCGTAAGACCGTAGCGTGTGGAAGTCCCTACAAGAAACCTATGTCCAGGACCTATGGAGTATGGACCTATGGACGTCTATCAGTTGATAATGAAGAAAAACTAAGTATACCATGAAAGGCAATTTAAAGAAGACTTTCGGGGAATTGATACAACCAAAACGCATTTTAGTAAACAACGAAATCCTACTATTTGCATATTCGAACATAGTTACGTAGTAAGAATCTCGTGAACTGTACATCAATAAAAATATTGTTTATTTAAATTTAACATTCGTTCAAGTATTTCGATACGTAGTCGGTGGTAGTCAGCGACAAAACGTTAATTCAATATCAATAAATTAAAGCTATTTAAGTCGAGATGTTAATGTCTTCCTGGTTGCTTTTTCGTGAGATTTCTACTGCCCGATGAATTCTAGTTATGTTAATGACTGTCATATTATAGAGTCTTGTCTATTGATTTAGACGATTACCTACTTGACTAAAGCTGATTTAATATCTTCTGCGCCTACGCAGGTCTTCAAAAATACTTATTACGTGAAGGCCGTAAGGTACGGTGATATTATAATTCATGAGGTCGATTGCGTAAAACAACGCATTATTACAATCTCAATTATTGTGATTGGCTGAATTTGTGCGATTCTTGTTGCAACAATGCACTGTAGCCAATAGTGATCGAGCGTCAGAGCACCAATCAGAAGTGATTGCGATCGTGACAATGTAGCTGTCATTCTACCGCAATCAAACAGCTGGCAAGAATTTTTGCGACGATGTGAACTTATTGTGACGTCGCAATAAGTTCTTGGGTGAATTTGTGGTAGGTACTTATGCTAAAAATATGTAATTGAAGCAATATGCCTGAAAACAAAAAACTATTATGTATTATTATAATAGCGCTGAATTTAAGAGTCCTAGAGCTAAAATTAGGTAGCAGAATTATTCCAGATCTGTTTGCGCTATCTACACTGGTATACTATGTCTCCTGCGCAGATGGCTAATTTCTGTGGACATCGGCCACCGCCGTGCCCAAAATTCGGCCAGGCGGACATTTCAGCACGCGACAGAAAATAATGTAAGGTCGATGGCCTTTAGAAATTAGAATTTCATTTCGGCTTTGTAGAGCGTTGTCTCTGTCACTCATACCTATATGACGTTTTGTCGGTCTCAACGACAGAGATTGTCTCTGTCGTTGAGACCGACCGCTATCTCCTTCTAAAGGTCGATGTGCATTATTTTTTTGCTGTGTACTATAAGCACTGTCATTATTATTACGGTCGTGGACTCTGAAGCCAAAGACCGGGAACTTTTAAGCGAATCGACGACAACTCTGTCATGACAATCGACAGAGGCCTTGCAACATCCTGCCCATCGATATATTACCATATTATTGTGATATCATTTGGTAGTTGGTACTACATATAACATTCGTAGCGCGTAGAGCGTCTACGATTTGCATATACGACGGTTTTATTATTTATTTATTTGCATTGTATTTGGCCTGGTTCTCCTTGAAAAGACCAAATTAATTCGCCAACAAATGTTTTAAACATTGACTGCTTATCTCAATATTATTTTAGTATAACAGGTTTGATGTATACCTTGCTATCTCAAATGAAGGTGGGGCGGTGCAATCAATGCAGAAATCGGCTATTCTGAAAGAGCTTACAGTTTCCCACGACCATTAATTGATGGCCAGCGTAAAGAATTTCTGAGACGGTAAAGCGGCTTGCCGTCAAAAACGTAGATTTTTGCTTGAGTCGAGCATTTACGTGCTTGACGCGTGATTGGTGCGATTTTATATTTTTTGTTTGACGCATAAGGAATCAGTTGCAATCGTGCAACTGCTTCCTTATGCTGGCCATACACGATCAAGTTTCCCAGTCAAGTCTGCAGCGGACTTAAAGCAGTGTCCAGTAAACTTGACGGTATACTATGTATGTGTTAAAAGTATGCTCCTAAAAAAAGCATATTATACAGTCGCAGACTATGTAAACGATAAAGCTTGGATTTGACTCGCTCCAGCAATGCACGGGGCTGCAATGGCTTGTATAGTACGGTATAATAACATTGTAAATTGAAAAATTAAAAAGAGCAACCGCCGAGTTTCTTGCTGGTTCTTCTCGGTAGGAACGGCATTCCGAACCAGTGGTAAATTAAAACTACCTGACTATTCATAAGCACTTTTAAAAAGTTTACATGAATAAAAAAACATTCTATTCTATTTTATTCTATTCTACTTATGGCTATCAGTTGACTGGACGCCGCTTCAAGTCCGCTGCAAACTTGTTGGTACATTTGGTCGTGTATGGCCAGCGTTATCTATAATTTTTGCTAGCTTATGCTTGCGACTTCGTCCGCGTGGACTACACAAATTTCAACCCCCTATTTCACCCCCTAGTGCGCTTCAAACGAACCTATCGTTTGGAGCGCACTACGAATATGGGCCCTCTGAAGCCTCCGAAACTGAACATTTGTCCTTAAAAGCTATTTAATATTCAAGTTCGAAGAACAAACACGCGTGCTGTTTAGAATTCACCATATTTAGTTCTTGCGTATGATGGCCATGAAGACGGCAGATAGCTCTGGTGAATTCAATAAAAAAACTAATATATTCTAATGTAGTTCGCTAACTTAATGGCGATTCTAAGGTCGAGTCATTGTCCTTACAGCATAAAGTCGAGCGTACACTAGTGGTTTAAGAATCTAACTTACTCTTGTCCACTAGCTTACTCTTATTATTATTCATTATTGCAAAAAAAACCTGGCCAAGTGCGAGTCAGACTCGCGCACTGAGGGTACCGTACTACAGTCGTATTTTTTCGACATTTTGTACGATTAATCAAAAACTATTTAGCATAAAAATAAATAAAAATCTATTTTTCTTTCAAAAATGCCCTTTAATATTAAACCTACCTACCTGCCAAATTTCATAATTCTAGGTCAACGGGAAGTACCCTCTAGGTTTCTTGACAGACAGACAACGAAGTGATCCTATAAGGGTTCCTTTTTTCTTTTTGAGGTGCGGAACCCTAAAGAAACAAGACTAAAATACGTAGTTATAGTACGGACAGGTCGACATGGCAATCGGGGTGGGGACGCCCCGCACACCCGCAAAGCCCCCTCGCTAACCCGGTGCAGGATCGCCTCGAACCCCGATTGCCATCTCGACCTGTCGCGCACTACAGGTATAACGCGAAAGTAAGTTACCCTTCGAACTTTTATTTTGATCGACTTATACAAAATTATAAGGATTTTAATTCAAATCGTCTAAATAATCAAACTATACTAAAATCCTAAATATAGTATGTATTTTCAAAGATTTCGAGAAAACATATTAAACTGCACCAGTGTGCCTACGCTTTACTGACCTACAATATGATACGAATGGCAAAGTACCACATTGCCTATGACGTCACATCCCATCGGTTGCTATGACAACGCCCTGTCGCGAGCCGGCGGAAATTCTTATCATTCCGATGCCAATTGCCAATTCATAGGGATTTGTTAATTGAGATATCCTACTTTGGAATCAATGTACTTACTACTTATTCAAGAACTCTACGATCGGACATTATCTTTCAATTAGTTCCCATTCATTAGTCCCCTAGACCACATTCTTAGTCCCCATAGAATTTATGTTTCAAACAAATACCGTGAGAATTTCTAGGTCTTTGTACCCGCAGGGTGCCAACGGGACCCTATTACAGTACGCGGCAGAGAATAATGCACATCGATCTTTAGAAGGACATTCGGATTTGTAGAGCAACACGTCATAGGTATAAGTGACAGAGACAACGCTCTGCAAAGCCGAAATGTCATTCTAAAGGCCGATGTACATTATTTTCTGCCGCGCATTGTACTTAATCTCCGCTGTCCGTCCGTCCATCCGCGCGCCTGTCTGTCTGTCTGCCTGTCAGTGAGCTGTCACACGAACCGTTATAGATAAAGTTGACATTTTCACAGAGTGTGTGTGCCGCTATTAAATAATAAGAATTTCAAAATGCCCTTTAAAAAAATTATTACATGATCTTGTATGATGGTACGGAACCCTTCATGCGCGAGTCCGACTCGCACTTGACCGTTTTATAAACAGTTACTTTTTTCAAAAAATTGTTTAAAGAACCTTCAAGTGAAGTGATTTCAAAAGAGGCTATTCAAATTTTTTTTGCTTTCATTTAACATGATCAGAAATCATGAAAAACATTGAATTTACACCTATATGAATTATGAATATATACATTTATTATACATGAATTATGAATATATGAGTTTTAATTTGCGCCGAATTGCAATTTTACAGCTTTAATAGTTTTTAAATGAATTGATTGACATTTGTATTCTACCCCGCCGAGTGTTGAATTTTTATGAAATTAAAACTAGTTATTTATAATGATAAAGTTAGACAGTTCCTTATCTAAATCTAAAATCTATATGTATAAAATTCATAGTCCTGACTGACTGACATATAATTTATCAACGCACAGCCTAAACCGCTGGTCCTAGAGTCATGAAATTTGGAGGGTTTATTGTTTGTAAAGAGTAGGTATCCACTAAGAAAGGATTTTCCGAAATTTCACCCCTAAGGAGGGTAAATAGGGTATGGAAGTTTGTATGAAACTCTGTCATTTTAAAAGTTACATCAATAAAAATTGGTATTTAAGCTTTCGGTTAAGAATAAAAAATAACTGTTTCATGTTTTTGGAAAATTCTACTCCCAAGGGGGTAAATAGGGGATCAAAGTTTGTATGAAAGTCCGTCATTTTTCAAGTTATTTCCATAAAAATTGATATTTGGGTGTTCGGTTACAAAAGAAAAAATACGTAGGTACCTACCTACCTATTTCAGGGTTTTTGAAAACTTTAAAATTTTCTAAATTCCACCCGAGCGAAGCCGGGGCGAGTCAGCTAGTTGCCTATACGGAGCGAGCGCTAGTGCGTATCAGTATTTATTGTAATTACGTGAGTCCGCCCACATTTTATCGCGAATCCGGAACGACCCTGAAATTTTCAGCGCGACTGCCCTTGAACTGGTGAAACGAGAAATGGTGTCGGCGATAAATTAATAGGGTTGCCAACTATCCTGAAAATCTAGCTTTTCCGGGTAATAATCTGTTGCTAGGGTTCCATAGTTAAGGAACCAAGGAAGTGTTTCTTTAGTTTATTTGTGGTTTCAAAAACCAAAATCCACGACGAACGGGCTCTAAATTAATAGGGTTGCCAACTATCCTGAAAATCTAGCTTTTCCGGGTAATAATCTGTTGCTAGGGTTCCATAGTTCGACAAGGAACCAATGCGTTTGAGCCTCAATAGCTCAACGGGTAAAGGATTGGACTGAAAACCGAAAGGTCGACGGTTCAAACCCCGCCCATTGCACTATTGTCGTACCTACTCCTAGCACAAACTTGACACATAGTTGGAGAGGAAAGGGGAATAGTAGTCATTTAACATGGGTAATATTTCAAACCTGTGATAGCCTAGTGGTTAGGACGTCCGCCTTCTAATCGGAGGTCGGGGGTTCGATCCCGGGCACGCAACTCAAACTTTTCGGAGTTATGTGGGTTTGAAGTACCTAATTAAATATCACTTGCTTTAACGGTAAAGGAAAACATCGTGAGGAAACCTGCATGCCTGAGAGTTCTCCATAATGTTCTCAAAGGTGTGTGAAGTCTACCAATCCGCACATGGCCAGCGTGGTAGACTATGGCCAAAACCCCTCTCAGAGAGGGAGACCCATGCTCTGTAGTGAGCCAGTAATGGGTTGATCACGATGATCATGATGATGAATATTCATTCTAAAAAAAAATAAGTGACTCTGAGCTTTCTTAGAAAGCCATAGGCAGCGACCATGTCTCGGAACCATATGTCATCACAGGCAACACGCTAGTCTGACAGCTAGACGGTACCTACACGCAATTAATTTTAATAACAACTTCAAATAGCTCTCTCACCATTGCAGTGACTCTTGAGATTTCTTATGGGGCTTGCTTGGCCCATAGTCATCGACCATGTCTCGGATGTCATCAAATAAAGTGAGTAAAGCTGGGTGTGAGATAATATTATGTACAATACATACAAATAATTCTAATAACAACTTCATAGGTACAAAATATACGAAAATACTTTTTCTTCGACCTAATAAGACAAAAACCAGCCAAGTGCGAGTCAGTCTCGCACACTGAGGGTTCCGTACTATACTCGTATTTTTTCGACATTTTGCACGATAATTCAAAAACTATAATGCATAAAAATTAATAAAATCTCTTTAAGAATGCACAGGTAAAGCCCTTTCATATAATACCCCACTTGATATAGTTATCTTACTTCGAATATTGAAAAAGCCAGCTATAAGACCCACCTACCTGCCAAATTTCATGATTCTAGGTCAACGGGAAGTACCCTGTAGGTTTCTCGACAGACAGACAGACAGACAGACAGACAAACAGACAGACATACAGACAGACAGACAGACAACAAAGTGTTCCTATAAGGGTTCCGTTTTTCCTTTTGAGGTACGGAACCCTAAAAATCGACATTGATTATATAACAATCATCAATATTAGTACGGATTATGGAACACTGAATTGTTGACCCAGATACATTCCTGCCATTTGTCTATACGTTACGTTTAGAGATGGGCCATGTCACAGGTAGCATGTGAAAAACCTTTTCATGTTGAACACTAGCTAGTAGCTACCATACTTATACTAAACTATGAAAAATCACGAAGGACCGTTAGTGCACAAATTCCATTTCCATGAAAACACCTTTGAAATATCAGCACTATTGATCTTGATCATAATTTCCTAGTTAAATTAATGTTAGTAGTACCTAAATGCGAAAATTGAAAAATTACTTTCCGTGAAAAATGAACTTTAAAGAAAAAAAAATTCACCAATTAATATTATTTGAAACTTCTCGCGACATCGTCCGCGTAGACTACATGAATTTCAAACCCCTATTTCACCCCCTTAGGGGTTGAATTTTCAAAAATCCTTTCTTAGCGGATGCCTACGTCATAATAGCTATCTGCATGACAAATTTCAGCCCGATCCGTCCAGTAGTTTGAGCTGTGCGTTGATAGATCAGTCAGTCAGTCATTCAGTCAGTCACCTTTTATATAAGTAAGAATAGAATAGAATAGATTTTTATTCAAATAAACTTTTACAAGTGCTTTTGAATCGTCAACTAGTTTAATTTACCACTAGTTCGAAATGCCGTATATTTAGATTAGCAATATTTCCCATCTCTATTATAGTTACGTTTATCAATCCGATGGCCTCATTTTACACCTGGTTACAGAAAAATTGGTCACGCTCATATTAACATTGTAATAATATAATAATAATTATTATTATTTTATTTTAATGTATTAAAGTGCGGTTTCACTGGACGTATATTTTGCGCCCTGCCTCGTCGGTTTGGGGCTAGTTGTTTGAATACGGATCGTGATTCGTGAGGTCCCGGGTCGAACCAAAAAAAATTGTTTTTTTCAGTCAAAAAATTTTCAGAAGCAACCCGAAGTTGATGGTGCTACATCCCCGTGCCTCTCCGCAGTAAAGCCGCCGAATCTCTCTTCAGTTGTGACGTATTGCCGTCCCATTGGACTATGAGAGTGAAGGATTAGAGAGTGCACCTCTACTTGCACACACACGTGTACACTATAATATCTTCTGTGTAGGGGTGTAGTCTCCTGTTGCGTTTGTCTGTTGTGTGTGCGACGCATCATCACAGAAAACTAATTGAAAATTCATAATATTATTTTTTCCAACTTATACCAACGCAACGCACGCAGGCCAATCTGTAGCTTTATAGCGCGCGCGTAGAAACCTATAAATGATATGAATCTAAATATATAAAAGAAAAGAGTGACTGACTGACTGAATGACTGACTGACTGACTGATCTATCAACGCACAGCTCAAACTACTGGACGGATCGGGCTGAAATTTGGCATGCAGATAGCTGTTATGACGTAGGCATCCACTAAGAAAGGATTTTTGAAAATTCAATCCCGAAGGAGGTGAAATAGAGGTTTGAAATTTGTGTAGTCCACGCGGACGAAGTCGCGAGCATAAGCTAGTTGAATATAAATGCCATACTCCTTCTTAGACTGCATCATCATTCATCACATACCACCAGGTGAGATCGCAGTCAATCAAGGCTGTATAGATTTGATAAGCTTAAATTACTAAGGTGTTTTCGCGGCCTTTGCGGGCTAACTCAGCTCAACTCAAACAGTCGAAAAGTTTACGTCTTTTGAGAACGAGCCCTTAATGTATATAAAACAGTGTCACTAAAATGTTTAACTTTTTTTATTTATTTTTCTTTTGTCTTGTGAGTTATGGCTGTAAAACTGTTTAATCATTTGGTCAATTGAAATTTCATGTGCGAAGTTTAACGACATACTTATAATTATAATAATTTAATTTAGGCTAAGAGCCAAAAAAATAATATAAATAATAATAAGAGAATCTACCACTTAGTAAATTTCAGATGCGTTAAACACGAAAGGTTTTTAGGGTTCCGTACCTCAAAAGTAAAAACGAAACCTTATAGGATCACTTTGTTGTCTGTCTGTCGTCTGTCTGTCAAGAAACCTACAGGGTACTTCCCGTTGACCTAGAATCACGAAATTTGGCAGGTAGGTAGATCTTATAGTTGACATTTGGGGAAAAATCTGAAAACCGTGAATTTAGGCTTACATCACACAAAAAACAATTGTGGTCATGAACTAATAAATTAGTATTTTCAATTTTGTTTATTTTTATGTATCATAGTTTTTGAATTATCCTGCAAAATGTCGAAAAAGTACGACTGTAGTACGGAACCCTCATTGCGCGAGCCTGACTCGCACCTGGCCGGTTTTTTTTTTGCACAAAAGTCGTTAACGAATTGTGTACTCAAATGCCAAAGGTTATCAGACCTTTATAATTCTGCACTCCTAATAATTTGGTATCAAAATACGGAGTGAAAACGGTTTTTTTTCATGCAAAAGTGAAAACGATGTGAAGTTTCGTGTACGCGTGCCAAGTCGTTACGGGCGGAGCGCACTCGACGCTTAACAGGCTCTTAGTCATTACAGTTTGCTCTGCACCAACTCTGCTCCCCTGGTATTTTTACACGAAAATATTAAATTAACGGCATTTTGGGTGAGTAAAAGTTATACTTGCCAACACTGACCTCTACTAATACGAGTTACACGCTGGACTTGCGATTGCCGACCTGTTTTTGGAGCAACTTGATTTTCGATATTATTTTGGCGCTGGCTGATAGCAGTATATTCGGAATTAAATGTTAGTGATGAAACATCTGTCGATCAACAGGAAGACTACAACACAAAGAAACAATCATAAAATTTTTAAAAATAGAACATTAAAGAGTCAATTTTAACACCCGGTACGCCCGGTGGGGCGTTTCGAATCGGTACAAAAAATAACAGTCATTTTGTATGGCACACCCTTTCCAGCGTACTTGTAGGTATATGTCAATTTTAGTGCTTGCCAAGTTTTTACTCGTGGAGTGCACTTTACAGGCCCTTGATATTGCAGTTACTGCACAACTACTGCACGAATTCTGCACTCCTAATAACTTTATATCAAAATACGAGATGAAAACGTTTTTTTTTTGTGAACTAGAGAGGTTACTATTTCTGTGCCAAGTCGTTACAGGCAGAAGCTCTCTCAAAGCTATGAGAAAGTTTGCCCTCAAACAACTCTATATCACTCCTGGTATTTTTGATTTATCTGTTACCTTGCAAAGTTTCATGTGTGTGTGGTCTTCATGGACCTTTACTTCGGGTCCTTAATAGACATCTACTTTATATTATTACTAGCTTATGCTCGCGACTTCGTCCGCGTGGACTACACAAATTTCAAACCCCTATTTCACCCCCTAAGGGGTTGAATTTTCAAAAATCCTTTCTTAGCGGATGCCTACGTCATAATAGCTACCTGCATGCCAAATTTCAGCCCGATCCGTCCAGTAGTGTGAGCTGTGCGTTGATAGATCAGTCAGTCAGCCAGTCAGTCAGTCAGTCACCTTTTCCTTTTATATATTTAGATTAACGAACAAAAATGAAGAGTATACTCGAAAATATCCGAGTATCATTGCTCTAAAAAATTCAATTTAATTTTCATGACAATCCTATCATTTCATAAGAATTTTCGGTGTTTACTACATAGTTTTTCAAGTATATAAAATGAATTTCATAAGAATCTTCGATGTTTTCTACAGAGTTTTTCAGTATATAAATTGAATTTGATAAGAATCTTCGATGTTTTCCTTTTTAGGGTTCCGTACCTCAAAAGGAAAAACGGAACCCTTATAGGATTACTTTGTTGTTTGTCTGTCTGTCTGTCGGTCTGTCAAGAAACCTACAGGGTACTTCCCGTTGACCTAGAATCATGAAATTTGGCAGGTAGGTAGGTCTTATAGCAGACATTACGGGAAAAATCTAAAAACCGTGAATTTGTGGTTGCATCACACAAAAAAATGAAACTGGTCACGAACTAAAAATTAGTTAGTTAATTAGCTTAGTCTTTGTTTTAGTAATAACTAGTATAGTTACAGTCTGTGTTAGTATACTCATTAATAAGTATAGTTGTTAGTTAGTGTAGTTATTTTTTATTTTATTAATTTTTTATGTTTCCGTGTGTTTCATTAGTTTAGTTATCATTAGTTTATAATCCGTGGCGTCACCCGGTTCAGGGTACCAGCTGAAAATCAGCGCTTTATGTCCTTGTGCAACAAGGCATACAGCATAATGCTGAGCTGGGACCCTTTTTTCGGGTTGTGCCACACAATATAACAGTTTGTTCCGGCGCTTCTTTTGCTTGTTCTCAGGTGGAAGAAGCGCCGGAACAACCAGCTCTTAGCTTTAAGTTGTGATGTGTGGCATAATTTGTATTAATAAACGTCTTTTCTTTCTTTTCTTTCTTTCTTTCTTTTCTAGTATTTTCAATGTATGATAACTATATCAAGTGGGGTATCATAATATGACAGGGCTTTACCTGTACATTCTAAAACAGATTTTTATTTATTTTTATGCATTATGTTCTTGAATTATCGTGCAAAATGTATGTAATTCATGTAAATAATACGACTGTAGTACGGAACCCTCGTTGCGGGAGCCCGACTCGCACGTGACTGGTTTTTTCAGTATATAAATGCTTCAGTCTTATAATCAGCCAGGTAGCAGAAACACAAACGCACATAAAAAATGCACAACGTCCGTGGGGTTTGGTTTATTTATAAACTGTACCAATTGTTTGCCTCGTATCGTTATGGGAGTTTTCGTGTACGGAACCCGTTTCCCGTGCCGTTTTATCGCCATGGTATTGTCAGCCTTAACACTTTTCCTGCATTTGTTAATTTTTTTTAATGAATTAACGCCATAATTCCTTACGCCCATACTAATATGAATGCGAAACTACGTTTTCAAGGTCCATTCGTTCAAACGATTTTGACTCTTGGCACTGATTTAGCTCATTTAAATCTCGGACACAGACATAGGCTACTTTTTATTCCGGAAAATCAAAGAGTTCCCGCGGGATTTTGAAAAACGTAAATCCACGCGGACGAAGTCGCGGGCATCAGCTAGTAATTTAAAAAAAAAAAACTGTTTTAGAATCTACAGGTAAAGCTTTTTCATATTATACCCCACTTGGTATAGTTATCTTACTTTGAAAGTTGAACGTTTCGGATTTTTCCCCTTAGGTATGCTATAAGACCTACCTACTTGCCAAATTTCATGATTCTAGGTCAACGGGAAGTACCCTGTAGGTTTCTTGACGGACCGACAGACAACAAAGTGATCCTATAAGGGTTCCGTTTTTCCTCTTGAGGTACGGAATCCTAATAAATGAAAATAATACAAAAATCTCTATTGAAATTCCTCACATAATGGGGGATTTTTATAGCATAGCAACACAGTAGCTTCGTGGGGAGGTCGCGTAATAAATCCAACGTTTATTGCCGCGGCGATCCCAAATAAATATAGCCAAGCAAATTGGTTTTGAAAAGAATTATTATGTACCTACTCTCTCAATTTTCTATGGGAACTAGCTTTTCTTATATTGCTGTCCTTGGCCTCGTTTCTTATCTTCCTGATTCATCAAAGTAGAGTAGGTACTTTTTAAGGGATCTATGCTTTAAAACGTTGGGGTCCCAAGGTGCTAGAATGGCGACCTCGCAACGGAAAGCGCAGCGTTGGAAGACAGATGATATCAAAGTCAAACGAGTCGCAAGGAGCCGCTGGATTCAGGCGGCGCAAGACCGTGGCGTGTGGAAATCCCTACAAGACCGATGTTAAGCTGTGGACTTATATCGGTTGATGATAATGATGATAATGCTTTTAAATGATTAACAGATTCGCACACTAAGGCTCCGTACCATCGTATAAGATATAACATTATGTACTTTTTTTTTAATTTGCATGAAAAACCATTTTGAAATTCGACGGCAATAGCAATCAAGGGCTAACTTATAAGTATCAGATTTTTTTTTTAATATGAGCCATATGACTAATATTCCCCTTTTCTCTCCAATTAAGCGTCAGGCTTGTGCTAGGAGTAGGTACGACAATAGTGCAACGGGCGGGGTTTGAACCGTCGACCTTTCGGTTTTCAGTCCACTCCTATACCGGTTGAGCTATTGAGGTTCTAAAAATAGACATAAGTATTAACAAACCATTTGTTTTGACGCAACTGACCTACAAATACGCGTAAATTATGAATGTATCCAGTTCGGACGTGTCTATGTAGCGTTTCTTTCCACAGTCCGGATCTATTTGCCGCGAAAATATTTATTTTGTTTAGACGTCTGTGGCAATGAAAATCGGATTTACAACTGCCGACATGACCGGCCCACCGCCCACGGGAAAGTCAGTGTTGCCATGCTACAATAGAGTTTTACCTACAGATTTTTGTGGGTGTCGAAAATGTTTATTTATTTTACTTAGAAAAGACAAATTATAAAATTTATTTATTTAGTAAAGACAACATGACGACAAAATAAAAACTAACGCACGCTTTGAACAATTTGACCGGTTCTATACGTAGTCTAAATATATAAAAGGAAAAGGTGACCGACTGACTGGTTGACTGACGAAATTTTTTGTAAACAATTTAATACAGCGCCATCTTGTGATTTGATAATATAAAATTAGTTTATCAAATCACATAAGATGGCGCTGTTGTCATTATCTTGCAGTGTTGCACATAAAAATTTTAAAATATCTTGTACGACAGTACGGAACCCTTCGTGTGCGAGTCCGACTCGCACTTGGCCGGTTTTTTTTCAATTTAATCAATCGTAAGGGGTTCGTAAGTTCTGTTTCTTCTCTTCCAAGATAAAAGTCACTTACCTAAACGTTTTTCTTTTTTAAAAACCTCCACAAGTGTCTTCATGAATTAAAAAACGAGGCATTATGGAAATAACGGTGTTAATATTCAAATTGACTATTTGGAAGTACGTTATAATAATAAACCTTGTTTTTAATGACAACAGATAACAACAGATAGGTGAATATTATAATAATTAATGCTTTCCTGATAGACACCTTTAAGCCTCAGTCGAACAAGACGCGTGATTGCCCGCTGGCCCCTAAGAATGACAGTTGAGATTGACATTACTAGAAAGGTCTGCTAGCTTTTCACAGCGCAACAGTTCAACCGATTTTGATGAAATTTGGTACTGAGTAAGCTTACATCCCGTTAAAGGACATAGGTTACATTTTATCCCGGAAAATCAAAGAGTTCCCCCGAGATTTTTAAAAACCTAAGTCCACGCGGACGAAGTCGTGGGCATCATCTAGTATTATTATTTAAAGAAGTAGTAGTACAGTTTCTGGTTTGGTGGGCCGGTACGTGGTGCCGGATTACGTAGTTTCTGGCCAGGGCCATCGCTGACCGTGGTGCGTTTTGTCTGACCAGAGCTTTAAAACTGTCTATGTAATACGTTTGTAATTAAATTAAGGCAATCGCCTGTAATTGGCCGGTTCTCACGTCACCTCCCTTCGGATCAGTGTTTACCTATGCAGTGTCTATAACTTTAAATTTTAATGGACTGACCTGTAAAATGTATAATTTGTATAAATAAAGTCATCATCATCATGATCAACCCAACGGCGATCCACTTACACGGGTCTTCTCTCAGAATAAGAAGGGGGTACAGTACCCGGCAGGAAATATTGTACATCGACCTTTAGAAAGAAACAGCGGTTTCGTAGAGCGTTGTCTCTATCGTTGAGACCGACAAAATGTCACATAGGTATGAGTGATGTCTTCCAACGCTGCGGCTTCCGGTGCGAGGTCGCTATTCTAACACCTTGGAACCCCAACGTCTATCAGACGCCAAAAATGGTGCATAAACACCGTTTATTTATACCCAAAAGTTAAAAATAGTACCTAAGGTACCAAAATAAATTATTTATTATGGTAACCCTAGTCCGTTAAAGGGAGCTATCGTCACGGTGTAGGTTGCTCATATCTTGAGGAAATGTTCAACTGACATTCTCCTCATATTCAGTGTAACCTGTTGCTTTATTGGTAGTCAGTGGTCACGGTGGATAAGCACCACTTGTCAGGTTCAGTTAGGGTTATCAACCGTATGCTAAAATAGTGTGTGTGTCGATGACCTCCCTGCCGCAGTGCTGTGGTCTTATCAGTGGGAGGTCCTGGGTTCGATTCCCGGCAGGGGAAATTTTGAGTTATAATAAAAGAATTTGAAATAATTTTATATCCCGTAGTGTGAAATAAGCTTAACATAGTTTCTAACTACTTATCGCCTCCTTAGTTTAAGCAATATAATTAAGAGAGAATAAAGATTTTCATTTTTCGTTTTAATGTCGCATTTGTAGTTGCCGCCTTTTGAAACGAAAGTCACGTGATCTGCTGCAGGGAAGCCATCTTGAGTTGATTGTATAAATGCGGGTGGTTGATGGTTTTTTTAAGCTAGTCTCGTTCCGACTCGAGACTCGACGACTATTAAATGCTTTTTGTGTTTAGGTCGCCATTTTGATTGAGTGGTTGCAATATTATGCCCTAATTAAGTTAATATTGCTATATATAAGTTAGGTTATTATAAAAGGTAAAACTCTCGATAAGCCTCTGCGCGTTGTGATTAATATTTAATTTCACTTCTGGTATATTTATAATTTCTGTACTTTACACAGACGACATAGCGGCGTTACCAGTTTATGACGGTTTCAAGTTTAATTATAGTTTTAACCTATACGTGATTTTAATAGTAATCTGCACTTATCAAATTCTTATAAGTACCTACTTTGGCAGTTACAAGGGCAAAGATGAACGGACAGACACAGACAGTTAAAATTATTACTCTCCCGCGCTCTGGTAGTAAAATGATACCTCGAAGGCAAGTACGCAAATCAAAGAGGCTGTTAAATTGGCGATACAAGAGAGAATGGCGATGATGTTAGATTGTGAAGCATTAAATTTAATGTTAGTATAGATAAATACTCTTTACGAGTAACTAGTCTGATGATATCTTTCATTTTCAAGCTTCAACAACAAGAAATCATCTAAATATAATATAAAAGGTAAAGGTGACTGACTGACTGATCTATCAACGCACAGCTCGAACTACTGGACGGATCGGGCTGAAATTTGGCATGCAGATAGCTGTTATGGCGTAGGCATCCGATAAGAAAGGATTTTTGAAAATTCAACCCCTAAGGGGTAGAAATAGGGGTTTGAAATTTGTGTAGTACACGCGGACGAAGTCGCGAGCATAATCTAGTTGTCATATAAAATCAAGACTTTTCCAAATATTTTTATCTAAATATATAAAAGGAAAAGGTGACTGACTGACTGACTGACTCACTGACTGATCAGCTATCAACGCACAGCTTAAACTACTGGACGGATCGGGCTGAAACTTTGCATGTAGATAGCTATTATGACGTAGGCATCCGCTAAGAAAGGATTTTTGAAAATTCAACCTCTAAGGGGGTGAAATAGGGGTTTGAAATTTGTGTAGTCCACGCGGACGAAGTCGCGAGCATAAGCTAGTTCCTAATAAAGTCCCTAACCGTATGGACTAAAAGCCAACTAGACTTTCCTTATTTTATAAAAGCTGAAAGTTTCTCTGTGTATTGTCCCCAATATACAAGGGAGAAACGATCCGCGACTATGAGGTTTTGATCATGGTGGCTCTGGAAGATAACAAGTAACAAAGGTGTAAAAAAACTTTCGTCAAAGTAAAAAGTCTAACTATAAGTCTATGTAACTTAATTTATTACAACTATGTAACTACAATTCCGGTACATGAAAAATAAAAATAAATAAATAAAGTCTAATTTTTTTATATATTCTTCGGAATCCTTTCTCTCGGCTCGTATTGTCAAAAAAACGATACGTCACTAGTTTTTTAGATACCTATGATGATGGACCTTAATAACCGCGGACGTTTAAGCCCCGCCGTACCCTATGTTAGAAACTCCTATTCTTGAAGTCGGTTAAAAGTAAAATGGCTCACTTTCTGCCGATAGATGGAAGGGAGGATAAATATCAACAAAGTCACCCTTCAACCCCCGTCCATTATCTGTCTGTTTACCCTTTTCTTCGCTATCGATTACAATCTTTCAACATTATAGTAATAGTACCTAAATAGACACTATACTCATAGAAAAAATGTTCTTCCTCGTGTCTAAGCTCACCATTCAGCACGTCTACTATTACGAATGTATAAATACGCCTTTAAAAACAATATTTAAGAGCAACCGCCGAGTTTCATGCTGGTTCTTCTTTGTAGGAAAGGCATTCCGAACCAGTGGTAGATGCATCCGACTATTCGAAAGTACTTGTAAAAGTTTATTTTAATAAAAAAGATTTTTATTTTATTTATTTTATTTATAGGTACCTACATAAAGGCTCTCAAAAGCTTAGCGGTTGAGGAGCGGACTGAATTCCGAAAGGTCGGCGGTTCAAATCCCACTATTGTCGTGCCTACTCCTAGAACAAGCTTCATTCTTAGTTGCAGGGTAAAGGGAGTCATGATTTATATGGCTAATATCATTTTTTTTTAAAGGCTATTTTACGCCGAACGACAAAGTGCAGCATTGAGGCATGCCACAGGCTTCATGCTACAATAATATTTTTGAATGTAGCGAGAATCTTTAGCAGACTGTCATACCGCAATATTTCAATTCTACAGCACGACGTTTTTTCGGCATAAGATAGACTGCCGCATGCTGCATAAAGCTGCAAAATGTCGCATTGACGCATGTTGTCGCTCCAACGCCAAAAAGCCTCAAATCGATTTACCATCCAAACCAAAAAACATGCACGCAGGTCCTTGAGTAATTAAGTTCCTATAAGCAAGGTCTCACATTCACTTAATAACCTACGGAATCAAAGAGAAAAACCGGTCAAGTGCGAGTCAGGCTCGCACACCAAGGGTTCCGTACCATCGTACAAGATAATTAACTTGCATGGCGGCAGTTTTGAAATTCGCCATCTAGGTTTTTAACAATTTCTTTTTATAACCGCTATAGAAATAAGCACGTCGCTGGCAGTCAGACGGACGGACGGAGGGACGAACATACAGAATACAGATGGACATAGAGACGGACAGTCGGACGGAAAGAAGACGGACACCGGAGGCTTAGTAATAAGGTCCCGTTGGAAGCCTTCGGGTACGGAACCCAAGAAATTAAACCATAAGTAGATAGCTTGTTTTCTTGGATACTGGTTTGTTTACTTTCCACCGTCATAACATAACTGTACAGTTAACCAGCCGATTCGATTTTGACTGATAAATTAACTAGGTGTCATTGCATTCCTGTATTGGGCGTTTTTCCATTGCACACATACATCACGAAACAGGATATTCAAAGACGTCTGTCACATGAAATGCTCTTTTTGACTGGTGTCAAGGCTTTTTTTTTACTTGACACGATAATTATTGCAAATGTTGTGCACACTTATTATCGATACATAATATATCAGTGTGTGTTTGTGTATAAGTGATGTAGTAAATATAAAATATATGTACGTGTTCCTAATCAATAAAATAAAAAATAAGTAAATAAAATATTGCACACAGCAGAATCGAAATTGTGCATCACACAAAAATCCATGGAACGATTGACACGAAAATTGAAAACCTAGGCGTAAATACTTTATTTTTTCAGTAGAGAAAATGCATTTACGCATCCCCCACAAAACTTGTGGGACTCACTGACACTGGCACAGGCTACCCACTAAAAACCCAGCGGCAAAACCGGCGTCAGGTAAGAGGCGTCTCAGGATCCCGGGTATCGGATGCAACTAAGACGCTGAAGGCGTAAACACTGCTTTAACTCTGATAAAAGTCAGTTTATGTAGTGTTTCTAAATGATGAACCGATTTTCATGAAAAAAAAAATTGTTTGTATTCTATACGCACCTATATTGAAGTCGGGTGAGCAAATAAAAATAAACTAGAAATCGACGCATGACGCTCGCCCGACTTCAACATACGAGTCACATGAGTAGATGTAGAGTACGTGTAAAATTAAAAATTATGTTTTTACTGTGTTAAAAGCATTTTTTAAGGAATGTAGTTTGCCACGCATTTTCTCGACTCTACTTTTGCATCTTTATATTGCGTGCAATGTGTATCATTGGGACTGATTCTCTTATACACAATCACTAAACTAAACTTTTTAGTTTAGTTATGACGAAATATGACACGTCTAAATCCTTTTGCTATCCCTGTCCTAATGTTGCTTGCGGCAAAGCATAGTAGGTCTAGTACCTAGTATTTAGACCTGTTAATTAAGTTTAATTTAGAGATTGTGTAAAAGAGAATCGACCCCAATGTACAATGGAAATACGCAGTTTTTTAGCACAAATCGATATTCCTTGATAAGACTACTTTTTGCGCGTTCTGATCGACGATGTATATTCAGCTTTCCATATTTTGACTTGTTTGTAGGTTGTTTTTTAATTTATTTTTAATTAAGAACAATAATTAAAACAGGTATAGTCCGCAACAGGCTGAGATGGCAATCGTGGTATGAGGCGGGGGTACGCCCAGCACGCTACGTCACCCGCACTCGCCCGCATCGGGTTACTGCTATCTCGACCTGTACCCGTAGTACAAGATTTTACGTCTCACCAAACGAAACCAAATTCGAGAGTCGAAATACTTCCGCGTTACAGTAAAATGGACCTAAACAGCCTTGAATTGAAGTCAAATATTCAATGCCACTGATTTTAATTTCGCAATGTTTCCGCTTGGAGCGCTTGCTGTAGAAGTGTAGACAAACTTGAGCTTTAAAACAAGGCGTTTAAGATCCAGTTTACTGTAACGCGGAAGTATTTCGACTCTCGAATTTGGTTTCGTTTGGTGAGACGTAAAATCTTGTACTACGGGTACTGTTGCGTACTATAGGTTTCTTTTGTTTGGAGGAGTATTTCCTTGTGTCCAGGAGTCACTCACTACGAACAAACTCCTGTTAAATAAATTAATAAAACCGGCCAAATGCGAATCAGACTCGCGCACTGAGGGTTCCGTACTACAATCGTATTTTATCGACATTTTGCACGATAAATCAAAAACTACTTACTAGATCTCGTTCAAACCAATTTTCGGTGGAAGTTTGCATGGTAATGTACATCATATATTTTTTTAGTTTTATCATTCTCTTATTTTAGATCACTTTGGAAGTGTCTCTCGCGCAAACTATTCAGTTTAGAAAAAAATGATATTACAAACCTAAATATAAATGTTAATGCGGTTCACAGAATACATCTACCTACTTACCAAATTTCAACAGTAGGTATAGATCTTATAGTTTCGGAAAAAAGTGGCTGTGACATACGGACGGACAGACATGACGAATTTATAAGGGTTCTGTTTTTTGCCATTTGGCTACGGAACCCTAAAAACGAAATATTCAAACAGACACATGCCCCAAAACGGCGGACGATATTAAAAATAAACAGAATATTTAATAAGCGTACACTTACTCATAATCTGTAAAGGAAATCTAAATAGATTGTAAAGTTCACCCGACTGGTCAAGTTCACCACTACACCCACAGCTCTGGGTGTCTGGGTGGAACATCCGAACCTGCCCGAGCGTTTATAAATTTACATAATCATTTTTAATTATAATAATAAATAAAGATTATAGGATACTTACGAATTGGAATTATAATGTTTAGAGGGTTCCGTTAAATTCTTTTTAACCTTAAATTTTAGCGGGAGGTTTAAATAAAAATTAAATAATTATATTATCTACACTTCGATAATTTATGATTTAGGTTGGTAGATAAACGTGCTATGAGAAATTAAGTTTCAGGAAAGCGAGAAAGTCCTATGTAACATTAGAACTATAGGTTTGAAAACCATCGTAAATCCCCTACAAAATGAGGGATGAGTAAGTTCTTAAGACTGGATTGCCTGAAGGAGGTCAATTGAGTAATAAAGTCATCATTCGTTTTTAAATGTTTCCTTGTTCTTTGTATTCAAAGCAACAAAAAAGTTTAAACAAGATAGATAAATAAGGTAAGCACATAGAATATCACATTATTATTTAAACTAAAAGATTTTAATATGTTTTTACTGAACCAATCATCCATAGCTACGAGTATGTATGGTTGTTGTATATAAGCCTCTCTATAGTGCGTCATCAGACTCATCACCGACCACAGACAATACAAAATAAAAGAAGTAAAAAGAAAGAAACAAATCATCTTCAAAATTTTATAAACGTATATAATATATTCGATCACGCACAAAACATTGTCACAGCGACAGATATCCCACGGAAAAAGTACGGAACCCCAAAAGCCAAAGAGGAAGGAACTTTCCTCATTAGCGGTTTAAGAAGTCCGTTTTATTGTTTTCAAACATACCGAGGGTGGATTGTTTGTCAGTTTTAATTTTTACGCTCCGTCTTCCGAAAAGATTTAAAAGGCCTCATAATTGGGCTGTTTTACTGATAAAATGATAAGTTCTGCTGTTTAATATTCAAAGCTAGAGTAAATAAATTATAATATTAAGTACTTACACGTTGTTTCATACGTGAATTACGTGATGTGATAATTGTGTTGTAAGTTCTTTGATAGTCATCTTTGTATAAAGATTTTATACAAATGAGATGAATAAGGATATTTCTATTTTTTTAAGGCTTCCGTTGCAAATTTTTTAGAAATGTTTGAGATAATTTTTTAATTAAAATTAATCATGATCCACATTAATTAAAAAAATTAAATAATTACTAAATAACAAAAAACACATTATATACAACTAAGACTAGCCAACCAAAATTTTTTAAATAAAAATTACACATCGCACAAAAACTACTTCTTATGTGATACGAGAAAAACCCATGCAATAAAAAAAATATTCGAACTAAAAAAATACATTTAAAATTAAAAATTACAGTTTTGAATATACAAAATTAAAAGGTTTTCAGAAAAAAAAGAAATTAAAAACCAAAAATATTAACAACTGAAGGCCCCGACGAGATTCGAACTCGTGATCTCCTGTTTACTAGACAGGCGCTTTAACCAACTAAGCCACGGCGCCGATGTCTACTCAGTCGAAAATACCGAACGCTGCATACGAGTAGTTTTTATCTTATCTTTTAAGTGTGTGATAAAGCTGATTCCCTCTTCTGTATGTGTAACCTAGAAAATACATATTATTATGTTTTTACAAATAATAATCATCTATTCTCTTTCATTCATAAATTATTATTGACTAGCGACCCACCCCGGCTTCGCACGGGTAGCTTATTACAATTTTCGTAGGGATATTTAATTTACATATTTGAAAATAAAATATAGCCTGTTAGATGATGCCCGCGACTTCGTCCGCGTGGATTTAGGTTTTTAAAAATCCCGTGGGAACTCTTTAATTTTCGGGGATAAAAAGTACCATATGTCCTTTCCCGGGATATAAACTAGCTCTCTACCAAATTTCATCAAAATCGGTTGAACGGTTGGGCCGCGAAAAGCTAGCAGACAGACAGACAGACACACTTACGCATTTATAATTATTAGTATGGAAGTATGGATTTGAGTTTATAAATCTTAGGACGTAACGACGTATGATTGGTTGGTGTGATTACTGAATGAAATCGTGATACGGTAACGTCAGCAAAATAATAGGAACTTTATTTATTTAACTGCGATTTTTTTTATAAATGTTTTACGTAAACCTACTCAATTTGCTCTATAGAGCGGAGACTGTTCGAGGATGAATAGATAGCAGGTAAGCACCCATTTTTTCTTTTAATATTAAGTAGTTTACGGCGAAAAAGCTTATTTATCTATGAAATAGGTACAAATGAACAATTCACCTCCGTCGTTAACGAGCTGTTAAAAGAATGACAGTATATATGACATCACTACCGATATTATGAATGCGAAAGTGTATTCGTTTGTTGGTTTGTCCTTCAATCACGCCACAACGGAGCAATGGATCGATGTGATTTTTGCACATGACTTAAAGATCTGGAGAGTGGCAAAGGTTACTTTTTATCCCGGAAAATCAACGAGTTCCCACGGAATTTTTAAAAACCGAAATCTTCGCGGACGAAGTCGCGGGCATCAGCTTGTTTGTTACAATAACAAAGCGAAATGTTAACAATTTATACAATACTAGATGATGCCCGCGACTTCGTCTGAGTCAATTTAGATTTATAAAATCCCGTGGGAACTATTTGATATTCCGGGATCAAAAGTAGCCTATGTTCTTCCCCAGGATGCAAGCTATCTCTGTACTTAATTTCATTGAAATCGGTTAATCGTACGGACCGTGAAAAACTAGCAGACAGACAGACAGACACACTTTCACATTTATAATATTAGTATGGATGACAACTTATGACAAATATTCTTTTTTTGTGGTCAGTCCCACAAGGTCCCAGTAGACTTAGACGCGCGTGGAATACGGCCCATTATAAATACGAATACGCGTGGGAACACCTAGCGCCGGCTAATTGCGCACGTCGACGATTTATGACAAACAAACAAACAATGGGTTATTAACATGTTACAATAATTACGTATGTGTGACGGACGCCGCGGCGTGAATTCTGATTTCTGATTATGGCTGGGTGCCTTTCACAAATCCTATATGTATATCTTGAGTCTTATCTGCCATTCTCAAACAGTTTTATTAACACACTGCACTCACTATACTTAGATAGTTTATTTTATAAGTCATAGTTATTATTATTAGATACACTTCTTTCATGATTTTTTTTGTCTCATCGACTTATTAATGTAATGTATTTTTATTTTGTAACATATTTTTGTAAATGTTGTGTTACCTTGTAAATGGCGACTACATTTAGTAAGTTATATGTTCAGAATAAGAATTTTTAATGTAAGTAGCCGAAAGTTAGCCTAATAAATAAATAAATAAAAAAAACCTATTGTATAGGAAATCGGGCAGTGATTGGTTGGTGACTCAAAATTGTTAACGCCCACTAAAAAAAATTCTATCATTTGTATAGGATAACAGAGAGAGCGTTATTACTTCTTTACGCGGATAGGGTACATATTAAAAACATTGGAGGGTAAGAAAATTCCACTAGCGAAAATAAATCAGTAGTCAGTACCCCAATTATAAATGCGAAAATGTTTGTCCTTCAATCACGTCGCAACGGAGCAACGGATCGACATGATTTTTTGCATGGGTACCTATAGTTTAAGACCTAAAGAGTGACATAGGCTACTTTTTATCCCGGAAAATCAAAGAGTTCCCATGGGATTTTAAAACCCTAAATCCACGCGGACGAAGTCGCGGGTATCAGCTAATAACGATTGTGTTTGCAACTACCTGATGACAGCAATTTCGTCAACCTAGATTTACATTTTTTTTAATTCTGTGGGAAATGTTAGATGAAAATATATCCTTTGTCCTTCTCCAGGATGTAAGTTATCATTGTGAAATCTCGTCAAGCGCTGGATCTAGGAATCTGAGATTATCCATGTGGGTTTTCTTTATAACAAAGACCTTTTGAGAGAGAACTCATGTCCACTATCATGCGAAGGAAGATCGCTTTCTTTGGGCATTTACAAAGAGGAGACCAATTCTCATTTCCGAGATTAGTTTTGGTAGGAAGAATTGAGGGCAAAAGGGCTCCAGGTCGCCAAAGACGCAAATGGTTGGCGATATAACCCAAAGTTAAAAGAGGCGTCTTTAAATAGAGAAGCTTTTCGTATGATGACCTCCAAACTTCGTTTCGAAGAAGGCACGCGATGATGATGATGAAGAAAATTCCACTTGCGAAAATAGTAGATAGTAATATAATAATAATAGACTCGCACTGTAACACTGACCCATTGATCTCGCCGCGTCACGAATTCCTCGAGATTACAGCGCCTATAGCAACAGCTGTTACAATGTCATATCATTAATGATAATGTCGTATCGCTTTTATCATTGAAACTTTAAGCAACTCAAACTAGCAACAGAATATGCTGCAATGTAACGTCGTTTTTATCATTAAACAAATTCAAATAAAAAATAATGTATTTATAGACCAGAAATATAAGAAACTTGCTCTGGGGGCGCCACTAGTAAATGGTCTATGGTCACTAAGTATTTTTTTTTTATTCAGATACAAGTTAGCCCTTGACTGCAATCTCACCTGGTGGTAAGTGATGATGCAGTCTAAGATGATAGCGGGCTAACCTGGAAGGGGTATGGCAGTTTTTTATTAAACCCATACCCCTTTGGTTTCTACACGGCATCGTACCGGAACGCTAAATCGCTTGGCGGCACGGCTTTGCCGGTAGGGTGGTAACTAGCCACGGCCGAAGCCTCCCACCAGACCAGACCAGAAATTTAGAAATTATAAAATTCCAAACCCCTGCCAGGAATCGAACCCGGGACCTCCCACTATTAAGACCACAGCGCTCACCACTGCGCCAGGGAGGTCGTCAAACAAAACAACAAACAAGTACACACAGTTACAAAAAGTATATGTCTTGTATAAGTCCCGCAAATTGCTATTGCGCTGGGGCCATGTCTCATTAACATCGAAATTACGTCATTTTGACGTCATCCGAAATAAAAATATACGTACCATCAGCTCGAAACTTCAGGCTAGTGCTGACGTCACTAAAATGGCGGCCACGCGTATTAGCAATTTGCGGGACTTATATAAATTAGTTCCACGCTTGATTAGGGCACAATAATTGCTATTGAAACCACTCAATCAAAAGCATTTGTAAAGTCGTTACATCTCGAGTCGGAACGAGGCTAGCTTAAAAACTTTTGTTTCGGATTGACTATGCTGCGTAGGCCCTACTGGCCGCTACAGCGTCACCGGGGGGAGCTTAAAAACCATCAACCAGCCGCATTTATACAATCGAATCAAGATGGCTTGCCCGCAACAGATTACGAGACTTCCGTTTCAAAAGGCGGCAACTACAAATGCGACAACGAACGGCCTTTTGCTGTCGTAACTGCGCTATTTCATCAGTTAATCTTTGGCTTCTCGTACAGTAGGAATGTGCCTATGCGCTACTCGTGTGGACTGACTCCTTCCACTGCCGTCCAGACTCCAGAGATCTCTAGCGATCGCAATATTGCTACAAAAGAAAAGAAAATAGTGATTATAAAAATTACTCACAAAATTATAAAAGACATCAAATATTTAAACCTGCTAGGTAGATACTGGATGGCGCTTATATTGATTTATTGAGAGTAGACTGACTTGGTACCTCCAAATTTACTATTCTACATACACCTGTTTCAATATTTAATTTGTAGGTAGGTATAACATATTATGTCGATAGTTTAAATTTTATTATTACTATAAACGTTTATATAACCAATACATTACTTAGCAACAGGTATGCTATTGACATAATTATAATATGTTAAACGAGAGAAACGAGGTCAGTGTTACAGACGAATGTACCTATTTTATTAATTGTGTCACTAGTAATATGTATTTAGGTTACAATATGTTATATTGTATTCAGTATTCAATTCAGGTATTGTATGAAACTGATAATAGTTTCGGAATTTTATTACATAACTAGCTTATGCTCGCGACTTGGTCCGCGTGGACTACACAAATGTTAGCGCACTTATAATAATTAATTATCTCTGACAGAAGTCACGTGATGTGTTGCATCACCATCTTGAATCGATTGTAATATAAATTTTTTTTACAAAAAAAATAAAAACCGACTTCGTTACACAAACACTAAAACAAAAATAAAAAAAATAAAAAAAATGCATTGCAAAAAAAAAAAAAAAAAAAAAAAAAATTGAAAAATAATTTAATTTATTACCGAATATATTATGTATACAAGAGTTAATATAGTTCCATAATAATACTTTTTGGTGCCGGTGCCAGTTTATTTTTTTTGTAAAAAAATTTTATTTCACAATTTTTAGTGGCCCCATGGAATTATGCTATGACTGGTTAAAAGTCTACTGTTTACTAAGCTATTACACTGATCGCGAGCAATTTACTCTTATCCGTTGAGGAGTTCCATATCTATCTTCGAAGATGTTTATCAGATCTTCACCAAATTGAAATGGGACCAACTTTGAAGTATACCCTTTCAAACAAAAAAAGAATTTTCAAAATCGGTCTAGGCGTTTTCGAGTAATCGGGGAACATACATAAAAAAAAAATAAAAAAAATAAAAAAAGATTCCGACGAATTGAGAACCTCCTCCTTTTTTTGAAGTCGGTTAAAAAGCGAGAGTTTGATGATTCTTAAGGCTGTAAGTAAGTCTGTGTTCAAATACAGACTCATTCGACTATTAAATGCTTTTGCGTTTAGGTCGCCGTTCTGATTGAGTGGTTTCAGTAGCAATTGTGCCCTAATCAAGTTAATATTGCAGTAAGGTTATTATGAAAGGCGAAACTCTCGATAAGCCGCTGTGTGTCGTGGTTAATATTTAACTTCACTTCTGGTATGTTTATACAAATTTCAAAACCCTACTTCACCCCTTTAGGGGTTGAATTTGGGGGGTGCCTACGTCATAATAGCTATCTGCATGCCAAATTTCAGCCCGATCCGTCCAGTAGTTTGAACTGTGCGTTGATAGATCAGTTAGTCAGTCAGTCAGTCAGTCAGTCAGTCAAAGTTAGGCTCCTTCCTTAGGTACTGCTTAAGATCCGAATCCGATAATTCGCGATCCGAAGTAGCTGTAGTACTATTTGTATCGGAAGTTGCTCATTAGATCCGAATTTCGTTTTCCGAAGTCAAAGCAGTAAAGCCTACACGAAATTTGATAAAGAGCCTATGGCCTTGACTGTAATCTCACCTTGTGATTGATGGTGCGTAAAAGCGAACTAATTTGGAAGGGGTATGACAGATCAACATCCCTAATCCACCCCCCTAAATATACCCCTAAAGATTTGCGATTATATCACTTATTGAGTGAAATGAGATGAAAAAGTCTACATGGATGAATCTTATTCCCTTATGCAATTTGAATGGCCATGTAAAAAATCACGTCAATCCGTTGCTCCGTTGCGACGTGATTGAAGAACAAACTAATAAACCAACAAACTAATAAACACATTTCGCCTTTATAATATGGATACTGAGATAGCGATAGTGGATATACTCATTCCACGTTCAGTTAAGCGCGGTTTTATCTTAGCTGGCACCGTTTCCTATCTTGGAACCTAAGGTATCTTCCTAAGGAACTCTAAAAATCTCCAACAAAGGAACAAGTTCATGGGATCGCGCACTTTACTCGTGAATTACGAGTGAAGGCCTGTTTTACGTTTAACATCGAATTGCTCTCACTTATCTTGAGATACGGGCGGACTCCTCGACACCTCTCTCGCCTTCAACATGTGATAACTAACATATCTATACACTTAACATATCAAATAGCTATATAATGTTGACATATATTATTACTAGGTGCTGGAGTGGCGACCTCGCACCGGAAGACGCAGCCTTGGAAGACACCCCACTAGGTGGACGGACGACATCAGACGAGTCGCAGGGAGCCAATGGATTCAGGCGGCGCAAGACAGTGGCGTGTGGAAGTCCCTGCAAGAGACCTATGTCCAGCAGTGGACAACTATCGGTTGATGATGATGACTTCTTCCCCCCGCAACTTCTTCCGCGTGGACTTAGGACTTTTTTAAAAATCCCGTGGGAACTCTATGATTTTCCTATAAATAAAAGTAGCCTATGTCCTTCACCGGGATGTAAGTTAACTCTGTACCAATTTTCATCAAGATTGGTTTAACTGTTAGACCGTGAAAAGCTAGCAGATAGACATACACACTTTCGCATTTATAATATTATTAGTATGGAAGTATGGATGTTCATAGGGAGCTTTTTCCTTCACCTCTAACTTTTCGGAGTTATGTGCGTTTTTAAGTAATTAAAATATCACTTGCTTTAACGGTGAAGGAAAACATCGTGAGGAAACCTGCATGCCTGAGAGTTCTCCATAATGTTCTCAAAGGTGTGTGAAGTCTGCCAATCCGCACTTGGCCAGCGTGGTAGACTATGGCCAAAAACCTTTCTCACTCTGAGAGGAGACCTGTGCTCTGTCGGCCGGTGATGGGTTGATCATGATGGTGATGATGAATTCATTCATGCATTGCATACGATTCTTAAATGGATGGTATCAGTCTGTGTTTGTCCTAATTAAGTCCAAACTTTTTCCTGAATGTATGTATAATATTATTTGGTTATCTGTATGCTTTCGACCCCGGATCGGGTTATCAGCTGACACGCTGGCACGAATATCGGTGAATGGCGGCAAGGTCAATGTGAACATTCGAGGTGCAGAGATGTCATAAATACTAGAGCGTGCAATGTCCCGCAAAATTCCCAAATGCTGACTGGTGCTCCAGTGGTGCTTTTGTTAAACCAAGCGCAGGATCTGCCCCCCAATTGTGTAAGAATAACCATTTCATGGCTATCGCAATCGTCAAGAAATTTTGCCCTTTGATTGGTTGATTCGCTGTTTACATTTTTTCACAGCCAATCAAAGGGCAGAATTCTTGACGATTGCGATAGCCATGAAATGGTTATTCTTACACAATTGGGGGGCTGATTTTACTTAAGGCCAGATGCATATCAGGTGGTTAAAGTTATGGTGACGTTGCGGTTACCATTAAATGCTATGCTAACTATTAAAAAATCAGCAGCAGAAAGCTGAGCTGTACATCAATTTCGGGTAGTATCACGGATAAAGATATTATTAAGTCAATTGTATTGTTAAGTGTTTGTTTGTGACACTACCATTGAATAAATTGATTTTCTTACTTTCTAAATGGATTGCATAAGTCAGAGTTTGTTGAGTTTGAAGCATTGTAGCTGGCCTTGATCATGAAAGTATAAAATAGGAACACTGCCCAGTTTGCTTTTTTTGGTGGTCAAAATTACGTTAACTGTTACGAAACCTTATCCGACTTATATACAACTGGCCCCTTTTTTAAATCATAATCAGTTGAACACCTTACTGCAATATAACATGAGTAAAAGCGTAGATATTTTGTTCAAAATGTGTGTTAGTTCCAATTAATTAATAATTAATTTATTTATTTTGAATTTTGAAAATTATATTATGTAGAATTTGTAATCTAGATGTAATGCTTACGCATAGGCTTAATTAGCCATCTTGCCATTTGCTTGCAGTTTTGGTGGCTTTCTTATAAACAAACATAAAAGGAACTTGTTGCAATTCGGAGACGGCATTTGCTGAACCCAAATGGCCTATGTCCAGTAAGTCCTTTAGCTGCTAGGTAAGTCGCTTCTTTGACGCCTGACGTAAGAGGATTGCTTCTCCATATCTAAATACATCGTCTCAATGTCGCGACGTATCACTATCAGCGAGCTTATTCAGTCATCCGACATTTTCGGAAATTCCGGCACGACAACTATTATTATTATTGTGAACCTGTTTTATTTTGCGCGTCTGTTTAATCAATTATTATGTGTTATTCATCTAATTAATGAGATATCTTTTATTTATATAAAGTTATTAGATATCTCACGTTATGGGTAGGTACCTAAACAGTAAGTTTAGTATAAAAGATACTTGGAGTTTCAAAATAATTGTAAGCGGTTATTTGTCTTACCTGTGATAGCCTAGTGGTTAGGACGTCCGCCTTCTAATCGGAGGTCGGTTCGATCCCGGGCACGCACCTCTAACTTTTGGGAATTATGTGCGTTTTAAGAAATTAAATATCACTTGCTTTAACGGTGAAGGAAAACGTCGTCAGAAAATCTGCGTGCCTGAGAGTTCTCCATAATATTCGCAAAGGTGTATGCAGTTTGTCAACCCGCACTTGGACAGCGTGATAGACTATGGCTTAACCATTCTCAATCTTATTATAGTTAACAGACCTGTTTTATTTTATAAGAGTAGTTATACGAATTATCTAATTATGTAATACTAATAACATAGTAATTATTATTTCTACTAACAATTACGTAATACAACATTCATTGTTAAGTAGGTAGGTACTTAGGTTCTAGGTACGTAAGTACATACTTACCTAGTACGGTCTACGCAGTACGTATGATAAGATAGCTAATCACACTACCTATTTAGTTTATTTTTCGTTCAATACTTATATATGTACGTTACGTTATCAATACTTAATATTACAAATGCGAAAGTGTGTCTGTCTGCTAGCTTTTCACGGCCCAACAGTTCAATCAATTTTGATGAAATTTGGTACAGAGTTAACTTGCATCCCGGGGAAGAACATAGGCTACTTTTTATTCGGGATTTTCAAAAAAACCTAAATCCACGCCCACAAAGTCGCGGGTATCATCTAGCTTACTCTAAAACTAGCTAGCTTTTCCCATTGATTTCGCATGAATTTAGGTTTTGGATAAATCCAAAATCCTTTCTTAGGTACTTACTTAGGGTAGGTATACGTTACAGAGAGAACCAATACGCCAATATGCAAAATCTCAATTGTCTAGTAAATCAGTACCCTTATTATAAATGCGAAAGTGTGTTTGTTTGTTGGTTTGTCCTTCTAACGTCGCAACGGTGCAACGGATTGACGTGATTTTTGCATGGGTATAGATAAAGACCTGGAGAGTGACAAAGGCTACTTTTTATTCCGGATAAATCAAAGAGTTCCCACGGGATTTTTAAAAACCTAATTCCACGCGGACGAAGTCGCGGGCATCAGCTAGTTTCATTTTCATAAAGTTTCATAATTATCATTTTAAACTTTGAACTTACTTGCTTAGTCAAACAAAGTAGGCACAATAAGTTACATACGAGTGAGGTAGGTAACATTATCATAATAATGTCTTCAAAAAAATATAAGTGCCTAAATATCATCAAGAAAACAGTCGAATTTTGTTATCAATATCATTCAAGTAATAATAAAGGTAAGTTTTAGCGTTTAAACTATCGTGAGTGATTTCCATATTATACATATCATACACCCGGCTGCACTCACGTGTTTAGTCGACGTTAGCCCGACTAGTTTCGAACCCATCCGGGGTCCTTTTTCAAGAAGTCAGTTCGCGCACACGTCGCGTCGAAACTACCGACTAGTTTCGACGTCGACTAAACACGTGAGTACAGCCGGGTGTAAGATATCTGTATATATAAAAGGAGAAGGTGACTGACTGACTGACTGACTGACTGACTGATCTATCAACGCACAGCTCAGACTAGTTTCGACGTCGACTAAACACGTGAGTACAGCCGGGTGTAAGATATCTGTATATATAAAAGGAGAAGGTGACTGACTGACTGACTGACTGACTGATCTATCAACGCACAGCTCAGACTAGTTTCGACGTCGACTAAACACGTGAGTACAGCCGGGTGTAAGATATCTGTATATATAAAAGGAGAAGGTGACTGACTGACTGACTGACTGATCTATCAACGCACAGCTCAGACTAGTTTCGACGTCGACTAAACACGTGAGTACAGCCGGGTGTAAGATATCTGTATAATAAAGGTAAGGTTTTTAAGTTTTGGATGTAGAGTGTAATCTGCGGAACTAATGATCCTATTCTAAAAATTGTTTCATTGATAAATAGTTAAATTATCCCCGAGCGCTATAAACTGTGAATTATGATTAAACATATGTATCTACCTACATTCTACATACATTAAAAAAAATTGAGCTATGTACCTGCCTAGTTTGAAAAAATATCGTGGTGTCCACGTCATACTATTTTACTACAAAGTACCTATAATACGTAAGAGTATAGAGATCTATGATAGAATTGTTATCTATTTACTACTTTGTAGTAACGTTTACTTTACGTAGGCGCGAGCGCAATCTTATGAATGAAACGTTTGTGAATGGCGGGCGGATGTGACGTCACAATGGCGTCGAGGCGCTCACGCACCCTCGTCGCTAACAATTCACCTACTTAGAGAGAGGCCACACTAACGACAAGTCTTAATACAACGTTGGTACCTATTCATCTCATAATATAGATCATCACCGTACTGGACCGATAGACGTCCACAGCGGGACATAGGTTTCTTGTAAGGACTTTCACACGACACGGCCATGCCGCCGTCATGCAGCGGCTCTCTGCGACTCGCTTGATGTCATCTGTCCACCTAGTCTTCCAACACTGCGCTTTCGGATGCGAGGACACCATTCTTGGGACCCCAACGTCTCTTGGTTTTCCGAATTATGTGCCCTGCCCATTGCCACTTCAGTTTCGCAACCCGTTGAACAATGTCGGTTACTTTGGTTCTCCTACGGATCTCTTCATTTCTGACTTGATCACGTAGAGAAACTCCAAGCATAGCTCTCTCCTTATCATAGCTCTGAAGACAGAAACTTTAACTGTAACAGATTTCTCAATTTTATGTAGGTATTTTGGACATCATTCAACGCGGGCATGATTTGTACAGTTATTAGTTTAGGCTAGTTACTGTAACGTTTTCAATGTCTCTCAGCAACATATTCCTTCTTCAAATTATTCATATAATGGTAGGAGTTTTTTTGGGATAAGAATGCGGTAGTTTCCCAGATCCTTCCGATCTGTCGATCACTCGAACGTAGTCGCGAGCATCAGTTAAAAATACAGGAAAGAAAACTATCTACAACACAGACTTCAAATAAAGAAATTGATGTTAAAAATGAAACGGCAAGACAAAAAGTTTCTCAACAAAAAGTAGCTGATGCAATCAAGGCCTAAAGCCTATTTCTACGATTCATTGTTTATAAAAGCTGCAATTTTTATCGCGAAATCCCACGATGCACTCGCGTGAATTACTGGTAGGTAGATACGTAACGTACAACTAAAGTACTTTATGAATGAACGCTGTATTTTATAAAATCAGTGCCATTTCGCCTGCTTTTTTGTATTATTTATCTATTGTTTACATGATTGCACTTTGATTCTTACGTTTTCAATAGTATTGAATTCTTATAGATAACGGGCACATACCACGATTAATTTGATGATTTAATTCGTCGATATTTCGAGCCAGTTGCACGAGATATTATTATAGGTAGCTACTCTTTGTGCACGAGTCGTGATCACGACGGGACTGCTGTGAGAGATGTAATTCGAGCTGTCATGGGCAGAGGCGTCTTTACCTATGGTGCAGGGTGTGCGGCGCACACGGGCGCCGGGTCTAAGGGGGCGCCGAGCGCTCTCTAATGCGACACCTCCAAAGATGCGTCGATGCCGGCGCTCTCAAAGACCCTGCGCTCGTGTTATGGCCGACGCCGTCATCATTTAAAATCATCATTTAAAATTGCACCATTTGCATCCGAATTTCCGTTTGAAAATATAACTGTTAGTATTCCATTTTGACCCTACTAGACTAGAGGGCGCCAGGGTACTGGTTGCACACGGGCGCCACAAGGGCTAGAGACGCCTCTGGTCATGGGCAGTACTGTGGTAGTATTTAGGTACTGCCTAAATACTCAGTTTGTTGTTCTTTGCGCTGGAACTTCACGAGCACGTCACTATTAACTTTGGATGTCGTACGATGCTGTCCTGGTTTGCATTGTTCTACCACTGGATTCCACATGCTTGCTAGCTTAAAGCTATCGTGATTCACATGTTGCATATGGCAGATATGATCCTTTCTAACCTGTGCTTTTAACAAATCATGATCAACCCATGATCTCCTCTCAGAATGAGAAGGGTTTGTCTATGTCCACCACGCTGGTTAAATGTATATTGGCAGACTTCCACACCTTTGAGAACATTATCGAGAAGTCTCAGGCACGCAGGTTTTCTTCTCCGGTGAAGAAAGTGATATTTAATTGCTTAAAACGCACATAACTTCGAAAAGTTCCAGGTGCTGCCCGGGATCGAACCTCGGGCTCCCTGAATAGGAGTGACGTCTGACCGCCTACTACCGTCTTTCGTATCAGTACCGTAAATCTTCGGGCGGTACAGTATTTAGGTACTTACATCATCATCATCATGATCAACCTATCGCCGGTCCACTACTGAGTACGGGTCTCCTCTCAGAATGAGAAGGGTTTAGGCCATAGTCTGCCACACTGGCCCAGTATGGATTGGCAGACTCACCAGGCAGGTTGCCTAGCAGGTACCTACATAATAACTCTTTATCACACTCTCCCGTGCCTGACTCATGAACACGTAGCCGGAAGCGGTCGTCGGCACACGGACTTGTAATTTTAGGCAATTAGGAGTTAACACCAAAAAGGGAAATTAATTAATACAATTTTTGTACTAATTAACCCATTTATATACAACATAGCCGTGTTGAGGTGCCCTTCGAAATTTGAAGATTACAGCAACATAAAGGACTTCAATGTACATTAAATTCTACAAAACATTAAGCAGAATATTCTTGTCTTTAACGGCAAATGTGTTGCTCCCGACCAAATCTCAATGGAGACTATAGCCATATTATGCGGGAGATATAGTGCACAAGTGTGTGCACAAACACACGCGCACTCTCTATTCCTTCACCCTCATAGTCCGACGGGACGGCAATGGAAAACCGGCCAAGTGCGAGTCAGACTCGCGCGCCGAGGGTTCTGAACCCTAAAAATGAACATTGAGCTATTTCAACAGGGTAAGCGGTGTTTATGCCAAAAGCAGAGACTATTTTTGTGCCAAAGTACATAATAATGTATGATAGAAAAAGCTTAGTTTAAGCTGTTATCAAGAAAGACACCGCAGCTCGGCTTCACTGCACTGTGTGCGTTGCGCCTAAGACTTCCGCGTCCTTGAGATTTCTAGACTCATAGCGACTAACCCTCTATAGTCTATAGCTGGTCTATAGCACGGTAATGTTATCTATACAGTATTGTAACTCGGTCGTATCTTTGAAATAAATAGGTACCTACAGCAGCGCGGTACGTAAACATGCTTCCTAGATCAGTGTTTCCTGTCAATTATAATAATAATAATAATAATCCGGGTATCTTTAAAACAAGAGTGAATAGGCACCTTCTAGGCAAACGCGTCCCATCTTAGGCCATATCATCACTTTCCATCAGGTGTGATCGTGGTCAAGCGTGCGCCTATAACGAATAAAATAAATAAATAAAAAAAAACATGCGATAGGGCTGCCCGCCTCCGGCATTTTAATTACATTTGCTTACTTTGTGTTTAAATATGTACTTGTCATTTGCCTACTTCGTGTTTAAATATGTACTTGTCATATTAAATATGTACTTGAACTTATTTTTAGTGAAAAAATCGCGCGGTTATTAAAAAAACAAAACACCGTCCGTTCGTCACTGCGGCACAGTCGCGACTGGCTGCACCGCGAGCGCACCGCGAGATCGAGGCGCGTAGGTATAGCTCGCGTTTCGCCCGTTTGTATGAAGTTGGAATACTGCATAGATAACATTACCGTGTCTATAGTCTATTAGCATGATAAACGCGTAGACTCGCCGCCGCCACGGCTTGTTAGTCCTGTGGCAACATTTCCACCATTATCTAACAATTTATTGGTATGACTTTGCGAAATCGAACAAATATATTATACTAACATTCCTTCCTTTTTTATCGATTAGAAGTCAGCCCTTGACTGCGATCTCGGCTGGTGATAAGTGATGAGGCAGTCTAATGGAGCCGCCAAACGCTTGTGACGAGCAGAAAGCGTGTGCAGTGGTGTTTGCGTATTGCAAACGCCAACGCTGTGGAGCGTTCAGATTGGCAGGCAAGCCATCTGTGGTGTTTGCTGATGCTTGCTCTTTGTTGTTCGTCACAAGCGTGAAGCGCGTCCTTAAGATGGACGCGGAGTGACTCTGAAGAGGATTAGAAGTTTGCCCTTGACTGCGATCTCACCTGGTGATAAGTGATGAGGCAGTCTAATGGAGCCGCCAAATGCTTGTGACGAGCAGCATGGGTTCCGTTTTTCCTTTTGAGGTACGGATCCCTAAAAATGATGTTCCCACACCCACAGTATTTTTAAAAGACCTATTCAACGATACTCCACACTATGGGGTAGACGAGAAAAAAAAAAATCATCCCCACTTTACATGTAGGGGAGACCTTAAAAAAAATATTTATTACAATTTTATTTCACCACTTTGTCGGCGTGATAAATATTTATACCCATGCCAAATTACAGATTTCTAGCACTAATAGTCTCAGAGATTAGCCGAGGAAGGACGGACGGACAGACGAACGGACATGGCGAAAATATAAGGGTTCCTTGTTTACAACGGAACCCTAAAAATCACGAGGCAAAATCTTACACAGTTTGAATATTTACAAAACCGCTTGACTTTTTAAATTTCCAAAAAACAACCTGTGAGATATTGATCTTGATCATGATTCCTAGCAAACGATTTTAAGTGCGAAAATAGACTAACCCAATATTCCGTAAAAAATCATCCGTGAAAGCACTGAATGAAAATAATAATATCGCCAAATGAAAATGATTTGAAAGCAGCGAAAATTTTCGTCCATAATCTCTACATGACACCTACTTCACACTCTTGAAAATTTTATACGCACTTAAAAAATCATTTTTTATTCAACAGTCAAAAGCTCTTTGTATGTTTTTTTAGGAAGAGATAATAAAATTGGCAATACTGAGCGCTGAGGTATAAGTGGGAGGTCCCGGGTTCGATTCCCAGCAATTTGGCGTTCCGAGAAGATCCCGTGTAAAAACCGATAACGAGTGTGATAACTGATAACCGATAAGTTTATCGCAGTCAAGGGCTAACCTATCATCTAATAAAAAAAACTGCACAAGTGCGAGTCTGACTCGCGCATTGAGGGTTCCGTACTAAAGTCGTATTTTTCTGACATTTTGCACGATTGATCAAAAACTATTATGCCTAAAACTAAATAAAAATCTGTTTTGGAATTGACAGATAAATCCCTTTCATATGATAAACCACTTGTATAGTAATCTTACTTTAGTAAGTTGAAAATAAAAATTCAATTAAAAAATAATAATTAAAATTTTAATTTTTTTGTGATATAACCACAAATTCACGGTTTTTGGATTTTTCGACCAGCCGGATCATATCGAGAGTTTCCTCACTCCACACCGCTCTACACCAGCCCTAATAGGAATAAATATGTATGTGTAGGTAATAGGCTAATAGGTAAAATATATTTGTAACCATATTAGGAAATATGTACATAAATTAACCACATACCTATTATTCTAGCATATTCGCAACAGAAATATGTATGAGTTCGGGGAAAAATTATAATACAAACGGTTACCTAGACATCGGCATCGGTTGACCCTTTTCAAACAAAGATGGTATTGAACTACCTAGTGGGAACGGAAAACCTTGTCGACTATTTACACGTAATATATAACCAGTACCCACACATATACATAGATGTGTGTATACTTGTGTATTTGCGTTATAATAATACGATAAATAATTCGGGGTTTATCGAAGGGGCCGCGTTCGCGCTATCATGTCGGGGTGTCCATGATTTTTGTTTTTTGCAAATACCTATAATACAAATGTCGGACGGTTCAATAACGGTACGACATAATATCGGTAGTTTCGAACCCGTCCGGGAACCTTTTTCAGCAGCAGACAGAGGTCCATTGAAAAAGGACCTTGGACGGTTTTAAGTCGGTTAGTCGGGCATACTCCTACTAACAGATGAGTTCAGTACCCGTAGTACAAGATTTTACGTCTCACCAAACGAAACCAAATTCGAGAGTCGAAATACTTCCGCGTTACAGTAAAATGGACCTAAACAGCCTTGAATTGAAGTCAAATATTCAATGCCACTGATTTTAATTTCACAATGTTTCCGCTTGGAGCGCTGGCTGTAGAAGTGTAGACAAACTTGAGCTTTAAAACAAGGCGTTTAAGATCCAGTTTACTGTAACGCGGAAGTATTTCGACTCTCGAATTTGGTTTCGTTTGGTGAGACGTAAAATCTTGTACTACGGGTACTGATATCAGACATTTATATTTATATTTATAACGTTTCAATCGGGGACCAAAATACCTACCGGTATCTTTTTTGTTACGCTACCAAAGTACTTATCAAGTAAACGATAAAAATAACGATAGGTACCCATTCATCCATTAACGTTACCTGGAGAACATTATTAATACCGGTAAAATAATAATACTTATACCAGTATTTATACACCTGTAGGAGAACGAGAGAAACCGACATAGCCTAGCGGGTTGGGATGTTGAAGTGGCAATGGACAGGGTACATAGTTCGAAAAACCGATAGTTAGGGTCTCAAGATGCTGGAACGGTGAACTCGCACCAGAAAGCGCTGAAGACGGACAGACGACATAAAACGAGCCGCTGGATTCAGGCGCCGCAAGATCGTGGCGTGTGGAAGTCCCTGCAAGAGACCTATGTCCAGCAGTGTACAGTACGCGGCCGAAAGTAATATACATTGACCTTTAGAAGGTAATAGCAGATTTGTAGAGCGTTGTCCCTGTCATTGGACCGACAAAACGTCATGAGTGACAGAAACAACGCTCTACAAAGCCGAAATGTCATTCTAAAGGCCGATGTACATTATTTTCGGCCGCGTACTGTAGTCTATTAATTGATAATGATGATGACTCGAAACGTGAAACGGCAAATATCAGCTGCGATTGGCAACAAGGAAGCCATGGCCACCCGAACGTCGGATAGTGGCCAAGGTCAGAGGCGCGCACACTCGCAAACTACGAAATCCTTGGCTGCGGTCGAAGACCCACGGAAGTTGATCCGACCAGCGAGATAGACCTGTCGTCGGTTGTGCGATTCCTCCTTTTTTCCGCCATTGACAAGTTTGCGCTTCACTAAGATCTCACCTATCGGGCTCGGCTATCCATTGACTTATATATTACTTCGTAAGGACAGGGCCATTGAACAAGCAAAATGGCACCGACTCATTGGTCCTAAAATGTTTATTTAGCACCAATGCAACTTAGTTATAATAGAGTAATGGCTCAAGGTCAACTATAAAGGGCTGAGATTCAGAATAGTGTTGACGCTGATCGATCAGAGACAGGTGTGGGAGGCGGAAGCGACGATTAAGGTGAAAAAACTGCCGAGACTCGAAGAGGAATACGTGTACCTGGAGGGAAACAACGAGAGCACCATATGGAGCGAAATCAGAATTCAATTACGCGAAATGACGCAAGGAGACATGAACAATATATTCAGGGCGATATTGGGGGCGTACAGTAAACATAGGGGGGATTATTTAGTTTAAATAAAAAAACATTCGCAAAATAACAGGTCGTTTTATTTATTAATTCGCAGATACAAACGTACAAGGGTTTCCGACAAAATGTGCAATAAAAACTAGAAATTTCGACATGGAATACATCTGTGACCATGAGGTAATCGATAATTGTACATTTTTCATAGTTTACACAGTACATCTTCACACATTTTTCGCAAGACGGCAGCACGGGAAAAGTATACCTCGGATAATAGAATACGTACTCTAGACGAACGGGCGGGGTGCGAAACTCGAAGGCGTCCAAGAAGCGCGTAATCTCCGTCATCTCCTGTTGCGTGAGCAGTTCCGAAGCGACGGTGTTCATATTTGTAGGTAGCGTTAGATGAGAAGTCGAAAGGACGAAGTCTGGACTGAGAATGATCGAAAATACAAATTACAATTATTTATATCGTTCACCACACCAACCATACCGCGAGTAAAACAACTATATATAACTAGAGGTGGCGCTGATTTATTTGGTTCCAAAACCGAGAAAAATTTTGTTCGCTTAGGCGTATCTTGTCATTTATATCGATGAGATGATTTCAATATACGATTTCTTTATTCAAACAAGTTACCTCAATGTATTTTTTAAAGTTAACAATAAACATACAAGAAAAACTTAAAGAGAGTAGGCTCCGAGGTACGCGCATAGAACGAAAGAGCGCTGACTACCAATAAAGAAAGTACTGAATCCCCATCAAACCACGACGGAGAGGACGACCCTCAGCAACATGGTGGTCCAATGTCGAAAGGAAAGTTAAAGCCAATGACATTCCAGGACAGAAAATCCTGGCGCTTAAGTACAAGGAGCCCTGAAACCAAATGAAATGGGACAAGAACGAGGGAAAGAAAGAAAAGTTTTTTTAGTCAAAGTGTTTCAATGTTCATTGTTCACCTCATCAACAGAGGCACTTCTTGCTATCATATATAATCATCTATTGTCATCAGACAAGTGGAAGTAGCCGCCAGTTCATCCGCAACATCTACCTACTTCAAACAAAGCAATCTAACAAATCGCTTTAAAGAGATTAAATTCATCTCGCCAGACTGATGGGCCAGTTTGCTAGCGAGTAGGTGCTCTTAATCAGTACCCTTATTATAAATGCGAAAGTGTATTTGTTTGTTAGTTTGTCCTTCAATCACATCGCAACAGTGCAACGGATTGACGTGATTTTTTGATGGGTACCTATAGATAGACCTGGAGAGTGACATATGCTACTTTTTATCCCGAAAAATCAAAGAGTTTCCCACGGGATTTTTAGAAAACCTAATTCCACGCGTACGAAGTCGCAGGCATCAGCTGGTAATAATATAATTAGCTTATCCAAGACTATCTAGATCCATCTATTTCCTGTGTCCTAACTCCTATTAGGTACACTTATTAAGGACTAGCTTATGCCCGCGACTTCATCCGCGTGGCTACACACAATATTTCAAACACCTATTTTACCCCCTTAGGGGTTGAATTCTCATAAATCCTTTTTTAGCGGGATGTCTACAGTCTACGTCATAATAGGTATCTGCATGCCAAATTTCAGCCCGATCCGTCCAGTAGTTTGAGCTGTGCGTTGATGGATCAGTCAGTCAGTCAATCCTTTTTTATATTTAGATAAAAAAAAATACAAAATCTGGTCGTCTGAATTATCGAACAGATAATTAAACATCTATTTAAATTCAATTTAAATTCAAAGTATGCTTTATTCAGATGGGTTCAACACGCCCTTTTGAATCATCAAAGCTCTATCTATTGGTAATTTGACCAGCGCGAGCGTTTCATTCAAAGTTTATTCTTCATTCTACTGTAAATAAACACGAGGCTCAGAGTTATTCATTCCAAATTAAATATCAAAACTGAATAATTTTACATAATATCATTATTTCGCTTCCTTGATATGAATTCTGATCTAAACGTAAAAGGTAGAATTAATTAAAGACCTTTCATATTATGATACCCCCCACTTGATATAGTTATCTTACTTAGAAAATTAAAATTACTAATTAATTATTAGTTCATGACCACAATTTAATTTTTTTTGTGTGATGTAACCACAAATTCACGCTTTTCAGATTTTTCCCCATGTCAGCTATAAGATCTACCCCTTACCAAATTTCATGATTCTAGGTCAACGGGAAGTACCCTGTAGGTTTCTTGATAGACCGACAGACAGACAGACAGACACAGATAGACAGACAGACAGGCAGACAGACATACAGACAGACAGACAGACAACTAAGTGATCCTATAAGGGTTCCGTTTTTCCTTTTGAGGTATGGAACCCTAAAAATTGAGATATTTGTTAAACAGTTACGTTTAGGTCCTATAAGCTGTGCGATTTCAGTCAGTCGGTTAGTCAGTAAGTAGGCATAGAGAAGTAGCGGGTATATGTAACTGGTGGCGGCTTTATGTCAGACGGCCTTCAGATTTAATGTCTATGTAAATCACGTGAACAACGAATCTGCTACGATGTTACGACACATTTCGCTATGAATACTTTAATAATAATAGTTTGACTTTAATAACGAGTTTGTAATTGTTTCTAAGATTTTCACACATTTTTAGCAGTGTTGACCAATAAATATTTGCAGTTTTGTAACTTACAATATACTCTACTACTATACTCTTCCGCGATATGTGTTTCCTACCAACTACAACCCGGGTATCTTTAAAACAAGAGTGAATAGGCATCTTCTAGGTAAACGCGTCCCATCTTAGGCCTCATCATCACTTCCCATCAGGTGTGATTGTGGTCAAGCCACCTATAATGAAAAAAAAAAAAAAAAACTTATTTATTTGGGACCATAGCGCAAACACAGTTGAAAACTCAGTACAAAACACAGACAATAGATTAAAAATGGGTACCTACTAAGCCTTAAAAGTATGGCTTTCCACGCATTTCAACCGAGAAAACCACCGCCATTAGGTAGCTTTGATGTCTATAGATGGTGTACGACTGTACGTATATAACAGAGGCGGCGATCTTATCAGCATGGAATTACAATAAAATTAATCTAAAAATAACTGTGTGACCTAAAAACCCGAACGCGTGTCTGTGGCGCAAAATTGTCCCAAAATAGGGAATTGCCTCAGCGTAATGCTTTAGTAGAGTATGTGGGTACACTACCTGATACCTCAGCGCTGTTTTTCAGGCAACCCCAGAAAAAATTCGCTCGACGCGACGTCTCGGGCCGGTCCAGCGGAGTGATTACGTAAAAGTTAAAACGTTGCAGTAGCGACAGCAACGCGACAGCAGTAGCAATGCGACAGTTCATTTGCTGTATTTCTTCTTCTTTCTCTTATTTTGCTTCTTTGTGGCTATTGCTGTCTCTCTCTAGCCGCTCTTACGTGTGACGTTTGACGGCAATGATTGCGAGATTTACGCCTGTCTCAAGCCTGTCGCGAGTTACGTAATAACCCCGTTTCCTAATGCACCTGTGAGATTGAACTCTCGATGTAAAATTGACATACTAATATGATCTGTGGATAGGCGAAAAATGTCTGAGACTGTGAATATTTTCCTGGCCGACAGGTTTTACTAAATAAGATGGTAATGATGTAACATTGATAAAGAGTTTCAGAATATAAATTTAAATAATGCAGATAACCTTTGACTTTTTTATTGCTCAGGGTTAAAATAAAGAATACGGATTTTAGAAATACTTATATATAATTCACACACGACCATACCACTAAACATCGAAGAAGTAAGGATTTACTGCAGTAAGAGTAACAGTAAACATATCAATTCAGGTGACTTACACAAATTAACCACCAGCACCGTGCCATATAACTGGTTAGATTACTGTTTTCCAACTTAGGTGTTTTCGTTGCCTCTGAGTTAGATCGGCGAAAACTTTTAACTTTAAGTGATTGAGGTTTGTATGCGTTTAAGACCAGCCATACACGGACAGCTTGAAGCAGTCAGGATGGACTGCTTCAAGATGCGACTGCATATTGAACTACAGATTTCTACGTACGTACATACACGAACGGCTCAAGCAGTCGCCTTTTACCTCCGGCCGCGCTCCTCATTCCACGTCGCGCACGCTTCCCGCCCGCCCGCATCGTTTAAGTTGCCATCGAGCAGTTAAGCTAACTGCTCGATGGCAGCTTCAAGCTGTTGACTCTGACTGCAAGAGCGGTCCGTGTATGTTGATCACTGGCTAACCGCTCGAGCAGTCCGTGTATGGCCGGCCTAATTTATGGTACCACGTTAATGGTAGTTTAATTTTTTTAAATAGAGATAGCGAGCAAATGTGCAGGCGGGTCACCTGATGTGGAGTGGTTACCGCCGCCCATGAACATTTGCAGCACCAGCGGAACTGCCGATGCGTTGCCGGCCTTTTAGGAATTTGTTCGTCCGCCCCTTGAATAACCCCTTGTTGTAATCTAGTGGGAACACCACCGATGGGAGTTGGTTTCACAGTTTGCATGTGCGTAGAAAGAAGGATTTGGCACAACGGATGGTCGAATGTCATTTTTCAAGTTTCAATGCTTTAAGTTAAAATAGAAGAAAAGAAATACGTGTTACAGAATTTTTATAAATTCCACCTCTTCACGGATTTACGAAAAATCTTTTTTATCTAAAACTAGTCGGGCTAACGTCGACTACACACGTGAGTAAGCCGGGACAGATAGTATTTATAATCTTTTTTATGTTTAAACTAGCTGACCCGGCGAACTGCGTACCGCCTAACAGTCAATTATTTTTCAGGAATATTTTTAAATTTTTCTCTCCGTAAGAACCATCCCCGTACTTTATTTAAGGAATATTATGAAAAAAGAATTAGCGAAATCGGTTCAGCTGTTTTCGAGATTTGCGATCAGCAACACATTCAGCGATTCATTTTTATATATAGAGATTAGGATTTCCTTTACGTCCATGCAAAGTAAGTTATAAGCAAGTGTGTATAGGTAAACTTTATTGTATGGTGTGTTGTAAACAAAACAACTAAATTATTTCCAAGATCAGATAGCAATTGTTTGATAGCAATGGTTAAAGAAATAAAGTGTTGCTCAATCATAAGAAATATTGAACTCTAATGATGACTCTATCATTTTTAATACAATAAGTAGGTACCTACTTGCCGAAAACTGCTTAGCTATTAGGATTAAGTTTAAAGTATTTATTTTATTGTGCAATAGTGTACATCGTAACTCGTAAGTCATAACACAGACGTACGGAGTATATAATATACTACTAGCTTTTGCCCGCGACTTCACCTGCCATACATATTTTTTAAGGATAAAGTAATTAGCTATGGTAAAAGAATTATTAAAATCAGTTCAGTAGTTTCAGAGTTTATTGATTACAAACAAACTTATAATAATAATATAGATAGCAGTTTTATATTATCATAGAAATGTAAAAATGCGAAAATGTAGAGCCTCAATAGCTCAACCGGTAAAGGAGTGGACTGAAAACCGAAAGGTCGACGGTTCAAACCCCGCCCGTTGCACTATTGTCGTACCTACTCCTAGCACAAGCCTGACACTTAGTTGGAGAGGAAAGGTGAATATTAGTCATTTAACATGGCTAATATTCTTTAAAAAAAATGTATTTGTTGTTGGTTCGTCCTTTAACCACGGGATTTTTAAAAACCTAAATCCAGGCGGATTAAATTTCGAAATCGTACTCTTCGTCAAGTCCATCAAAAAACCAAGTTAACCCCTACCATTATGTAATTAAAGGAAGAATGAAAATGAAAATGAAATGTGGATCTACAGGAAAATGCTCAACATAACCTAGAACAGCGTTACACCGAACACTAAGGTACTGGAATGTGTGTGTCTGTCTCTGTGATTCCAGTTGTAATATTTTATGTAATAAGTATATTATGTCACTAACAATAAATTAACCCTTCTATTACAGTAAACAGTCTAAGATTTTAACTGCACACTTTTACCGGCCAATCTCCTCTGTCTCTTTCAAGCTACTTGAGACTGGCAAAGTGCATTGTGCTGACATTGCACTGAAAAAAGCCATATATTAAGAAAAGAAGAATAAGGTACTAGAAATGGTCCACAAAGACAAATAACTCATGTTCACTATCATGCGAAGGAAGCTCGCTTTCTTTGGACTTTTACAAAGAGGAGCCCAATTCTCATTTCCAAGATTAGTTTTGGAAGGAAGGATTGAAGGCAAAAGGGCTCCAAGACGCAAATGGTTGGACGATACAAGGAGGTGAAAGTTAAAAGAGGCGGCTTTTAATAGAGAAGCTTCGTTTCGAAGAAGGCACGCGATGCTGATGATGATGATTATATACTTAATGGAAGGGTCCACAACCCTCAGAATGAGAAATACGATACAGAGAGAAAGAATTTACATTTTACTTTAACTGTAGCTAAATATAATGCATACATTTTAAGTTTTCACGCGCCATTTCAACTTGTTGTGTCATCTGTAATGTCAAAAGTACGACTTTAGTCCTTATTATAAATGTAAATCGTACTTTGACATGACGGTGACACATAGAGCTAAAATGGCGCGTGAGTTCTCATTTTGTATGGACTATAAAAAATGGATGAACAATCTTACCTCAATACTTTTCGCCTGTTATTAGGATGTAGTCTCGAAGCCATGACAGGATCAATTGCCTTCAATTTGGAATGTATCTCTTCATTTGTGAACTTACTCTCATGGTTCACATCGTCTTTTAACGTTTCTATATCTATAACTTTCTCTTCTTCATCTTTTGGTGTAGTTATATTATCTTTTACTTCAGATTCTGATGTCGGATCAACTTGTTGTTTTGAATTATTATCTTTTACTTCAGATTCTAGTGTCGAATCAACTGTGTCTATTGATTTATTATCTTTTAAATTTGATTCTGGTATTGAAACTTCTTTATTGTCTTTGGAATCATCAAATTCTTTAGCAAGCCTCTTATTATCTAGTTCACTCACGACACCAGTACCATCAAAATCTCTCTTTCTCTTACTCTTATCCCATAGTAATTCATCAGAGTCATCCGTATGTTCAACTAGTATCTGATACACTATAGATTCTATGTAATAGTTTGTTCCTCCAACTATGATGGGTATTTTGCCTTGTTTTGTTAAATTTTCAATCTGATTTTTTTGGTTACGAAAATTATTGCATTGAAGGAAAACCTATTGGAATTAACCTAAGCAACAAAGTCAAAATCTGAATTTCTTTGATTCAAGCAATCTTTAAGATAATATTGTATATTATTAGATACATACTTGTATATTTAAAAAAAAAATTGCTAATTACATCACACTAATCATACTTTAAAGGCAAATGTTTATATGTGTGAGTATGTCAGCTACTTGACGAATTTCGCTAAATTCGTCAAGTAGCTGACATATAGAAGTATCTCCTGAATTAACACATAGGCTACTTTTTACACTGGAAAATTCCCAAAGAGTTCCCACTAGAATTAAAAAAACCTAAATCCACGCGGAAGAAGTCGCGGGTATCATCTTTTTAAAACTATGTGTCATTGTAGTGAGGTGATAATTATATTTTGCAACGTAAAACTATAGTTGTGCAGTATAAGGGTTGCAAACGCGCCCGAATCTGAGAAGACTTTCACAAATATGCTACGGAGAAATTACGATATTGTCACTTAGGTACATGTTTTAATGCAATAACTGATATAAGCTCAAGTCTAAGAGCAAATAAGGCGATTCTTGGCAGGAGTTTGGAATTTTATAATTTTCGAAATTTCTGGTCTGGTGGGAGGCTTCGGGCGTGGCAAAGGGGCATGGGTTTAATAAAAACTGCCATACCCCTTCCAGGACATCCCGCTTCCATCTTAGACTGTGTCATCACTTACCACCAGGTGAGATTGGAGTCATGGGCGAACTTGTATCTGAATAAAAAATGAGGGTTCCAAACGCGCCCGAATCTAAGAAGATCTTTACAAATATGCTATGGAGAAATTACGAATTTGTCACTTAGGTACATGTTTTAATACAATAACTGATATAAGGCTCAAGTCTAACAACTTAGATATAGACAGACATATATTATGTCCGTGAATTAATATGCATGTTGTAAATGTTTTGACATTTAGTTATGTCGCAATAAGTTTCACATTAGTCCGATTCTTTACATAATTTTTGTCAAATGGCACCATATAAATGTCTCATGACATTCAAGTATGTTGATACAATGGATAATAATATATCAAGTATATATATATGCAAACGCAAAGCTACTTGAGCAGTCAATGACCGGTAAAGTTGCAAATACACAAAATGTATTACTATTTATTATACATTTATTGAGACTGAATAATATGGAGAGGAAAAGAGGGCGCGTTTGGATCTGTCTTAGCTTTAGTGTTAAGTTTACGTAAGTAATTAATTATCACCATTATTACATCATTATCTTAAAAAATCTAAAATTGACATTCGAAATGTGTATAATGGCAATAGCTCGATAACTCAACGGGTAAAGGAGTGGACTGAAAACTGAAAGGTCGACGGTTCATACCCCGCCCGTTGCACTATTGTCGTATCTACTCCTAGCACAAGCTTGATGCTTAATTGGAGAGGAAAGGGGATTTTTATTTAAAAAAAGGTGACTGACTGACTGACTGATCTATCAACGCACTGCCAAAGCTCAAACTACTGGACGGATCGGGCTGAAATTTGCCATGCAGATAGCTATTATGACGTGGGCATCCGCTAAGAAAGGATTTTTGAAAATTCAACCCCTAAGGGCGTGAAATAGGAGTTAGAAATTTGTGTAGTCCACGCGGACGAAGTCGCGAGCGTAAACTAGTATACTTAATATACATATTGTGTGTGTATGTATTTAGACGAAGAACTGATTGATTTCACCATTGCTGATGCTACATATCAATCTACGGATTTCACAATTAAGTCTATTCTATTTTATTTTTCCGATACAAATTAAATTTCTCTGCTTAAAATACTTTAAACAACGTTATATAAAGTCGTATAAAAGTAGTATAAAGTCGTCTTTAACATTCAATTTCAATCAAATTCTCAAAAATTTATAAACCCTCTTGAAGGGTACCAGTACATTATACAGTAGGTACATTAGCTTTAAGTCCTAAATGCATCGATATAAATGACAAGATATGCCCAAGCGAACAAAAATTATCACGGTTTTGGAACCAAATAAATCAGCGCCACCTCTTAGATACTAATGAACGACCCGTTTGAAATCCAGACGTCACTGAGGTTGCATTGGTGCTAAAGCTCCACTGAGTCGGTGCCATTTTGTTTGTTCAATGGCCCTGTCCATACGATGTAATTATATAAGTCAATGCCTAAATGCCATTTTAGCCTTAAAATCATTTTAATCTATCTTACGAGACGAGCTTAAGTTAAGAGCTAAAGAGTGTTATTTTAAATAATTCATGTCCTAATACGAGACGTCTCATTTGAGACATGGGAGGACGACGAATATATAAAAGGGAAAAGTGACTGACTGACTGACTGACTAACTGATCTATCAACGCACAGCTCAAACTACTGGACGGAGCGGGCTGAAATTTTACATGCAGATAGCTATTATGACGTAGGCATCCGCTAACAAAGGGTTTTTGCAAATTCAACCAATAAGGAGGTGAAAAAGGGATTTGAAATTTGTGTAGTCCACGCGGACGAAGTCGCGAGCATAAGCTAGTTCGAAATATACCAAACAAAATACGAAATTTTATAACTGAAATAGAAGTTTTCAACATTGAATACCTAATGTAGATCTAGATACCTCGTAGCTTTAGTTTTAAGTTTGCGTAATAATTATCACCACTATATCTTACAAATCTAACACCCTACCAGACATCAAAAAGAGTAATTTATTACCTATTTTGAATAAATCATTAGACTTTGACTTGACTTTGTATAATGTATGGTACGTAGTAAGTTTTTCTTATTCCATCTCAATCTAAGCGGAGATCGCCGATTGATGTACTGTAGATCACGTTTGGTATTCGAGCTAAGCAGGAATGACGACATCACTAGAAAGCTCAGCATAGTGTCCTGGACTGTAGTAATAAAATTACGCCATTTTTGTATAGCGGTAGTTTATGGGGCTAGAATTCATTATTAAAGAGAATATTAAAAAAAAATGACTTCTTTATTTTTAACATAATTAATTATCAACGTCAAGCTGCAACGGAAAGCGAGATTAATGACGTCACAATGCGTAAACGACACAAAGCGTATTTGTAAAAAGCTTAACAAAAAAATATTTTACAGCAGAAATTACCTCTATTTCTATGTTAAAAATTCACTGTGACGACATTATTCGCTTTCCGTACAGCCTTTTTTATTTCTTTTCTTTTTAACAATGCTAAAAAGGGACAGAACATGAACTTTACATTTAAAGACTAAATTTTAGTGCACGCTACAAATTTAAACAGTAGGCTCGCGACTGTGCGCTAAAATCACAGGTTTTACCATCTAAAAATTAAATTTAAAACTGCCAAACTGCGTCTGTCCTTTTCATATTACATTAGTAAGAAGAAGATGCGAATACTCTAAAATTAGGTTGTGCTCAGAATCAGTTTTATATTTCACGCTTTGAACGATGTGGCATTAATTAAACTACTGAAATTACGTCGCATTCCACAGGAAAGATAAAATTTGGGACCTGCTGAATAAACACTGGCAAGCGAAGGGCTTTCGATGTTTACACTAGACGACTAAGACATGATAACGATACGAGATTCCCTATCAAATATAGGTAGGTACATTGAAAGATAGAAAATAAAAATATCAGGAAAAGCTCTAACAGCATAAGGAATAATTGATTGAACGGGACGGGCCGTGAAAAGCTAGTACAGACAGGCACACTTTCGCATTTATAATATGTATTATTTATTCAGATACAATTTAGCCCTTGACTGCAACCTTACCTGATGGTAAGTGATGACTGATGATGCAGTCTAAGATGGAAGCGGGCTAACTGGAAGGGGTATGGCAGTTTTTTATTAAACCCACACCCCTTTGGTTTCTACACGGCATCGAACCGGAATGCTAAATCGCTTGGCGGCACGGCTTCGCCAGTAGCCACTGCCGAAGCCTCCCACCAGATCAGACCAGAAATTTAGAAATTATAAGATTCTAAACCTCTGCCGGGAATCGAACCTGGGACCTCCCACTAATAAGATAACAGCGCTTACAAAACAACTGCGCCAGGGAGGTCGTCAATGTATTTAGTATGGGTAAAGTACCTTGGTCATGATCATTGATCAAAGACATTAATTAAAGAATCACGATCAAAGACAACATGATAATTAGAATAGAATCATGAAGTTTCTAAATCCAGCTGTCGAGTTCTACATGTGTGTTGATTAAATATGTCCGATCCGAATTCTTTGATCATGAATTTGAGAAAGAATATTTTTTTTTGAAATATCTAACTAGTGGTTCAGACTTCGATTTCATTCCATGAGAAACAGGCTTTTGCTCGACTTGTAGTTACCTGGTTAGACAAATTTTTTTTTGTTTATAACACAGAAAAAAATTAAAGCGATAGGGAAACGAGCTCAGCCATAGCAAAATTTTACGTTTTTAAGTACCTTTTAAATGAGAAAAGTAGAGTGAGACGAAATCCTCATCAATACGCAGTCATTAGGTATGTAATATTATAAATGCAAAAGTTTCTATATATCTGTTGTCTTCTCACATCCCATATTAATATCATTACTATTCAGAGAGTTTGCACTCGACAATTCCCGGATAAAGAGTTCCCAGGGATTTAAAAAAAACTTAATCCATGTGGACGAAGTTGCGGGCATAAACCAATAGAAAATAAAAGCGCGAGCGAAGCGAGCGCAAAATTTTTGATGTATTTATTTACGAAAATATCTGTAGGTAAGTATGTACTGATATTATATATGTAAATGCGAAAGCGTGTCTATCCATCTACCTATCTGGTACCTTTTCACGGCCTATCTTTTTAAGCAGGTATAATACAGGGAACGCTTGCATCCCGAAAAATCACACACACACACACACCCACAGACACACATATACACATACACACCCACACACACACACATGCACACCCTATCGGTGGATGTAAAGAAACGTCAAATCCACGTCTTTTGTAACATGCTTGACAAATGAACGCCGCTGGGAACGTGACTTCTTCCGATTAAATAAAGATATCCTTTATCCAAGAGTTTGTGACTTTTAATGTTTCCGTCTCTTTAACTTCAACACTGATTCAAGCGGTCTGAGGAATAATTTATATGATATAGCTGACCCACCCCGGCTTCGCTCGGGTGGAATTTAGAAAATCGAGGTGGGGGATGAATTTCCAAAAATCCTGGACCACGTATTTCTTCATTTGTGACCGAAACCCCAAATACCAATTTTCATGCAAATAACTTGAACAATGACGGACTTTCATACAAACTTTCATCCCCTATTTAAACCACTTAGAAGTGGGATTTCAAAAAAATCCTTTCTTAGTGGATACTTACTCTGTACAAAGAACACATCCTCAAAATTTCATGTCTCTTGGACCAGTGGTTTAGGCTGTGCGTTGATATATATATGTCAGTCAGTCAGTCAGGACTTTGAATTTTATATATATAGATTTTTATACGTCCCCATCGTTGGGTACGAAAAGCTGATGTAAAGGAAACAATAAGTATCAATTCTTGTTTCAGAATCGTAAATAATAAAGGATACAATCTTAAGAGCCCTGGCCCTGAAGTCGACGACGGTGAACACCTGATGGGGCTCCAAGATATCCAGCAGATGATGCGGCACCAGCTCACGCTCCTGGCGGGACGCCTTCGCCGTCACGATGTCCAGGCCTTTGTAGATCTAGAACAAGAGAGAACAACATCAGTACCCTCATTATAAATGCGAAAGTGTGTTTGTTTGTTGGTTTGTTCTTCAATTACGTCGCAACGGTGCAATGGATTGACGTGATTTTTTGCAAGGGTATAGATAAAGAGCTGGAGACATAGGCTACTTTTTATCCCGGAAAATCAAAAAGTTCCCAGGGGATTTTTAAAAAACCTAATTCCACGCGGACGAAGTCGCGGGCATCAGCTAGTGTTGTATATATACTAATGGGCATTGTCAGCTTTGTTTTTATCTGTGACACCGATAACAACGAATAATTGCATTTTCTTTCTTTTTTCCTTTCTTTCTTTCTCTCACTAGGTCTCACTAGAGACATTTGTCGTGATTTGATTATCTTCACCATGATCATGATCAACCCATCACCGGTCCACTACTGAGTACGGGTATCCTCTCAGAATGAGGGGAGTTTAAGCCAGAGTCCGCTATGCTGACCAAGTGCGGATTGGCAGACTTAATCCCACATCTTTCAGAACATTATAGAGAACTCCCAGACATGCAGTCTTCAACCACCTGAATCCAGCGCCTCCCTGCGTGTCGCCTGAATACAGCGGCTCCTCCATCTAATGGGGTCTTCCAACGCGACGCTGCGGTTTCCAGTGCGAGGTCGCCATTCCAGTACCTTGGCACTCCAACGTCTATCGGTTTTTCGAACTAACAATGCCCATTTTTTTTTCTTTTTAAAAGAATATTAGCTAAGTTAATGGCTGATTAATATTCCCCTTTCCCTTCCCCTCCAAATAAGCGTAAAGCTTGTGCTAGGAGTAGGTACGACAATAGTGCAACGGGTGGTATTTGGACCTTTCGGTTTTCAATCCACTCCTTTAACCGTTGAGCTATCGAGGCTCAATAAAGCCCATATTAGGCTCAATAAATATTATTATAATAAAGCCCATATTGTAAGTGCTATATTGGTATCCTACTACAGTTTAACTTCCGTTGGGTTGATCGTGATGATGATGATGATTATTTTCCTCCACTTCTCTCCAGGCTTTGAATAATTGTTTAAGTCTGAACACCCATGCTATTTCAAGCCTGCACCTACGTCTTTTCACGTGAGGTGCTCTCAAAATTAATATTCCCGCTTAATCTATAATTTCTATAGGCTTATGAATATTAAAGTCGGCGAGCCTTCACACCTCGCGTCCCTGTTACATATATTTCATACGCTTTACACACGTTAACATAAATGCCACATTCACTTATTCAGAGTACAGCCTCAGTGACTCCTCCGCCTTTATCGCTTGAGGTACTATTATATTGTATTCTGGCTTGGGTTTGTTGCTGCATAGACCGCCTCACTCATGAAGCCTGGATCACGCTAACGAAGTGTTAACTCCAGAAGCCTAGTTTACGGCATCGGTGACTCCATTTCAGTACCTGCCTATCCACGTTGGGGTCACAACTTCCAAGCTCCAAAGTCCAATGGTAATTCCAGCTATGCGCTCTGCTCGTAACTATAGTTTGCCACAGATCGAAATGGCAGTCGGGGTATAAGGCGGAGGGACGCCCCTACACCCGCAAGGCCCTATCCCGCACCGGGTTTGCGTGGGGGCTGTACAGGTTTACAGGGCGTCCCCACCCCGACTGCCATCTCAACCTGTCGCGTACTCTACTCTAGCTTTAGAAATCGTTTAGAAGAAATCTTTTACTTTTCTACGTTCTGGTTTGTGATTTGATCGCGTAGATATACTTACTCCAAGCATATAGCTCTCTTCATTGCCCTTTATCTTGTAACTTTAAAGAGTTTAAAAGCACAATCTTTCGAGTAAAATTTCGGTAAAGCGCATATTTTTATAAAATAAAATATTTACTTGGATCTTTATCTAACGAGGTAGGTACAATATATTTACAAAGTCATGCTTTACTTATTCAATCGCGAAGGGGTCAAATGTTTTGTATATAAATCGGAAAGTCAAAGTCACGAGATTATCAATCATCATGACGACATCCATATCCACATTTAATATTACAAATTTCAAAAAACCGACTTTCAAAGATTTTTTTCTACACGTATAAATAGGTATGTAGAAGTCACGCATGAATTTCTAGTTGCTTTTATGCCCTTGAAGGCGAATTTCTCAAAACAACTTATACAGGATTTTATTATTTAAAACTTATAATCTAAATCCCAATTTTCACGTCTGTAACTTCAAAAATATAGGACTTTCATATAAACTTCCAACACCCATTTAACCCACTAGAGGTGGAATTTCGAAAAATCCTTTCTTAGTGGATACCAAAATCACACCTTCCAAATTTCATATCTGTAGGAGCAGCGATTTAGGCGCATACACAAGCAAAAAAGGCCTTTGCGCTATGTTCAAACAACAATAACTCTTAAAGAATTAGACATACAGCTGTAAATTAAATGTTGTATTATTGCTTAGCTCAAAATCTCTCGATGTAGTAAAAAAATAAAAAGGGTTGTCGGAGGTGTTTTTGCAGTGATTTACAATAATTTGTGGATTTGCATAATTTTACGATTTTTTTTCGAGTTTCTTATTTTTTTCAAAAGTTATGGAATTGACACTTTATTTTGTAATGTAGGACAGTGTTGCCCTTCGAATGAGCCCATTTTTGTCTCACTAAGACCAAAACTTTGAGAGATATGATTTTTTTCGCACACGTATAGAGAATATTTCAACAAAAAATAAAATATCGCTAGTTTATGTCCGGACACACTGTATATATTATGTAGGTTATCATCATCAACCAATAGACGTCCTCTGCTGGACATACCATCACCTACCATCTTGTAGGGACTTCCACACGCCACGGTCTTGCGCCGCCTGGATCCAGCGGCTCCCTGCGACTCGTCTGATGTCGTCCGTCCACCTAGTGGGGGGGTCTTTCAACCTACCAACCTAGTGGGGGGGTGTATATAGGTACAGATATTGAAATAAGAACCAAACTACGTTTGTTTAGAGCGTGCTACGAATAAAGTATTCTTAAAATCAGCGGTGGTGGGTGGGCATGATATTAGGTCATTTATATTGTATTAGGTATTATAAGTATTGATATAACTCACTTACAAGGCTAGCTATAAGTTTTTTTTTTATAATATTAACAAAAACATTAAAAAAAACATATAAAAAAATTATTATGCTACAATGTAAGCTTTTTAACCAATGTCTTATCGTGTTCGTTATCATTTACGTAAATGAACCCAATAAATACATCCGAAAAACTTCAAGATAAACTATCAGAGGGTCAGAGGTGCGCCAAAATAGAATCTTCCGTCTGCGCGCAAGATCAAAAGTGTCACCTTGATGAGCACAACCACAATCCAATTCTCCTTTATTCGATTACATTCGATTGTATAAATGACCAGATGACGCCCGCGACTCCGGTGGGTACGCATTGATTTTCCGAAACAAAAAGTTCGCTTTGATTCCAGCATCAATTTTTTCTTCCAATTATAATATGGGTACCTTCAAGTCAAAATTGAATAGGCATCTTCTAGGCAAGCGCGCTCTATCTTAGGCTGCATCATCACTTGCCACCAGGTCTGATTGCAGCCAAGCGCTAGTAAAATTTCCGGAGTAAAAAGTTAGCCTATTTTCATCTCCAGAATGCAAGCTATATCTATATCAAATAGATCATTGCCCATGACTGTGCCCTCGTGGCTTTAAGTTTTTTTTTAAATCCCGTGCGAACTCTTTGATTTTCTGGTACAATTTTTTTTTTATTTTTTTTATTTATTCAACTCCTTAAATCTAGCATTACAGGAAATAGTCCTAATGCACTAGATTAAGTCTTAAATATTATCTAAATCTAATTAATATATTAAACTAAAAATTAAAAAAACTTATATTAAACCCCCACTATCGTAGCAGATAGTCCCCAATGAAACTCTTGTGAATTCACTCAGAGCACAACAAAACAGGTCAGTTTTCCCCGCTATGACGTTAAGGGTGCGAAGCGCGCGCGTCAGCGGCGCCTTGCTGAGCAGGCTGGTGCGCCCCACCGGTACCCACAGCAGCGGCGGCCTGCGTCTCCGACCCACGTATGCATCCGGGACTAGAAACCTGACTTGCCCTAAAACATCCGGGCTATGCAGCGCCCCTCTTATTACTTTAAAAATATATGTAACAAGTGCTAGTTCCCGCCTAACTCTCAGCTCATTGTACCCGACCATACCTAAAACAAATAACGTAGGATACATTAAGGGGTAGAACGGGTATACCCCATACAGCTTCAGGTAGAGGAACCTAGCAAATTTGTTTTGCACCCACTCCAACATGAGTCTATATTTAGTCTCATGCGGAGACCAAATGACTGCGTTCCCTTCCAACTGACTCCTAACTAACGCATTATACAGTGCGACCACAGCGTTCATGTTGGTAAAGCCACCGACGGTACGAAGTAAGAAACCTAAATTTCTATAAGCTTTCTTGCAGCATTTCACAATATGCGTACGAAACGTAAGCTCCTTATTCAAATTAACCCCTAAGTCCCTAACTTCGGATACTCGAAGCATTGGCACCCCGTCAACCTTATACTCGTAATGGACAGGGGAGTGCGCCTTAGAAAAGGTGATCACTGCACATTTTGAGTGATTAAACTCCAAAATGTTGTCCTTACTCCATTTGACTACTCTGTCTATATCCTGTTGCAGCCTCACACAGTCACTCGTGTCGCGTATATCCAGAGATAGCTTGAGATCGTCCGCGAACAACAAACACTTAGCGTCCTTGACGACTTGGTCGTTAATCATCAAAATAAATTGCAAGGGTCCTAGGTTACTGCCCTGACTCACCCCAGACCTTGTGTAGTACGGTTCTGATCTATAACCCCCATATTCCACATATTGCATCCTGTCACCCATGTAACTCGCAAAAAATTTAAGTAAATGCGGAGTGAAACCAATCGCCGCCAACTTTCTTAGCAGAACGTCATTTTCCACTAAATCGAAGGCTTTCCGGAAATCAAAGTATGCGGCATCAGCCTGCCTTCCACTGTCAACTGCTGGAACGATCTGAGACATATAGCAGAGAAGGTTGCTGGTTGTGCTTCTCGCTGGTCTGAATCCATGTTGATTGTCAGAGAGTTGCGACCTTACTTGGGTGTAAATACTTTCATGCAACGCTGATTCCAACACCTTATGTATGTATAAATAGTATATATATGTTCTTCCTCGGCAAGCTAAGTCTGTACCAAATTTCATCAAACTCGGTTAAACGAATGAGCCGAGAAAAGGTAGCAGAGAGCAAAGGTACAGATTATTATCAATGTACAAAATCATGATTTTATAAATTAATCTCTTCAAGGTGGTTTAATACATCCGGCCGCGAAAATTCAAATTTTAGTTAGTTTTTCGAAAATAGTAGACTGATCATATATCGAAGGCTTATGGTAATGAGTTTTGCGGGAATATTATTTTTGCATCTACATGTTTTACCAAATCAAAACACCTTAATATTGAATTATAGCCCCATAAACTACTGCTATACAAAAAATCATGTCTTTTTATTACTATAGTCCAAGACTCTATTGGATCCAAATGAATAGCTTTGTCTAGAAATCGACAATTTTTCCACAATTTTTTGACAGGGTTTCCTAAATAGTTGGCATACATTACATACTACGCCCAAAAAGGGAGTGTAATGTTTTCAGAATTCATGCATGTGAGTTTGTTTACTTCACCATAACTTCTAAATACCAGAACAATTTTGAATGTATAATGTAGGGTGTGGCTACAATTTTTAAATTAAAAAAAGTACTTTTTATTTCCTTTTTGGCAGGGCAGTTGTGTTTTTTAATTAAATAGGTACGTCTTGTAAATTAATGTACTTCATATGCAACCCTGTAGCACGGCTTCAATGACGTACTGTTGCTCTGGCGTAAAATAGCCTTTATGATACATAAATCGGCATTTGTCATAGGGAGGTCGTTAAATCGATATTCAATCGCCAGAAACACGTTAAATACCGCTCTCCAGTATATCATATTAATGAATTAATGTATGTAAAACAACAATCTAATCTCGACTATTATAATTCACCGTCCCGGGAGGCCCTCCGCCAGACAGAACTATTTAGCGACGATAATGATTACAATACGTATCCTCAGATTAATAAAAACAAGATAGATACGGCAAAAGAGGTGACAAAATATAGAGCCAGTCGAGGCCTTAGAAGCCAAGTTTTTTTTTAATAGAGATAGCGAGCAAACGAGCAGGCGGATCACCTGTGGCCCTACCGCGGTTGTTTGACAGCTAAAATGTCACGATCGCAATCATCTCTGGCGGTAGTTTGACAGCTACAGTGTGACGATCGCAATCACCTCCGATTGGTTGACGCTCGCTCTCTATTGGCTACAATGCATTGTTGCAACAAGAATCGCACACATTCAGCCAATCTGAACAATTGAGATTGTAATAATGATTGATGCAGGTTTTAGACAATCGCCCTACTGATGTAAAGTGATTACCGCCGCCCATGAACATTTGCAGCACCAGAGGAACCGCCGATGCGTTGCCGGCCTTTTAGGAATTTGTTGGTCCGTCCCTTGAATAACCCCATGTTGTAATCTAACGGGAACACCGCCGAAGGGAGTTGATTCCACAGTTTGCATGTGCGTGGAAAAAAGGATCTGGCACAACGGGTCCAAGTGTCAAAACAACAAATTCCGTGGCCGCCTATGTCCAGGTTATTAAATATTTGACGACAAAATTGAGTCTGTCAATTTTTTATGGTAACCGTGTAAATTAGTTATTTAGTTGCTAGTTCACTTACTTCGGCTGAGCTAGTGTGGGATTTTTGAAAATCATTTCGTAGGAAATTGCCGTTATTGGGAAAACTTACATAATAAAACTTCAAGTTCCAGCGGTTTGAGCTCTATTGATGCCAGTCAGTTTTTCCTTTTATATGGGAAAAATCTGGATACAGTACAGACGTGTACAGTACAGATAGGAACTTCGAAACTGTAAGTAAAGTCATTTTATAAACTGTCGGAACATATTATATAAGTTTCATTGCAATTTTTATAATATGTTTATATATGTCCGCGTGGAATTAGGTTTTTAAAACCCGTGGGAACTCTTTGATTGTATGGGATGAAATACCTGCGCAGTACAATAGCTAACCTACCTCTGTCGAGAATTTTCACAGGGCAAAACTTGGGCGTCTCGTCAAACGGAACCTAGGCATGAAAATTCAGTCTGTTATTCATCACAAAAAAAAAACATTTAGCGGCTGCTGGACTAATAGGTGGTGGTTTTATATCTGTAACATAGAGAACACTCCGTCTATTTTAAGCTTTAGTCTTAGGTAAATGGTAACGTCATGTGATCGCGATGTTTTATCATAAATAAGCTATTCCGAATCAAAATTAAAAGGCAATTTTACATTATAATTATGTATAATTTATTTTCATCGACGATAACTTGTATGAGTTTGATTACGATCTCACCTGAGGGTAAGTTATAAAACTATAATGCAATCCACTAATATCAACATCATCATCATGATCAACCCATCGCCAGCTTACTACAGAGCACGGGTCTCCTCTCAGAATGTTTTGGTCATAGTCTACCACGTTGACCAAGTGCGAATTGGCAGATTTCACACACCGTTGAGAACGTAAGTCGTCGGCCTTTTTTTGGGAGGTCAGGGGTTCGATCCCGAGCACGCACCTCTAACTTTCCGGAGTTATGTGCGTATTAAATTAAATTATATTATATATTCAACCAAGAAAATGCTGCACAGTACAAAAACTCCTTAAATCTAGTGCACAAAAAAGGTAGATACACTAAAGATCAGTTGCTTTAACGGAGAAGGGAAACCGCACTGAGCCAGCGTGGCAACCTAGCGCCCTTCTCATTCTGACGACATACCCATGCTCAGTAGTAAACCGGCGCGGCGGCGGCGATGAGATCATTATGATGATGAAAAGAATACCCGGCTGAGTTTGTTCTAGGGCGTAGGCTCTTCTCAGACCTGGGCGCGTTTGGAACCCTCGTAAAATCGATTTTTGAAAATTCAACCCCTAAGGGGGTGAAATAGGGGTTTGAAATTTGTGTAGTCCGCGCGGACGAAGTCGCGGGCATAAGCTAGTGAAAAATAAAATTATTCAAGTACGAGATTTTTTATTGTATAGTTAATATCAAAGTATCTCTCTCTCTGCTTTATAAAAAATAAAATCCTGCTCCCTGCGACTCGTGTGTTGTCGTCTGTCCACCTAGTAGCAGGATCTGCCAACATTTTATTTTATTTTATTTTATTTTATTTATTTATTCAACTCTTTAAATCTAGCATTACAGGAAATGGTCCTAATGCACTAGATTAAGCCTTAAATATTATCTAAATCTAATTAATATATTAAACTAAAAATTAAAAAAAAACTTATATTAAACCCCCACTATCGTAGCAGATAGTCCCCAATGCAACTCTTGTGAACATCTCTTCGCCATCCTAGCACCTTGGGACCTCAATGTCTATCGGTTTTTCCAACTATGTGCCTTGCCCAATGCCCATTGCCACTTCGGCTTCGCAGCTCGTCGAGCTATGTCCGTTACTCTAATTCTCCTACGAATCTTCATCATATTTTTTTTATAGATCTACTTCTATAGATCTACCGCATCGTAAAGTGTATTAGTGAAACATTTACTACCAGTCTAAAAACGTCTAGATACTTTAAAGTGATAATATATTGCACCCAAAAAACTGTTCACCTTGGCGCATTATTTTGACCTATTGCGGTAGGACGGAGCATCGCCACTCGAATTGACCTCTATTTTCATACATTACACTTTGGACTACGTATCTCTGTTGGCTAAAAAATTAACCAATTTATCAAGACCCCCAGTTTCGTATTGTTTTTAAAGCGATCGAGACTTTTTTGTAGCGGATAACCTCTTCAAGTGCATCCAATTTGCATGGACCTCCCATTGTATTATTTTTAGAAGGCATTAGCGGTTTCTTTATTTGGTCGGTTATGTATCACTATGTAAACATCTGATCGTGACGTTCTGTACTGCGAAGATAGTAAAATGGGGCATGATAATTTGCTTGTCGTAGGTACGGAATTTAATTCATGAATACGAGATGCTGTAGGTATTTATGTTGTTTCATTTCGATGTTTTTCGAATCAATGCTTGTTCAATACAAACATTGATTCAAAAAATTAATAATTTTATCACAATTTTTGCGGACAGTTCAATTTTTGTCCCTTATCAACATGAAAACGTATTGAAAATGCAATAAAATTAGTGGTGAAAAAATATAGGTAGGTACGTAAGTTCCTCTTCTTCTCAATCGATCACTCTAGACAGAGTGGTTTATAAATTCTTCACTGCTGCTCGTGCGATCTCCCTCCAGCGACTTCTGTTGGTGGCATTATGTGCACACACGGAGACAGCCGTGGTAGGTAGGTAGGTAGGTAAGGTAGGTAAGTATGTTATTCCAGAAGCTTTTCTTAGGAAACCATAGCGTTTCTTCATTGTCACGATGTTTTAGGGCATCATACAAGACCTGAGGATTCCCGAGAGGTTGTTGAAGATACATGTTTGACCACATCAATATTGTAATATTTCTGTACAATATTTCAAGCAAATAAAGGGCATTACTTCCTTTCGTATTTTCCAGAAAAATCCAAATAGTCTCATTAATATTAACCTTTCACTGTAGTAGTAGGTCCCCTGGACCTAACTTCTATCTTCATATGAAAGCAGCAGTCACTGCTAAACCACAGGCCTCCTTGCTCACATTTACCTTCCATATTAAGTACTAGCTTATGCTCGCGACTTCGTCCGCGTGGACAACAAACTTTCAAACCCCTATTTCACCCCCTTAGGGGTTGAATTTTCAAAAATGCTTTCTTAGCGGATGTCTACGTTGTAATAGCTATCTGCATGCCAGCCCGATCCGTCCAGTAGTTTTAGCTGTGCGTTGATAGATCAGTCAGGCATGCAGATAGCTATTATGACGTAGGCATCCACTAAGAAAGCATTTTTCAAAATTCAACGCCTACAGAGATAAAATAGGGGTTTGAAATTTGTGTAGGTCAAGTGGACGAAGTCGCGGGAATAAGATAATAAATTTCATAATCCTCAAGTAGGTATGATATAGAAGGGAAAAGGAATATATATCAAATTCAAAGTCCTGACTGACTGACTGAAATATATATCAACGCACAGCCTAAACCGCTGGTCCTAAAGACATGAAATTTGGAGGGTATATTCTTTGTAAAGAGTAGGTATCCACTAAGAAAGGATTTTTAGAAATTCCTCCCCTAAGTGGGTTAAATGGGGGATGGAAGTTTGTATGAAAGTCCGTCATTTTTCAAGTTATTTGCATGAAAATTGGTATTTGGGTTTTCGGTCACAGATGAAGAAATACGTGTTTCAGGATTTTTGGAAAATTCGCCCATAAGGGTCGTAAAATACGGGATGAAAGTTTGTATGGGAAAGTTTTAATTATTGATATTATTAACTTGAAATTTGAAAAGTAGGTTTTTTCTTGAGCTTAGGCAAGAAACGACTATGAGAAAATCCCGCCTAAAGGGATGAAATTGGGGTTGGAAGGGTATATGTGTTATTCGGTGCTGTTCAGGGTGCGCGTCCTGATGTTATAATGTTTGTGTCTGAAAAAAAAATGCCATTTGTTTCCTGTAGGCCACGCGGGCCAAACCGCGGGCAGAAGCTAGTAAGTCTATAAATTCACCGAATCCCGCTCACAATTCGCCACTCTGGCATATAAAATTCGCAGATAACAGATATCTGCCAAGGCCACCCACTTATCGCTACGATTTCGCACTATGACCACATATAATATTAAAACTCGAGTTTTACTTCTATACAAACTTTATTTTATCATACTAGCTGCTGTCCTCGGCTACACTTGCAGCACAAACCTAATCAATGAGACAAAGCTTTCTCATTTTAGGGTTCCGTACCCGAAGGGTGTCAACGGAACCCTACCACTAAGACTCCGCTGTCCGTCCTTCCGCCTGTCTGTCAGCGGGCTGTATCTCGTGAACCGTAATAGGTAGAGAGTTGAAATTTTCACACAATATGTATTTTTATTGCCGCTATAACAACAAATACTTAATAATAATTTCAAGATAGCCGCCATGAAATTTTTAAAAATTACAAAGTGTTATTTCTTGTACGATGGAACGGAACCTTTCGTTTGCGAGTCCGACTTGCACTTGACCAATTTTTCTTTTTTTTTCGCTTCTCCTGGCTTTGTCATCGTTTTTGTATCGACAAAGCGTTGCAAAATATAATGCATGTAGGCAGCTATTAATATGACGTAGATACTCGTATCCGCTTAGAAAGGATTTTAGAAAATTCAACCCCTAAAAGGCACGCACCTCTAACTTTTCGGAGTTATGTGCGTTTTTAAGTAATTAAAATATCACTTGCTTTAACGGTGAAGGAAAACAACGTGAGGAAACCTGCATGCCTGAGAGTTCTCCACATTTCACACAAGTCTGCCAATCCACACTTGCCAGGCCAGCGTGGTAGACTATGGCCAAAACCTTTCTCACTCTGAGAGGAGACCTGTGCTCTGTAGTGAGCCGGTGATGGGTTGATCATGATGATGATGAACCCCTAAAAGTGTAAAATAGGGGTTTTATATTTGTGTAGTCCATCACGCGGACAAAGCTGCGGGCATAAACTAATCCATACTATTCCATACTTAATATTATAAATGCGAAAGTGTGCTGTCTGTCTATCTGCTAGCCTTTCACGGCCATCCATTCAACCGTTTTGACGAAATTTGGTACAGCGATAGCTTGCATACCGACCACCGAGGAAGGACATAACCTACTTTTTATACCGGAAAATCAAAGAGTTCCCACGGGATTTTAAAAACTTAAATTCATGCAGACGACGTCGCGGGCATCATCTAGTGTTTTATAATGACCGAATGCGACAGACATGTCTTTGTCAAATGTAAAGTCAAACTGGTTTTTGTATAATTGAGTTTCCGATAGCAACTGATGACGAGCCGAAGCTGTGATAGCCTGGTGGTTAGGACGTCCGCCTTCTAATCGGAGGTCGGGGGTTCGATCCCCGGCACGCACCTCTAACTTTTCGGATTTATGTGTGTTTTAATTAATTAAATATCAATTGCTTTAACGGTGAAGGAAAACATCGTGAGGAAACCTGCATGACTGAGACTTGAGAGTTTTCCATAATGTTCTCAAAGGTGTGTGAAATCTACCAATCCGCACACGGCCAGCGTGGTAGACTATGGCCAAAACCCTTCTCAGTCTGAGAGGAGACCCGTGCTCTGTAGTGAGCCGGCGATGGGTTGATCATGATGATGATGATAATGACTGATGACGATATCATTCACAAAAATGCGAAAAATTATTCAAAGCATCAAATCGAGTCAATGGAAAATAACTAAGGCATTATCATATTAATTCATTTTGTCTGTCGGAAAATCTATATCATCCTATTAAAATAAATTAATAACTTGATTATTTGTTTAGTGTCTAGATCTAGATCTAGAATTTTCCTAGATGAAGCTTTTAAAAAACCTGCATTAGTGAAAAGTATGAATTTAAAAATTACTGCCTACTAAGCACTAAGTGGCATCTCTAACCGTAAATCCTATATTATGATATAAGTAGCTGATGCCCACGACTTCGTCCGCGTGGATTTACGTTTTTAAAAATCTCTCTCTCTCTTGATTTTCCGGGATAAAGAGTATCCTATGTGTTAATCCCGGGTATAATCTATCTCCATTCCAAATTTCAGCCAAATCCGTCCAGTAGTTTTCGCGTGATTGAGTAACAAACATCCAAACATCAAAACATCCACACTTTCACATCTATAATATAAAAATGAATCACTAAATGTTGTTGGTCATCGCAAATCTCGAGAACGGCTGAACCGATTTCGCTAATTCTTTTTTTATAATATTCCTTGAAGTACGAGCGAGGATGGTTCTTACGGAGAGAAAAATTTAATTCAACCTTCCCCTCAATTTTCTAAACTCCACCCGAGCGAAGCCGGGGCGTGTCAGCTAGTATTATATAAAAAGAAAAGGTGATCTGATCTGACTGACTATCAACGCACAGCTCAAACTACTGGACGGACCGGGCTGAAATTTGGCATACAAATAGCTATTATGACAGTAAATCGGTTCAGCGGTTCTCGAGATTTGCGATGAGCAACACATTTAGTGGTGCATTTTTATATTATAGATTATAGAAGAAGATGTTTATATTATATTTCATGCGTACAGTCCATTCACATAAAAGAGTAGGCACCTACGTCGCTTGTGAGTACAGACGTACTTGCTTTATCATCTCTATCACTCGTAAAACCGCGATAGTGCAAAGGGCGAGAGAGTGAAGTGATGTTTGACACTGCGTTATTGTGTGGGTTGTTGACGTCATCCGATATGAATGAAGTGTCGCCTATACATGTGTACACTACATATGACTTAAACGGTGACGGGTCGACTCATCACTCTTATTTATTTATTTGAAAGAATTTAGATCAAACTCTCTAATTTCTGTTCAACTCAGAAAAACTGAAAAGTTAAGTTCTCAGTAACTGATACTAAAGATTTGTCCTAAGTTTTATATAAAAAAAAATACAGGGCAATTTATTTATTTTTAAAGTAAAGGTTAAGTAAGGAAATTTCAGTAAAGGTAGAAAAGAATGAGTCCACAAGTCGTAAGTATTTATACTAAGATACCATAAAATGAGAAAGCAAAAACAGTAGAGATTCCGTAACATCTCGCATATACGAATAGTAAGATACCTACTAGGTCAGCATAAGTCTAGGATAAAATATAGTAAGAACACAGCTGAGTCAAAGAAACCAATCTACCAGGGCACTATACAACCTAGGAGGCAAGAATTGCACGATAGTATAGTAGAGACGGCAAATGATGGAGTGCTGTGAAACTTTCGGTGACGTCACACGGTATTTATGAATGAGAGGCGCCCACACACGTCGCCGCTATAGATTTATTTGTGTACTATTGTGTGGACATTATGCTCATAACATACCAATATTAATAATGTGTATAATAAAAGCCTTTTGTTTGGGCTTTCGTTCCAAGAAATATGGCAGGCGAAACCTTGCATCGCAGATAAATGCTAAAAATAAAAGCGTTTTTATTTTAATACATTTTTAAACTCGTGTAAAAAATTCAATTAGTGTAAAATAGATAGTGAAAGGAGGAGGAGGAGGAGGAGGAGGAGGATTGATTGCGAATGGGCCCTTTTTGTGGCGTCGCGTCGTGTCAAAACTTAATTTTTTTTTAATGTGTTAATTACGATTTATTACGACTTTTCCTTCAGTCAATCATTAATTAAAAATATCCACAATTGCAGTTAGAATCGTAAACATCCATTTATTTTGAAGAATTATTAATTAAATACCACCAATATCAGCAACATAAAAAATATGATTTCTTTATAACCAGGGTGAATAAATGGAAATCGTTTCAGCGTTTAAACTACCGTGAGTGATTTCCATTATAAATAATATCTATCTAACTAAGTAACTAACTAAACTAGTCGGGCTAACGTCGACTAGACATGTGAGTACAGCCGGGATAGATATTATTTACAATGGAAATCGTTTCCAGACTATAAAAAGGTAAATATTTGTCTACAAAATAAAATTAAAACCATGGTGACATAACAATTATATTGAAGGGGCACAGAGCTCCTAAGAAAATGGGCAATCTCCTTTCCACAAACATAAGTGTGGAATTTTATTATAAAAGAATACACTCCCACAAATATACCACGTATCTACGTCAAAATTAGCAACTTATTACAGGAGAGCGAAAAAATTTGCTGCATCCAGAGATTTGGGTTTTTTGATAGATACCGTACAGTTACTGTTTATGCTTTCTGTTGGCCGTTTTTAGACCGAAACCACAGTTAGGAATCTTCTAATAAAATATCGAGGCCTAACGTCACTGGTAGGTGTCAAATGTTAGTACATTTGACGCAGGTAGCCCTAAAGTGGCCCTATTTTTCTTTGATTTCACGTCACCATAGCCTAATATTTGACATATCGTCGATTCAGGATCAAACCCAGAGTTCCCTTTACTCTAGTTTACTCTGACGAAACGACGCGTCTCTCGATTCTCTAGCAAATGCTTTCGAAATCTTAAAACCGCCAAAACATGACACGATATGACTTTTGGACATTATTCAGGAACACAGCTCAAGGCAATCACTCAATTATTATAAAACGTTATTTTAAACTTGCCGCATCCTACTCTTTATCTAATCAAGAAAGACTAAGATGCGTCATTGGACAATTTCTTAGTATATAAGATAATTTATAAGTTTAGGTTAAAGTTAAACTACTTATTAGTCATAAATAGGGTCTTGGACTGTAGTAATAAAATGATGTGATGTTTTGTGGTAGTTTATTGGCGCTAAAATTTATCAGGTATTATAGATCAACAAAAATCATGATTTTTATTTATTTTTAACATAATTAATTTTTAACGTCTCGCTGTACGGAAGGTGAAAATAGAATGATTTCTGCGGAAAAATATTTTTTGTTAAAAAATTTAAAAATATCGTATTTTTTCGTAAAAATATACGTCATTAATCGCATCCCGTACAGCAGAGTGACGTTCAATATTAATTATGTTCTCTTTAACCTGATAATACAAGACATTTTATTATTTTATTACCACAGTCCAGGACCCTATTAGCAGCGGCGTGCAGGTCATAGAGGCATAAATGCACTGCTTACCCCAGTTGTAATAGCTCAATCCATATTTTTCATTATGACCTGCCAGTAAACAGGCCTACCTAACTAATGCCTACCCTAGCTTCAAACCCTGTGCACGCCGCTGCCTATTAGGCCAGATCGTAGTATATTAGTGCTCAGCAATAAGAAAAAAAAAGAAAAAACTTTGAACTTTGAACTTTGAAATTGGGTGCCATTATACCTACACTTTTTGATTGTCAATTGCGGATTTTTTTAGATAATGATGTACTGGTGATAATTAATTAATTACTTACGTAAACCAAGGTGCTGAGAAGAAGCCCCAGCCGGGTATTACTATGTACTACTACTTTTGTAAAGTCGGTTAAAATTTTAAATAGAGCAATTGCAACGCTGAAGGCATCGAGTGTCATGTGTCGGCACTAATTGCAGGCAATCAGTGTAATATGACTCGGATTGCGAACATTGTGTGACTTCGCAAATAACTAGCTAATCGTTATAAATATTTGCTTACATATAACATTAATAATGACATTACGTCATTTCCTTTAATAATAATTTATTTCGTAATGTTAAAGTTAAACTAGCTTTTATTCGCGATTTCGCTCGTACATTCTATTTTTTCTTTCTTTTTAAAAACCTTATTCATTTAGTACGCGAAGACACAATATTGTAGGTACTGTACTGTACATAGACACAAATTCTGTGCCTAATATTCCTTACTTAAGGGTCCGTATTATATTTATCTTGATCAGCTCATCGTCGGCTAGTTTGATCCTGAATCGACGATATTATGTAGACGTCGACGATAGATGTAGACGATATGTACATAAGGGGAAAAATCTGAAAACCGTGAATTTGTGGTTACATCACACAAAAAAAAAATTGTGGTCATGAACTAATAAAATTATTCCGTGTAGTATTAGTAGAATTTAGTAGTAGTCATATGAAAGGGCTGTGGATCTAAAATAGATTTTTATTTATTTTTATGAATCAAAGTTTTTGATATATCGTGCAAAATGTCAAAAAAATACGTCTGTACTAGTGAACCTTCGGTGCGCGAGCCTGACTCGCACTTGGCCGTTTTTTTTTTCGAATTCCCATTTATAAATCTACAAAAAATAGCCGAAAGAAGCAAGGAAAAGGAACCTATAAGGAAAACAATAAGTACTACGGCAAAATAAGGTTAATAGTCCGTAAGGTTTTAAACAACTATTTTTGCCATTAAACATACCTAATTAGGTAAGCATTTATCAATACATAAAATACTGACCACCAAATTGACCGCAAAACAATGGTAGCTTATAATTAGGTATTATTCATATTTATTTACTACATGATATAGAAATAGTAACATCATAGTAACAGTTCTCAATGATTCACACGAAAATAATCTAAATATATAAAAGTAAAAATTGACTGACTGACTGACTGACTGACTGAAAGACTGAGTGACTGACTAGCTAATATGACGTACACATCCGCTAAGAAAGGATTTTTGAAAATTCAACCGCACTTGGCCAACGTGCTGAACTGGTGGACTAGGGCCTAAACTCTCCTCATTCTGAAAGGAGACTCGTGATAAATAAGGGCCAGCGATCGGTTGAGATGTTGATGGTTGATGAACAATACATATAGATAAATACTAGCTTATACTCGCAACTTCGTTTGTGTGGACTACACAAATTTCAAACCCCTATTTCACCCCCTTAGGGGTTGAATTTTCAAAAACCCCTTCTTAGCGGATGCCTACGTCATAACAGCTATCTGCATGCCAAATTTCAGCCCGATCCGTCCGTAGCTATAGAGCTGTGCGTTGATAGATCAGTCAGTCAGTCAGTCACCTTTTCCTTTTATATATTTAGATAGAAGATAGATTGAGATTCGTCAAACTGAGGGGCAATGACACAAATAATTGCTTAAAACTTTAAGTAGGTATTACAAATCGCGTCGTTTCTTTTTCGTGGTTTCGATTTCGTAGCTCGTTAGATACGGTCATTTATTTATTAGTTGTTCTTCTGGAACGGCATACTTTTGGGATAACTTCGATTTCCGTTCTATTAGTACAACTATAGCTTTAGTAATAACCGAATTAAAACACAAAAATACTGGCCGAATTAATAACCTTTTTGTAACAGACTTTAAAGAAGGAAGAGGAAAAATGATAAGTTGATTTAGTTAGTACAAGTACGGTATGGTTTTTGGGGCGTAACGAAACCCGTGGGCGGTCCGTGGGTGCCCTTACTTTCTCGCCTGATTGGATTAGCAGTTTAATGCGCACTCGGATTATCCGTATCTCATTAACCACGATTCCTAGCCGAGTTTGAAGACGACTAAGTTTATTTTATTACGAGTATGCATAAAACGAAAAACCGGCCAAGTGCGAGTCAGGCTCGCGCAATGAGGGTTCCGTACTACAGTCGTATTTTTTCGACATTTTGCACGATAATTCAAAAACTATGACGCATAAAAATAAATAAAAATCTGTTTTAGAATGTACAGGTAAAGACCTTTCATATGATACCCCACTTGATATAGTCACTCACTTCGAAAGTTGAAAATACTAATTATTAGTTCATGACTACAATTTAATTATTTTTGTGTGATCTAACCCTAAATTTACGGTTTTCAGATTTTTCCCCAAATGTCAGCTATAAGATCTACCTACCTGCCAAATTTCATGATTCTAGGTCAACGGGAAGTACCCTGTAGGTTTCTTGACAGACAGACGGACAGGCAGACAGACAGACAGACAACAAAGTGATCCTATAAGGGTTCCGTTTTTCCTTTTGAGGTACGGAACCCTAAAAACTGGCCAAGTGGGAGTCGGTTCCGTACTGCAGTTGTATTGTTTTGACATTTTGGTAGGTAGGTAGAGCTTTTTGACATCTACACTAATATTATAAAGAGGAAAACTTTGTTTGTTTGTTTGTTTGTTTGTTTGTTTGTTTGTTTGTTTGTTTGTTTGTTTGGTTGTACTGAATAGGCTCAAAAACTACTGGACCGATTTTAAAAATTCTTTCACCATTCAAAAGCTACATTATCCACGAGTAACATAGGCTATATTTTATTTTGGAAAAAAATAGGGTTCCGTAAGATATTTGGGTTTTTCGGACACAAGGTGTAAAAAATCAACCAGAAAAGTTACTTATTTTGCGTACGCTGCCTAAACTATAAAAGATAGAACCATAAAATGTTCTAATTAATTGTAGATCTTATAAATATCTACAAAAAAGTCCGCGACACACTATACCCATCTATGTCGAGTGAGGCACAGCAACCATTTTTTTATTTAAAAATCTTGAATTTTTTTTGGACTACATTTAAACGCGTTTATTTTACTCATGCTATTAATCCTTATCAAAATAAATGATTTCATCACTAAGAACAGTTTATGGAGATAATATTTGGTCTTTGAATGATTAAAATTGGACGTTTGGTTTTGAAGTTATGGCGAAATTAAAATATTACGATTTCTGCTGCACGGCCCGTTGCGAAGTGGGCGTCACCAAGGCGGGGGTGCGCGTGCGGGAGGGGAGTTTAGTAATATTATAAAGAGGTAGTAGAGGAGGTAGGGTGTAATCTCTGGAACTACTGAACCGATTTTAAAAATTCTTTCACCAGTATTAAGCTACATTATTCCTGAGTGACATAGGCTATACGGGATCTTTAAAAACATAAAACCACGCGGGCGAAGCCGCGGGGATCAGCTAGTGATTAATAAAATTTAAAAATTTCATAGATCCAAATTAACTCCAATCTTATAGATCCTAATTAAGTCCGCTGTGGGTAGTCCCGTACACGAATGTACCTACCAAACTATCGGCATAGCAGTGAGAAGTGGCGAATGCTAATGGGGCGTATAACATCTGCCCCAAAAACGTCACTTCGTGATGACCACGACCACTCTGCCAAGAGTGATACGACGAAGATGAAGATAAAAATTGAGAACGAAGATTCGTAGGACAACCAGGGTAATCGAGGTAGCTCAACGAGTTGCGAAGCTGAAGTGGCAAAGGGCATTGTGCAAGGCACATATCTAGTTAGAAAAAGCGATAAGCGATGGGGTCCCAAAATACTAAAATAGCGACCTCGCACCGAAAAGCACAGCGTTTGGAAGACCCATGTAAGCTATCTATCTTTGTATCAATTTTAATTAAAATCGGTTAAACGGATGGGCTGTGAAAAGCCAGCAGACAGATAGAAAGACACAAACTTTCGCATTTATAATATTACTAGATGATGCCCGCTACTTCATCCGCGTGGATTTAGGTTTTTTAAAATCCCGCGGGAACTCTTTGATTTTCCGTGATCAAATTAGCATATGTCCTTCCCCGGGATGCAAGCTATCTCTGTACCAAATTTCAACAAAATCGGTTGAACGGATGATCCGTGAAAAGCTAGCAGACAGACAGACAGACAGACAGACCGACAAACACACTTTTGCATTTATAATATTAAGTATGAAAGTATGGATTAAGGATTTTAGTAAGGGTTGTAAAGAAGCTTGTGATAGTTCTAATAAGTTTCAATAATTTTGTAAAGTGGTGATAATAAAAAGAATACCCGGCTGAGTTTGTTGTGGGCTCTTCTCAGACCTGGGCGCGTTTGGAACCCTCGTAGCTTTAGTTTTAAGTTTGCGTAATAATTATCACCACTATATCTTAGAAATCCAACATCTGACCATCAAAAAGAGTTATTTATTAACTATTTTGAATAAATCATTTGACTTTGACTTTGACTTTGAAATCTTTACTGAAGCACGTGACACCAGTTTTTGACAGACAGAATTTTGAACCAGAGTCCGTTTGGTTGAACGAACTCTGGTTAAAAATTCGAGAGAAGGAGATAATTATTTTCAAACGGAAAAGAAAGAAAACTGCAATTCGCAACGTGACTGTTTATAAATTAACGTAACTAACTAACGAGCTGCGAAATTGAAAAGCACAATGTGGAGACGCCGTAATTTAATTGTTATAAACTGAAAAGCAATTAGTGGGACAATTAGCGAGAGACTGCATTGGCGAATTGTCGCGCGACTAAATGTTGCGTAAGATGTGATTCCGAACCACGCAGCACGCAGCAGTGCTGCCGCAACAGTGCTGTCGCGGCACTACTGGTCCCCATACAATCTCTATAAGCTTATATGAGATTACATTCCGAGCTAGGCAGCAATGTCGCGCAGCAATGTAGCGGAACATTGCTGCCAGTGGCATTGCTGGGGACCAGTAGTGCCGCGACAGCACTGTTGCGGCAGCACTGCTGCGTGCAGCGTGGTACGGAATCATACCTTTATGAACTACTAGATGATGCCCGCGACTTCATCCGCGTGGATTTAGGTTTTAAAATCCCGCGGAAACTCTTTGAATTTCCGGGATAAAAGTAGCCTATGTCTATAACTATATCCATGCAAAATAATAACGTCGATCCGTTGCACTCCTTGAACCTCTTCAAATCCGCCTTCTCCACTCCTGTCCCGCTGGTAAGTAACATACCGATTTCAAAGCCCAATGCAAATAGGCATAGTAGGATTTGAAAGCAAGCGGCATCGCGTCAGTTAGTCGTTCATTTTTTTAACCAACTTAGTAGGTCAGTTTTTAAATCACCGTGATTTAGGAATGCAATTCCTTACAGGATCAGGGCTGAAGAGTTGGGTCCTCGAGTTCAAAGGTAGTCTTTACTTGGTAGGTACCTACAATATCAATTTATAACCGACAGTTCTAAATCCCGTCAGTTTAGGTGGTCAGATCCCGTGCAGCATCAGGATTAAGTCGCGGGCATCGGCTAGTTAGCAATAAGCGAGGCTATTTGTAATGTGGCCTTAGCCTAAGTCAATAGATAGTCAAAGCGCAGGGAAGTTTATCGTCACGGAAGTTAGCTCCCGCGATACGACCGCAGCCTTCCTGCGGCCTGCGGTATGAGAATTTCAGCATTATCGGTTAACTACGCCTTATCTCGCGATACTTTGACGTTTATCTCGTTTCATGGGAACGCCGAATAATGATAGTTCTGTGACGCTTGACCTAAAAAAATTAATACAGTGTTTGATATGAATTAGTTGTATGTGTGCCGGCGTTTTCGTGGCTAAAAAAGTTTGTATTAGTAGTCAGTAACCCTTATTATAAATGCGAAAGTGTGTTTGTTTGTTGGTTTGTCCTTCAATCACGTCGCAACGGTGCACCGGATTGACGTGATTTTTTGCATGGGTGTAGATAAAGACCTGGAGAGTGATATAGGCTACTTGTTATTCCGGAAAATCAAAGAGATCCCACGGGATTTTTAAAACTTAAATCCACGCGAATGAAGTCGCGGGCATCAGCTAGTTCTAGATAATCCCAGATAATCAGTTGTTCCCACGGGAGTTAATAAACCTAAATATACTCACGGCGGCGCGCCCTTTAGACGGCACTCGTATAACTCCTGTAAGACAGAGATAAGAAAATATAAGGGTAACGCGACAGAAAGAGAGGCGTTTATTAAATTTTAGGCAGCAGAGAGCCGAATTTCAATTCTTTGTCACTTTATTGCATTGCAACAAGATAGATTCCTTCTACAACAATGATATCAAGAGTCGCTATTTATTAGGGTTCCGTAACGAAATGGTAAAAATGGAACCCTTATGGTGCAATGATTAAATGTCATTACGGATTGATCCTTCCTTCTGTATCTAAAAGAAACTATTGAATACTATTAGATTTTGCCCGTGATTTCATCTGCGAGGATTTAGGTTTTTAAAAATCTTGGGGGAACTCTTCGATTTTTTCAGGATAAAAAGAGCCTATGTCACTTTAATGCAAAGCAACAAAATAGATTCACATTTACATCAATGGTAAGAAGAGTCGCTATTTATTAAGGTTCCGTACCAAAATGATAAAAATGAAAACCTTAAGGTGCGACTATTTTATTAAATGTCATTGCAGATTGATCCTTTTGTATCTGGAAGAAACTATCAAGTACTAGATTTTGCCTGTGACGTAGTCTGCGAGGATTTAAGTTTTGAAAACCCAGTGGGACCTCTTTGATTTTTCCAGGATAAAAGTAGCCTATGTCACTTCCCATGTCTTTAACAATACCCATGCAAAAAACCACGTCAATCCGTTGCTAAGCTGCGACGCGATTGAAGGACAAACCAAAAAACAAAACACTTTTGCATTTATGCTTATGGGTAGCGAGGTAGTGATTCTGTGCCGTAAGTACAAGACACTCATGGGCCCCACAAATTACGGAGGTAGGTCAGGGCTACACCACACACAAAGGGCGAACCAGTTTACATGACCTCCAGACATTTTGTACACCCGATAAGCAATGGGTCTGGCAGTCACTAGTCAGTACATTTTGACCCCTTTGTGACATTTAAGTACCTGGTACATCCAGGATGGGTATCTATGTAAAATTAATTTATTCGCAGATAATAGAAAGGCACTTTGTGTTTTTAGGGTTTCGTACCCGAAGGGTGCCGACGGGACCCTATTACTAAGCCTCCGCTGTCCGTCCATCGGCCATCCGTCCGTCCGTCCATCTGTAAGTGGGCTGTGCCCGTATCTCGTGAACCGTAGGTACGAGTTGAATTTTTTACAAAATTTTTGGTTTCGCTATTAGTAACCAATAATAAAAATTCCAAAACAGCTGTTATGAAAATTAAAAAAAGTGTCATTTCTAGTAAGATGATACGGAACCCTTCGTATGCGAGTCCGACTCTCACTTGGCCTGTTTTTTTAAATATATAAAAAATACATCTTAGGGGTCAGCTAAATGCAAACGACTGTTTCTATGCAACTTTTTTATTCATCAATTACATAATAATATCAACTTAACAAATAAGTTTTTAATTGAAAATATTACAATAAAACGTAATTTTTTTAGCACTAAGACATAAGTCCACTAATTTAAGAAATAAGTTAAAATAGTTCATATTACGGATTACTTATAGCCAACTCAAGTATTCGATTTTATACTGGCGAAATGCCACGCGAAAGACAGCAATAAAAATATTCTTCAGTACAATGGCACAAAAAGGAATGTCCGTCTTGTTTCTCGGACACCATAACTCCGAAAGGTAGGTCATGGCTGGAGACAAAGGGTGAACCAGTCCGCTTGACCTCCAGACTGCTTAACTGACAATGATTAAAGCTTGCGACTCGGCACACTATGGTGTTTGACCCCTGCATGCAACATGCAACTTACATTGCAACATGTTAACGGTTTGATTTGCCCCTAGGTGACTATTTAAATCATTCGAAAGCTCGATTTCAAATTTTTATTTATTTTTTTTTTATTTATTTATAACAAGCGTACATACATTTTTTATAATTTTTTTAGTGTTTACCTACCTAAATTGCGTAACCGGCAGGAATCGAACCTGCATCTTTTGGGTTCGCGCCCGATGCCTTGACCACTTGAAAAAAAATAATTAATTAATACATTGTTTTTCTCTCGCCAAACCGGTGAGCCAGTTTGTATTTTAATAACCCTCTAAATGTCTGTCCAGACGGACTGTATTTGGACTGCAACTGCTTGCAAAATTGCAGTTGGGATGCAGATTTACTGCAGTTGACACAACTGCATCGCATCAAGATAACATAGGGAAAGTATCAAAACTGTTTGAAGCGCCGCACGTGTTTTGCAAGTGTTTACAAAGAATTCACCCGCCACGAGTTAATCCTATTGTTATAATGGACTTGAAGTGGAAACACGCCAGGTAATATTGAATGCACTATAGTAGCAGTGAGACCTATACCTATTATTTTGGTCACACATGCCATTGTTTAATAGATTTACTTAGTTTTTAAGTTTCATTGTTGTGATCAAATAAGAAGTCTTCTTTCTTTCATTTCTATCTTCTTTCTATATTACGCTGACCAATGAGGCTTCCAGGCAACGTTCGAGAAAATTTTCATAGATGGCGCTGAATACTACCACCACTAAAGATGAAAAATAATACCTATATCTATATGATCTATGCTTTAATGATTAGGTCGTGTCAATCAATGACATAGATGAAGAGTAAGAGCTAGCGTGCACTGCAATTTTCCTTACGTTTCTTCCCCACAAAATCTGTGAACTAAGAGAGAAGTAATTAATTAATTTCGCATCGATTTAAATTTAAAAATTTACAGCATAAGTCATATAGATATCGGTATTATTTTTCATCTTTAGTGGTGGTAGTATTCAGCGCCATCTATGAAAATTTTCTCGAACGTTGCCTGGAAACCTCCTCATTGCGGAACGACAGATTTTTTCGAGTATTGAACATTAAAAATTAAAGAACAAAGAACTTAAGCAATTGACTCTGACATTTGCAAATATCGTCTACCTGGGTACCGGAATACCGTCCCATAAGTTTTGCTCGTATATCTCAAAAAGGTAGGTCAGGGTTGAGCGAACCGGCCAACCAGTTCCGATGACCTCCAGACGTATGGAATGACCAATGGCGAAACTGTTTCGACATTTCGAAAAACTAATTATACGTTTTGGATCTATTCCTTTGTCTATTTTGTGAAGTGAATTATAAAATCAACTAGACAAAGGTCAAAGGGTGGATTTAAATTCGAAAGGATGTAATCCTACCTACTGGTGTAGTTGTGCGTTTACTTTATTAGCAAAAGGATGGAATCCTACTTACTGGTGTAGTTGTGCGTTTACTTTATTAGCAAAAGGATGGAATCCTACTTACTGGTGTAGTTGTGCGTTTACTTTATTAGCAAAAGGATGTTATCCTACCTATTGTTGTAGCTGTGCGTTTACTTTATTAGCAAAATGCCGTCAGTTCAATTCCAGTTCAGCAAAATTCAGGACGTTCTTTTCTAAATTAATCTTGCTTTGGTAAAAACTTCATCAAAAAAAACGTGGCACATAACTTACCTGAAGATAGGTGCCACGTTTTTTTACCACGATCTCTGTAAGATTTATAAAAACCGGCCAAGTGCGAGTCAGACTCGCGCACCGAGGGTTCCGTACGACTGTTGTATTTTTCGACACTTTGCACATAAATCGAAAACTATTATGCACAAAAAGAAATAAAAGTCTGTTTAAGAATGTACAAGTAAAGCCCTTTCACATGATACCCCACTTGGTATAGTTATCTTACTTTGAAAATTGAAAAAACTAATTATTTGTTTATGAACACATTTAAACTTTTTTTGTGATGTAACCACAAATTCACGGTTTTCGGATTTATTCCTTTACTTGTGCTATAACACCTATTTACCTACCAAATTTCATGATTCTAGGTCAACAGGAAGTACCCTATAAGTTTTCTTGACAGACACGACGAACAGAAGGACAGACAGACAACAAAGTGATAGTAAAGGGTTCCTTTTTCCTTTTGAGGTACGGAACCGTAAAAAAGCTTCATCGGCCCTGATTCTGGACCCGGACCGCAGGATTGCGCTAGCCGTTGTAATCAACGCAGCGGGGCATCGCAATGAAAATATGTGAAGAAGGTATTTATTATACCTGTCCTCTTCAAACAAAATCGAGAGTAAAATACTGCATCGTCCACAAAACTCGCGGCCAATAATATAATATGAATAAATCCAAAGGTCACGATCAAAATTTCCTAGAAGCTCATTTACGTCGGTGCAATACGCCGAGTCCGCAAGGACGACAGGTTTCCGTCTATGGTCTAGTCCGCGAAATCTAGTCCTCATATGTATCCAAGTTGTAGGATTTTAGATTTATTTCGTAGTTAAACGTGCAAAACTTATATATCTTCACCCTTCTACTATCGTACCGCAAGGCATCGCCAAGGTCTGCGCCCGTACGTAGTCGAAATTCCACGAATACGTACGAAGCGATTTGCCTCCTCATTTCTAATCCGAACCGCTAAGATCTGGAACACCTTTCCAGCATCAGTTTTCTCCTTTAATTATAATATGGGTACCTTCAAGTCGAGATTGAATAGGCATCTCCTAGGCAAGCGCGCTCCATCTTAGGCTGCATCATCACTTGCCACCAAGTCTGATTGTAGCCAAGCGCTAGTGCATAAATTAAAAAAAAATACATACCACAGTTATTATTTATGGTGCTCGTTGTTGCCTGCTCTGTTAGTTTATACGTCTACAAGTCCTGAAAGGCTAACTTCAAAAAATCTACATACCTACCAATAGTACGCGACAGGTGGAGATGCCAATTAGGGTATGAGGCGGGGGGGTCGCCCCGTACACCCGTAAGTCACCCGCGCTATCTCGCCCCGATTGCCATCTCGCGTGCTATACTTATCAACTGTCTTGGCGCATACAGTACCTGTGGCCCTACCGCGGTTGTTTGACAGCTACAATGTCACGATCGCAATCATCTCTGATTGGTTAATGCTCGCTCACTATTGGCCACAATGCATTGTTGCTCATTGTTGCAACAAGAATCGCACAAATTCAGCCAATCAGAACAATTGAGATTGTAATAATGATTGATGCAGGTTTTAGACAATCGCCCCGCTGCTATACTTTGAATGTACTTTCATTTTCCTCAACCAATGTCGAGTATATTAAGTAGTACATATGTATTGCAATTCGAGGAACGCTACAACTTGTAACTGTACTATCGGAATGGAATGCGGATTTGGTCGGCCACCGAGATAATAAATCTTTGAAAGATCAACATGTTACTGGCATTTTTACGCCGAGTCGAAATCATTTAACCGATGTCGAAAATTTAAGATGATACCACTTACTATTGTCATTGCCTCAAAATACCTCGTAGACATTCTGGAAATCTTAAATAGTCTTTTAAAAAAAAACTAACTTATGCTCGCGACTTCGTCTGCGTCGAATACACAAATTTCAAAGCCCTATTTCACCCCTTAGGGGTTGAATTTCCAAAAATCCTTTCTTAGCGGATGCCCATGTCATAATAGCTATCTATATAAAAGGTGTCCTGTTGTACAGAATCAAAAAATATAAAATCTTAAGTTTTTAACTTTTCAAGCCTCCACTCCATTAAAAAATACCGAAATGGAAGTTTGGATATTTATAATATTACTTCCCGCGACTTCGTCCGCGTGGATTTAGGTTTTTGAATATTCCGTGGGAACTCTTTGATTTTCCGGGATGAAAAGTAGCCTATGTCACTCTCCAGGTGTTTAATATGTCCATGCAGAAAATCACGACGATCTGTTGCGACGTGATTAAAGGACAAACCAAGAAACACACACACTTTCGCATTTATAATATGGGTCCGGGTCTAGTTTGAAAGTACTCTAGGTATAACAATATGGACTCTATGGATTTTCAGAAATTTCATCTAAGCGAAGCCGGGGCGGATTAGATAGGTTTTTATTTGAATACTTTCTTATATAAAAAACTAGCTGCCCCGGCGAACTTCGTACCGCCTAACAGTCGATTCTTTTTCAGGATTTTTTTTTATTTTTCTCTCCGTAAGAACCATCCGCGTACTTCAAGGAATATTATGAAAAAAGACTTAGCGAAATCGGTTCAGCTGTTCTCGAGATTTGCGATCAGCAATACATTCAGCGATTCATTAATATTTTTATATATATAGAGAAGATAAAACTATCCCCTTTGGTTTCTACAAGGCATCTCATCGGAATGCTAAATCGCTTGGCGGCACGACTTTGCCGGTAGGGTGGTAGCTAGCCAAGGCGGAAGCCTCCACTACTAACCGCTCCTCCACTACTATATATTATATAGATATAGGATAGAAGAAGTATTTTCGAGATAGAAACTAGTGTAATCATTTCAAGCAAATTAACACAAAGCAAAGTAAAACAGAGGTGTAAGGTAACACTGGAAATGACGTTAGCATAATTTCTACTACCTATAATATACTGTTTCCAGTTCAACAAATTAACAATGCCACTGCCACTTATACTACAAGTACAATCGACAACACGATTGAACGTCAACTTTACTGTAATACAAAATAGGGTTGATATTACTTTGATTGATGGTGTCTGTTATGGCTTTTTGGAGTAATGTTGAAAACGAAATTTGTTTGGAGTAAAAATGTCAGAATAGAGGAATTTTCGCAATGAGGGCGACCAACAATGGCCGGGGTAGGGTTACGAAGAATGCTAGGGCATAAGCGGTTGTGAAACACAATAGTTGATTTACTTACAAAATAAAGGTATAACAATAAGAATTTTTGCATTTTTTAATGGATCGGGTTCTTTGATTTGCGGGAATTGGTTGACGACTTAAACTTCAACTATTTCAAGGTTATTCTATATAAGTAGATAACATTAATCACATTAATAATCATATGACTGACTGACTGATTCACTGATCTATCAACGCACAGCTCAAACTACCGGACGGATCGGGCTAAAAATTGGCATGCAGATATCTATTATGGCGTAGACGTCCGCTAAGAAAGGATTTTTGAAAATACAACCCCTAAGCTAGTTTAGTTATAAATATCTTTTTTATGTAAATATTTTGTTTATATATAAATGTTGTCGGTTAGTTAAAAAAATATATATAAGATAGAAGAGAGAAGCCAAGGGCTAACTTAGCATCAAATAAATTAGTAGGTAGGTACGTCACATTGTGATAAAGTGGGTAATTAATAATTGGGTAAAGTCAAATATTTGAAGGTCAATTCATATTAGCGTAGATAGGTACAAAGTTTTATCGGCAAATTCAAGTTGTGCGAATTGTCCTGTTTATGACCTTGCCCAAGAGTGGCACGGGTTTGCCCTTATTTTTCCATACTCGTGACGGGCTTGGGAACGGTTCGAAAAATCATCATTATGATCAACCCATCGCCGGCTCAGTACAGAGCACGGGTCTCCTCTCAGAGTGAAAAGGGAAAGCCATAGTCTACCACGCTGGCCATGTGCATGTGATTGGTAGACTTCACACACCTTGGAGAACATTATGGATAACTCTCAGGTATGCAGGTTTCCTCACGATGTTTTCCTTCACTGTTCAAGCAAGAGACATTTAATTACGTAAAACCTTGCTTAAAACGCACATAACTCCGAAAAGTTAGAGGTAAACCACAAATTCACGTTTTCCGGATTTATTCCTTTACTTGTGCTATAAAAACTACCTACCTACCAAATTTCATGATTCTAGGTCAACGGGAAGTACCCTATAGGTTTTCTTGACAGACACGACGGACAAACGGACAGACAGACAACAAAGTGATCCTATAAGGGTTCCTTTTTTTCCTTTTGAGGTGGGGAACTCTAAAAACAGGATAACCAAATTACCTTCAATAAAAACCGGCCAAGTGCGAGTCAGGCTCGCACAACGAGGGAACCGTACAACAGTCGTATTTTTTCGACATTTTGCACGATAATTCAAAAACTATAATGTGTAAAAATAAATAAAAATCTGTTTTAGAATGTACAAGTGAAGACCTTTCATATGATACCCCACTTGATATTTGAAAATTGAAAATACTAATTATTAGTTTATGACCGCAATTAAATTTTTTTTTGTGTAATGTAACCACAAATTCACGGTTTTCAGATTGTTTTCCCTAATGCCAGCTATAAGACCCACCTACCTGCCAAATTTCATGATTCTAGGTCAACGGGAAGTACCCCGTAGGTTTGTAGTAGAACCCTGTAAAAACAGGATAACCAAATATCCTTCAATAAAATGTCCGCTTGCACTCACGTCACGTTAATTGGTAATTAATCGAACAGTTAAACAATAACAGCGTGCTAATGAGACCTGTTATCGCGTCCTACAGATAGTACACCACAGTCTTCCTGCCCGACGATAGGGGCCCGGGACCATGGGCTGCGAATTCGGGAAAAACCGACTTGTGATAACCTTTTGACTTCGAGATTTTTCCCCGTTGCTTAGTTATTCGAAACTAGATGATGCTCGCGACTTCAAATGTTGTTTAGAAGCAGACGTTACTTTGCGGAAGTCCATGATATGCAATTAACCAAAAACTTAATAGGCTAGTTGACACTTTTTTTAAGTAGGTCTTAAATGGTTAATACATATTTGTCTTATTAGATCAAAAAAATTAACTTTATATTTTTTTGCGCCCTAAAACCGTAAAATTTTTAATTTCAAAATATATTTTTCTTAGACAGGTGAAAACACTGTCGGCCATGTTTGGCCGATAGATTATCTGTGCTCTGACGTCATGCATTTGTAAACAACAGCATAACCTACCAAAGTTTAATAAACATGACTTCTACACTAGTTTACATGAAAAATATAGTAATTATCGTTATTGTATCATCCGAGAATGTAAAAACGCATCGATAAAGACCACAGGAAAGTTGTGGATTAGAGTGCCCAGTGAAATAAATATACGTAACACGCGAAGACTTGCTTAAAGGGATCCTATATGACTAACGACTGCAACCCAAATTTATTTTTGCAAAGATCACTTTGTTGTAAGTCTTACTTAATAACTTATTCAATTTATAAAGAGGAAAACGATATTTTTTACGTTTACTATGAGTTTTTAGAAATATATAAAAACTAGCTTATGCTCGTGACTTCGCCCGCATGGACTTCATAAATTTCTAACCCCCATTTAACCCACTCAGGGGTGGAATTTCAAAAAATCCTTTCCTAGTCGATACCTTCTCTTTACCTACAAAGAACACGCCCACCAAATTTCATGTATCTAGGACCAGCTGATGTTTAGGCTGTGCGTTGATATATAAGTTAGTCAGTCAGGACTTTAAATTTTATATATATGGTTACTACGTTAGTCCACGCGTGACTTAGGGATGACATTTCTTTGTTTACATATTGAATGACGTCACATCATGGCTGACAGCGTTTTCTGCGTTTCAAATAAAAATAAAAACTGTATTTTTTTAAATTGAATTTATATATCCATCCTGCGTTTTTAATAATTGTTATTGATATATTTCGTTGTCTTAAGCAAAATACTATAATAAATAATCATTTATTGGACGAAATTAGATATGAGTCAAGTAGCCTATTTGCTGTAATCCGCTGAAGGCGTTCGAGAAGCGAGATGTGGGTGTACAGGCGAATGTTGCGAATCTCATGGACAGATCGTGTACGCAATACCACCGTGCTGCAAAGAATGGGGAAGTCCACTGAGTTACTCAAATGTGTGCAAAGGAGAAAGCTCGAATATCTGGGCCATGTTATGCGCAACCCAAAATACGATCTACTGCAGCTTATAATACAGGGCAAGATAAAAGGCAGACGTAGACCTGGCCGTAGACGAATATCCTGGCTCAAGAACCTTCGCCAGTGGTTTAACATGAGTACAAGATCACTGTTTAGGGCAGCAGTAAACAAGATCCAGTTAGCCTTAATGATTGCCAACCTCCGGTAGGAGATGGCACTTGAAGAAGAAGAATCCGCTGAAACAGGTCGATTCTGTATGATGCAACATGCAGCAAAAATTAAGCAAAGAAGAAAATATCATTGTTAATTAAAAATAACTTTGTTTAATTTAAAAAAAAAAAAAAAAAAAAACATGCAGCATGCGAAATGCACCGCCCGCCCAAAAACTTTGCAATAATTGTGCATTGTAAGGTCTACATCTCCTGAGGATGCTCCGGTGTCGGGGCGAAACGTGCGTCGAGTGTGTTTTGGGATTTGTGTGGTGCTGCGTGGTGGTGGTGCGCATTGCTTGCCGAGTGGCTGCTTTTCCTGCATGGTTAGCAGTGGGAGGGCGGGCGGTGCATTTCGCATACTGCATGTTGCATCATACAGATTCGACCTGTTTCAGCGGATTACAGCAAATTAAGTTTTTGGTTTATTGCCCGCAACTTCGTCCGCGTGGTTTTACGTTTTTAAAAATCCCGCGAGAACTCTTTGATATTCCGGGATAAAAAGTAGCCTATATCCTTCCCCGGGATGCAAGCTATCTCTATACAAAATTTTATCAAAATCGGTTAAACAGATGGGCTATGAAAATCTAGCAGACGGACAGACAGACACACTTTCGCATTTATAATACTTATTAGTATGGACTAGATAATGCCCGCGACATCATCCGCATGGATTTAGGTTTTTGAAAATCTGAGGGAAGTATTTGATTTCCCGGGATAAAAAGTTGCCTATGTCACTCTCCAGGTCTTTATCTACACCCATGAAAAAAATCATGTCAATCCGTTGCACTGATGAGACGTGATTGAAGGACAAACCAACATACAATCACACTTTCGTATTTATAATAAGGGTACTGATAATACCTAAGGCCATTTTCGGTAGCCGCACCAACCCGTGCTTTCGAGATTCCTTTCGTAGGATGCCTGGAGGACAACGCTTTAGCGTTAAGGCCGCCTTTGCATGCTACAGCTATTAGATTAAGATCCTTGTATGTTTTTTTATATGTAACTAGCTTATGCCCGCGACTTCATCCGCGTGGACTACAAAAATTTCAAACCCCTATTTCACCCTCTTAGGGATAGAATTTTCAAAAAATCCTTTCTTAGCGGATGCCTACGTCATAATAACTATCTGCTTGCCAAATTTCAGCCCGATCGGTCCAGCAGTTCGAGCTGTGCGTTGATAGATCAGTCAATCACCTTTTCTTTTTATATAATACTAGCTGACACGCCCCGGCACAGCACAGAAGATATAATAGTAGGTACTAACCCACGAGTGGCAACCCTAATTGATTCCGTTGCTAAGAGCCAGAAAGAAACATGGTAAGTACATTTCCTCAGATAAATTCATTCACTTTTTACCGGTCACTTTTTACGTTACCTACCCATTCAATTACTCGCCGTGCTCCAACAAAGAGTTTCCTCAAACATTACACTTAACAAAATACACACTTTTAAATATAAATTGAGCGCAGCTGACGCTAAAGTGTTGTAACTCTAAAAAGATCTAATCAAAGAAATGACAAAATTTGACTTGCACACACACACATTTACTAATATTATAAATGCGAAAGCGTATCTGTCTGTCCGTTAGCTTTCAAAGGCACATCCGTTTAATAATTTAATCACTCTGTGCATTGTAGGTATTTTTATTTTATGTGTAGTATCTGTTGGCAAACCAAATTTTTTTCTTTAAATTAATCACTTTTGTCGGGTTCGGGTACAGAGATAGTTTGCATTTCGGAGACGGCCTCTTTATCCCGGAAAATTAGAGTTGTCTCTCTTTCTCTCTAATAGAGATCGTTCGTAGGGTTTCCTTCGAGTTCTCCATAATGTTCGTGTAAAGTCTGTAATTCCGCACTAGGCCAGTGTGGTGGGCGATGGTCAAATTCTTCTCATTCTAAGAAGTGTTCAGTAGTGAGCCGGCGATGGCTTGATGATGATGATGATAATAATTTTCTTACATGACCGGTTTTTTTTCTAAACCGGTCATGTAAGAAAATTATTATTATTAAGTGCATTTTTTTTAAATTACATGGCGGCCATTTTGAAATTCTTGTTATGTATTGTTCTAGCGGCGATAGATATACAAACTGTGGCGGTAGCCACAGTAGAAACTAGATGGCGCTATTCAATCGATAATAATTCACGACGTAGTCCCGAACAAATGTACCGCCGACAGTACTCGCACTAACGGAGTTTTCTGCAATCTGGACTATATAGGTATAGAAGTTTCAAGATACAACTGTTGTGAGAATTTCTACTCTCTACCTATTTTCTTACATGACCGGTTTAGAAAAAACCAGTCAAGTGCGATTTTCTTTTAATTTTCATGGCGACCATTTTGAAATTTTTATTATGTATAGCGACGATAGATATACAAACTGTGTAAATTTGAACTCTCTACTTATTATGGTTGATGACTATGAGATACGGTCCGCTGATAGACAGAAAGACGGAGAAACAGACAAACGAGCAGTGAAGGCTTAGTAATAGGGTCTCGTTGACACCCTTCACGTACAGAACCCTGAAAATGTGACTTACACCTGTTTAGCACTAACTGAAGTCTCAAATTACAGACTTGTTTTTCACTTTAGTGGAATTCACGCAAAAAATTCGACTACAGCGTGTCACGTAGAATACCTAAAGTATAGGAATTGCAATGCCAAGCCCGGGGTCAATGCCCCGCGCACGTTGTTTTGATTATGTCCAGCGATGCGCTTGCGTGTGTTATTTATATTTTGTTTAGAGTGGGTCACGAGTTACGAATTACGATGCACGGTAGAATTTGCTTACATGAGTAAATAGTTATACAAAATGTATAATAAATAGTACCTATCCGTACCTCAAAAGGAAAAAGGAATCTTTCTTCTTTTTTTTTTTTTAAAGAATATTAGCCATGTTAAATGACTAATATTCCCCTTTCCTCTCCAACTAAGCGTCAGGCTTGTGCTAGGAGTAGGTACGACAATTGTGCAACGGGCAGGGTTTGAACCGTCGACCTTTCGGTTTTCAGTCCACTCCTTTACCGGTTGAGCTATTGAGGCTCTTTGCTCTGGGCTGGTTTCCACACTTAAACCATTCCGTCTATAGGAATCCTTATAGGATCACTTCGATGTCTGTCTGTCGTGTCTGTCAATTTGGGGGAATCAAAACCTAAATTCCCGTTGTCTTAGTCATATAATTTGGCAGGTAGCTATTCCTTATAGCATAAGTAAAGAAAAAATCCGAAAACCGTGAATTCGTGCTAAAGTAAGTTCACAAAAAAATTAAAGATTTGTGTTTCCGACCGACGAAGTAATTAGTTTACTAAATCACATAAAGATGGCGCTGTCCGTCATTAATTTGCAAATTGTTATTATACTAGTTTGAGATTTCTTGTACGATGGTACCCTTCGTACCGCACAGCAGCGCACTGCACCGCAATGCAACGCAACGCACCGCATCGCAATGCACCGCACCCTAGCGCATCGCACCACAGCGCAACGCATCGCACCGCACCGCATCCCACTGTTTCGCAGCACAGTGCACTGCACAACAGCGCACCACACCGCAGAATTGCAGTAATACCTGTTACGTATTAAGTAGCTATATGATATTACATCCTACATGGGCTAGATATATTCAGTATCTAGATACAATCAAATGTGCATTTATAGTCGTGACACAGTTCCCTGAGAACATGTAAACCTTAAGCCCAAACACAAATCTCACTAAGCGATCTCGGTTCCAATGAATTTAACATCATGTTAGAGAAAGGAGGAAAATATATCCCGAAGAGAGCTCGATCAATACCTAACCATTGCTATAACAATTGATGACTAAAGACTAAAGAGCCACGATAACCTAGTGGTTAATAACCTAGTGGTTAAGACGTCTACCTTTTTTATTATTATTCAGATACAAGTTAGCTCTAGACTGCAATCTTACCTGGTGGTAAGTGATGATGCAGTCTAAGATGGAAGCGGACTAACCTGGAACGGGTATGGCAGTTTGTTAATTAAAACCATGGCATCATACCGGAACGCTAAATCGCTTGGCAGCACAGCTTTGCCGGTAGCGTGGTAACTAGCCACGGCCGAAGCCAGACCAGAAATTTAGGAATTATAAAATTCCAAACCCCTGCCAGGAATCGAACCCGGGACCGCCCACTAATAAGACCACAGTGCTTACTACTGCGCCAGGGAGGTCATCAAAACCTCCTTTTCCAAAAAAACATTTTATATTGGGCCAACCTGGGATTCGAACCCGAAACCTTATAATCCGCAGCCGTATAAGCTAATAGCGGCGAGGCAATTAATATTACTATCAGTAAAACAAAACAAAACAAAAAATTGCCACTTTCTTTTTTCACAACCAAAAATAAATAACCAACACTGGTTTATCACTAATTACCAAATGTCCCGTGAAAGCCGAAAGATGGTTGTTAGAAGACAAAGCAAGAAGCATTTCACGTCAACTCACAGAAAAAAGAATGCCTTTAACATTTTTGTCTTCAAAGGAAATAGATTAAGAAAAATCATTGTGTGATTTTTACTAAACGTCCGAGCCAAACCGCTATTCTGTACGTGACTTACGACGACGCTTTGGTAAACTCACAAGACACTAGAACGACTCTGTCGCACGACAAAAAGTTGCAATACGTAATTTTAAAAAAGTACGTACATGCCAAATGTTCATGCCAAAGAGAGCCTCAACAGCGTAACGGTCAGGGAACAGGGCTAAATGATTATGATGATTGATTGACAGTTCATAATTAAAACCTCATCGCAAGGAATCGCATCGAAGGGAGAGGAGAACATTTTTATAAATCTAGATTAATATTTTTTTAAATGGCCAGTCTGTCTTAGAGGATATCTTTCTAAACTAAGTGTCCACTAGCATTAAAACAACGATGTTAGCTCTGGCAATTCACTATTACACTCTGTAAACATTCACAAAAACTAATTTCTGTAAATTTTGTATACTTGCTAAATATGCAGAAATTGACTTGAACTTGCAGAAAGTGTCTACAATGAATTACTTTCCAGCCACTGACTTCTAAGGCAAGACATTTCAATGTTTTGAAACAAAAAGTCGCAGTGCATTGTGTACACTTCAAATCGTATGCGATAATGGTCCAAAATTAGTAGGCATAATTATTTACAAAAGACGAAAGCTTACACAAGGAATTGTTTCTAAAATGGCCGACTAACTTGGCTATTCGTCACAATACGACACGCACTTAGGGGACAATGACTAGAAAATAATAATGAAACTGGACATTTAAAAGTTTCGCTATTATTGTATGATGTAAGATCATGATCATCGACGGCCTTTTGCCGATAGCTTTTATGTATATTAGCTTACATTACAAGCTTTTCATGAATTTTTACTCGCAAGCAAAGTTCAGCTTAACATTGCTGAAATTTTCTGGTGTTCAGGCATTGCAGTAAATTGCTTCATTTGGTCGTGACGTCATAATTGACTAAATTGTCTGGAATTGCGGAGTTTTAATTGCCCCTGTAAGCGTATCTCAAGTCTCCCAAATTATCGTTTTTTAAGCTAAGTTAGCGTTTTGTTTTTTACTCCAAGAAACCTACAACATTTTGTGATTAGTATGAAGAGTCACGACCTACAGCAATGAGAATTACGATGCAGAGAGAGAGAGCGTTGCGATATTCACATTTCGTAGCTAGTCGGTCAATAGTTTACTAAGCAAGCAATACCGATATTTCAGTAGCACCTACAAAGTACAGATAATAATATGGAGTCCCTTCACCAGGTTATTCTCAGAAAACCAGTCTCTTTAATAAAATTCAACAATCGACGCATTATTCTCAAAACGTTATCGATATTAATTTTATTTATCGCTGACAACATAATACGGCCTTCCAAGTACCTACCTACAATTACATAAGCGTTACTTTGTAACGAATAAAACTTACGAGTATATCTCGGTAAGTAGTTATATACCTTGTAAATACCAGGTATAACAATAAAATACCTCATTCTCTACAAATAGAATGCAAATAAGATAAGAGAGCTCCCTATCAACGACTCGAAACAGTACCGTTATCCTGCAGACATAAAAAACTAACGATTTAAATAGGCATGCTGAATACATATAAAATTTAAATTGCGTCGTTACATTTCAATTCCACCGGTTGTTCACGGCATGATTACACGACAAATTGCAATAGAGTTACGCCCTTTACGGTTTAGGGCGGACGTTGGGTGCGTTTAAATAGGTGGGTTAGTAGTGACGTCAAGTCGCATTCCTACGAAGAGGAAAATGAACGCATAGCAGCCGGTTCGCGGAACGCACTGTTGCACTATTTATATAGTCGACAACTATAACTTTGCAGGTACGAAAAATCAGCTAAAGGAGATTGAACTTTAAGTTCTACAGTTAAGGGTTCTCGGTTATTTTTCGGGGCACAAAAAAGGTTGGTATTCGAGGACTTTACGCGGGAAAACGTAGCGCATACGACGCCGGTGAGTCAACTACTAGTATCGGTTGTTTCGAATGCACTCGTGATAGCATTTTAAATTCGCAAACGGAATTCGCCGTCAAAGCGCGGTTGTTTATTGGTACTAGATTTCAACGAGCTTTTATCAAATGACGCTTTGTGTGATTTATTTTATTTTTATTTGGTGTTAATCAACGCGTGAGGAAAATTTATAGTGCGAAAACGATGATAAAATAAAATCTGTTGGACCTACCTATACAACCACCCGTCCTTCACTTTTGTTACCTATTTTTGTTTTGTTTGCTCAGTAAAAAAGGATTTTCTTTCTTTTGAAAGCTCTGAGGTTGAGTTACAAATGAAAAAATACGTGTTTCAGGATTTTCGGAAATTCAACCCCCATGCCTATTTCCTGAATTCCACCCGAGCGAAGCCGGGGCGGGTAAGCTAGTTGATTTTATATGTAGCTGCAAAACCTGGAACGAAGCCAGTCAGGGGTCCGTGCAAGTACTAATTACAATAACAAATCCCGCAGGATCTTCGGGTGAGGTCTAGATTATAAATGGAAATGCCTGGAGGAAGGATGGACGTATATGGCAGAGAATGCACAATGTGTTCCGTACGTCATGGGTCGAGGCGCTTTTACTAGCTGTTTCACGTCTACTTCCATGGTATTAACTTGTGTTATAATCTTACACGGAAGTAGGAATCTGCTTAGCTTATTTATAATGTGTAAACTTATAGTATAACGAAGCTTTAAGGCTTACCTATACCTATTACAAATCTATATAAATCTAAATATATAAAAGGAAAAGGTGACTGATTGACTGACTGACTGATCTATCAACGCACAGCTCATACTACTGGACGGATCGGGCTGAAATTTGCCATGCAGATAGCTATTGTGACGTAGGCATCCGCTAAGAAAGGATTTTTAAGAACTGAACCCCTAAGTGGGTGAAATAGGGGTTTGAAATTTGTGTATTCCACGCGGACGAACATAACGATAATGTTATTCTTAGGTAAGTATATTAGTTAGGTAAATTAAGATTTTTTAATTTTTTAATAACAAAAAAATTAGAAATTCCGGTGTGTTATTTCCACAAAACTGGCTCTAAACGGCGGTTAGATTAACAAAAAAGGATCACATTCAATTTGTCGCCGATAAAATGCGCCAAAAAACAGAAACCGCTGACTGTCACATAAATACACTGATAATCGCCATGTTGAGCGTTTGGCTTAAAGGCTGAGACAAACAGAACGCGTGGCGGGAATTGCAAGGCAGCAGATCAAGCACACGACGGACATGCTTCCTCGAAATATTCACAAGACTTTCTCAATAAAAAAATGTCGTTGCACGTAAAAAGACGTTACCCTTGTACGGGAGCGGTGTGCAGGCTCGACCGTACCAAAGGGGAGATCTCCCACCGAGCGGTTGATTGTGCTCGGTAGCGCCAGCTGGGCCGACGGTTGTATCTTGAAACTTCTATATATAGTCCAGATTGCAGAACACTCTGTTATTGCGAGTACTGTCGGCGGTACATTTGTTCGGGACTATGTCATCGATTGAACAGCGCCATCTAGTTTCTATTGTGGCAACCGCCACATCACTCCCCTCCGAGACGAACGCGTAGTGTGAAGCAGTGAAGAGAGGTGGCGTTGTAGCGTGAAGGCGTGTGAAGGAAGGGCAATGGCTGCTAACCATCCAGAGAAGCGGTGGACCAGGACGCTTGTAGCTGGTGATGGAGTGCAGAGCCATTGTGCCCCGAAGCTGTGGCTACATCCGTCTTACAGGCCTCGATGTGCTTGCTGTTGCTGCTTGTAGACTTGGAGTTGGAGGAGACGTCGGGCTTGCGGTGTGTGATCCAAAGGTGTTGCGGTGTATGCGATCACCCTTGATCACGTTGAGTGCGCAGTGCGGAGTGCGGCGGTGTGCGGTTGATCTTCGATGACGTCGGCTGTTGTAGTGTGCGACCATTCTTGATTTCGTCGGTTGTTGAGGTGTGCGACCATTCTTGATCACGTCGGGGTCACCAATGTACGGGAGCGGTGTGCAGGCTCGACCGTACCAAAGGGGAGATCTCCCACCGAGCGGTTGATTGTGCTCGGTAGCGCCAGCTGGGCCGACGGTTGTATCTTGAAACTTCTATATATAGTCCAGATTGCAGAACACTCTGTTATTGCGAGTACTGTCGGCGGTACATTTGTTCGGGACTATGTCATCGATTGAACAGCGCCATCTAGTTTCTATTGTGGCAACCGCCACACCCTGAAAGTAGGGGTTTCTTGATGCGTATGAACGCAGCGCATTCAGGCAATGTTTCGTTATACGTTATACGTTACCTGAATTCGATTTGCTAGACTTTGCGCTTGTACGCAATAATTTGTAGGTAATGTAAGAATTGGTAAGAGTCTGCCATCCTCACATTGCTAGCGTGGAAGATTATGACCAAAACTGACCCGTGCTCAGAAGAGACCCATGCTCAGTAGTGAGCCGGTGATCGGTTAGTGAAGATGGTGATAAAATATAAGGATCTACATTGAAAGCATTCACTCTGCAGTGTGCTTTTGAGCTCCTGCCACCAACGGTCATCATCGCGCTTTGTACAGCTTTGTTGTATCCTTTTTTCGCACTATTATTTATAAACTTCTAGCTTCTTCTTACTTCTTTTCAGTAGAATTTATTTTCCGAACCAGCGGGCAGAGTCTTGGAATGTCACATGTGCTATAGATTGGCCTACATGAAATAAACATTTTTCATTTTATGTGTCTCGCGTTTTGTTTGGTTCAGCCTTTAGTAAAAGATAAACGCGCATTACCAATATTGTGGAAAATTTAATAATAATTCGAACATTCTTTGATGGTATTCTTGCCATCGTTATGATGTGAAGTATAAAAATCTGGGACATTAGTTAGTAGTTTATGGAATGGTGTGGAGTTTTTATTCATTTAATAATACTTTACGAGATAATTTGCATAAAAGCAGTGGGACGCAACGTGCGTTGACTCATTGGCCCCGTGTCATATCAGGGAGACAGCATCAAGACCGGGAGCCGCAGCAGAAACAGCTGAAAACGGCAAGCGGCGCAAGTATGCCTCTCTTATAGAGAGTTACATTTTTGTTCCGTTTGCGTTGGAGACCCTGGTGCCATGGAGTCTTTTTTGCAAATTTTTTTTACGAAACATTTCACCGCGATTAATAGCCCCATCTGGTTAGAGCTAGATCCAGCGCGGAAATGCAACCAGTATTCTTGCCACCATTCCACGTAACGATGCAGATTTCAGGTCAATTGACGAGTTGCTTTACCTTAAAAAGTTTCTTTAGTTCAATTAATGTTTTTTTTGGGTTCCTCTTTGAGGAGGACCTCTTTTTTATTCTGAACTTCGGTTGGCCGCTCTGTGGCTATAATTAAAAACCCTGTGCAAAAAACAGATCTAAGAGAAGTGTGAAACGTTGAGAAGCAAGGATTACGAGTGCTAGCAATTAGCACCACAGGTCATCGGCCCCGAGACTACGAGGTAAACAAATGACATGCAGATTTTCAATATGGTCCGACGCATAGCTACGGAATGGAGTAGACAACCTCTCTGGCGCAGTGGTAAGCGCTGTGGACTTATTAGTGGGAGGTCCCGGGTTCGATTCCCTGCAGGGATTTGGAATTTTAGTTTCTAAATTACTGGTCTGGTGGGGCGCTTCGGCTGTGGCTAGTTACCACCCTACCGGCAAAGCCGTGCCGCCAAGCGATTTAGCGTCCCGATACGATGCCGTGTAGAAACCAAAGGGGCATGGGTTTATTAAAAACTGATATACCACTTCCAGGTTAGCCCTCTTCCATCTTACACTGCATTGTCACTTACCACCAGGTGAGATTGCAGTCAATGGCTAACTTGTATCTGAAAAAAGAGTCGATCCTTTTTGGCTGCGATCTAAGAAGCTGTTCCGTCGTAAAGTACCGGGAAGAACGACCTCGAAGGAAAAAAAAACAGGTTTACAGACCCTGAACGGATCTATAACCCGTAACAATATTTGTCTCTGGCATCGTACCGGAACGTTGAATCAAACAAATTCATTAGAACTCATTTGAATCAAACAGTTACGCTCGCAGTCAGTTTTTCCTGCGTCCACGATCGATCACGCCCATATTTAATGATTGCAATCACGAAATAAAATACTTTGGATATGCAAATATCGAATATTTGCATATCCGACGTTCTCAGAAGCCTGAGCTATGGGGTTCCCCCCCATCGGAATAAAAAGGACATGGTAATGAGCTGCAATTAACACTATTTGCGTATATTTTTGCCTCTACAATAACGGTTATTCAGTTAAAAAACCGGTAAATTACGAGTTGGAATCGCACACGAAAGGTTCCGTACTGTCATCCAAGGTATACCTAACACCTATGTAGAACACTGCAAGTTAATGATTGACTGCGCCATCTATATGTGATTTAGCATTTTTTTTCGTGTACACATTTTAATTTTTTTGGTGATGTTACCATGATGTTGCCGTAAATTCACGGGTTTTGGATTTTCCTTACTACTTGCCCAAAATTCTAAGTTAGCAGGAGTGGGTACCCTATAGGTTTTCTTGACAGACACGATAGACAGACAGACAACAATAACGTAAAGAAATTACTCTATTTTTTTGTTAAAAATTGAAAAAAAGTTGTCGTTTACGGATTGTGACGTCATTATTCACCTTCCGTGCAGCGAATTAAAAATAAATGAAAATCATGATTTTTTAAAATTATTCTCTTTAGTAAAACGAATTCTTGCTTTGCTCATAAACTACCGCTATACAAAAAAATCACTTCATTTTATTACTAGATACAGTCCAAGACCCTATGCTTTGACGGTGAAGGAAAATGTCGTGATGAAACCTGCATGCCTGTGAGTTCTCCATAATGTTCTCAAAGGTGTGTGAGTGAAGTCGGCCAATCCGCACTTGGCCAGCGTGGCAGACTATGGCATAATTTCTTATTCTGAGAGGATTCTTCCGGGGAGGTATGTGGGACTCACTGTGGCGCAATGGTAAGCACTGTGGTCTTATTAGCGGGTGGTCCCGGGTTCAATTCCTGGCAGGGGTTTGGAATTTTATAACATCTAAAACTTCTGGTCTGGTCTGGTGGGAGGCTTCGGCCGTGGCTAGTTACCACCCTTCTGGCAAAGCCGTGCCGCCAAGCGATTTAGCGTTCCGGTACGATGCCATGTAGAAACCAAAGAGGCATGGGTTTAATAAAAACTGCCATACCCTTTCCAGGTTAGTCCGCTTTCATCTTAGACTGCATCGTCACTTAACACCAGGTGAGATTGCAGTTAAGGGCCAACTTGTATCTGAATTTAATAAAAAGATCATAACGATGATGATGATGATACCTATTAGAAGGATCAATGCATCATACCATTCAGCCAGGTGCTACCACCAGCTTGCGCTAGTATGTCGGTATGTTACGGGAATGTGTGTCTGCTAACTGGCTTCGTTCCCGCCACCTCCGCAACTAGTTTTTACCCGTAATCGCGATATGATGGATCGATGGCACATGCCACATTCTTTTTTCCTCAAAGGTAATTAGTATATTTGAGCCTCGATAGCTCAACGGTTAAAGGAGCGGACTGAAATCCGAAAAGTCGCCGGTTTAAACCCCGCCCGTTGCACTATTGTCGTACCTACTCCTAGCACAAGCTTTACGCTTAGTTGGAGAGGAAAAGGTAATAGGTATTAGTCAGAATGTTAAACTTGGCTAATATTCTTTATTCTTTATTAAAAAAAATATAGTACGCGGCAGAAAGTAATGCACATCAGCCTTAATGACATTTCGGATTTGTAGAGCGTTGTCTCTGTCACTCATACCTATAATATGACGTTGTCGGTCTCAACGACAGAGACAATGCTCTGCAAATCTGCTATCTCCTTCTAAAGGTCGATGTACATTACTTTCTGCCGCGTACTGCATATACCTAATACCTTCCTATGTAATTCTCGTACTTATGGTAGACTTAACAACCTGTGGTGCATTTTTAAGCAGAGTTTCTTGCTGGTTCTTTTCGGTAGGAAAGGCATTCCGAACCAGTGGTAGATGCATCCGACTATTCGAAAGTACTTGTAAAAGTTTATTCGAATAAAAAAGATTTTTATTTATTATTTATTTATTAAGATCGTTTAAGTTTTGGTACAAAACAGAAAATTGAGTACGCGACAGGTCGAGATGTCAATCTGGGCGGAGACGCCCCGCACAACCGCACAGTCAGCCATCTCGACCTGTCGCGTGCTATACTTACCTAATTAGAGGGACGTATTGCCTAATACGGTATTTGACAGCTAGTCAAATCAGTAACTTTTTATCAAGCGACAAAACGCGCGCTTAGTATGCGAGATTCTATGAAATACCGATGTGTGACGTCACAATCATTTGAAGTGCTTGTTTTAGTTTAATCGATAATTTAAAATGGTTATTACACTAAAAACCATAGGCTTAGAATTTTTTCGCTACGCTCATTTGACGTATTTTGGAAGACCCTCTATTTAATAATCAACGAGAAATAATTTATTTTTGATGTAGTCAAATACCCAATTGTGACAACGACAACGCATAATCTGAGCACGTCAAATGATTGTGACAGCACGTACCGGTATTTCATAGAATCTCGTATACTAAACGCGTTTTGACGTTTGATAAAAAGTCGCTGATTTGACTAGCTGTCAAATACCGGATTCTTCCGAGTCAATGTCAATTTTTTTGGAAAAAAATGGTTTTTTAACTTTTTAGTTCGTTTTTTGGCAAGGCAGTCCGTTTTCCCAATTTAATTATATTTATTTTTATCTTTGTTTTTATATGAAAGCTCTTTATCTAGCGCGCTAAGCTCACGTGGGCAGGTGTGTATTGCATTGCGTCCGGCCTCCCACGCCACCTCTGCAATAAGTTCGATCGCTCTACTAGGCATTGCTTAATTCATCATCACCGGCTCACTACAGAGCACGGGTCTCCTCTCAGAGTGTGCGGATTGGTAGACTTCACACAACTTTGAGAACATTATGGAGAACTCTCAGGCATGCAGGTTTCCTCACGATGTTTTTCTTCACCGTTAAAGCAAGTGATATTTAATTAATTATTTAAAACGCACATAAAAAAGAATTTAAATAAACTTTTACAAGTGCTTTGAAAAGATTAAGGTTACGGAGTTGTCAATAATTCGAAATCAGCTTCTATTTGTTTTGAAAACGCTGTCGAGTAGCACTACCGACTCAACCAAGGAATCACCGTCAGTCGCTCCCACACATACGTAATTTGGTTTTTTATTTGAATATTAACCAATCGAACTCGATGGAATTTTGCAGACACATTCTAGAAATTTATGACTGTGGTTTTCCGGATTTCCGTAAAAATAACTAAGTACTACATTTAAAATTACACGGGTTCAAAGAGTTGCCTATGTCAGTTCTTGGGACCGTGTAATTTTGAAAGTGAATATTTTATAACGGAAATCTGGAAAACTGTAGACGTAGATATTAGTTCCTAGAGCGTATAATAGAGTCATGGACTGTAGTAATAAAATGACGTGATTTTTTGTAAAACGGTAGTTTATGGGGCTAGAATTCATTATTAAAGAGAAAAATTTAAAAAAATCATGATTTACTTATCTAAATATATAAAAGGAAAAGGTGACTGACTGACTGATCTATCAACGCACAGCTCAAACTACTGGACGGATCGGGCTGAAATTTGGCATGCAGATAGCTATTATGACGTAGGCATCCGCTAAGAAAGGATTTTTGAAAATTCAACCCTTAAGGGGGGAAATAGGGGTTTGAAATTTGTGTAGTCCACGCGGACGAAGTCGCGAGCATAAGCTAGTTTTTAAAATAATAAATTATTAACGTCACGTTGTACCAAAAGCGATCAATGACGTCACACGGCGTAAACGGCAAATTTTTTTCAATTTTTAGGGTTCCGTACCTCAAAAGGAAAAACGGAACCCTTATAGGATCACTTTGTTGTCTGTCTGTCTGTCTGTCAAGAAACCTACAGGGTACTTCCCGTTGACCTAGAATCATGAAATTTGGCAGATAGGTAGATCTTATAGCTGACATTTGGGGAAAAATCCGAAAACCGTGAATTTAGGGTTAGATCACGCAAAAAAAAATTGTGGTCATGAACTAATAATTAGTATTTTCAACTTTCGAAGTGAGTGGCTATATCAAGTGGAGTATCATATGAAAGGTCTTCACCTGTACATTCTAAAACAGATTTTTATTCATTTTTATGCATCATAGTTTTTGAATTATCGTGCAAAATGTCGAAAAAATAAGACTGATACGGAACCCTCATAGCGCGAGCCTGACTCGCACTTGGCCGGTTTTTTTAACATAAAGAATATTTTCCCGCCGAAATTACTCTTATTATTATGTTGAAAATTTGTTGTTTACGGATTGTGATGTTAATAATCACCATCCGTACAGCGTGACGTTCATGTTGAAAATAAATAAAAATCATGTTTTTTAAAAAATCTCTTTAATAATGAATCCTAGCCCCATAAACTATCACAATACAAAAAATCACATTGTTTTATTACTACAGTCCAGGACCCTATTTACAAGATTTCATTGATTCTGATTGGTCAGTATTCAAATGGCAGCCAAACTACGGTTGTGTGCAGCGCACTACGAATAAGCCCCTTTTAACGCGCGAACTTAAGCCACATATTCAAATGTCACGAAACAATGTATCAATGGCAGTGATTATATTATTTTCTTACCTAATCTCAGCTTAACAAGCCTTTCCGGCCCGGATCCGATCCGACACCCACAGCCGCCTACTGCTGTTTATTTAGAACGGGCCGGTTCAAACACATGGTTAACGATTGCAGTGAAAACAAACGCATACCGCTAGTTAATGTCAAATTGTATTAACTTTTAACACTATAATGCTAGCGGTGGGATCTAAATATTTACCTCTGATATGCTATGTTCGACTTGAACTAGATATAGTTAACAAGATTTTTTTTCAATCCTTTATTCAATCAATTCTTTAACCTCCCTTAATTGATTATATCATCATCACCCACTTAAGTAAATAAATATAACAAAATAAACTAAATATTCCCAACGAGTCACACCCAGAGTAACATGTGACTCGTTGGGAATTACAATGGATAAAAAAGTTCCAACCAGTAACAGTGTCACACGATTGAGTGTGACTCGTTGGGAACCCATCCTTTCTTCTAGTAATTTCTTACAACAGATTTTCTTAGATCATAGTTAAGCACACTTTCTATTAAGTCACCTTTCAAACAAAACAACTAAATCAAAATCGGTTCATCCGTTTGGGAGCTACGATGCCACAGATAGATACACAGATGCACACGTCAAACTTATAATATAACGGCTCTGGCTCTGTTATTAACATGTGGACCATTTATATCAATTCAAATTTTTTAGACTGTCGTAACTCGTAACAGTATTTATCTCTTAATATATAAAATTCAAAGTCCTGACTGACTGACTGACATAGATATCAACGCACAGCCTAAACCGCTGGTCCTAAAGACATGAAATTTGGAGGGTCTATTCTTTGTGAAGAGTAGGTATCCATTAAGAAAGGATTTTTCGAAATTCCACCCCTAAGTTGGTTAAATGGGGGATGAAAGTTTGTATGAAAGTCGGTCATTTTTCAAGTTATTTGCATGAAAATTGGTATTTGGGTTTTCGGTCACAAATGTAGACATACGTGTTTCAGGATTTTTGGAAAATTTGCCCATAAGGGTGGTAAAATAGGGGATGAAAGTTTGTATGGGAAAGTTTTAATTATTGATATTATAATTGACTTGAAATTTGGAAAGTAGGTTTTTTCTTGAGGTTAGGTGTCAGCTTAGAAACGACTATGAGAAAATTCCCCCCCTAAAGGAGTGAAATGGGGGTTGGAAGGTTATATGTGTTATTCGGTGCTGTTCAGAGTGCGCGTCCTGATGTTATAATGTTTGTTTCTGAAAAAAAAATGCCATTTGTTTCCTGTAGGCCACGCGGGCGAAGCCGCGGGCAGAAGCTAGTAAGTCCATATGATTCTAGATTAGCTCCACATCATTTGAGCAGACATTAATAAGTATAACAGTAGTCATTATTAGCAAAGCTTCCGGATTCTTCGACGGATGACGAATCTCAGTCAGGCGCCGTGGATGTTACCAAAATATCACCGTCAGTCACTATTTACTACAGTAATTTCCTGTCGGTTTAACTAAGTCGCACAGACGTCCACAGCTGGGACATAGGTGTCTTGGGTTATTAGACAGAAGGTATTTTTGGGATTTCGTACCTCAAAAGGAAAACCTTATAGGATCACTTTATTGTCTGTCTGTCTGTCAAGAAACCCATTTTTTTGTTATTCAGATACAAGTTAGCCCTTGACTGCAATCTCACCTGATGGTAAGTGGCGATGCAGTCTAAGGTGGGAGCGGGCTAACCTGGAAGGCGTATGGCAGTTTTTATTAAACCCATACACCTGTGGTTTCTACACGGCATCGTACCGGAACGCTAAATTGCTTGGCGGCACGGCTTTGCCGGTAGGGTGGTAACTAGCCACGGCCGAGGCCTCCCACCAGAGTCCAGACCAGACCAGAAATTTAGAAATTATAAAATTCCAAATCCCTGCCAGGAATCGAACCCGGGACCTCCCACTAATAAGACCACATCGCTTACCACTGCGCCATAGGGTACTTCCCGTTGACCTAGAATCATGAAATTAGACAGGTATTAGGTAGGTTTTATAGCACACATAAGGGGAAAAATCTGAAAACCGCGAATTTGTGGTAACATCATTAAAAAAAATATTTTCATTCACAAATAATTAGTATTATCAACTAAACAATACCAAGTGGGGTATCATATGAAAAGACTTTACCTGTACATAGTTTTTGATTTATCGTGCAAAATATCGAAATAATATGATTGCAATACGGAATCCTCGGTGCGCGAGTCCGATTCGCACTTGCCTGATTTTATTTTTTGAGTTATTTTACTTGCCACGTCTACTTTTCTTTTTGAGCTGTCGATTAATCTGATTTTCCTTCATGTAATATTTTATTAATAAAATAAATAATTTGAATTATTTATACAATAAAATAAATAATTTAAATTATTTATTTTAATAATTTAAATTATTTATTTTAATAATTCATTTATTATATATTATATGTTTTATTTGATCCTGTAGAGATTTTCTGAGCAGCAGTACCACAGAATACATAATAGTTCCCTTCCTTCTCAACTTTCTTACTCGATCGAGAAATTCTGGAGCTTGTATGAGGCCCATATTTAGCGACCATAACTGTGAAAGCCAACATCAGAAGTTTAAATCGATTGTGAGATTATCTCTTCTGGCCCACATTCAACTTTACTACGTCGTAGTAGTAATTTATAAAAAAAAACTCGTCAAATGCATGACATAAACACGCATAAGGTAGGGTTCTGTAGACATTCTCATAATAAAAGTTCTACCATAAACCAAAAGCAAGAAACAATTTATTTTTTCTCACTATAAGTACATATTTGTTCGAAATTCACACAGCACCTACTACCGTCGTTTATTAATTATTATTATATTAATCGATAAAATGTAGCTACTTAATTATTATTATTGATTAATTCGCATCCCTACGGTATTTTTGACAAAATATTATTTAAATATCATTTTGGTACCTATTCATCGAAGGGATATACCTATCAAAAGAAATTTTCTAGTCTCACTTTGTCAGGGTCAGTCAAACTACACTATTTTTCACTACAAACAATTTTTTTCAAAATCGAATATACATAAGGTACTTATTTATGTCTATGAAGCGGTAACAATCAATATTCTATAACACTGCCCAAAGTTTACAGTTCTAATAGTTTCTTAATTAAATGGCTGTTACACGGACGGACTGGGCGAAAGTATAAGGGTTCCTTGCTTTACTTTTTTTTTTTTCGCTGGGAAATGCTTTTACCCATCCTCCCCGGAAGAAACGCAGCTGAACCACGTTTCTTCCGGGGAGGTATATGGGACTCACTGTAACCCAGAATACCCACTAAAACCCAGCGGACCCGTCAGCGCCATGATGAGGCAGTTTGCATACTACTATGCCGTCTCAGCGGTACAGAATTACAGATACCTCACAGGGCTTCCCTACAGGATGCCCCTGTCTTCCTCCTCGGGTTTACGGCCCGAGGTAGTGAGCATATCGGCGCCTCCTTTGCCCTTGATATTTACGGCGTATGGGATGAGCGTTGGGATGCAGCTCTCTTTCTCGTTCAGCCGCCTCCTTTAATGCGAGCACTTGCTCGCAGAAAGACACTACTGCCGTCCAACAAGTCTCGCTTCTGATCATTGCGCTTATCACGCGTGGGAGCGATAGATCACTGCCCAAGGTGAACGACAATAGATGCCTCTGCGGCGCCCAGGCTGCGCATTCCATCAGGGTGTGCTGTGCCGTATCGGATGGAGCACCGCATTCGTGACAGGCTAGGGTCACTTCCCGCCTCGCAATCTGGTGCAGGTACTTACCGAAACAGCCATGTCCTGTAAGCACCTGCACCAGTCGATAAGTTAAGGTACCGTGACGTCTTTTCAGCCAGCGCTCTAGTTGAGGCTGTATTGCTTCGACAGTCAGGGTGCCCGCAATAGGGATTTCCTTGCTTTACTACAGTAACCCTAAAAATCGCTTTGAAGTCAACCTTGGAGTTGAGACAACGGACAGGTATGTCTCAAAAATACAATTTCGTACTAACCTGCTAACTGATACACAACTGATACATGACAAAAACAGGGCGCCTTGTCATTCATCAACGTCGGGGAATCCGGAAGTTTGGCTAATTATATGTTACGTATGTACTATGTTACGAGACTGGTGTGTTTAGGCGACTGATTGTAAACGGCAAACTGCAGGCCCGGGCACAATCATTACGACAATTGGGTATTTGACTCCAAATTAATTTTTTTCAGTTTACATCATTATTTTTATTCTAGTTTATAATAAAGTAATAATATTTATCAAAATCAAAAGTAGGAAAATACCCAATTATCTTGCGCGGATTGTAAAGCTTTGTCGTTGAAAAAGTTACGAGAAAGCGTAGTCGTACGTACTGATTGTGCTAGAGCTGCTATAATTTCTTTCCTATTGTAATGTGCAAAGACCCGAGGTGATTCGCTAACTCAGTGATCAATAACTGAATGATAGCCACCGAGCTCATTTGACATTTATATTTAATCCATTGAAGGTTTTCTACGAAAAAATATTTTAATTGCATACTGTGAAGCAGCAATGTAGAACGAACCAATGTCAAATATGTTCGGTGGCTATCATTAACCATTGGACACTGAGTTAGCGAATCTGAGTTAGGTATGTGCGTTTTAAGAAAAAAATTAATATCACTCGCTTCAACTGTGAAGGAAAACATTGTGAGGAAACCAGCATGCCTGCGAGTTCTCCATAATGTTCTCAAAGGTATGTGAAGTCTGACAATCTGCACTTGGCCAGCCAGCGTGGTGGACAATAGCCAAACCCTTCTCATGCTGAAAGGAGACCCGCGGGGTGATTACGTAAAACGTTGCAGTAGTGACAGCAACGCGACAGCAGTAGTAATGCGACTGTTCATTTGCTGTCTCTCTTCTTATTCTTATTTTGCATTGTGGCTATTGCTGTCTCTCTCTAGCTGGACGTTTGACAGCAATGAATGCGAGATTTAAGCCTGTCGCAAGCCTGGCGCGAGATAGTGCAGGTGATGGGTTGATAATGATGATGATGATGTTTCGCAGCGTGTAAAATGTAGTCGGTGGAAATCCGCACAGCACACTGGTCGAAATGAATTCATTCGCCGCGAGACGTTAATCAATCTCGATGGGATTCCTCGAACCGACCGCCATGGCATGATTTAGCACTACCCTATTAAAATATATTACAGGTAGGGTTGCCACTAACTAGCTATCTAAAAACAATTTTAAATATCGCCGTCCCTGAAGCTAAATCCCGAAGGCGCTCAAGAACTGGCTGGACGTCGTGAGCGCAGACTTGAGAGCCAATGGGCTGCGTAAATCGGATTGCTTAAGACCGGGCAAAGTGGGCAGCAAAATGTAGGAAAGCGGACCCACCTAGATGGAAACACGCTAAGTCTTAAGTAAAACTTGTATGTGCCCAAATGACAGCGTTTGTAGAGGAAAACAAAATATTACCAGCTCACCAATCAGGATTTCGGAAATGCCACAGTACAGCGACTGCAATGATGGATGTAATTGATAACATCCTGACAGCACAAGATCAGGGTATGGGAACCATCCTGGTGCTGCTTGATTTCTCTCGTGCGTTTGACTCAATCGATACCACACTATTACTTTCAAAGCTGTCATATTATGGATTTGGAATGTCGACCTTAAAGTGGTTCAATAGCTTCCTCAGTGGCCGGGCCCAATCTGTGCATATAATTAAAAGTGATGGTACTAAACTGATTTCGTCAACATCTCCGGTACTTCGAGGTGTACCTCAAGGATCCGCGCTCAGTCCATTGCTTTTTGCTATTTATACAGCAGATATAGTTCACTGTTTTTCCAACTGCAAATACCATCTATATGCTGACGACGTGCAACTATATCTCTCTTTCAAACCACAAGACGCAGCAGACGCAGAATTTAAAATCAATGAAGATTTAAATAGAGTATCTAACTGGTCAGAGAAAAACTCATTATTATTGAATCCTCTCAAGTCTAAGTACATGATACTAGGAACAAATAAGATGACAAAAACAATTGAGTCTCTGGGTACACAAGTCAGAATAGGAAATACTAGTGTAGAAAAAGTAACTGAGGCAAGAAATTTGGGAGTAATCTTTGATTCAAACTTGCACTTTGAATCACATATTTCGAATACAGTCAAAAACTGCTTCTACAGATTAAAAGTGCTTTACAAGATAAGATCTTACCTTAGCGTAGAAGTCAGAATACGAATATGTGATTCACTTATTTTGTCAAAGTTAAACTACGCAGACACAGCATATGGACCATGTTTGCTTGGAAGAACCAAAAAGCTAATACAGAGAGTCCAAAATGCCTGTGCTCGGTTCTGTTTCCCCATTGCTCCTCGCTCACATATTAGTCCTTACCTCAACAAAGCAAACCTCTTAAATATGTCAGCTAGAAGGAATCTGCACTTGGCTACTATGTTATTTGGGGTGATCTCCACTGGAAAACCAGAATATCTTTTCACACAGATTAAATGGGCAAGACAGCAGAGCAGGTTTACGCCAAGAGGTTCAGCGTGTCAAATGGCCGTGCCAAGGCATAGAACAGCAGCATTCCGAGGGAGTTTCAGGCTTGCTTTTTCCAGGATCTGGAACATTATCCCACCTCCAGTACAGCACCTTAAGTCAGTATTTGCTTTCAAGTCTAAGCTCAAAAAGATACTCTTAGAAAAGCAAAAGACTTTGGAAGCACTTGCTTGAGTTCTTGAGGTATCGATCACCCACCATTCCAGTATCTTGGAAAGCGGCCTAAATAATTAGCACTGGGAGGTTTCTAGAGACTACCCAAGAATCTAACCCTCGCACACCGTGGGGGACTCGTCATAAGCCTTGTTTTTTGAATAAAAAGTCAGTTAGTTTACTAAGTAAGTATTAGTTACTATGCCAGACCACCGACCGAGAAAAATACTCAGTTTCAGACAATTTTTCGCCCATCCATAGATATTAGTATGTCAATTTAACGCCGAGGGGTCAATCGCACAGATAAATTATGAAACCCGGACCGGTCCGGGACGTCGAGCGGAATTTTTCAGGGGATGCCTGAAAAACAGCGCTGAGGTAGTGTACCCACATACACTACTACAGCATTACGCTGAGGCAATTCCCTTTTTTGGGACAGCTATGCGCCACAGACACGCATTCGGGTTTATGTCAGACATTTATTTTATTTTATTTTAGATTAATTTTACTGTAATTCCATGCAATTCGGCTGGGAAAATCGCCGCCTCTATACACGTACAGTCGTACACTATCTATAGGAGCTAAGTAAGTACGATTGTTTTCTCGGTTGAAATGCATGGAAAGCCGTACGTATTAGTTAAGTATTTGTGATCTTTTTGTCTTCATGCTCTGTTTTTTTTTGTTTTGTTTATGTACGTTTGTCTGGTGTTGTTCTGTTTTGTACTGTGCGCTATGGTCCCAAATAAAAGGTTATTTATTTATTTATTTATTTATTTATTTATTTATTTAAGTCGAAGAACGTTTTTAAATATATAGGTGTAGTCAATACGCAAAAGATTTTACCGAGCACAAGTGTGTGTGCAAACCAGTAAACTGATCTGCAGGGCAAACACAGAGGCACTCTCTATTCCCTCACTCTCATAATCAAATGGTCTCATACTGTCATACCTAAACAACCTATTAAAATTAGATATTTGCAATCACTCTTGCTATGGATTTATCCATACTAATATTATAAATGCAAATGTCTGTTATTCTGCTAGCTTTTCACGGCCCAACTGTAAACCAATTTTGATAAAATTTGGTACAGAGTTAGCTTACATCCCGGCGAAGGATATAGGCTACTTTTTGTTTTAGCGTTTAAACTACCGTGAGTGATTTCCATTATAAATAATATCTGTTTACTTTTTATTCCCGAAAATCAAAGAGTTCCCACGGGATTTTCAAAAATTCCTCATTATGTCCATACAAAATGTGTAAGGATATTTAGGTACAGTAATTTGAAGCAATCATCCTAAAATCCTACCATATAAGTAAATATTTATTTCATCCAACAAATGTGGCAGCCCTAATCACCAGATAGATCGTAGAAAGTGATTGTACTTTTCGTATGAGTGTTGAAGAAGGCTTGCGAAGTTTTATCTATACCTACTAGAGACAGACTAGTTATTTTCGATATGCCGACAAACGAGACAGCGCGGCGGGTCACCTTGTGGTTGATCTAATCACGTTTCTCGATTGTTAATTCAATTGGATCACAAAAGGCAATACTTTCTACAAAAACCTAATAATTTCTCTATCATGATCATGATCAACCCATCACTGGCTCACTACAGAGCACGGGTCTCCTCTCAGAGTGAGAAGGGTTTTGGCCATAGTCTACCACGCTAGCCATATGCGGATTGGTAGACTTCACACACCTTTGAGAACATTATGGAGAACTCTCAGGGCTCAGGCATGCAGGTTTCCTCACGATGTTTTCCTTCACGTTAAAGCAAGTGATGTTTAATTAATTAAAACCACTCCTAACCACTAAAAATAATAAATGGAGACTTTGCGGTACGCAACCCTGAAGAGCAAAGCGTTAGCAAAAATCGGTTAAGTGCGAGTCGGACTCGCACACACATAGTTCCGTATTTTCGTACAAGAAATCAGTACCCTTATTATAAATGCGAAAAAGTGTTTGTATGTTGGTTTTTCCTTCAATCACGTCGCAACAGTGCAACGGATTGACGTGATTTTTTGCATGTGTATATATAAAAACCCGGAGAGTGACAGACATTATCCCGGAAAATGAAAGAGTTCCCACGGGGTTTTTAAAAAACCTAATTCCACGCGAACGAAGTCGTGGGCATCAGCTAGTAATACTTTTATTTGTCGTTATAGCGGCAATAGAAATACACATTCTGAGAAAATTTCAACCCTCTACGGTTCTCGAGACAGAAGGACGGACGGACAGACAGCGGGGTCTTAGTATTTACACAAGTTTAAATTTTTTTTAAAGTATGCTTCTAAAAAAAGCATATTATACAGTCGAAGACTATATTAATGATAAAAAAAGCTTGGATTTGACGATTTGACTCGCGTGAAATTGCTTGTACAGTATGGTGTAATAATATTGTAAATTGATCACTTGAAAAGAGCAACCGTCGAGTTTCTTGCTGGTTCTTCTCGATAAGAACGGCATCTCGAACCAGTGGTAAATTAAACAATTAAACTAGTTGGCTAGAAGCATTTGTAAAAGTTTACTTTAATAAAAATATATTCTATTCTATTCTGTTCTATTCTATTAGGGTAAGGCACTCTTAAATAGATAAATAAATAAAAGTTAATCAGCTCACATAACAAGAGAAACAAAATGTATAAACCAAATGTTAAAAAATACGAAATACTAGGTAAACTTAAAACTACGAGCTCGAAAGTACTAAGAACAAAAATTATGCCTTGTTTGAGCTGAAAGGGCTACTGCCTCAGCATGATGCTGCAGTGTTTGACTACTGCAGCGCTGATTTTCTGGCAGAGCCCAGCTGCGCGATTGCGATTGAGAATGACAGCTACAATGTCACGATCGCAATCATCTCTGATTGGTAAACGCTCGCTCACTATTGGCTACAATGCATTGTTGCAACAAGAAGCGCAAATTCAGACAATTGAGATTGTAATAATGATTGATGCAGGTTTTAGACAATCGCCCTACTGGTGTGACGACCCGACAATTAAACAGTGTAAGGGTTCGGGTAAGGAACCCCAAAAAAACAATTGTATTGGTGCGACAGCTTTTAGGCTCTTCACGCTTTCATTAGGGACACTATATCCGTTTAGTTCCGGTTTCACATAATCCCCTATTAGTGGCCGCGTACACCAATTGAAGTCCTTTATACCACAATATCAAGTTTCTAGGTCGAGCTACGTTGACACATCATTAGGGAATAGGGAGAGCACCTTTTTTGTCCACTTCCCTGGCGCAGTGGTGAGCACTGCGGTCTTATAAGTGGGAGGTCCCGGGTTTGATTCCCGGCAGGGCCAATTCAGGAATTTCACTGCCTTCCAACACTGCGTCTTTCGGTGCGAGGTCGCCATTCCAACACCTTGAGACCACAACGCCTATCGGTTTTACGAACTATGTGCCCTGCCCATTGCCACTTCAGCTTCGCAACCTGCTGATCTGTCAGTTACTCTAGTTCTCCTACGGATCTCCTCATTTCTGATATAGTACAATATAAAGTAGGTACTGTTATCGATCGGTTCTAGTTCTCGCAATTAACCATTGAGTATAGAGAATTCTGTAGAAAAAAACCGGCCAAATGCGAGTCAGGCTCACGCACTGAGGGTTTCGTAGTGCAGTCGTATTATTTCGACATTTTGCACGATAAATCAAAAACTATGATTCATAAAAATAAATAAAAATCTGCCTTAGAATCCAAAGGCGAAGCCCTTTCATATGCTACCCCACTTGATATAGTTATCTTACTTTGATAATTGAAAATACTAATTATTAGTTCATGACGACAATTTAATTTTTTTTTGTGTGATGTGACCACAAATTCACGGTTTTCAGATTTTTCCCCTAAAGCCAGCTATAAGACCCACCTACCTGCCAACTTTCATGACTCTAGGTCAACGGGAAGTACCCTGTAGGTTTCTTGACAGACAGACAGACAGACTACAAAGTGATCCTATAATGGTTCCGTTTTTCCTTTTGAGATACGGAATCCTAAAAAATTGACTGGATTATAAGTGACATGTGCTTATAGGTGTACTAGATAGAATCATATTGAGGCTCCCTGCCTAAGACATGCCGCTAAGATAAAAAAATACATATGGCAAAGAACCGAACATAAAAAGCAATTATTCAAGTCAGCTGACCGGTCAGTGCCTAGGACGGCTGATATAAATGTGATTGGCAGTTTTTGTACCATCGCTAACGGTCCACATCTGATAACTATCAGTAGAACAAAGCAATGCGATATCATGTCCGATTCTATACTGTAGACTGTAGAGGTTAGTCTAAGGTGTAGAGTTGATATAGAGATATTTTTCTGGTGGGAGACTACGGCCGTGGCTAGTCACCACTCTCGCCAAGCGATTTAGCGTTCCGTTGCGATGCTGCGTAGAAACCGACCAGGGGTTATTCACTAACTCAGTGCCTAACACTAAATGATAGCCACCAAGCTCATTTGACATTGTTTGGTGCTACCCTTGACTGCAACCTCACCTGGTGGTAAGTGATGATGCAGTTTAAGACAGAAGCGGGCTAACCTGGTAGGGATATGGCAGTTTTTATTAAACCCATATCCTCATTTCTTCATCTTTCAACACGCATCCTACTGGAACTCTAAATCGATTAGCGGCACGGTTTTGCAGGTGGGGTGGTAACTATTAATTAACCACGGCCGAAGTCTCCCACCAGACAAAAAATATAGTTTGTTAGAAAAAAAATCTCACGACTAATCTCAAACCAACTTACGGTCAACATGAATTTTACTATCAAACAAATAGGTATAATGTTTCACAAAAAAATTAATATTTCTGAATGAAAATCTTAATTATATCGGATACCGATTAAGCGTTTCGCGAAATAACTTACCTATATACCTACATTGCATAATCATAATATTATAATTAATAACATAAACATAGCCTCTGTGTTTTCACGACCTGTGGTTATCGCAAAGTGGATCCGGTTGGCAACTTGCTACATGCAGCTTCGATTTTGGGGTTCCACAAATTTGGGTCTAGACCATAAATAAGGCGGATTCTACTGTCTATAGTTAGACTGATATATTTTTAGGGTTCCGTACCTCAAAAGGAAAAACGGAACCCTTATAGCATCACTTTGTTGTCTGTCTGTCTGTCTGTTTGTCAAGAAACCTACAGGGTATTTCCCGTTGACCTAGAATCATGAAATTTGGCAGGTAGGTAGATCTTATAACTGACATTTGTGAAAAAATTTGAAAACCGTGAATTTAGGCTTACAAAAAATTGTGGTCATGAATTAATAATTAGTATTTTCAATTTTCTAAGTAAGATAACTAGGTATATCAAGTGGGGTATCACATGAAAGGTCTGTCGCCTGGGCATTCTAAAACAGATTTTTATTTATTTTTATGTATCATAGTTTTTGAATTATCCTGCAAAATGTCAAAAAATACGATTGTAGTACGGAACCCTCATTGCGCGAGCCTGAATCGCACTTGGCCGGTTTTTTTTAATGCTAACCAGCCTACGTAGGTAGACAATAGATTAGATACATTATAACGAATATATAGATAGGTAATCGTTTATTAATATATAGACAGATAGATTATGTCGCTACTGGTAAACGAACGATGCGTAAGTAGGCCACTTGGAGTCAATGCCGCGTTGTAGGCGGGCATTGACCCGAGTTTTGCACGCTATACATTGTGGGTTTGAAAAATACAACATGAGGCAAATGGTTATTGTATTGGATTGTGTTTAGGTAGTATAACAATAACGCTAAGTTTTTGCCAGCGTTTACCTTCTAGTAAGTATCACTGTTCGTGGGACGGGATCGTATAAAGTTTTATGTGAAACATCGTTTTAAATTGTTGCAAATGCAACCTGATGCCTCTAAAGAGCGCCTCTCCTCCCACATCCACACGTGCAGGGAAACTGCCCTCCCACTTTGACACGTGTAGGGAAAGCAGCCCTCCCGCTTTTACACGTGTAAATAGATGCAGCTCTCCCACAGCTTCAGGAAATGCAAATAGCCTGCGACGTTATATAAAAGGAAAAGGTGACTGACTGACTGATCTATCAACGCACAGCTCAAACTACTGGACGGATCCGGTTGAAATTCGGCATGCAGAAGCATTATGACGTAGGCATCCGCTAAGAAAGGATTTTTAAAAATTCAAGCCCTAAGGGGGTGACATAAGGGTTTTAAATTTGTGTAGTCCACAAAGCTAGTTTACTGTAAATTTATAGTGAGCCCTGTGGAAAGCTAGCCTGAGACACACCTTTGCTGCCTTTTCAAGGCTGTATCTATGTCCCATCTTGCATTATATTTTCTCGTTGCAAATTAAAGTGACTTTTAGTAGCTTCGAAACGAGCGGGTCGTGCTATAACCTCGTTTAACGCTTTAAAATTCATTACGTACTTAAAAGTTTTAAAACACAAGGGTAGAAATAGTGCCATTATTATACAGAACTAGGATATCACTAATGCATTCGCCGCTCGCGGTGTTTTTCTTTATTTTATTTACATGTCGACCACGGGCGGGCTGAGCAACATTTTTTCAAGATAATCGATTGCCGAAATTAATTAGTATGCAAGATGGACATTCTTATCTGCTAAAAAAGTTGATAACCTAGCGGTTAGCCACCTCTGTTGCCAATGGGTGTCATAAGGACAATGCACACACTTTAGACTTTTGTTTTAATTACCCGACTACGGCAAAGCCAAAAGAAAGGGTTATGATTTTGGCAGTCTAGTTTTTTTTTAAAGAATATTAGCCATGTTAATATTTCCTCTCCAACTAAGCGTCAGGCTTGTGCTAGGAGTAGGTACGACAATAGTGCAACGGGCGGGGTTTGAACCGTCGACCTTTCGGTTTTCAGTCCACTCCTTTGCCGGTTGAGCTATTGAGGCTCTAAATCTCTATTAAGGCTTTGTATCTGTGTGTTCTACTGTAGCAGCTAAACTACCGGGCCGATTTTGATGAATGAGGTGTCAATTGATTCGTTGTTATGGTCCGGGTGACGTAGGTAACATTTTATGCGAACAAAATCAATCTGACGGATGTTACATCCAAAAAAGTGGGGGTCTTTTTTGGATGTAACATCACAACTTTATTTATTATATCGAGTGGGATGTCAAATGAAAGAAGATAAACAACTGAGTTCATAAATATAAATATAGTACACTATAAAAATATACCAAGCGACAGAAACCCAACTTTACTATAAAATTTCAGCGTTTAATAAGACGTTCGTGGCCGGGTTTTAGTTTTTCATTAACTGTTAAAAAAACATCCTGTCATTAATAGGTATATCAGTAAAAACTGATAAGAAGAACATCTTTACCGTTTTCTTTTTATTAATGAGTTTATATTTCACAATGGCATGACTATGTGGTGGCTGCAGTCTCTTACTATATTTTAAGATACGATACCTAAAGCTTTTATGAAAGCGTATGTGTGCAGCAGCTCTAATCAGTATTCCCATTAGGAGATATTTTACTGACTACTTATAGGCATTAACATTATGAATACTATCAAGTTTTTTGTTGATGATTTAAAACCTAGATTTTTATTTAAAGCCTCAATAGATAGTAGGCTCTGTAAAAAAGAGGGTCAAAGTATTGTGAAAGTGTTACTAACCGGATAGAGTGTTATACTCATTAACATAAGGATTTCTGGTGTATCAGTACCCTTATAAATGCGAAAGTGTGTTTGTTTGTCGCAATGGTGTAACGGATTGACGTGATTTGCATGTGTATAGATAAAGACCTGGAGAGTGACATAGGCTACTTTTTATCCTGGAAAATCAAAGAGTTCCCACAGGATTTTTAAAAAACCTAAGTCCACGCGAACGAAGTCGCGGGCATCAGCTAGTGCAGCAATAAATAAATAAAAATAAAACCGAAATGCAACATTAATCATGTCAATCATGTGTCAAATCAAATTCAAATAAATTATATTTACTTAATTTGGAAATGCATTTATTTACTAAAGTTGGAGTGATTTTTTTGTTCTCATTTTTAAGATTTACGAGATTTCAATGAATATACATTATTAATTCGCGTTTTTTTACTGTTATTAATTACAGAATAAAAGCGGCGTACATTATTATGAATACATTTTTAAGATGAAATTATTTTATAGTTAATGTTTGAGATTTTACACGTAGATAGAAAATCTACGTGTAAAATCTCAAACATCTCTATTTACTTAAACCCAGAACAAGGAAGAATATTAAAAAAAATTACCGAGTATAATATTAAGCCCGGATAAGTTAGCTAGCAGAAATCTGGAAAACCATACCTATACATAAATCCTGTGAGTATTCAAATGACATAATATTTTGTATTCAAAATTAAGCTTGTTTGGAATGCACTATGATTTTTTTTAATTCATAAGACTTATCTGACTTACGTATAATTATGTGAAGTGCATTTTTTTTTAAATTCAGATACAAGTTAGCCCTTGACTGCAATCTCACCTGATGGTAAGTCACGATGCAGTCTAAGGTGGGAGCGGGCTAACCTGGAACCAGTATGGCAGTTTTTATTAAACCCATACACCTTTGGTTTCTACACGGCATCGTACCGGAACGCTAAATCGCTTGGCGGCACGGTTTTGCCGGTAGGGGGGTAACTAGCCACGGCCGAGGCCTCCCACCAGACCAGACCAGGAATTTAGAAATTATAAAATTCCAAATCCCTGCCAGGAATCGAACCCGGGACCTCCCACTAATAAGACCACAGCGCTTACCACTGCGCCAGGGAGGTCGTCGAATGTTTTTAATATAATGTTTAAAAAAAAACATGTTTAATATAATTATGTAAATGCTAATTTTTTGTCTCTCTTGGAGCCAAACTGCTTAAATACAAGAAACACGTAAAACGAGAAATATCACAGTGTGGTTCATACATAACTATAACAATAATAACAACAAAACTATAATAATAATACAGATAATAACAATTAAGTAGACCTAGGTCTAGGACTAGGACAAGGCCTACTGAGGACGTATGAATGGGCAACCCCTGCACTAGTAAACACTGTATTACAGTGGGTTGCCTTCTCCATTTCTAAAAACTTGAATAAATGTTATTACAATTTGGTGCGCTAAGGTCGGACATGTTATACCGGTGTAATATACAAGTGATAGTGGTGTGCATGTATGCGAGTGAGTGTGTGCGTGTGTTAAGGTGTGTATATGTGTGTGTAGACTAGCGCTTGGCTGCAATCAGACCCTGCTAGGAAGTGATGATGTAGCCTAAGATGGATCGCGCTTGCTTAGATGCCTATTCACTCTTGACTTAAAGGTCAATTTTTTTTTAATTTTTTTATTCATTATAGGCAAATGCTTGACCGGACAAGCACACCGGATGGAAAGTGATGAGGCGGCCTAAGATGGGACGCGCTTACCTAGAAGATGCCTATTCACTCTTGTTTTAAAGATACCCGGGTTGTAGTTGGTAGGAAACAAATTGCAAGGGAAAAGTGATGCCGGAAGGGCGTTCCACATCCTAGAGGTTCGAATTAGAAACGAGGAGGCAAATCGCTTCGTACGTGCTACGTAAGAATAAACCTATCTTAAAATATCTTTGTTTTACATATTAGAAATTCCTCTATGAATCCTGATTTCTAGTTCACTAGCGTCTTCAAAGAGTGCCGCGGGTACTACCTTACCAGGAAAGGAAATATTATATTATCATGCACTAGCAAGTATTGTATATTATCATATTATGTAAATTCTTAGTATTAATGTGGAACTAGGCACATTGTACGCGTTCAGTGAAATGTAAAGATTGTAATTTTTAATTTATGGTGTATTTGACGACCACTGTGGTGCAGTGGTGCGGATAACAATATCTACCGTGGGTTCCATGCTTGATTTCAATTTAAAAAAAATCAAATGGCATCTTTTAAATTTTCTATGTTCGGTGTTCCACACTCGAAAAGTAAAACAAACATTTTCTTCCAAAATTTATTCCAATTTGCTAAATCTGAAGCACAATTATAAAATAAAGTTTTGACATCGCTACGGAGTAAATACTCAGTTATCATCATCATCATCATCAACAACCGATAGACGTCGACAGCTGGATATAGGTCTCTTGTAGGGACTTCCACACGCCACAGTCTTACGCGCGGTCCCTGCGACTCGTCTGATGTTGTCCGTCCACCTTTGCTACGGGTCTTTCATCAATGCTGCGCTTTCCGGTGCGAGGTCGCCATTCCAGTGAGGTGCTGTAATTATGTGTAAATAATTTAAATCTTGTTAACTGCTACTGATTTTAATTGAAAATCGAGCCAAAAAGAACTGAGAACGAACGACGTTTTGATAAAATCGTTAATTTAAACTGTAGGAAGAAATTAATCACCGAAGTACTGAATTAAAATAAGAACTATTACTGTTAGAAAGTAGTTTAGGTAAGTAATTTAATACGTGATTAACATAATATGGAGGAATTTGCATTTTTTCACCATAAAGCAATTAATAAATCTTAATCCGGCACAATATTATAGGAATTAAAATGCGTTAACAAACTGAAATGGATGGTAATTAATTATTACATAATTAATTATTCAAATTCGATATATTTTAATTTCAATGCTCAGTGGATAATTGTTTATTTTAAAAGTTCATTGCAACAGTAGGTACGCGGCAGAAAGTAATGTACATCGGCCTTTAAAAGAAGATAGCTGATTTGTAGAGCATTATCTCAGTCGTTGAGACCGACAAAACGTCATACAGGTATGAGTGGCAGAGACAACGCTCTACAAAGCCGAAATGTCATCAATACATATATCTATATGCTTGCATCAGCATATAGATTGCAGAATGCATATACAGTTAAAAATATTTGCGAAGTAATTCTATAGAAATTATAGTTATTTATTCCTTAATCTAAGGTTATTTCTGTCTAGTTTTGAGAAATTAAACTAACAGTCATTAATTTTGTCAATGGGTCACCAATATTGCCAGTGACAAGCCAAAACTTTTTAAATAATCCTAGAGGCATAATTTATTTTCATGTAAGTACTGGTAATAAACAACAGTGAGTAAGATTTAAAAGTTAGGAGTTTCCCTGAGGGATAAGATTCGAAATGAGGAGATCCGCAGGAGAACCAGGGTCACTGACATAGCCAAAACAATTAGCAAGCTGAAGTGGTAGTGGGCAGGTCATGCCTGTCGTAGAGGCGATGGCCGTTGGAGCCGGAAACTCCTTGAGTGGAGACCGCGTTTAAGCAAGCGTAGTGTGGGACGCCCTCCAGCACGATGGACCGACGATATAAAGAGGCTGGCGGGAAGTGGCTGGATGAGGAAGGCTGAGGACCGGGAGTGGTGGCGCTCTTTAGGGAAGGCCTATGTCCAACAGTGGACGTCCACAGGCTGATGATGATGATGATGATGATGATGATGAGTAAGATTTGGTAATAAAAATTTATTACTTCCTACATCCATGAATTTCTTTATGTCACAACTTAACTATTAATAACTCAAGTTTTCGGTATGTTTAGTTAAAATATCCAAAATAATATAGGTACTAGGAGATATCTAACACGCTCTTCGAGACGAGAAGCATAAGAAAACTGGAAAACCGTGTCACAATTTTTTTATTCATTTTTATGGCGGCCATTTTTAATTTTGTTATTCGTTTTTACATAATATCGGCAATAGAAATACACATTCTGTGACAGTTTCATCTATCTACCTATTACGGTTCACGCGATACAGCCCGCTGACAGACAGACGGACGGACAGCGGAGGCCTACTAATACGGGTCCCTTAGGCACCGTAAAAAGTCTCATAAAAATCTAGATTCCCCGTTATAAAGGCGACAGGCCAAACAAAGAGAACATCCGAAGTAATATCTGCGACGAATGATCACAAAAAGGGACTTATCACGTTTATTTCTTGCATGTCATAGATTCCCGTTTAGTAATTTATCAACGACTTAGATCGCTGTTTTCGCCAAAACACCCCAAAGCGATTCTGAAAAACCAGTTTTTAGGGTTCCGTACCTCAAAAGGAAAAAGGATCCCTTATGGCTTATAGGATCACTTTGTTGTCTGTCTGTCTGTCTGTCCGTCGTGTCTGCCAAGAAAACCTATAGGGTACCTACTTCCCGTTGACCAAGAATCATGAAATTTGGTAGGTAGCACGAGGAACGTGAATATTTGCAGTTACATCACAAAATTAAAATTAAAATGTGTTCAGGAAAAAATATATTTAGTAAATCTCGATAATAACGGAAAAGCTGACTGACTGATCTATCAACGCACAGCTCAAAATACCTACTGGACGGATCAGGCTGAAAGGCATGCAGATAGCTATTATGACGTAGACATCCGCTAAGAAAGGATTTTTGAAAATACAACCCCCAAGGGTGTAACGCGTATTGCCAGTGCTTCTACACTTGCCAACTTTGGACAAATTTTCTCCGAAAGTCCTACACGGCATTGCGCGTGCAGTATAATGATGCTTTTCGCATATTGATGGGTTTGCCTACATACTGCAGTCTATGCCTCGGGTATGTTTGCCGAATCGAGAGAGCCTGATTTTTATGCGGTAATGAGGAAAAGAGTGGCTTCCTTCTGGGAGAGACTTCGGGCATCTCAGAACAGTATTCTACAGATGGTTTGTGACGGAATGCCTAGCAATATTTTACATATTGGCTATCTGTGCATCGTAATAGTAATAAGAAATAGAAATAGATTTGTTGACAAGGACGCCTGTGAAGAGTTTTTTAACATTCACAGTTAGTTTATAAGTTTGTATGTAGGTACATGTAGCTCATTTTACTTTATGTTATTTTAATTTATATTATGGTATATTTTCTGAATAATATGTATACTGGGTTCTTTGCCTTTAATAATAAAAAATTATTATTATTATATTATTATTATTAAAATAGGGGTCTGAAATTTGTGAAGTACACGCGGACGAAGTCGCGGGGATACGCTAGTGTAGTATAAAAAATAAGGATTGTAGCTTTAAGAACGGATGACATCATGGTCAAGCACAATCTAGTTAATAAAAAAAACATAAGTAGGTAGGTACAACGGTTTTATGAACAAACGATATCACAAGAAAAAACTAGTTAAAATTGACAAGTGTTGAATATTAGATGCTGGGTATATTGACCAGTTAATTAATTATATGTATGCAAAGAGTTGATAAAAAACTAGTTTACATGTCTAGAATCTGGATAAAAAGTTTCCACGCAAAAACAAACTTAGGACACAAATTAAGACATTATTTTAATGTAAGTGCCGTCAACTCGGTTAATTTTCCTTGCATAGAATAACCTCTGGGATTTAGTCGTTTCAATATCATCCTAATCAATATCTTAAATCTTAACGTTAAACTCTTCACGCCGTACTCAGAGTCGCTTAATCGTTACTTAAGTTTAGTTAAAACGAGACAGAGCTATATCTCTCACATAAATGTCTCGTTTTAACTCAATCTTAAGTAACGATTAGCGACTCTGAGTACGGCAGTTAGGTCTTGGCGGATAAAATGTAACTCTAAGTACTATGACTAATACAGTACCCATATTATAAATGTGAAAATGTGTTTGTTTGTTGGTCTGTTGGTTTATTGGTTTGTTGGTTTGTCGTTCAATCACGTCGCAACAGAGCAACGGATCGACGTGATTTTTTGCATGGGTATAGTTAAAGACCTGGAGAGTGACATAGGCTTCTTTTTATCCCGGGAAATCTAAGAGTTCCCACGGGATTTTTAAAAATCTAAATCTACGCGTACGAAGTCGCGGGCATCAGCTAGTGACTAATAATAATTTTAATGATTGCATGTTGACATACTTTTTTCCACTTTTGATGTCTGTTTACATATTATTATTTTATTAATTTTAATTGATATTTTGTAATCGCAGTATTTTATTTTGTTTTGTCCAAAATATGATATTCGTTACATCACTAGAGGGCACTATGAATAAACCCCTATTAAAATTGCGCCTAAATTAAATAAAAGAAAAGTAAGTTTGGCTTGTTGCCAGATGTGTCATACATTGAATTAAGAAAATAACTCAAACAAAATTGAGGAAAATTCACATATCTTCACAAGTAAATTGGCCCTTACTAAATAGACATAAACACATCACACCCATTCATCAGCTGTCGGCAAAAACAAACAGTCCGAGAACAATCCCACGGCTATAAAACTGACGAATTTAATAACATATTTCCCATGCAATAATTATCCAATTTCATTCGGCTAGGACGGCGTTATGCTAGCGTGAATAATTTATGAAAATATTATGTCATATAAATCCCGCAAATGACGAAATGACGTCATTTTGACGTCAGCCGAAATAAAAATATACCATCAGCTCGAAACTTCAGTCTAGTGCTGACGTCACTAAATTGGCGGCCACGCGCATTAGCAATTTGCGGGACCTTTACTTTAATTTTTTTAAGAGGAATTGCATATAACTTACTTATTTATCTATTAATATCTATATTATTAAAAAAAATCACCTGATCGTAACAAATCAAGCATTTAAATGCAATTTGCTTTGTTTGCGTAGTTACATCATTACAAATGAAGATTTCTCTTTGTATTGTTAAAGGTCGTGACTCCCTCTCATTGCTAAATCCTTCCTCAAATTACATAATGGTAGGGGTCTTCTTGGGATGATAATTCAAAATTCAATTTATTTCATGTAGGACTACCCAGCGTTTCTTGCTGGGACTCTTACAGTCCCAGTAAGAAACGGTACCTAGTAAAGTAGTTTTATCGTAACAAATTGTAGTGTAAAGCTAACAAAATTGCAGTTTAGATGCATTTGACAGTCATAACTGTTTTAGTACGGGCACACGGATTGCAGTTGGTCGACAGCTCAGATGCAGTTACGTCAACTTTTTTTTAAATTCATTATAGGCAAACACATGACCGCAATCACACCTGATGGAAAGTGATGATGTGGCCTAAGATGGGACGCGTTTACCCAGAAGATGCCTATTCACTCTTGTTTTAAAGATTCCCGGGTTGTAATTGGAAGGAAACACATATAAGAGTATTCCAAACCTGAGCTTGGCGTATGAGGAATGATGACTGTATTATAGAACTGCATCCAAACTGCAATTTTGCAGTTAGCTTGCAATCCGAATGCAGACGGTCTGTGTAGGCCGTTAGAATGACATGCTAATTTAAATTTCAATGTCATAGCACATAAAGATATTACGTTTTAAGTGCATCACGTCATCCCTTGGCAGGTTGCGGTGACATAACCATTCGTCACGACGCCAAAGTCCGTGTCGATGACCGCAGGTTTTGCAACTGATATCAATTCATCGACATTTAAATTGAAATACTGCATTTTTTGGCAAATTCTTAAACATTTGGAAGTATACCACTTAATTTATATGAAGAATATTTACCTGCGTGCTAATCAGGGCTCTCATTTTAAACCTTAATTACGCATGATTTGGAATTTCTAACGTGGAGCGTGACCAGAGTTTGTATGAAGGTGTTAGACATATTTTAATGTAGATAACGGGTACATATCACGAATAATTTGAAGTTTTTATTTGTCGATATTTCAACCCAATTGCACGGGTCGTGGTCACGACAGGACTGCGGTGCGACGAGAGATGAAGTTCGAGCTGTCATGGGCTGTCGCTAACTACCCTCTTTCTTGTTCTTTTCTCTGGAACTTCACGAGCTGTCCGTACCCGTTATCTACATAAAACTACGTCGTTAAATCACGAAATAAGCATAAAATCATAAGGTGTTAGACGTCAGAAAACGATATTTTAAAGAGAAACGGACTCGTTTAAAAATATATAAGTATAAACTGTATCATATACTTCTCCCAGGTAAGGTAGTGTTTTATATTTAGGGCTCTAAATCTCAGCCAGGTTCTCAATAAAACACAAATCAAGAATGAAACTAAGCAATTTTTTTGTTGCTTGTGGTTCTACATGCTAACCTAAGATTTATAACACTTATGATTACAACAAACTCGGTCGTGGGGAAATGGGTGAAAGAAGCTGTGTGGACACGTCGTGAATTCGATCGTTATAGAAAAGTTATGTATTTTTAAGAATCGACCACCCGTTGTGCCAGATCCTTTTTTCCACGCACATGCAAACTGTGGAATCAACTCCCTTCATCGGTGTCCCCTTTAGATTACAACATGGGGTTATTCAAGGGGCGGACCAACAAATTCCTGAAAGGCCGGCAACGCATCGGCGGTTCCTCTGGTGCTGCAAATGTTCATGGGCGGCGGTAATCACTTTACATCAGGTGAGGACCCACCTGCTCGTTATCTCTATTTAAAAAAAAAAGAATACCACATGCACATACCAAGGCAAAGGCGCCTGCAAGCCTGTTTTTGATCGATACAAAAAGGCTTTGCAACTATGTAAACCTAAACTTTTTAAGGAAGCCTTTGATTATTATACGCAGTATTTTTAGTAGTCTCCTTTATTGACATTTTGTAATTTTTTTATGTTGATACAGCAGTACCTACTGCATAACGCGGTTCTATTGGCAGGTTGTGGTGACGTCACCCGTCGCAATGCCAAGGCCCGTGTCGTTGACCGTCGGCATCTCGGTAATTAGTGACCCCATGTACGTGCGCGGCTAATGTGGACACGGTGTGATTTGATTTTTGACCGACTTATAGAAAAGGAGAGTGTTTTATACCAATTGCCGTAAGTAGGTACTTCCCGCGGACACAAGATGTATAATCGATATATCGTAATCTATACATCGACTATCTATCGATTGGATACTTTGAAATAAAATTTAATGTGATAAACTACTCTTTATTTGCAGTCTCACCTTAAGGTGCATCATCATCATCATACTAACCTATCGCTGAAGACAGATTTCAATAGCTCAACCGGTAAAGGAGTGGACTGAAAACCGAAAGGCGACGGTTCAAACCCCGCCCGTTGCACTATTGTCGTACCTACACCTAGCACAAGCTTGACGCTTAGTTGGAGAGGTAAAGGGAATATTAGTCATTTAACATGGCTAATATTCTCTAAAAAAAAAAAAAATTCAGTCTCATGATCTCAGAATGAGCGGGACTTAGACATAATTTACCACGGTGGCGAAGTACGGATTGGCATTTGACTTCACACCTACCTTTGCAAACATTATGGAGAAGTCTCAAGCATGCAGGTTTCCTCACGATGTTTTCCTTCTCCGTTTAAACAAGTGGCATTTAATTGCTTAAAACGCACATAACTTCGAAAAGCTAGAGGTGCGTAGCGTACCCGAGATCGAACCCCAAACGACCACCTCCCTGGTGCAGTGGTAAGCGCTCTGGTCTTATTGGTGGGAGGTCCCGGGTTCGATTCCTGGCAGGGATTTGGAATTTCATAATTTCTCAGCCCGATGAGTAGTTTAAGCTGTGCGTTGATAGATCAGTCAGTCAGTCAGTCACCTTTTCCTTTTATATACTTAGATAGGCTTGCGCTTGACGACAATCATGCTGAGAATCATGAGGTCTAGGTTGGAGCGCACTTGCCTAGAAGATGCCTATTCACTCTTGTTTTGAAGGTATTTATGTTATACGTGGCAGGAAAAACGGACGCCGGAAAGGCAACGAGAAGCGAGTGTGTAGTTGGGATAGTTTTGTCGCTGGGGATAGCAAGTTGCGAGTGCTACTTACGTCTTAATTTATTCACTGCGCAAAATTTGTCGAATGTCCGCATGCGTAGCGGAACGGAGGGGGAGAGCATTGATTGATTGATTGATTGATTGATAAACTATAATCACAGACTAGTACATCATGTTAAATACTGAAATAGATCTTTTATAGACAATGCTAATGCCAATGGCCAACGTCTTAACACATAGGCCGCAGAGGTTAATAGTCTAAATATATAAAAGGAAAAGGTGACTGACTGACTGACTGACTGAGCTATCAACGCACAGCTTAAACTACTGGACGGATCGGGCTGAAATTTGGCAAGCATAATAGCTATTATGACGTAGACATCCGCAAAGGATTTTTGAAAATTCAACCCCTAAGGGGGCAAAATAGGGGTCAAAATTTGTGTAGTCCACGTGGACGAAGTCGCGGGCATAAGCTAGTATTTATAATGCGTCTATTATCTAGACTGCATCATCACTTACATCAAGATGAATATATCACAAATCGGTCATGGGCGGTTAGATCCGTTACATTTGATTCGTGTCCTAGCCATATTACATCTAGCCTAGCCTAGACGTAGGTACCTTGTTATGATGTCATAGGTTGTTAAAGCAATCAGTAGGTACTAGGTAGCGCTATATGACATCACGTTACTGATTCTACCATTAAAATATATTAGTTATTTCGGTGTCTTACAACTGATTAGACAATATCTACAGAATTTTAAATACGATGTTAGAAATGGTATAAACTACACAGCGGCCAAAGTAATGTAAATTCACTATTCAGCTGTTTTATCCCACAATAACTGGGCAGAGGCTTCCGTCCAATTATTTGCAACTCCCTGGATGTGTCCGTGTCTCTTCGTACCACTTGTAAAATATAACTGAAAGATATAAAAATTCATCGCACCTCCTAGCGTCAGCCTGTTATGCAGGTGTTTATAGTAATTTTAAAGAATATAAAAAGGTCATGGCATTTGGCACACATGACCTGCCATGACGGGATAGCTTATCGCAAATTTTTAAAACTCATCATTCATACAAAAAAAGATTCCAACAAACAACATTCACCAACTTCAAATTCCACATTAGATTGAACTGTAACGCTATGCATAACCCTGTTTTTTGTACAGTAACGCACACTGATGCTTCATTAGTCACCTGCGCGATGTTCACGCTCATTTGCCACTTCTATATCTTGCCTGAATTCTTAAATCTGAGCGGAATGTAGGCAATAAAATATTATAATATCACTAGCTTATGCTCGCGACTTCGTCCGTATGGACTACACAAATTTCAAACCCCTATTTCACCACCTTAGGGATCGAATTTTCAAAAATCCTTTCTTAGCGGATGCCTACGTCATAATAGCTATCTGCATGCCAAATTTCAGCTCGATCCGTCCAGTAGTTTGCGCTGTGCGTTGATAGATCAGTCAGTCAGTCAGTCAGTCACCTTTTCCTTTTATATATTTAGATAACCATCATCGTCATCAACCGATAGACGTCCACTTCTGGGCATAGGTCTCTTGTAGGGACTTCCACACACCACGGACTTGCGCCGCCCGAATCCAGCGACTCCGTGCGACTCGTTTGATATCGTCAGGTCCGTACATACATAATATGCACATTATAATATAGCCAAAGCGAAATTAATCTCCTTATCAAGCTTTCTCCACCGGCCGGCGGCCACCCAGTTGGTTTGCTAAGTGAGCGAACTATAATATCTATAGTATGCACTAAGTGGGCCATCGCAACGTGTGGCCACTTTAGCTCTAATCCGTCTTAATCAGTCAGCCATTTGCGTTTACCGTAGCGTTTATCCTACCTACTAATATTGTTATGCACAGCTACATCCATATTTTTATTGGTACCGAATACCAGGTAAAGCTTTAAGCCTATCTAAGGTGAATTTTTTGAAAATTCTTTCTGCATGTGGGGGTCTACTTTATAAAGAAAACCTACATGTAAGGGTTTTCTATATATATATAAAAGGAAAAGGTGACTGACTGACTGACTGATCTATCAACGCACAGCTCAAACTACTGGACGGATCGGGCTGAAATTTGGTATGCAGATAGCTATTATGACGTAGGCATCCGCTAAGAAAGGATTTTTGAAAATTCAACTCCTAAGGGGGTGAAATAGGGTTTTGAAATTTTGTAGTCCACGCGGACGAAGTCGCGAGCATAAGCTAGTTTATAATAAATACAAGAGTGTGTTTAATTGTTCGTTTATTGGTTTGTCCTACAATCACGCAATAAAAGAGCAACGGGGTGACGTGATTTTTTATATGGATATAGTTGAAGACCTGGAGAGTGACATAGGACACTTTTTATCGCGAAAAATTAAAGAGTTTTTATTTTAGAGATTTTAAAAACTAAATCTACGCGGACATCTAGTTTTTCCATAAATGGGAAATTTTCAAGAGATGATTTTTCATTACCATGGAAACTGATTATAAGTTCTATCGTAACTCCCTGCGGCTTATCGCCGTATATCCTATACCGTAGACAGTCGCCATAATCCTAACGATTTTATGGGAAACTTTGTTTTCTTCTATATTTCTTCCTCAGAGCAGGAAAAGTTTCCGCGATGCACAGATGATACGCAAAATTAATATCCTGCAGTGCCATAGACTACTGAAACCATAGACAACCATATTTAGCTTTTAATTTTTTAAATTTTTAGGGTTCCGTACCTCAAAAGGAAAAACGGAACCCTTATCTTCACTTTGTTGTCTGTCTGTCTGTCTGTCTGTCTGTCAAGAAACCTACAGGGTACTTCCCGTTGACCTAGAATCATGAAATTTGGCAGGCTGCATCATCACTTGCCACCAGGTCTGATTGCAGCCTGCTCTATAAATTAAAAAAAAACTATAAACTACGGCGGTATACCATGATTCATAAGAGACTGTATTTATGTCACTTACCACAAGGTGAGAAATGAAATGAAATGAAATAATTTATTTGTATGAATATGGGAAGACAAGGTGTTTACAATAGAGAGTTAAGCCAACATATCCAGTCAGGAAACCCTGACGTACAAATGTTTTGACAAAGTACGTAAGTGTTTTGTAGTAAGTAAGAAGAGATGGCGCGGGCCAGGGCGCGTTTGGAACCCTCGTAGCTTTACATTAAAGTTGACGTTAATTTATCACCATTATCACCACACGTATTTAACTTTACACAGTTACCATATTTCGTAATATATGATTTGACTATTGGGCTATTTTGTTATCGAATAAAAGAAACTTGTAATTCAATCTCCGCTTCAGTGGATACGCACCCTAATACGACCCGAAAATGGGTAGAGTACTGTTTTACATACATTGTAAACTTTTATTTAGAAGCTTTTCCCTAAGGTGGATAGGGGAATAAAACCTGCCGTGAACTTTGATCAAAGCTACTCTGTGCGCCAAAGTTTGTGAACATAGGAAGAGCCTACAAAATGCAGTTTATAGGATAGTAATCTTTATCTTGAACAGCTTAAGGTCTATATTTGCGTACGTTCATGTGATTAAGCAATACGCCTAGGAGATGACAGCGCTGTCGGGATAAAAGTGAAAACTCACTTCATAATTATTATTACTTATTTAACACTCTGTAGCAAAATTATTTACAAAATAGAAAAGTAAAACTAGTTATACTTCGATACGTATACAAGTGCCCTATTCTCTTGTGGGCGTCTTCTCTGACTAGGACGGGTCTAAAAAATCTTACACAATATTAACAATTGACAGTCAAAAAGTGTACAATGGTACCTATCTATACTAATATTATAAATGCGAAAGTGTGTTTGTTTGTTTGTCCTTCCTTCACGCCCTAACTAAGCAACCAATCAAATTTGATTTTTGCCAAAGAGATATTTGAAAGGATGGAGAGTAACTTAGGCTACTTTTATACCGGATAATCATCCCACGGGATTTTCAACAAACCTAAATCCACACGGACGAAGTCGCGGGCATCAGCTATTTTTGACCCAATTGTCTAATTCAGGAGGTCAAATTTTGCCTAAAGCATCTTGCGGGATGGCCAATTAGGATTTTTTTAGAACACCATTCAAAAGCGAGCGTTGTCCATTTAACTTTAGCCCTGATTTTTAATTCAAGAATTTTTTAACCCTATTCTCGGTAGGACCCAGCGGGCTGGTTCTTTAGTTGATGGGGATGGGATACATAGCAGCTCCCCTCTGCAGGGCATGAGTTGGTCTATGGTGCAGACCACCATTCAAGCAGTGCAGAAAGCCCGAAGCTGCCGATTTATTGCTTTTGGCCGACCGGTTTTCGATTCAAGACGTTTCTATCCCCCTCGTATTTTAATATTCACCATCTGTTTGTGTTTCTTGATATTATTTAATGGTTTCGAATTTATTGCACGAAAAACTTGCACTTTTTATATTTAACACGTTATAATTAGGCCTTGCACCTACTATTTGATAGCTGTGATAGAACGTCCGCCTCCTTATCGTACGTGTCAAGGGTTCATGACCCTCTCTCTGAGAGGAGACCCGTGCTCTACCACGAACGGCTAAGCTAGTCATTGATAAAAAGGAACATAGGGTCTTCGCACTCGTAGCAAGGTGAAGGGCAGCCCACAGTTCGTATGATGAATGCCGAGAGCTTCCTGTCACTCCGAATTGGGCGACATCCTACCGGTGATGTCACCCGACACCTCTGTACGTCGGAGTGGCTCTTTGACTATTGTCTGTGTGTCCTGTTGATTGAATGAATATTGAAATTTATTACAAGTAAGTACATTAAGTGTCCTAGGTAGTCTATCTATATCTATCTATATCTATACTATTATATAAAGAGGTAATGTCGTTAAGTTTGTTTGTAGGGGGTAATCTTTGGAACTACTAAACCGATTTTAAAAATTCTTTCACCTGTAGAAAGCTACATTATTCCTGAGTGACATAGGCTATACGGGATCTTTAAAAACCTAAATCTACGCGGGCGAAGCCGCGGGGATCAGCTAGTTTGTTGTAAAGATTTTCGCGACTTCGTCCACGTGGACATACCTAGGTAATTTTTATTTATTTATTCAGATACAAGTTAGCCCTTGACTGCAGTCTCACCAGCATCTTGGTAAGCGATGATGCAGTCTAAGATGAAAGCGGGATAATCTGGAAGGGCTACGGCAGTTTTGATTAAACCCATGCCCCGTTGGTTTCTACATGGCATCGTACCGGAACGCTAAATCGCTTGGTGGCACGGCTTTGCCGGCCGGCGAAGTCTACCACCAGACAACATCAAATCATGTTAAAGCATTAGAAATTTTAAAAATTGCTTTTAATTTATACTAAGTATCGAGAAAAACTACATGCAAATCTCAAGTTTTCGAGATAAGATAAAAGCATAGCATGCAAGCTATCCCTGTACCAAATTTCGTCAAAATCAGTTGAACGGCTGGCCCGTGAAAATCTAGCAGACAGACAGACTTCGTGTGATTTCGCATTTATAATACAATACGAGATAAACTAGATGATGCCCGCGAATTCAGATTTTTTTTTAAATCCCTTGGGAACTCTTTAATTTTCCGGGATAAAAAGTAGCCTATGTCCGTCTCAGGGTGTAGGCTAACTCTATACCAAGTTTAGTCAAAATCGGTTAAACTGTTGGGCCGTGAAAAGCTAGCAGACAGATACACTTTCGCATTTATAATATTAGTATGGATTAAAACGGCAACGAAAGTGAAAACGTGGAAAATGTTTATAATACGCGCGTCGTATCTCCATACGCGGCAACTATTATATATCAACAGTCTACTGTGCCGCGATATGGCCCCACGTTGCCTACGTTATAATAGGCTATCTGCATGCCTTTCAGCTCGATCCATTCAGTAGTTTGAGCTGTGCGTTGATAGATCAGTCAGTCAGTCAGTCAGTCAGTCACCTTTTCCTTTTATATGAAAGGAAAAAATGAAAATGAAAAAGCTCTGTGGCCCTACCGCGGTTGTTTGACAGCTACAATGTCACGATCGCAATCATCTCTGATTGGTTAATGCTCGCTCAATATTGGCCACAATGCATTGTTGCAACAAGAATCGCACAAATTCAGCCAATCAGAACAATTGAGATTGTAATAATGATTGATGCAGGTTTAAGACAATCGCCCTACTGGTTTAGAGCAGTGACAACTGACAACCAATAGGTATAGGTGGAGGTAGTTATTAAGGTTTGTGGCTTGGCGTTGGCGCTAAACTAGTGACACCAGGCACTAGTGAGGCTTCACTTCTTAAGTGGGTAACCGGCTCTGTTTGAGATAATCCAATTTTATTCTTGCTTGTAGTTGCAAGACAGTAACTACTATTACTATAGCTGTACTTGTTAATATTGACAATTTCTAAGCTAGATTTTAGGGTTCCGTACCGGAAGGGTGCCAACGAGTCTGACAGCGGGAACCTCCGCTATCCGTCCGTCTGTCAGCGGGCTGTATCTCGTGAAACGTTATAGGTACCTACAGAGTTGAAATTTTTACAGATACAACAACAAATAATAAACTAACTTTTCGAAATGACCGCCATGAAAATTAAAAAGTGTTATTTCTTGTACAATGGTACGGAACCCTTCGTATGTAAGATAAACTCGCACTAAATCCATTTTTATCCCTTAAAATCAAAAAGTTCCCTCGGAATTTTTTAAAACCAAAAATCCACTAAGGCGTAGTCGCGGGTATCTAGTTACAACATAGTGATAAAATCTCCTGTCTTTCAGTTGCAAAAATAAGTTCAGCACAACTCAAAAAATCTTTTAAAAAAACGGGCCGAATCGAGACCCACCTCCTTTTTGGAAGTCAGTTCAAAAGTATGAAATATACACAACAATAGTAAATCAAATTACACATAGCATCATTACATTTAGAAACGTGTCAAAGAAGTCACAGCCAAAGGGCCCTGTAAAAGGAGATCGCCAAAACCGCACCGATCGGTCAGCTTGTGAAGCAATCATGTAGAAGAGATTTAAAAAGTAGATCGGTCGATAGTAGTGAAGTCGATAGACAGAGTCGTCATTTTGCGGAATTTCATGATACACAAGGAATAACAAGTTTAGTTGGCAAGATATTCCGTTAGAACCTCCCTTCTGTATGGTGCAACGTGCAGCATGATCTATGCACCACCCGCCCTATCCTCCCGTTAAAACACATGCAAAAAAAGCAAGTAATGCGCACCACCACCACGCAAAATAACACAGATCTTCCAAAAGACAATCTACTTTTGACTCCGACGCTGGTGCTTAGACTGTACCGTGGTTTTAGAAGATTGTACCAAAAAAAGCTTGGTCTTGTGTAGAAGAACTGCTTTTAATGCTATCTTGAATTTTAAGGTGGCAACTATAGCAAGTAGTCATAGTTAATTGAGCTTTGTTCACATTTTGCTAGATTTGCAATCCCAATTTATCTGTAGGTTTACTGATTAATACCTTTAACAAAAATCATTTTTCCTTCCTTTTAAAGTAAATAAAATAAATGAAGAATACTCAAGTTGGGTTTAACAACATTTTATGGATGCCACCATTTCGGAAAGTACCTGTATCGGTAATGCTGGTAATACACTCGGCAATTAGGTACCCTAACAAAATCCTTTCTCTAGATTACAATGACACCATATTCACAAGGTTTGGTAATATAGCATAAATTGCCAAAGGTCTTCTTTTACTTGACTCCTATAACATTAGTGGCCTGTCTCATCTATCGTCAATCCGCTGAATACCTTCAAATCATCCTAATAGATAGACACCGATCGTGATCGTAGTAGACGCCATTTACGACCAGATTTTCCACAAACATCAAGTATCAACACCGCAGATCAAAGATTTCGTGCCCATAAATCGAGTATTCTAACCTCTATGCCCAATAAAATAGGAGTCATGGTCAAACTTCTGAGATCAGGTGTACAGGATTTTGACCCCGCGCTGAGATTGGCATTCGTTTTAATTTGAACGATCTCAGCACCTGGCCAAATAGCATGACTATTCGTTTTTATACATGAATCATTAAACCATTAATGTGTTGGACGACGCGTGATGCAAGCTAAGCGTTTAGATCATTTAATACGATGTAAACTTGTAAGAAGTAGTCAGGTATATCTATAAATTTTATTGGTACAGCAATTTGTGATTGGTATGAATATACCTACAACCCGTTTACTAAAAGATTGGACCTGGCGTCGATTACAAATTAAAAACTCAACAAGTGGCAGACAAAAATTCGTAGTACGTATATGTTCGCATCTTTGTCACTGATACTACGAATTTTTGTCTGCCACTTGTTGAGTTTTTTTTTTAAATAGGCGGCAGGTCTAATCTTTTAGTAAACGGGTTATAGTTTTTATCTAATAAGCGGTGATAGCCAAGTGGTTAAGACGGAGGCCGTGGGTTCGATCCCGAGCACGCACCTCACTTTTCAAAGTTATGTGCGTTATATGACACCAGGGCTCTGCCAGAAAATCAGCGCTGCAGTAGTCAAACACTGCAGCATCATGCTGAGGCAGTAGCCCTTTCAGCTCAAACAAGACATCATTTTTGTTTTTAGTACTTTCGAGCTTGGTTATAAGTAATTTTTAACATTTGGTTATATATTTTGTTTCTCTTGTTTTGTGAGCTGAATAAACTTTTATTTATTTATAAGCAATTAAAATATCACTTGCTTTAATGGTGATGGAAAACATCGCACGTGAGGAAACATGCATGTCAGAGAGTTTTCCATGATCCCAAAGGCGTGTGAAGTCTGCCAAACCGCATTGGGCCAAGCGTGGCAGACTATCGCCTAAACCTCTTCATTCTGAGAAGGCGGGCCATGTTAGGTAGCAGTGGGCGCATGTAGGCTGATGGATTCGACTGGATTGGAAGATAAAAATAAATTTCTCCGACACACTAGCGCATTTTAGTGAAAGTAGGTAAAGTCTAGAAATAGGCTAGGTACTACTTATAAAAGATACAGTTTCTGCTCTAGATAGTCTGGTTGTATTGAGGTCAATGAAGTAGTATTTCCTTAGGGAAAACTAACTAATTCAATACGTACTGAACTGATAGCAAAAGTTGCGTCGATGCCTTCAATATTTATAACACACATATAGTGCGCGACCGGTCGAGATCTGGGTGTGGACGGCGTGCACACCCGCACAGCCCCCGCGTTAACCCGGTGCGGGATAGCGTGGGTGACGTGCGGGTGTTCGGGGGGTCAGCCCGCCTCATGCCCCGATCGCCATCTCGACCTATCGCGTACTATAGTTTGTCCCCACAATAGGTAGGTACTAATGAACCCCTTTCGCTGTAATTGTCCAAAGTGTAATGATGTCCAGTTTAAGCAGAGTTTAAGATAATAAATAATGACTAATTTGTGGGTAGCTCACGTCAAACTCATTATTTTGACTAATTTCTTAAACTGGACACTTTCAAGTAAAGATTTTTATATAAGCCTGTGAAGATGATACTGATAGGGGCTCAATTTGAATGCCATAAGCCTACTTTGTCGTATTAGTTTACAAATTGCGAAAAACCAAATTAAATTTGAATTTCGCGGGCAGACCGTGTCTTCCACCTTAAAAACGTTAATTCTTACAGCACAAGTAAAGGATGTTCTTTATGCAATGTTATGTAACGCCAATTCTACAGGTAAATTGGCTCTAATTAGGATTCGACGAGTAGCCCGTCGACTTTAATGGAACCGTCTCCTCGCTAGACTCGCCGCATACTAAACAACATTCAAATTCATTAATATAATAGGGATGCTGCCTATGTCACAAATAGTTTATTTCCATTGATATAAATGACAAGATATGGTCAAGCGAACAAAATTTTTCACGGTTTAGGAACCAAATAAATCAGCGCCACCTCTTAAATACTAATGAACGACCCGTTTGAAATCCAGACGTCACTGAGGTTGCATTGGTGCTAAAGCACCAATGGCTTGGTGCCATTTTGTTTGACAATAGCCCTGTCCATACGAATTAAAATATAAGTCAATTATTATTTCTCAATGATTATTAAATGGAGGATCTTCCAAAATACGTAAAATCCACGTCCTTTGTTAGTTTTAAGTGTAATAACCATTTTAAATTATTATCGATTAAACTACAAAAGCACGTCAAATCATTGTGACGTCACATTCCAGTATTTCATAGAAGCTCGTATACTAAGCGCGTGTTTGACGTTTGATAAAAAGTTATTTGACGAGTTGGACACATCTCAATTTCATTCAATTGGACGCTGATTTAATGAAGGAATATACGGACACTGAATCGCAAAGAGATTTAGTGGCCATAAAAATAATAGACATGAACCGTTTAGGATCACAACGCCAAAAACGCAAAATGCCAAAATCAAAATTGTGGCGTACTACGTGATACTGAAAGGTTACTTGTAAAAACGTAAGTGCTAAAATTTAAATGTAATATGTAATACTCAGTAAAAATGTCAAAATTTTAGCTTAATAAATAATAATACTTCTTAAATTTTTGGGTCCACATAACATTATTAAGTAGTATTCCACAGATAACATCGTGAAAAGTATAATATTTTAATTTAAAGTAGATTTTTTTAACGTAACTGACTACTGTCAAGCTATAAATCACTTTGCGAATAAACATAAGTAGGTATGTATTATCACAAGTTACAAAGTTAAACAATGCATAACTAAGCCATCAATTAAGTTGTCAACAAAAAGCCGAAACATGTTACTTAACATTATGCAGTTATGCATCCGTAGTATTACGGGTAGGTATCTCGAAACATAACAAACAATTTCAATCGTGACGCGGCATTTTACCGCATCGCCTTTGTTTACTCAGATTTCCACCGAGATAAAAGTTTAACGACCGATTTCTCAAACGCAATTCATTATCAACACATCGCCGGCCCACTACAGAGAACGGTTTAGAATGAGAAGAGATTAGGTTTTTTAGTTTAATATCCTTTATTGTACACCAAAAAGAAAAGACACAAAAAGTAACAGAAGAACATACAATTAGCGGCCTTATTGCTGTGAAGCGATCTCTACCAGGCAACTAGGTTGAAGAGGAGGAGGTCACATACCCCTTAGAATATGATGGAGAACTAACTCTAAGGCATACAGATTTCCTCATGATATTTTCCTTCACCATGAAAGCCAAAGATTTAGTCCATAGTCCGTTGGTCAAGTGCGAATTGGCAGACTTTACATACCCCTGAATGTATGATGGAGAACTCTAAGGCATACAGGTTTCCTCATGATATTTTCCTTCATCATGAAAGCCGAAGAGTTAGGCCATAGTCCGCTGGGCATAGTGCGGATTGACAGACTTCATACTTCAAAATATAATGGCGAACTCTCAGGCATGTAAGTTTCCTCATGTTTCCCTTCACCGTTAAAACAAATGATATTTGTTGCTTAATAAAACGTACATACAGACGCAATATAAATTTTGAAAATGTTGGCAACCCGTAATTTCAAACTATAAATAATTTTAATATTTGATTTTGTAATTTTGGGATCTTTAATATAATTCATCCATACTAATATTATTTTGAAAGTGTGTCTGTCCTTCTGTCTGTCTGTCTGCTAGCTTTTCACGGCTCATCAATTCAACCGATTTTGTTGAAATTTGGTAGAGAGATCCCGCACGGGGAAGGACATAGATATACTTTTGATTCCGGAAAATTGAAGAGTTCCCACGGGATTTTTAAAAACCTAAATCCACCATCATCAAGGGCATCATCTAGTTAAAAATAAAAACGATTTGTTTCATAGAAACAAATATTTGATTATTAGAACCCTGTGTTAGGACCCAATTTGAAAATGATCAACGATTAAAATAATGCCTATTCACCAATCGATCATAGAATAGCATTTGGAAACTGGTTGCTAAAGTATTTAAAAGACACCTCAGTTTTTCTGTCAGGTCGAGAAACTATCTAGGATACGGAGGGCGGAAAAAACATTTAATATTTTGTAATTATTATGAACTTTATGCTTATTGTCTCAAGAGCGTTTGTTGTGACCACTTGTGTCGCCTGTTGTACTTATAACAAGTGGGTACTAATAAATAAAAACCGAACACTAAAAATGTTTGGCCTTCAACCCAAGTAGAGCGTTCACCTGAGTATCTCAAATGAATCTAGCCACATTACTAGGTAGATTATCATTACTTATGTCTGTTTGTCTGTGCACAATTATTCATTCAGGTTCAAATCGATCCGGAATTTTTAAGGCTTTGTTACCCACTTCCCGCTATCTTCTTAAGGTCGTCAGTCCAACGGGTTGGAGGTCGTCCCACACTGCGCTTGCTGATACACGGTCTCCACTCCAGAACACGTCTGCCCCAGCGGCCATCGGTTCTGCGGCAGACGTGGCCTGCCCACTGCCACTTTAGCTGGCTAATTCGTTGGGCTATGTCGGTCACTCTGGTTCTAATACGGATTTCCTCGTTACGGATTTTGTCCCTCAGAGAGATACCCAACATAGCCCGCTGAGCGACTTTGAACTTGTGGACAAGGCCAACTGTCAGTGTCCACGTTTCAGCGCCATATGTCATCACAGGTACGACACACTCATTAAAGACTTTCGTCTTTAGGCTTTGGGGTAGCAACGAATTGAAGACTTGAGGCAATTTTCAAAATGCTGCCCAGCCCAGCTGTATTCTTCTGTCAGCTTTCTTGTCGAAGTTGTATTACTTGTCCTCGGTATTGTATTCTTAAACAACTTCGCTGCTGACATTTTCGACGGAGATGGATCTCGGGAACGAAGATAGCGGGAAGTGGGTGGATGAGGAAGGCGGAGGATCGTGTGTAGAATCTTAAATCTTAGAAGTACATCCTCAAAAGTCCCAACCAAAGACACCTATGTTATTAGAGTTCTATTATGACTTATGACAGATTCTTTAAAAACTTCTGAGGGCCGCATTGGGTATGTTACCACCGCGTCGCGCTGCGGTCGCACGTTGTTAGTGATCAAAAACTTATTTCTTGAATAAGTTATGTTTTTTGATGATTTCGTACCGGTACTCAGCGGAGCGGAAGAAATTGTACGCGCAAAAAGTTAAATTGAGCTGATTTGCATTTCAGACAAAACTAGTTTAATTTTAGGAACTATAAGTAGCATTAATATAACACCTGTTTAAAAAATACGTGTTATTCCATTCATTACTAATTAGGTACTATTAGTTAGTACTAAACACACCTAGATTTTGATCTAAACTGACTGTGCATTGCCATGCATAAAATTATTATAGATAATGATTTTGTTTTCAGATAGTTTGGGAATTCTCGAACAAAAAACTAAATAAAGTACTTATTTGTGTGTGTTTTTTGTATTAATTTGTGGTGTAGTACAGTAAAATATTACTTCAAATATTCATTAATTATGGAGCACCTTTTCAAAAATATTACTAAGTTCATTTATAAACACATTAGCGACCCGCCCCGGCTTCGCACCGGTATTACAATTTTTGTAGGGATCTATTTAATTAAAAAAAATATATAGCCTATGTCACTTAGGAATAATGTAGCTTTGTACTGGTGAAAGAATATTTAAAATAAGTTTAGTAGCTCTCGAAAATAACTTCGTACAAACAGACTTACAAACTTTACCTCTTTATAATATTAGTACCTATAGATAGATCCATCAGTGACTTATCTGTCTGTATATATAAAAATGAATCGCTGAATGTGATTTCGCTAATTCTTTTTTTATAATATTCCTTGAAGTACGAGGATGGATAAGTTCTTACGGAGAGAAAAATTTAAGAAATTAAAACTGAAATAAACTGAAAAAGAATCGACTGTTAGGCGGTACGAAGTTCGCCGGGGCAGCTAGTACATAGTATAAAACTATGTTCATAAAGTAAGTAGATATGCAAAGAAAACAAAGGAATTTAAGGGCACACTAAAGTATGCCACTGTAACTGTATTACCACAATCGAGGATCGCAATGTGCCACATTAGTTGTTCGAGGAAAAGCGAATGGTAGGCGCCGTCGACATTCTAAACAGCGGCGGTACACATGGGAACGCTTTGATTCAGCCTGAGAACTGTAACTGGTAGGTTGCAAACGATTTCCTTATTCTATAATCTATGAATGAATAAATGAATGAATGAGTGAATGAACGAATGAATTAATGAATATTTATTTATTAATACCAGAATTTTTACATTTGATTTAAATGGCCCTTTCTCGGTATTGGACAGATTCTGGATTCGCCAGATTCGCGATTTTGCAGTTTACGGATTATACAGATTGGCAAAAAGTGTATAGTCGAAGTGATCGAACGTACAAAGTCATAGTCATATCATTGAGACTTTATATTCCAGTCTATTTACATGTATACCATTTTTACGACATAAAGAAAAAATCTGTAAGTATTTTACAGTCCTTGTAACACGCAAAAATATATATAAATCTAGCTGACGCCCGCGACTTTTAGGGATTAGGGAGAGATTTTGAAAAAAAACTTTGATTTTCCGGGATAAAAAGTAGCCTATGTCACTTTCCAGGTTTTATCTATACCCATGCAAAAAATCACGTCAATCTGTTGCACCGTTGGGATGTGATTGAAGGACAAACAATCAAACACACTTTCTGTTTATAATAAGGGTACTGATTAAACAAAAACATCAGAGAAACAAAACCTGCCCATTATTCAAACAGGAAGGAGAAAATTTTTCACGTTCCGAGTTTAAATTCAGTTCAAAAAGGGAAGAACATCAAACGATCCCGAATGGGGAAAATGTCCGCCGAAAATGCCCGTACAATTTTTTGACAATGGCGACCAAGCTTATCTCCCCGTTCCCGATTCTAGAATGGCTATTATACAGGATGCTTGGAAATGCACTTTTGTACCATATTTCAAAGGGATTTGATCTGAAGAAATTCTGCTCGAGTACCTGATTCCCCATTGGGCCAATTCAGGAAATGTTTTTTGTTTGAATTTGTTCAGTCTTGGATTTATTTTGGTGAAGGTGTGAAATGTGAAGCTTTGGTATTGGCTGGATATTACCAAAAATGTTTTGACCACAGAGATAGAATATTAAATTAGTGTCAGAACTCAATGGTTTTGCTAACCTAGAATGACTATTATACATGCTGTTTAAATATGCAGTTTTGTACCATATTTGAAACAGATTTTGATCTTCTCGAGTACCTGATATTTGATTCCCTATTGGTCGATTGAGGGTTTGAATTTGTTCTGACTTTGTTTTATTTTATTCAGGTATTCTGCCTGAAACTTTCACGTACAACAACTGCACAAAGTTTCAAGTGAATCGGATGAATAATACTCGAACGCATAAGTAACGAACGACAGACAGACAAACATACATTTTCATATGTAAACTAGATGATGCTCGCGACTTCGTCCGCGTGGATTTAGGTTTTTAAAAATCCCGCGGGAACTCTTTGATTTTCCGGGATAAAAAGTATGTCTATGTCACTCTCCAGGTCTTTATCTATACCCATGCAAAAAATCACGTCAATCCGTTGCAACGCTGCGACGTGATTGAAGGACAAACCAAGAAACAAACACACATTCGCATTTATAATAAGGGTTATGATGTTTTATGTATGCTAACAGTCAATACTCAGTTCTCAATTATCTTGTTTTTTATTCTTTTGTGACAATTTCGTCACTGGCAGTAAGCGAGACCGTGGCCGAGTGGTCAAGGCATCGGGCGCGAACCCAGAAGATGGAGGTTCGATTCCTGCCTGTTACGCAATTTTTGATATGTATTTAAAATTATTTATCAAAACTATGTACACGTTGTTGGGTATATCATAACATATTGCATGCGAATAGACAGAATTTGGCTGTACCTTTTTGTTTTTGTAACATCTCCACTGTTTACCCAGATTCGCAATAAAGAAATTTGTATTTGTATTTTGTATTTGTATTCAATAATAAGTAAGTGTAAATTGAAATTATTCCTATAGTTCACGCATTACGCAATCAAATACCGGCAAGTAGCGGTGCGTGGCAAATTAGCGCTTATCGCCTGCGCATTAGACGCGAATTCCTTACCCGCCATCTTGCCACGAGGCCCATACTTCCACGTGTAAATTGTAATCGATTTTACTTCCTTCCATTAATTATTATTGATGATCTTCTCGCATCGCTTCCTCAGCTTTGAGGATCGTGGCTCCTTCGAGATATAGCGTCCTACCTAATTGGGTATTTGACTCCAATTTTTTTATTACTTTATTATAAAATAGAATAAAAATAATGACGTAAACTAAAAAAAAAATTAAATCGATCAAATAACAAAAAGTTATGAGCATTTAAATATTTCTGATTAGACAGTGATAGCGATACAGCAGTTTGACGTCACACCTACTAATGCCATAGTAGGTTTCATACAAATTTTCGTTTTGCGACAAAGGGATAGAAGACCCTCCCACTCCAAAATTAAAATGCCTGTAACTTTGTAAATCTTTGTTGGATTTTAATATTTTTTACAGTGTACGTCATTATTTTTATCCTAGTTTATAAAAAAGTAATAATATTTATCAAATTCAAAAGTAGGCAAATACCCAATTACCTAAATACCTGCGCAGAGATCTTATTTTTGAATGGCACGAAAATATTTCGGCCAATCATAGAGCGCGTCCGTCCGCTATTGGTCGTTGTCTACGCGCGAAATGTTTTGTACCCGCGAATTATGATGAAAATCCTAACGTGAAGCAATAAGGTCTGTATTTCATTGGTGTACTTTCGGTTTTAGTCGATGTTAGGTTGCGTTTTTCTGCGCAAACGAATTATGCCGATGTTCTTTATAAAAGTGCACTGTAGCGCGCCCTCTTTCCCTCCCTATCTTATAGTAAAAAAAACCCTTGTTACGAATGACACGCCATCATCATCAGCAACCGATAGACGTCCACTGTTGAACATAGATCTCTTGTAGGAACGCGCCACGGTCTTGCGCTGCCTAAATCCAGCGGCTCCCTGCGACTCCCCTGATGTCATCCGTCCACCTAGTGGGAGGTCAACGCTGCGCCTTCCGGTGCGAGGTCGCTATTTGAGCACCTCGGGACCACAACGTCAATCGGTTTTTTGAACTATGTGCCCTGCCCATTGCCACTTCAGCTTCGCCACCCGCTGAGCTATGTAGGCTACTTTGGTTCTCCTACAGATCTCCTCATTTCTGATTTCATCATGGTCGCTAACTATGGGCCTCATAAGAAAGCTCAGAGTCACTCAGCGAGCGATGGATAGAGCTGCACTTGGAGTTACGAATGACACAATTGATACAATTTTAGGTCAGTCTTCACCTTTAGGTGTCACATTGACCGTGAAGACAGGTAGCTATGTACCTATAACAATATGTATAACAAAGTAAATTGTATGCAAATCGCCCAAATCCCCGACGCAAAGACAGCGCGACCTACATGTGAACTTTGGTTCTTGATTCACCTCAAAGAGCAGGTACAAATGAGTACAATGTCATTGGGACAAGACTCAAGAGCAATTTAATCCGTTACATTGTTGGGCTCAGTCTTTCTTTTACTTATTATTAAGTAATTCTTATAGTTAAGTAACTCTGACACTCTAATTTTTCGGTTTGCACTGCATCATTTGAGCGCCGGAACTATGTCTCATTAACATCGAAACGACGTCATTTTGACGTCATTTGACGTATATTTAAGTAAAAGTATACCATCAGCTCGAAACTTCAGTCTAGTGCTGACGTCACTAAAATGGCGACCACGCGCATTAGCAATTTGCGGGACTTATACCAGACGCCATTTTGATTTTATGAAAACAAAACCTAAAACCATGGCACGATTTCAACATATCAATGGAGACCAATATTATAATCCATTGTGCTGTTAGGACTAGGATGCGCTCCGAGGAATAATTAATAATCTCAGATGTGCATACCCATATAGCCGTCAAAAACAAAACACTGCCTCTACTGTCGCGTAATTGTGCAAAAAAAATCTGTAGACCCTGATTTAGCAAAGAAACACTTTAAACCGAAACTGCTGATTACTACCTATTATCTGGATTGTTAGGAGCACGGACTCGGAAGTAGCTAGATACCGCAAGTCCGTCCAGCGTGCCCGAAAGTGCCAAAGAACGCCTATTTTATTTTAACTCCTCTTTCAATAAAATCATTCCTCTTTCCAAATACGAAAAATCGATCCTCTCTTCTGTCGAAGTCTGTCGGCTCGTTGACGCATGGCGATTGAAACTTGTGATTGCGTGTTGTGATCACCACTGACGTCGTGACGTCATCTTAGGTGGGAAAAATAGGTTGGTTTTACATAAACTTATTGAAAACACCTATTATTATTTAAATGATAAGAAAGAGTGGGAATGAGTTGCCTTGACAGCTTGGATAGTTCTAATAAGTTTAAGTAATATTGTGAAATAATAATAATAAAAAATTATAGGCTTCTTCTCATAGTAGGGCGTGTTTGGAACCCTTGTAGCTTTAGTGACTACGTAATTAATTATCACCAATACATCAGGTTACAGATTCAACAATTGACAATCAAATTGTACAATGATATCCATTTGTTGGTGTTTGACACTTGCAATGATTTTAGTTTATATATTTTAATGTAGATAACGGGTACATACCACGATTAATTTGAAAAAAAGAAAGAAAGAAAACTTTTATTTGATCACAATACTACAAAAAACTTTAAAAGTTAATTAAGGCAATCTACATAATTAAACTGATAAGTAAAAAATAATAATAATAATAAATACTATATATATATATATATATACGAGTACGTGTGACCAAATATAGGTCTCCCACTGAGCATCATGCTGCAGCAGGCTGCAGCGCTGGTTTTCAGTGGAAGCCTTAACAAGTGAAGTCACGGACCAGGTATTTACCTAATACAGTATATTATAAAAATAAAATACGCAAACAACTAAACTAAGGTTTAAACAAATAACTAAAAAAAGACAAACAATATAAGAAAACTAAGACCGTACATAAAATAAAAAATAAATAAAATAAATATGAGAAGAGATATAACGGAATTATTATAAATGATCATTGTAAAAAACAATAAGTGCAATATAATATGCGACATAAGTGCTGAAACGATAGGTGCTGATCCGAATAGTATAAAATGATTACCTAAGTAATTAATTTTAACTTGTAATTTGATGTTTTATTTGTCGATATTTCAACCCAATTGGACGGGTCGTGGTCACGACGGGACTACACGGTGCTACAAGAGATGAAATGCGAGCTGTCAAGGGCAGTAGCGAACTACCCTCTTTCTTGTTCTTTTCGCTGGAACTTCACGCGCTGTCCAGCAAAATACACTCACAACTCAAAACTCAAACAAATATCTATATTGAAATATGTTATTAAACCACGAAATAAGCTTAAAATCATTGGTTTGAGTTTATGTTTACAATTTAATGACTATGCGGCATCTAGCTATTCCAAGTCCGTGGTTAGGACTGATGCCTCTAGAGATTAATTAAAGAATCACTCCATTTAGTCGCCAGAATCGCTCGATGTCGGTAAATAATTGAGTCGGTGTAATTATAATTACTCTATTCGCACGCCTATTGGTTGTCCAGTGGACGTCTATTGGTTGATGATGATGATGATGATGATTCGCACGCCATTTGTCGCTAATTCAACTTGCCGCCTTATTTAATTTAAAAGTGCTGATAGCCCAGTGGTTAAGACGTCGGTCTCCTATTTGGAAGGGCAGGCGTTCGATCCCGGGCTTGCACCTCTAACTTTTCGGAGTTACGTCCTTTAACGGTGCACGGTGAAGGAAAATCTGCATGCCTGACAGTTTTCCATGTTCTCAAAAGTGTGTGAAGTCTGCCAATACGAGCAGCGTGGCGGACAATGTTAACCCTTCTTACCCCCGTTCCCACTTGTCATTTTTTGGAAGTGGGTATAAAAGTAAGGTTAAATTTACCACTTCAACGAGTAACTATTTATATTTAGCTAACTCTGCACCAAATTTCATCAAAATTGGTTGAACTGTTGGGCCGTGAAAAGCTAGCAGACAGACAGACACACTTTGACATTTATAATATTAGTATGGACTAGTACTAGTAGGTAGGTACCTATAGTAGGTACCCACGCTAACCCAGTGCGGGATAGCGCGGGTGTGCGGGGCGTCCCCGCCTCATACCCCAATTGTGATCTCGACCTGTCGCGTACTACCAAACATCGATTGTTAATAAAATTTCAATAAAATATGGCAAATAATCGAAACGTCCGCGTCCCCTCGTTAGGGGCCCTTTAAAACATGCACCTACGCCGTAACCCGTTACGTTACAGGCCAGCATAAAAACAAACATATTGCCAGCCCTACCATCAGGGTTTACGATTGAAAATAGTGCTGTACCTTCGTCGCATTGCTGCCGTTGATATTAGTTGAACTAAAGCAAAGATAGATTTCCATTCTATAGGATTTGGTTCGATCCCGGGCACGCACCTCTAACTTTTATGAGTTATGCTCGCGACTTCGTCCGTCGTCGTCGTGGAATCAACGCCCTTCGGCGATGTTTCCACTAGATTATAACATGAGGTTATTCAAGGGGCGGACCAAAATTTCTGAAAGTCGGCAATGCATTGGCGGTTCCTCTGGTATTGCAAATGTTCATGCGCTGTGATAATAACTTTTAACACCACTCGCTCTAGAATGAATTCGCGCTTCACTCAGGATGCTAGATGCAACACCCTCGCTACGCTCGGAAGTTACTCTAAAATCCCTCTCTATGGGATTTATCGCGGCGCCCGTGACGTAACATTACCTCCAGGCCCAATCCATACTAATATTATAAATGCGAAAGTGTGTCTGTCTGTCTGTTTGCTAGCTTTTCACGGCTCAACCGTTCAACCGATTTTGACGAAATTTAGTACAGAGGTAGCTTGCAACCCGGGGAAGGACATAGGCTACTTTTTATCCCGGAAAATTTAAGAGTTCCCACAGGATTTTTAAAAACCTAAACCCATGCGTACGAAGTCGCGGGCATCAGCTAGTGTTAAATAATCTACTATAATATCAGGTTAAGTGATTACCTGCCTGCTTGTTTGCTCGCTATTTTTTTTTAACATTAGGTTTTACAGACGCTAGCTGTATTGGTGTAGTAGCTGTCGTAAAGTCTAGTTTAACGATTTAAAAAAATACAGATTTAAAAATTTAACAGCAAGAAACCTATAAGGAATAATAATAAATTCGATGTTTGTAGACCCTTTAAAAAGAGAAAGAAAAAATATGCGGTCACTTTAGGAGTATTTATAGAGATTGAATAGAATTATGTGGTAAAGATCTTTGGTTCTCCATATCAACGGTCGTAACCATTACTTTTTATTCAAGGGGAAAAATTAATGGGGTTGTTTGAGGAGTATTATCATTCCGTACGGCCCTTTCCGTTATGTGCCGTGAGGGCACTTCACATCCGGGGCATAAAATGGCAATTGTGTGAGTGTGGGTACCGATATGATTCTACGTGGTGTTTTTCCTTTTGGTTTTCACGGGTCAAGTATAGTACGCGACAGGTCGAGAATCGGGGAGGGAACTCCTCGCACTCCGGCACAGCCCCCGCGGTAACCCGGTGCAGGCGAGCGTGGGTGACGTGCGGGTGTGCGATACCCCTATTGCCATCTCAACCTGTTGCGTACTATAGATGTTGCTTATCAATTTGACGACCTCCATGGCACAGTGGTGACTGATGTTTTGGCCTTCCTCGGACTACCATCGGAGCCGCTCCATCATCACTTGCCAGCAGATCTGATTGCAGCCAACTTCTACTTTTGACGACCTTCCTGACGCAGTAGTAAGCGCTGTGCTCTTATTAGTGGGAGGTCTCGGGTTCGATTCCTGGCAGGGATTTGGAATTTCATAATTTCTAAATTTCTGGTCTGGTCTGGTGGGAGACTTCGGCCTTAGATAGTTACCACCTTACCGGCGAAACCGTGCCGCTAAGCGATTTAGCGTTCCGATACGATGCCGTGTAGAAACCAAAGGGATATGGGTTCATTAAAAACTGCTATACCCCTTTCAGGTTAGTAAGCTTCCACCATAGACTGCATCGTCACTTACCACCTGGTGAAAGTGCAGTCAAGAGCTAAGTTGTATCTGAATAAAAAAAGTCTATCTAAGCTTGCTCTGGTTAGTTCAGTATTTAGGCAACCTTCAAATCCTAAAGTCCGTGCCGTCGTACCGGCGTTCATAAAAGCGTGATGGCGTCGTAAACGGATATTTTGGCCTTGCCGGGTCGTTGCCGTAACCTGTGCGACGCGATACGTCACTATATGCGAACTTGTTATGTATATCAACTACGACTATTGCACTAGGGGTGTCGGAAAAACCAGGAAGTGTACCATCTACTCTATATTTTTATTTATAGTTTACTAGCTGATGCCCGCCACTTTGTCCGCGTGGAATTATGTCAATCAGTCAGTCAGTCAGTCAGTCACCTTTTCCTTTTATTATATTTAGACTTACGCTAGTAACAAGTCATGTTAAACATCAGCCTTGATTAGGGATGTTAAATTAGCCGTAATAAGTACAAGACGTGTGCCAACCTGGTTTAAAACAGGGTTGTCAATTTTAAAATATAATAAAATAAAACATAATCTCTGCAAATAAAACACAAAAAAAATTCTACCTGTATAGATTTCGAAACCATCCAACCGATGTGCCCCAAACCGGTTTGATTAGAAAGGTTATAATGCGAAGTTTTTTTGGTTCCGTACCTCAAAAGGAAAAAGGAACCCTTATAAGATCACTTCGTTGTGTCTGTCATTCCCGTTGACCTAGAATCATGAAATTTGGGTGGAAGGTAGGTATTATGGCAGACATTAGGGGAAAAATTAGAAAACTGTGAATTTCTGGTTACATCACAAAATAAAATTAAAATTTCTTCATGAACAAATAATTAGTATTTTCAACTTTTCAAAGTCAGTTCAGTATTTTCAAAGTTGACATCAATCAATATCAACATATTATGAAGCGGCTTTACCTGTACATTCTAAAACAGATTTTTATTTATTGTTATGCATAATAGTTTTTCATTTATCGTGCAAAATGTCGAAAAAATACGACTGTAGTACGGAACCCTCGGTGCGCGAGTCTGACTATTTTATTTAGTAAGTATTTTTAACAACAATTTGATCTGGCAGTTTTATAGGAAAAAATATTAATTTGCTTTGTGATCAAATTCTTTCAATATCCCTGTAGTAACTACTAAGCTATTAAAGGTAAAATAGGTTTTTGTCTAAGGTATTGTTAAGGGGCTAAATAAAAAATTGACTTATAAGTTCATTGTGAACGGATATTTAGCCTTGTCAGGTCATTGCCACGGCATAGAAGGCTAGTTAACGTCACTGTCGTACCTAAATAGGGCTGAAAACATGAAACTACACATATTAGTCCGCGACAGGGCGAAATGGCAATCGGGGTATGAGGCTAGGGGACGTCCCGCACAGTGACGCGCAGCTCATAGAGGCATAAAAGCACTGCTTACCCAAGAAATAGTTACCCTAGTTGAAATAGCTTAATGCTCAATGTAAGTGGATACCTTCCTAACTACTGCTTACCCTGGCTTTGAACCTTGTGCACGCCACTGGTCCCGCACCACGGTGTGCAGGGCGTTCCCTCCTCGATTGCCATCTCGACCTGTCGCGTACTTATACAAGAGCGTGTTTTGTAACTATACTTATATTCAAACTTATAAATGCGAAAGTCTGTTTGTCTGTTCTGATAGTACTTCACGGCTCATCTGTATAACCGATTTTGACGAAACTTACTACAGAGATGGTGCCAGAAGATGGCAGTCCTATAGTAAGCAAAAGGTCGAGATTGCAATCGGAGTGGCGACACCCCGCACACCCGCACAGCCCCCGCGCTAACCCGGTGCGGGCAAGCGCGGGTACTGTGCGGGTGTGCGGGGCGTTCCTCCGCCTCATACCCTGATTGCCATCTCGACCTGTTGCCTACTATAGGTATTGTGGCTAATGTAAGGCGTCTATTAGAGGCATTTTTAGTCTTATAGAATAGAATAGAATAGAATAGAATGTTTTTTTATTCATGTAAACTTTTTACAAGTGTTTATGAATAGTCAGGTAGTTTTAATTTACCACTGGTTCGGAACGCCGTTCCCACCGAGAAGAACCAGCAAGAAACTCGGCGGTTGCTCTTTTTTACAATTTTTTTTACTTTATACAATACAATGACTGATGTTTGACATAATATCTGGATAATTCTCTGCTCTATCACTCATGATTGACGGAATCGACTGATGAGAACCTATGAACGCCTAAAGAGCAGAATAAAAAGGACTTATTAGGTAAGTCGTAAACGGATATTATGGCCTTGGCGGGTCGTTGCCACAACCTAGGACACGTCACTGCCAGTGCGCTGGCGTATACCACGTCAGGCCTACATAGGGCTGTAGTACGCTTAGCTTAGAAGTTTTTCATCATGATCAACCCATCGCCGGCTCACTACAGAGCACCGGTCTCCTCTCAGAGTGAGAAGGGTTTTGGCCATAGTCTACCACGCTGGCCAAGTGCGGATTGGCAGACTTCACACACCTTTGAGAACATTATGGAGAACTCTCAGGCATGCAGGTTTCCTCACGATGTTTTCCTTCACCGTTAAAGCAAGTGATATTTTAATTACCTAAAAACGCACATAACTCCGAAAAGTTAGAGGTACGTGCCCGGGATCGAACCCCCGACCTCAGATTGGAAGACGGACGTCCTAACCACTAGGTGTGTGAAGTCTAACAATCCGCACATGGTCAGCGTGGTAGACTCCGGCAAAATCTCACTCTGTAGTGAGCCGGCGATTGGGTTGATCATGTACTCTTCTTCTCTTAAGTCTAAGTTTAAGGGTCTTAAGAGATCAAATCAGAAATGACATCATCCGTAGAAGAATCAGAGTAACCGATATAGTTCAACGGGTTGCAAGGATGAAGCGGTAATGGTCAGGGCACGTAGGGTCGAAATACCGACAGACGTTGGGGTCCCAAGGTATAGTATACAATGGCGACCTCGCACCGGAAAGCGCAGCGTTGGAAGACTCCTCACTAGGTATAGACACAAACGACTTGCAGGGAGGCGCGGGACAAACACACTTTTGCATTTTTTTTTTAAGAGTGCTCTGAAGAGTTGTTTGATCTCATTCCACCCTCCTTTTTTTACAACAATTCCACCCTCACCACCTAGGTATCTGGAGCACTTCGACCACCCGCTGTGCCAGATCCATTTTTCCGCGCACATGAAAACTGAAACTCCCTTCGGCGGTGATCCCATTAGATTACAACATGGGGTTATTCAAGGGGCGGACCAACAAATTCCTGAAAGGCCGGCAACGCATTGGTGGTTCCTCTGGTACTGCAAATGTTCATGGGCGACGGTAATCACTTAACATCAGGCGACCCGCCTGCTTGTGTGCTCGCCATTTTTATTTAAAAATACTATATATAATATATTAGTATGGACACGGATATTTTGGCTGCAGTGGCAACCCTAGCTTATCAAACAAAGTTCGCGTATTGCGTCATGTCAAAGATTAGTTTGGCACAAACGTTTCGGAAGTGGGATGGGGCGGCAAACAAGTTCAGTTTTGCGACGAAAACTGAAAGTTATCGCATTGAACACGTGCAGATCTCAAAGATTTATTGTTTGTTTATATACTTTTAGGTATATTTTGGAAGTAAAACTCCTTTCGGCGCGACTTGAAAGTTGAAAGTAACTCAGAGGCCTTAACACAGTATAAGGAGAGACACAGTAGGTACTCCGACGCCTTTGATCTCGACTCTGCCATATAGCTCCCGGAATCTGGGCCGTATCGGGTCGCTCCTTTGCCGCACGATTGCTCTGTCTAGATGACTTCGTCGAACCACATGTCGAACCTCTGGTAGGAGTGGTAGGTATAACGCGTCAATTTTAACTCTTCACGCGCCATTTTAACTTTTTGTGTCAAATTTCATGTCAAAAGTACCGTGAACCGTATTTATTACATGACAGTTGACTCTTATTCCGAAAAGTTAGAGGTGCGTGCCCGCAATCGAACACCCGGACCTCCTGAATAGGGTCGACGTATTAACCACGGTATTAACAAAGGTTATTTACATATAAAATCTCATAATATAGAAGGCCGAAGTCTTAACCACATAAGTTAAATGCTAATGTCGGATGCAGACTACAGAGTAAGACATGGTGTCATGTTTAACACTTTAATTCTATTAAAAATAGATAAACGCTGTATTAAATATAAATGAATACGCATTACAATGCACCATAATCAGCGCCAGACAAGGTTTCGTTAACAATTAATTTTATCATATATATAAAATTAGTATAGGATGTATATTGTACAACTCTAACACGAATCTAATTGTTTTTGCAGACAGAATAAATTAAAACTATGACGTATATACGTGAGTTCATTAAGAAATAGTGTTATTATTTATTAATCATGGTATAACCAGTGGCGTGCCGGTCATAGAAGCATAAATGCACTGCTTACCCCAGTTGTAGTAGCTCAATGCAAGTTTTACATTATGACCTGCCAGTAAACAGGTTCCTACCTAACTAATGCCTACCCTGGCTTCAAACCCTGTGCACGCCACTGGGTATAACTCTCTGGCGTTGCTTTCGTAAAAAACTAGCAGACAGACAAGACACAATCGCATTTATAATATTAGTAACTTAATGATAAATAATGATATGTTAAAAGTGGAGGAGACCACCGTGTTCCTGGGAATCACGTTAGATGCAAAGCTTCAATGGAACGCCCATATATCAACACTTGCTGGTAAACTCAGCTCTGCTGCTTATGCTGTTAGAAAGATTCGACAGGTAACTGACGTGGAAACTGCAAAAATTGTGTATTTTGCCTATTTCCACAGTATTATGTCTTACGGAGTCTTGCTGTGGGGTAAAGCGGCAGATATTGGGAAAATATTCGTATTACAAAAAAGGGCAATACGTGCAATTTATAATTTAAAACCGCGCGATTCCCTACGAGAGATATTTAAGGAAATAGGTATTCTTACAGTAGCTTCCCAATATATTTACAATAATATAATTTTTGTACGACAAAACATTCACAGTTACAAAAAAATCAGTGATCTCCATGATAGGCAAACTAGAAACAAAAATAAGCTAGCTACTCCTGCGCTCCGCCTCTGGAAGGTGCGAAAGTCATTTGTGGGAATGAGTGTAATATTTTATAATAAAATTCCACAAGCAATTTTAGACTTGCCTTTACACAAGTTTAAAAAATGTGTTAAAAGTATGCTCCTAAAAAAGCATATTATACAGTCGCAGACTATGTAAACGATAAAAAAGCTTGGATTTGACTCGCTCCAGCAATGCACGGGGCTGCAATGGCTTGTATAGTACGGTATAATAACATTGTAAATTGAAAAATTAAAAAGAGCAACCGCCGAGTTTCTTGCTGGTTCTTCTCGGTAGGAACGGCATTCCGAACCAGTGGTAAATTAAACCTGACTATTCATAAGCACTTTTAAAAAGTTTACATGAATAAAAAAACATTCTATTCTATTCTATTCTATAGATAGATTCACTGTAATTAATGAAAGACTAGTTTTGCGCAGTCGTTCTTGCGTAACGGTACCTATATTACAAGTTCTATATTTATATTTTATCAATATGACATACATACCTTTATATAGTGTAAATATTTATGTAATATTATGTACTAAACGCGAAAGTGGAAATCGTGGGAACTGTCCCACGCTTTTTAATAGGAATCAAGAAAGGAAATCAATTCCTTATGACATGTTGGTAAACCAAAGAACATTGGGATTATATCTCTATCTCTATTCTATATGTAAAACCGGCCAAGTGCGAATCAGACTCGCGCACTGAGGGTTCCGTAGTACAATCGTATTTTATCGACATTTTGCACGATAAATCAAAAACTACTTACTAGATTTCGTTCAAACCAATTTTCGGTCGAAGTTTGCATGGTAATGTACATCATGTATTTTTTTTAGTTTTATCATTCTCTTATTTTAGAAGTTACGGGGGGGGGGGGGGGGGGGACACACACATTTTACCTTTGAAAGTGTCTCTCGCGCAAACTATTCAGTTAAGAAAAAAATCATATTAGAAACCTCAATATTATTTTTGAAGACCTATCCATAGATACCCCACACGTATGGGTTTGATGAAAAAACTCTTTTTGACCTAGAATCATAAAATTTGGCAGGCGGCTTTTGGTTTCTACCTGGCAGTATCGTACCGGAACGCCAAATCGCTTGGCGACACGATTTTACCGGTAAGATGAAAACTAGCCACGGCCGAAGCCTCCCACCAGACCAGCATGCTGATTCGCTAACTCAATGTCCAATGTTGAATGATAGCCACCGAGGTCATTGGTATTGGTTGGTTCTACATTGCTGCTTCACTGAGTGATATTAAAATAATTGTTCGTAAAAACCTTCAATGGATTAAAAATAAATCTATATCTATACTAATATATAAAGAGGTAATGTCGTTAAGTTTGTTTGTAGGGGGTAATCTTTGGAACTACTGAACCGATTTTAAAAATTCTTTCACCAGTAGAAAGCTACATTATTCCTGAGTGACATAGGCTATACGGAATCTTTAAAAACCTGAATCTACGCGGGCGAAGCCGCGGGGATCAGCTATGTCAAATAAGCTCGGTGGCCATCATAAGTCGTTGGACACTGAGTTAGTGAATCACCATACTGACCAGAGAAAATTAAGAAATTATAAAATTCCAATTTTCCAAACCCAGGACTTCCCACTAACTAATAAGACCAAAGCGCTCACCACTGCGCCAGGGAGGTCGTCAAAAGGTACTGATCCGAAAACCCAAAAACAATGTGTTAGCTTGTTGGAGGTAGTTTAATGAATTAGACAATTTTTGACTCATCCGATGTCACGCAATCTGTGGTGAGGTAGCCATCTTGATTCGATTTGTATAAATACGAGTGTTTGACAGTTATTACTTCAGTCTTGTTCCGACTCGAGACTCAACGACTATTAAATGCTTTTGTATTTAGGTCGCTATTTTTATTAAGTGGTTGCAATAGCAATTGTGCCCTGATCATGTTAATATTGCAGTTAGGTTATTTTAAAGATTAAACCTCTCGATAAGCCTCTACGCGTTGTGATTTATATCCACGTGCAAGCTTTATATGAGGAACCATTTTAATAACTTATAAAATTAGTTAAAATTAACCCGCTTTTCTGACTTTTGCTTTTAAATGGCAATAAAACAGAATGCCGTAAGCTCCGCGCCCTGCCCGGTGAACCGAGACTGCGGCGCAGTGCGCGGGCGCAGGCGAAAGTGAAACCGTTTGACTCCTGACCTGCCATTGTGCCCGCGCCTCTGCCGCGCGGCCTTGGCGTTTGTAAACAAATTATGGCGGTTTTAGCTTTAAATCATACCAAATATACTGTATTTATCTATATGGTGGAGATTTATATACATAAACAGTCAGTGGTGTCACCATAATTCAAAGACAAGCAGCTATGGGCTATAGTTTGGGGAACTAGACTACATATTTCATAAATAGAGATTTTAAAATACGTCCGGTCACATTGAGGTTAATTTGACAATAATTACCCGTCTGTGAACCCTTCCGTAGGTCTGTCATTCTTTAGGTGTAGGTATTTCTATTGTTTAGTTTCTTGGCTTTATGTCAACTAGCAAAATAGATAGGTATGTTATGCGTAAAAGTTTTGATTTTAGGTGTGTTTTTTGAGCTGTATCTGTGCAGTTTATATAATAGGAAGTACAGTGCATTCAATATTACTTGGCGTGTTTCCACTTGAGACCGTCATTAGCAATAACAATTGCTTAATCTGGTTTAGTAAAATTTTGTACCTAATACTGTCACTTTTTATTTCGGGGAAGTTCAAAGGTAGCAAGGAAATGAAAGCTGTGATAGCCTAGTGGTTATGTTTTATTGCTTAATACTATGAAAAAGACTAAAAAATACAGGATATACTAAAAAACAAAGGCCGACCTTATTACCACAATGATCTCTTCCAGGCAACCCATATTTATAGAACTGTAAGACTAGTTTAGTTGGTAACCAATGCCTATTTTGATAGCATCTTCACAGAACTATGTTTAACCTAAGTACCTCGTTGGAAATTCCCGATTATCATCAACTAGGTCTTAGCAACACTAACTATAAACTAAACCTAGAGTAGGCGGGCCGCCTACGACGCCCGAGTTTTCCTCCCGTTGTTGCCATGCCCCATAAGTCTAAATTCCGCAAGATACATTCACCATAACTCATGAACTAGTGTAGAATAGTGCCAATTTTAAAAATAAAGCAGTTTCCAAAGTACCTCTATTCAGATTAGTTTGACAGATAATCGTAACTGAAAACCATGAATTAAAAGACGAATAAGCATCGAACAAGCAACTTATAGTTTGTACAAAATGACTCCTCACGCGGCATTTTAACTCTATGTGTCAACTGTCATGTCACCTTTTGACCATGTTCACCTTTAAAATAAGGACTCATAAAATCATACTTTTAGCATAAAATTTCACACAAAAAGTTAAAACAGCGCGTGAGGAGTTAAATTTTACGCGTAAGTACTTATGTGATGAAGGCACTCAAGATTTCATGTCAACCATTACTTCTAATCTAAGAAAAACTGCATAGACTACAGAAAGAAAGTAATCTATTATGAAATAAATATCCACAAGTTTCTCAGGGATCTATAGTCCCTTCGCGTTGGCGCAATGGGTAAAAATGTAAATAATATTTAAATTAATTATCTGATCTGGTCAATCTGTGTAAGGAAAATTGAAATGGGTAAGAGGTAATCCAATAAGGGTATAACAAAAGTTAACGCAAAAAACAGCGATATTTATTAGCATCTTATAAAGTTAAGCATCTAGCTTAGAATCTGCCTGACTTCGGAGATTAAAAAGTCACGCTTAAGCAAGCAAGTCAAGTGCGAAAACCAATTCTCAAAAAAGCGTAAAAAAATCACCCTAAAAAAGGCACTATACCAAAATCATGCTGCACAAAAAAACAAGACAAGTATTGGCTCATCATACACTCAAAACATGACAAACCCAATAAATCCTTATGCAAATATTGGTACAATCTTCTCCCCCATGGTTCGAGCCCCGAAATTATAGGTCATGTCATAAGTTAGAATATTTTGTTATTCCCATACGCCCAGGTGTCCCCTAACTTCAAACATCAAGAGATGGAGTAACTTCATAACATGTATTTTATTGCCTAAAGGCTAAATGCTTTACCAAACAGGTGCAGAAATACGGTCAGGATGTTTGCTAATTGTTTTTAGAACATTTTATAAGCTGTGATAGTCTAGTCACTAGGCTATCACAGCTTATTAACATAATAATTATAACATTGAATAAAAATAATAATTATAACATTTAATAAATATCAAACGAACCACAATTACAAATCGTAGCAAGCAAATTACACAACTAGAGCAACCCGATACGGTTGTATCGACGCTTCCAGGTCAAAAGGATCGAATAAATCAAAAGGCTTCCTCCTTTATCATTTAACATTAACAGCGTAATTACAATTTACAAGTAAGAGCGGCCGTACACGCACAGCTTAATAATATACACGCACTTTTAGATCAAAACTGTTTCAACTCGAAAACTTACCTTTTGATATAACCTCAGTTTGTGAACGCTGACTCTGTTATCTGTAGGGGAAACTGTTGTATCTACCTGTGCTGTATTCAAAGTGAATAATTCCTTCTAAAATGATGATTGATGACACAAACTTAATGCATTGTATAAAGGTTGTATATGATACATGTCGCTTGAGTCGTCCTCTAAAGAAGCCCCTATCTTACCTGTGGACTCCAGTGTAAGATGTCCGGCCGCCTTTAATGCAACTCGTGTTACACGGGCCATTTGTCAGTGGTAATGGATTGCTATCGAGATACAACGTTGTTAAAATGTACTATGAATAAATGTTTCATTTCATTTCAACGCTTTCATTGCCTTTGCCGGTAAATTAATTGGTCGGGCTTACGTCGACTAACCACGTGAAATTAATTGGTGTTGACGGAAATGAAATCGGAAAACGTAAATAAGGAAAGATTTGTCAAAAGAAATTCTATAAGCGGACCCATAAAAGTACATCGAAGTGACAAATATAGCATGTTATTATAGAAAAATTCAAAGGTCGAATAGATAAAGCTGAATGAAGTGACGACGAAGCAAGTCAGAAGCCAGAAGGCTAAAGCCCATTTATAAAACGTTACTATTCAAAATTCATTATATTTTCAATCGATTTAAACACAAATTTCCACACTACGAGAAAATTATCCATCCGTGTCAGTAATTATTATCGTCCACTGTCCAGTATCCGTCCATGTCTGAAATTATCATCCGTGGATGAGTCGGTATTTGTCAGTGCCTTTAAACCATCAATTTCTGGAATTACGTGCACGGATATCATGCGTGAATGGTGTCAACAGTGCCTTAAAATGATTAACAGTGTTTCCACTTTTAGCAATTTCGCCCTATTTTAGGGCGAAACGACTAGCATTATAGGTACGGTTTAAGGCCTTTTGGGTTAAAATCGAACTTCAAATGGTAACCCTATTTTTTGTACTCACCTTTTAATTTTTGTATTTTTAAGATCTATCGATAATAGGCCTAACAAAAGGGCTAGAAAAGGACCCGTCGTGACCACGAGCCATGCAACTGGGTCGAAATATCGATATATCAAAATCATCGTACTAATCGTGGTACGTACCCATTATTTAAATAAAATAAATAAAACATTTTAATATGTCGTTAAGCCACGAAAAAAGCCTACAATCAAGTGAAACGATGTTGTTAAAAAAATGATTTTTTAAAAACCTTGAAATAATGATTATGCACCCCAAATCAAGATATTTCAAACAAATAGAGTAATTTCGGGCGAATCCCTTCAGAAACTAGGGTAAAACTAAAATCGTAATTGGACACACTGTAACACAGCCTCACGACACGGCCCATTAACAATGGCCTGGTGATAATTAGCCGTGGCAAGTCGGCAACTACAATCGGTCACCGTGTCGCGGTCGGATTACCATAATTGCGCACCAAATTCGTGCTTACAGCTTACGTGATCAAGGAACCAAGTAGGTAAGTTCAGATCTAATTCTAATTGATTGCCTAATAGAGATTGGAGGGAGGTTTCTTTAATTCTGGTATGGTAGATTTATCTATCCAATGAAAAAATTGTTACCGTAAAATGGACAACTTCTAAGCGTAGGACTGGGAAAACGTACCTACCACTAACGTAACGTACCACTTTGTAGGACTATATGGCATTTCAATGTCCAAATATTTACCAAGCTGCATACAAAAAAACAGCTGGTTAATCATAATTTTATGACCTCGTTATTTGGACATATTCGGAGTGGAGGACACTCCAGTCATACCATATATTATCTTGTAGGACAATTGTTTTCCCGAGTTTATTGTCCAAACTAGCTGATCCCCGCGGCTTCGCCCGCGTGGATTTAGGTTTTTAAAAATCGCCATGGGGTTACCAAGATTTAGGAATGCAATTCCTTACAGCATCAGGGCTGAGGAGTTGGGTCTTCGAGTTCAAAAGTCTTTACTTGGTAAGAACCTTCAATATCAATTTATAACAGTTTCTAAATCCCACCAGCTTTGGTGGTTAGATTCCCTGCAGCATCAGGATTGAGGAATTGGAATCTAATTTTTTTATGGGACACATAAATGTACACAATGTCTAGTCTCAACCGCGACGCGTGTGCGAACTGAGTCCCTGTGAAAAAGGACCCCGAATGGGTTCGAAACTAGTCGGAATAACGTCGACTAAACACGTGAGTAAAGCTGGGTGTGAGACATGTAAAACCATTTATTATGCCTAGTCTAAACCACACTAGACAGTTTATTCTAGAATAATTAGTAAAATAGTCATACAAACCTAGCGCGTAGTGTGAAATGCCATTTAGCACCGCGTCACTTCATCAGATGAAAAGAATCCCAAGCTCAGGGCTGCCAATAGTGAAATCCATACTATTATTATCAATACGAAAGTGTATCTGTCTGTCTGCTAGCTTTTCTAGGCCAAACAGTTTAACCGATTTTGATGAATTCGGTACAGAGTTAGCTTACATCCTGGGGAAGGAGATAGGCTACTCTTTATCCCCGAAATTCAAAGAGTTCCCACGGGATTTTTAAAAACCTAAATACACGCGGACGAAGTCGCGGGCTGCATCATCTAGTTATTAATAATATTGGCACAATAAATCCTACACTTGTATTAGATAGTGAAATAAAGTAGAAAAACCGACTTTCAGGCGCCCACAAGATGGTGTAGTTTAACATACATATTGTAAGTTTTATGATTTGAAAAGAGCAATTGCTGAGTTTTTTGCCGGCTCATCTCAGTAGATTTAAAAAAAAGAACAGCCTTGTTAATTATGACTAATACTAGCTGACGCCCACGACTTCGTCCGCGTGGAATTAGCTTTTTAAAAATCCCGTGGGAACTCTTTGATTTTCCGGGATAAAAAGTATGTCACTCTCCAGGTCTTTATCTATACCTATGCAAAAAATCACGTCAATCCGTTGCACCGTTGCGACGTGATTGAAGGACAAACCAACAAACAAACACACTATCGCATTTATATAAGGGTACGGATTCCCTGCCTCCAACTAAGCGAAAAGCTTGTGCTAGGAGTAGGTTCGACAATAGCGCAACGAGTTTGTACCGGCAACCTTTCGGAATTCAGTCCGCTCCTTAAACGTTGAGCTATTGAGGCTCTTTTATAAAGTAAACTTTGATTTTTATTCCTATACAAGTTAGCCCTTGACTGCGATCTCACCTGGTAGTAAGTGCAGATGTAGGATGGTAGCGGGCTAACCTGGAAGGGGTATGGCAGTTTTCATTTTATAGGACGCTTAAGCCAAGCCATGTCACTAGAAGAATGTTAAATATGCATGTGGAAGGAAAAAAGAAGAGAGGACGACCAAAGAAAAGGTGGATAAATTGCGTGAAAGGAGTGGATAATGCGTTGACGGATGACAGAAGTGAGTGGAAGAAGGACATGTTGTGCCGACCCCACGCAGCGTGGGATAAGGTGCAGAAGAAGAAGACCACTGTGCCAAGGAAGTCTCCATCGTGAATGGTAACCCTGGGCCAGTCACCGGCCGGAATATTTGCGTGCTAACTCTAGCGCCTAGTGACATCATAACATGCCAGCGACCTTGTTCCGTAGGAATCTGCTATCATAGGTCCTTTTCAGACTTTACAGAGTTTAAACTTCCTTTGAGAATACCGAAACCCAGGATTTTAATTGTAACTTCTTCTTATTTTTTTTTTTTTTGTATTTATTTATTTATTAAAGAAGAATATTTGCAGGTTACAACAAGTTTGGTGCATTCATAAACTTTAAATAAGTTTTTCCGTACACCAGTGCCGTCGACAGTCGATAGGTACCTACACGTAACATTAATTTATTGTTATACTCAATACTTAACAGCTAACTAACAATTACTTAATATAAACTAACAACATTAAGCTAAATGTGGGTTATTTTAAACTTACTATACATTAAAAAGTATTTTAGACTTAATATACATAATAGGTAAAAAACACAATCATCATCACATCATTTAAAGCACTTTATTGCTTACATCACTACCCATATTATAAATGCGAAAGTGTGTTTGTTTGTTGGTTTATTGGTTTGTCCTTCAATCACGTCGCATTACGGACCAACGGACCGATGTGATTTTTTTTTCGCCCTACATCCGGGTCCAAGACTTTATAAGGACATTTCATAAGGAGGATACCTACTACCAAAATCATCTTGCAAAATCATTAGGGGGCATAAGAAAATCACGAGCCATCGTAATAAATACAAGGAGTAGCAATTCAATCGACTCGTACATAATCGTATATTTTTTGAGATACGCTTCCTCGTTTCTACTACGCACTGCTAAAGTAAGAAAAGCCCTTCCGGCTCCTCCTTTTCTCCACTATTTATTATATTAGTATTAGTATAGTACTATACAATATCATGATTAACCCATTGCCGGCTCATTACAGAGCACGGGTCTTCTCTCAGAGTGAGAAGGGTTTTGGCCATAGTCTACCACGCTGGCCAAGTGCGGGTTGGCAGACGGTATTACAATATTGGGACCTTCAAACTTATTCACTAATAAGCAATTTCTAGGCAAGCGCGCTCCGAGCACCTTAGGCTTCATAATTTTTTATTTTTATTCAGATACAAGTTAGCCCTTGACTGCAATCTCACCTGCAGGGTGATTCGCTTACTCAGTTTATAACACTCAATGATAGGCACGGAACTCATTTTTTAATCCGTTGAAGGTTTTCTACGCAAAAATATTTTAATATCACCCAGTGAAGCAGCAATGTAGAACTAACTAACCTCGGTGGCTATCATTTAGTGTTAGACATTGAGTTAGAGAATCACCTAGCTAGTGGTAAGTGACGATGCAGTCTAAGATCGAAGCGGGGTAACGTGGAAGGGGTATGGCAGTTTTTAGTAAACGCATGCCCCTTTGGTTTCTACACGGCATCGTACCGGAACGCTAAATCGCTTGACGGCACGGCTTTGCCGGTAGGTTGGTAACTAGCCACGGCCGACGCCTCCCACCAGACCAGACCAGAAATTTAGAAATTATAAAATTCCTAATCCCTGCCAGGAATCGAACCCGGGACCTCCCACTTATAAGACCAAAGCGCTTACCACTGCGCCAGGGAGGTCGTCAAACCTACCTACTCTACTAGGTAGGGAGGTAGATCTTTACCTATATCTGTAAAACTGTATCTGTTTAATTTAAAAAAAAATTCGTTACAATACGTTTCGTATCGAGCATAGTGTAGTCAGTGGCGTGCACAGGGTTTGAAGCCAGGGTAGGCATTAGTTAGGTAGGAACCTGTTTACTGGCAGGTCATAATGTAAAATTTGCATTGAGCTATTACAACTGGGGTAAGCAGTGCATTTATGCCTCTATGACCTGCACGCCACTGAGTGTAGTGTACGAACTAAAAGAGTATAGTTTCCCTCTACATTTTTACGACTTCCTATCAGACCTCGGCCCCTCAAGATTCACTCCTATAGGACGCTCATAAATGTGAATTTAAAGACTGGCAAGAAAACATGACTCCCTCTTCTCTATTAAATAGATTCCATAACTTACTTATATGGTTGTAATAACCGGACAATTTAATTGCAAATAAACAGAATAGGTTTAATTAACTTACATAATAATGATCACTTTCATAATTTATTAGGCTAAAGTACTGGATCATTAATTTTTATTGCCTACTAAATCTAAATGTAAGCGATCTTTGTATTGTTTAGAGAAAAACGCTCTACCATTTCCACTTAGAGATTCTTATCTGAGGCAGACTGAACTTTATATTACTATAATTACTAAGTTCGGCAACTAATTGTTAGTTCTGCTATGGAGGAATCATGGTAAGTTGAAACAAAAAGTTTAAATTAACATACACTTAGAATCCCTAATAAATACAACGTCATATTTCGTACTTATTACGGTATGATATGATGACGGTAGTGTTTTATTTCCGAAAATAATTCAGTAGCAACTCTTTCAGATATCTTTTACAGATTAGAACAAATTTTTTTTAACTTAAAGACTAGCGCGTGGCTGCAATCAGACCTGGTGGCAAGTGGTGATGCAGCCTAAGATGGAACGCGCTTGCCTAGACTTGAAGGTACCCATATTATAGTTGGAGGGGAAAACTGATGCTGGAAATGGCTGGAAGGGTGTTCCAAATCTTAGCGGTTCGAATTAGAAATGAGGAGGCAAATCGCTTATCCGTATCCGTGGAATTTCGACTATTTACGGGTGCAGACCTTGGCGATGCCTTGCGGTACGATAGTATCTCTAAAAATTCTTCGACACACTCTCCGAAAGATATCCAGTAAAATACCGATAGACAGGCAACTTTGCGCCGATGTTCCAAACTTTGAAGTTTAGAAATTACCAGCGCTTCGTTACCAATGAGTCTTCTAGCGCGACGGTCCACCGAATCCAATGCATCAAGCTGATACTTTTGTTTATATTCTCAGTCAGTCACAGAAAACATCTAAAGTATAGCAACAGTATTTTAATCCTCAAAAGATTTCAATTCCTCAAAAGGCGTGGATTGATTCCAATAGGTAAATGGACCTATTATTTAGCGTCAAGCTTTTTCTTTTGTAGTAAACGCTTTTGTAGAACCAGTATCTACTTTGTAACAAACGTTCACATCGTAGTTTTTATGGCCACAGTTACTTCGATATTTTCCTCATTCCCTACAATGACTCGTGGTATTTCATTTATACCAAAATCGACAAGATCGATCAAGTGTAAAGCAATTCAAACATCCGATTGTTGTAAGACACCACTAACAAACTATATTATTATGTTAACAAGCAAATCTATTGCTGAGTGCATGTTTTTAATATTATAATGATTATCTAACTGTACTGAATGATCAGCATTCATCAACAATTTATCAACCGATAGACATCTATGGGTCTCTTGTATAGGTCTTGTCTATGATATATGTCTCTTGTAGGGGCTTCCACACGCCATGGTCTCGCGCTGCTTGAATCCAGCGGTTCCCTGCGTGCGACTAACGCTACGCTTTCTCGTGCCCCGCCCGTTGCCACTGCCCACTAGTCTCGCAACTCATTTAGCTATGTCGGTTACTCGAGTTCTCCAAAAGATCTCTTCATTTCTGATTAGATCACGTAGCAGTAGAGAAGCTCAAAGCTTCCTGCCTGGCCAAGAAAGGGCTAGCTTTCTTGGCAGGAAGCTTTAACAGCCTTTTAAAAATCAAAGCAGAGAAAAACTGTGAAAAACATTTTTAATACTTTTAATTATTTACTAACTTAACATTTTAACATTAATTTTAGTGTCATCATTACTTCATGGTTTTCTATAGTACTTTACAATTATTCACTTTGTTTATTAAACTAAGTACAGTTCGCGGCAGAAAATAATGTACATCGACCTTTAGAAAGAGGTATGAATGACAGGACAGAGACACGCTCTACAAAGCCGAAACGTTTTTCTAATAGTCGATGTGCATTATTTTATGCCGCGTACTGTACTACGTCGACTAAAATGATAAAATCAGCTCGTTTTTTCCGATTTCCAATTTTGTTGTCCAAGTTTGTAGAGTAGGTAAGCCACATAGAGTAGGTATATTCATTGCACGGAAAATGGGTATTTGAGTGATTTTCTGGGAAAAATTGTAGGCGTAATACGGAACAAATTGAAATTTATTGAAAAACATTATTTATACCTATTATAACGACCTATTATGTCAAAAATAATTTTGACATAATAAGTATAATATTTCATAGTAGTGAAGTACCGCGTCAAATAGTTTAATATATGCTGAAGGGCGTGAATTCAAGGCAACTAATATAATAGGTAACCGGTATAGTAAGAATTAATTGATTGTATAGCTTAGGGTTGTCACATACAACAAGTTACCAATTGATTGTAATTTTTAATTGATCAATCATGCTGCAGTCTCAAACAAATAGCTCTTTATAAACTTGGAAAAGGTATGACATTTTATTAAGTCCATCGGTTTCAATGCAGCATCGTGTCGGATTTTTTTTTATAGATATAGCGAGCAAACGAGCAGGCGGGTAACCTGATGTTAAGTGATTACCGCCGCCCATGAACATTTGCAGCACTAGAGGAACCGCCGATGCGTTGCCGACCTTTTAGGAATTTGTTGGTCCGCCCCTTGAATAACCCCATGTTGTAATCTAGTGGGAACACCGCCGATGGGAGCTGGTTCCACAGTTTGCACGTGCGTGGAAAGAAGGATCTGGCACAGCGGACGGTCGAAGTGCACCAGACACCCAGGTGGTGAGGGAATGCTAAATCGCTTGCAAATTGTCCAAAAAGTCCAGTCCACGAAATTTAATTGTAAACCAACAGAAAATTTGGCCTTTCCTTCAGTAACAAGTTGGTAAAGTTATACGGACTACAATGTACCAACTTAGGCACCAAGAATGAGAAAGATTCCACCACGCTGAGTAAGTGCGGATTGTAAGTTAGTAGTATAAGCCAATAAATAGATATTTGGAAAACAGGGCGGTTGACAACCCTAGTGTAACCATTGTTACACATGTTGACAATACGGATATTCAAGATCGTATATTAATAAAATGTTGAAACTAGGTACATAAATAATTTGTAATATTCCTACTTTTGTTACTATGAGGTAAGAAGTCCACGTATTTAATTTACTCACTAGCCACTAGTCAGTTCTTGAATAGGTTCTCAATCTAACGCGATTCTCTTTTCTAATTGCCTAATAGGTAGTAATCTATAATTAAGTACTTACATCGAAATATACAAAAAGTTTGACACACAACACCCAGCCCTTTTGAACTTAGAAAGCTGAGATTATTTTTATAATGTAGAGACAAGTAATAGGGTTCTGGTTGGATTTTTCAACATTTCATGGAGTTTAACAGTCCAAAAGCCCAACCGTGCGAAACCGGGAGAGTCAGCTAGTTTTTTATTATGGGCGAACAGTGTGGCCAGTTGATTTGCCGAATCATCGTAAAATTTGCCACTCGAACTCGACTCATTTGCTGAATGAATGAATATACTTTTATTGTACACCACAAAAATTTGTACCTATAGAGAAAACATATAAAAAGCAAAACAAAAATATAGGAAGGTACAACCTGTCGGAAATATCTGCAAACCTGGCTTAATGACGTCATGCAACGTGCTTGCGTTGGCAACGGTACTGGCAACGGTTCTGGTAGAACGTAGTGTTTATATACTCTTTGGTTACTGGATAGGCGAATATGGGCTAGCTGCGGATAAGCGCATTCCAGTAGGCTGCACAGATATTTCCGACGGGTTGTACAATTTTCCGATAGTGAAGCCGCACCTTTAGAGTGTTTTGATCAAAATTACACCCTACACGTATTATTTATAGCCGGTATTACTGTTTGATGTTCTCCGACCGTAAAACTTACTAAGCGTTGCTAAGCAACGAACAGCCGACCATGGCTTTTTTGTACGTTTTTTCCAAAACAATGTCTAGACTAGACGATTCCTATACAACTATACAGTATCAAAGATTGTACCTAGTGTACCGACACGCTTTGTTTACTACAGCGGTCGAGCTTTTTCTACGGTTCCGTACAAAGGTAATAAAAATCGGTCAAGTGCGAGTCGGAGTCACACGTCGGAGTTACAACAAATAACACTATTTAATTTTTTTTAATGTTCATGGCGAACGTTTTCAAATTGTTATTAGGGTTTCGTATCTCAAAAGGAAAAATGGAACCCTTATAGGATCATTTTGTTGTCTGTCTGTCTGTCTGTCTGTCATTCTGTCAAGAAACCTACAGGGTACTTCCCGTTGACCTAGAATCGTGAAATTTGGCAGGTAGGTTTAGGTAGGTCTTATAGCAGACATTAGGGGAAAAATCTGAAAACCGTGAATTTAGGCTTACATCACACAAAAAAAATTAAATTGTGGTCATGAACTAATATTAGTATTTTCAATTTTCGAACTAAGATAACTATATCAAGTGGGGTGTCATATGAAAGGGCTTCACCTGTGCATTCTAAAACAGATTTTTATTTATTTTTATGCATCATAGTTTTTGAATTTGAATTTGAGCCTCAATAGCTCAACTGGTAAAGGAGTGGACTGAAAACCGAACGGTCGACGGTTCAAACCCCGCCCGTTGCACTATTGTCGTACCTACTCCTAGCACAAGCTTGACGCTTAGTTGGAGAGGAAAGGGGAATATTAGTCATTTAACATGGGTAATATTCGTAAAAAAAAAACGTGCAAAATGTCGAAAAAATACGACCGTAGTACGGAACCGTGGTTGCACGAGCCTGACTCGCACTTGGCCTGTTTTTATTTGTTGTTATAGCGGCAATACACAATGTGTGAAAATTTCCAAAAACTAGCCAACTCTTTACCTATTATGGTTCACGAGATACAGCCCGCTGGCCGACCGTCTTCGTAATAGGGTCTTGGTAGGTAATAGGGTCCCGAAGGCACCCTTCGGGTACGGAGTCATAAAAAGGAACTCTTGAAGGATCACTACATAGCCCGTCCGTTAGTCTGTCTGTTGGCACGCGTGGTATCAAGTTGAAATTAATATCAAATACCTATAGTACGCGACAAGTCGAGAGGGAATCGAGGAGGGAACGCCCCGCACAGCCCCCGCGCTAACCCGGTGCGAGATAGCACGAGTGACGCGTGAGTTTTGTAATACACCGATTGACATCTCGACCTGTCGCGTAATATACTTAGGTTTACGGCGGCAAATCTCAACGGAGTCCAGCCAACTACACAGGAGATTATTATAGTGCACAATTATGTGCGCAAACACAGGAGCACTCTCTATTCCTTCACTCTGATAATCCGATACGAACGGAAACAGATCAGGCACACAGGGCCAACGGATTTACGTGCTTTCTGCACATCTTCACCAACTTCCCAAGTACTACTGAGAATTTCCTGACAAAACACTCCATAACTTTTTTTAGCATTCATATATGGAGCAACATATAATATGACTAGCTGAAAGTTACCTAGTTCAACAACCTTTCATGGAAATGGTAAAAAAAACCTTGTAACAGAAGCCAAATGAGTTAACATGCCTACTCGAAAAGCATACTACAGGCATTTTCTTGTACAACTTTTTGTCTTGTCTCTTTGTAATAGCCATTGAATACGACATAATAAAGACAGATCAAATAACTCATAACATAGCATAACAAAAATATGTTTCAATACTTGATTTAAATAGTACCTATAATAAAAGTATGAAAAGGCAAGTTCGGTAATTGTACGCAAATCGCACAAAAGCAACTATGAAATTAAACGATTTAGACGTCGATTTTGTAATCTAAAATAGTATAAAGTTAGATTAGCATATTGTGTAAAGTTTTGTAAAAAGACTTCAAATATAAAAAATAAGTATACTTATTTTATTTACTGTTGTGCTTAGTAACCTTATGTGAGTCTGACTAATTAGTTAGTAGGGGGAAGGACGAATACTCTTGAGTCTGAAGCGCATAATATCTGGGAATCTTACAATGATAACCGTGACCACTCTTCTTTTTATTCCATTACAAGTTATTGACTGCGATCCCCTCTGGTAGTAAGTGATGATAGAGCCTAAAGTCTATCGCGTAAGCGAGCAAACTTGGAAATAATATGCCAGATTTTTATTAAACCAATACCCCTTATACCGATAAGGGGTATGGGTATAATAAATCACGATTGATACGGCGAAGAAGTTACTTACAGCAACATTTTGTCGAGCGACATGTCGGTAGTGTGGTCTCGCTGTTAAACAGTTAAAGAGTAGACAATAAGTGAACGTCTGGTGCTAATTATACGCGCACGCGGGAAAGCTAAACCGGACAGGTTACTGACACACGGCGCGTGCCAGAAAGTTCACAAACTGTCGCAAAGATAACGGGTCGGAAGAGATTTTTTTTCCACTAGCGATCCGCCCGCCCCAGCTTCGCACAGATAGCTTGTTACAATTTTCGTAGTGATATTTTTTTAAAATAAAATGTAGCGTACTAGACACAGGTGATGATGCCCGCGACTGTCCGCGTGGATTTAGGTTTTTTAAAAATCCCGTGGGGACTCTTTAATTTTCCGGGATAAAAAGAAGCCTGTGTAAAAGTAGCCCTTCTCCGGGATTTAAGCTAACTCTGTACGAAATTTCATCAAAATCGGTTAAACTGTTGGGCCGTAAAAAGCTAGCAGACAGACAGACAGACAGACAAACACACTTTTGCATTTATAATATTAGTATGGATGTCACTGCGGAATAATATAGCTTTCTATTGGTTGGAAAGAATTTTCAAAATCGCTTCGGTAGTTCCAGAGATTACTTCCTACAAACAAACTAACTAACTTTACCTCTTTATAATATTAGTGTAGATTATAAGCTATAGCCCTTGACTGCGAACTCACTTGGAAGGGGTATTGCAGTTTGACGACACCCATACCACTCGGTATACCACTTGGCGACACGCCTTTGCCCGTAGGGTGGTAGGTAATTAGCGACATATGCCTCCCTCCAGGCCAGACCAGACCAGACACAATGTAGAAACTATAAATTCCCTAATAGGGTCTTGGACTGTAGTAATAAATTGCTATGATTTTTTGTATAGGGATAGTTTAAAGAAAAAAAATTGAGAATAATTTAAAATAAATCATGATTTTTATTTATTTTCAACATAATTAAATTATTAACGTCGCGCTGTACGGAAAGCGAATAATGACGTCACAATGCGTAAACATCAAATATTTTTCAACTTTTCAACATTAAAAAGGAGTAATTTCTGCGAGAAAATATTTTGTATGCTAAAAAATTGAAAAATGTTTGTAGTTTACTCCTTGTGACGTCATTAATCACCTTCCGTACAGCTGGACGTTAATAAATTAATTATGTTACAACTAATGAAAAATCTATTTTTTTTTATTCTCTTTAATAATGAATTCTAGTCCCATGAACTACCGCTAAAAAACATCACAACATTTTATTACTACACCCTATTGAGAGGCAATCTACGTCCATAATATTGGGTACGTGAAATGACTCAATTATCGGAGATTATGATGACTCAAATATGAAAACAGATTAAAGATAGCGACCGTATCAATAAAATAGTAACCTTACACCCAACACCTGTTTTATACACATTTCAATGTGAATCACCTAGATTATGATACTTAGTTTTTTTTGTATTTGTGTTCCAAATATCTAGCCCATTTTATTAATTAAAGCGCATAAAATCCGCCAATTTGATTTTTTAAGTATTTTAGCTTCGTAGTGACACTCGCGTCATCAAGACGAATCTAATGACATTCATCAAAATCGGTTGACCCGTTCAGTAGTTACCGGTGCGGGATAGCGCGGGTGACGTGCGTTTTAGAAAATTTTACCCCTAAGGAGGTCAAATATGGGTTTGAAATTTGTGTAGGGCATGCGAACGAAGTTGCGGACATAAGCTAGTCTGAATATATAAAAGGAAAAGGTGACTGACTGACTGATCTATTAACGCACAGCTCAAACTACGGGACGGATCAGGCTAAGATTTGGCATGCAGAATGCAGATAGCTATTATGACGTAGACATCCGCTAATAAAGGATTTCTGAAAATTCGTAAAGGTATTATTACGTATATATATTATATTTTTATTATTGGCCCCACTATTAGTTTTGTAATTTTTTTTTTATGTATACTTTAGTCTTTTGTTTATATTTTTATATTATTATAGTAGTTTGTTCATCTTGTATCGCCCTAGTTGTATGTAGTAAGCTGTGGATTTCATATTTGTCAATTTTGTTAGATTTAAGTCGTACATAGTTTTAACTTTTAATGTCCCAAATAAAATAAAATAAGGTGGTAAAATAGGGGTTCGAAATTTGAGTAGTCCACGCGGACAAGTCGCGGGCATAAGCTAGTATATCATGATTTACATAATGGTGGTGATACAAAAATAGCCTTTATTTCCTATTTCCTATATAAAGCCTTTATTAAATGTTTTTAAATTTTATTTTACTTTTATTTTATTTTATTTATTGGTGGTGAGACGGAGAGAGGCTCCAAAACTTCGGTCACCCAAGCAGCTACCGACTTGAGTCAACGATGACATTACATACGGTGGAAGTACTAAAACAATTAGAACCCCCGTTCCATCTGGAAATCGCTATACGATCGTGGTATGGAAGCATGGGCGGAATAAACTATGATCTCATTCGTCACCTACTCGTACGTACATCGAGAGTGCGTCAGTGCTACATTCTTGTACAAAGTTCGCAAAAGTCAGACGAAATCATTTACATAACTACAGCATGTTTGGTAAATCATATGACAAACGAGAAATTTAGTACCACCTAAATAGTTCTTTCCGTTCTTTCGTTGTCTCTTCTACATGACAAACGTTCAAACGATTCTGAGTCATCATCATGATTAACCCATTGCCGGCTCACTACAGAGCACGGCTCTCCTCTCAGAGTGAGAAGGGTTTTGGCCATAGTCTACCACGCTGGCCATGTGCAGATTGGTAGACTTCACACACCTTTGAGAACATTATGGGAGAACTCGCAGGCATGCAGGTTTCCTCACGATGTTTTCCTTTACCGTTAAAGCAAGTGATATTTAATTATTTAAAACGCACATAACTCCGAAAAGTCAAAGGTGCGTGCCCGGGATCGAACCCCCAACCTCCGATTAGAAGGCGGACGTCCTAACCACTAGGCTATCACAGCTTCCTTCTTCTAAATATATAAAGGAAAAAGCCAGCTACTGACTGACTGACTGATCTATCAACGCACAGCTCAAACTACTGGACGGATCGGGCTGAAATTTGGCATGCAGATAGCTATTATGACGTAGGCATTCGCTAAGAAAGGATTTTTTAAAATGAAACCCCTAAGGGGGTGAAATAGGGGGTTCAAATTTGTGTAGTCACAGTCATATCTCTAATATAAAAACTAGCTTATGCTCGCGACTTCGTCTGCGTGGACTACACAAATTTCAACCCCTATTTCACCCCCTTAGGGGTTGAGTTTTCAAAATTTTTTCCTTAGCGGTTGCCTACGTCATAATAGCTATCTGCATGCCAAATTTCAGCCCGATCCGTCCATTAGTTTGAGCTGTGCGTTGATAGATCAGTCAGTCAGTCAGTCACCTTTTCTTTTTATATATTTAGATGAATCGCTAAATGTGTTGCCAATCGCAAATCTCGAAAACAGCTGAACCGATTTCGCTAATTCTTATTTTATTTAATTGAAGCGTGTGATATAAGCTTTCATTACATGGGCTAGTGGTTTTTGTTGGATATGCTGGCCAACTTATCCCATTGTAAGAGGTAAGTCGATCCGTGCCCATGATCGAAACCCGGACCCCCGAATAGGGGGTCGACGTCTTGACCACTATTAATCACCACTCAATCCACTACCCATATTATAAATGCGAAAGTGTGTTTGTTTGTTGGTTTATTGGTTTGTCCTTCAATCAAGTCGCAACGGAGCAACGGATTGAAGTGATTTTTGGTATGGTGGGTAGGTATAGTTAAAGACCTGGAAAAGTAAAAGATTGGCGTGGACTACTCGGTCTCACTTTTGTCCCGGAAAATCTAAGAGTTTCCAAGGGATTTTACAAATCAAAATCCACGCGGACGAAGTCGCGGGCAGCAGCTTGTTTATAAGTATGGCATAGTAGTATAATAATTAGTATGGCATTGTGTTTTCACCAATGTAGGTGTTAATCGAAATTATGGGTTTATTTATAGTTATTCCTTTATCTTTTCCCTTTATCTATGTTTCATAGTTACTTGCCAGCTACACAGACATCTTTAGCTACGCATAAAAACACTATAATCTAATTTTTTATGCGCAATTTTGATAAACTTATCAAACTAGCCGTTACATAAATAATGGGACCGATTCTCTTGTACACTGTCTCTAAACTAAATTAAATTAACAGGTCTAAATCTAGTGCTATCCTTTTCCGCAAGCAAAATTATGAAAGGGATAGCAATAGATTTAGACGTGCCATTTTAGTTTAATTTAGAGATTGTGTACAGAGGAATTATAGCCACATTGTTGTATAATCCTTTTTAACTGCGGAGAATCAGTTATCGGGTACAAGTACCTAAAGGAGTGTTTTGTATTTTGATCACTCCGCTCATACTGATAGCTAGTTATTATACGATAAGATTCACCGTATTACAATACAAAGAAAGTCTCCTACTATTATGACGTGATCAATAGAAAAATATGGCAACGAGAAAAAGAACGTAAGGAATTCTGCTATACATTCCAAAACGCGAGTTGCTGACGCTGGCCTTGCAGCCGGTTTACTCAAATGGGACTGGGCAGGTCATGTGTGCCGTATGCCAGATGAGTTATGGGCAAAATCTGCTTCTTTCTGGACTCCCCAGAATCATCAACGCCAGCGTGGTAGGCCGAGGCGACGTTGGCGTGATGAATTAGATAAGTTTACAGTTACATGGCCTGAAGAGGCACGTAACATGGTGAAAGGATCGGAGGGAGGCCTTTGCCCAGACGTGGGACAGTACAGGATGATTTAGATTAGATTAGAGAAAAAGAACGCAGAGAGAAAAACCTATCTGGAATCAAAACATCTGTGAAGCGCAAATAATAATAAATCAGTATTATCGTGAAAATTATCATTAATTGATCGAGTAAAATATAATACACGTTTTTTCGTGTTTGTTTTATTTTGCTTTATTTATTCACACATCTTTATTTATTTACCACGCACGGCGATGAACGATTTCGAAATCGAGATTGTTTTAATATTATCTTAGTCTTAAAAAGTTGTATACTATTATAACATAATATATTAAATTATTTTAATGTGTTCAAGAACAAATAATTAGTATTTTCAACTTTCAAAGTAAAATTAACATACCAAGAGGGGTGTCACATGAAAGGGCTTTACCTGTACATTCTAAAACAGATTTTTATATATTTTTATGCATTATTTAGAGTTTTTGATTAATCGTGCAAAATGTCAAAAAAATACGACTGTATTACGGAACCCTCGGTGCGGGAATCTGACTCGCGCTTGGCCGATTTTTTTAATACTTAAAACGCACAAACTGCGAAAAGTTAGAGGCGCGTGCCCGGGATCGAACCGCCAACCTCCGATTAGGAGGCCGACGTCTTACCCACTAAGCTATCATCGCAAAAAGCTCGGAGACAGAACCCACAACCTTGGCGCAAGAGGCAGTACAGTCAACTCGGCCAGCACTGGCCCCTAGCGGCTCGAGGCACCGCGGGGAGCGCGTAACCTTGGACGAGGCGACGAACTCGCGCCGGAATGCAAACAAGACCTGCCGACTGCCGGCCACTTGCCGAAATTGTGCCCTATGCGAAAAATTCGCAGATAAAGTTGGTATCATCATCATCATCAACCGATAGACGTCCACTGCTGGACATAGGTCTCTTGTAGGGATTTCCACACGCCACGGTCTTGCGCCGCCTGAATCCAGCGGCTCCCTGCGACTCCTCTGATGTCGTCCGTCCACCTGGTTGGCAGCGGAATCTCTGCCGGAGATACTTCGCACCCCCTGCCCTAGTTATAGTTCTTGCAACTTACGAGCGCGCGTGATTTTTTTTTTAAAGAATATTAGCCATGTTAAATGACTAATATTCCCCTTTACTCTCCAATTAAGCGTCAGGCTTGTGCTAAGAGTAGGTACGACAATAGTGCAACGGGCGGGGTTTGAACCGTCGACGTTTCGGTTTTCAGTCCACTCCTTTACCGGTTGAGCTATTGAGGCTCTGAATTTACCTGTGGTTACAGGATACCTACGTCGTATACTCGTACGTTACGTGAGTGTACACGCTGTCGGACAAATCAGACAGATTTGTTACACATTTACTTTACTTATGCCGATACGATTTAAAAAACCGGCCAAGAGCGAGTCAGGCTCGCGCAATGAGGGTTCCGTAGGTACTACAGTCGTATTTTTTCGACATTTTGCAGGATAATTCAAAAACTATGATACATAAAAATAAATAAAAATCTGTTTTAGAATGCACAGGTGAAGACCTTTCATATTATGATACCCCACTTGATATAGTCACTCACTTCGAAAGTTGAAAATACTAATTATTAGTTCATGACCACAGTTTAATTTTTTTTGTGTGATATAACCACAAATTCACGGTTTTCAGATTTTTCCCCGAATGCCTGCTATAAGACCTACCTACCTGCCAAATTTCATGATTCTAGGTCATCGGGAAATACTCTGTAGGTTTCTTGACAGACCGACAGACGGACAGACAGACAACAAAGTGATCCTATAAGAGTTCCGTTTTTCCTTTTGAAGTACGGAACCCTAAAAAATTAGCTCTTATAAGCTAAAGTTTCATCTCACGTTCTCGCACATACTGCAACGGCAGCGACCTGTCCGAAGGCTAGCCGGCACTGCGTCTCGTTATATAACAAGTAGACAAACTCGGACACGGGTGAAATTTACCTGGCTCTGTTTACCTTCATCGTTATGCTGTCTGATTGAAACAAACCGGCCAAGCGCGAGTCAGGCTGGCGCAACGAGGGTTCCGTACTACAGTCGTATTATTTCGACATTTTGCACGATAATTCAAAAACTATGATGCATAAAAATAAATAAAAATCTGTTTTAGAATGTACAGGTGAAGACCTTTCATATGATACCCCACTTGATATCCCTCTCACTCACTTCGAAAGTTAAAAATACTAATTATTAGTTCATGACTACAATTTAATTTATTGTTCGAAGTAACCACAAATTCACGGTTTTCAGATTTTTCCCCGAATGCCTGCTATAAGACCTACCTACCTGCCAAATTTCATGATTCTAGGTCATCGGGAAGTACCCTGTAGGTTTCTTGACAGACAGACAGACAGACAGACTACAAAGTGATCCTATAATGGTTCCGTTTTTCCTTTTGAGATACGGAATCCTAAAAAATTGACTGGATTATAAGTGACATGTGCTTATAGGTGTACTAGATAGAATCATATTGAGGCAGGGACATAAGACAAAGTGATCCTATAAGGGTTCCGTTTTTCCTTTTGAGGTACGGAACCCTAAAAATGAAATAAAAGTGAAAATCGTAAAAATGCGACTTAATGATATTTTCTGGGAGAGCGCGGTGAGCGTGGCACGGAGGAGAAAATGGCTGCTTTTAAACATTAAGACCATTTTTTTTAAACATACTTACCCAGCACATTCTTTTCAGCCATTAAACTGTTTTTTAATGAAAAAATAATATAATATAGTTGTTTTAGTTTACCCTTAAGGTAAAGAAGTATGTAGGTACCTAGCTTCCCGCTGAAATCTTACGTGGCCCATACGACCTTGGGCCACGTATCTTGTGCCTTGATAGATCAGTCAGTCAGTCATCTATTCTTTTTATATACAAACACTAGCTTATGCCCACGACTTCGTCCACGTGGAATACATAAATTTCGAAAAATGGGGATTTAACCCCCTTAGGGGTGAATTTTAAAAAAATATTTTCTTAGCGGACGTCTACGTCATGATAGCTATCTTCATGCCAAATTTCAGCCCGATCCGTCCAGTAGTTTGAGCTGTGCGTTGATAGATCAGTCAGTCAGTCAGCCAGTTAGTCAGTCAGTCACCTTTTCCTTTTTAACCGACTTCAAAAAAAGGAGGAGGTTCTCAATTCGTCGGTTTTTTTTTTTTTTTTTTTATATATTTAGATAAACAAAACAAAGTGTGCCGCAATAGAGATTGCACAATGACTTTTATATACCTATCCTGTGTGAGTGTTGCACAACCATTTTCAATACATTTTTATAACATTATCTATGAAAGTCGTAGCGCTATCATGAAGGGTATTTCACAGTTCAATCGTTGCATAATAATTATTTAAGTATACATAAACAAGATAAATACTAAGTACTTCTAACTCATCGTAGTAATAAACATTTGAATCAGGGTTGACAAATTAAAATGCAACATCATATTTATTCATCATGATCAACCCATCGCCGGCTCACTACAGAGCACGGGTCTCCTCTCAGAGTGAGAGGGGTTTACCATAGTCTACCACGCTGGCCAAGTGACTTCACACACCTTTGAGAACATGGAGGTTTCCTCAAGATGTTTTCCTTCACCGTTAAAGCAAATGATAGTTTAATTACTTAAAAACGCACATAACTCTGAAAAGTTAGAGGTGCGTGCCCGGTATCGAACCCCCGACCTCCGATTGGAAGGCGGACGTCCTAACCACTAGGCCACACTACCACAGCTTCTATATTAAGTATTAAGTATATTGTACCAAGAGCTTATTTAGGGTTAGTTGTTGTATAATATACATACTTATATTATAAGTAAAATTTTCTTTTTGAATAATATATATTTACTTAATAACAATATATATATAAATCCAGAAAATTATTAAATTTGAGTTTATTTTATTTTATTTAGATTTAAGTTAGCCCTTGACTGCAATCTCACCTGGTAGTAAGTGATGATGAAAGCAGGCTAACCTAGAAAGGGTATGGCAGTTTTTATGAAACCCATGCCCATTTTGCTCGAGTTATTGCTATACCAAGAGTTGATGTAAGAAATGAAATTTTAAAGTTTAACATCATTCTTCAAACAAACCAGAATCTATGAACTAATAGAAAAAAAAAACCCCCTCTGGCATAGAGCTGCAAAATAGTCATCTGGTCCCTTTCATAATGTTGCTTGCGGAAAAGGATAGCACTAGATTTAGACCTGTTAATTTGGTTTAGTTTAGAGATTGTGTACAAGAGAATCGGCCCCATTCTTAATTATTACTTAGGTACATAACATATAATACTAGATGATGCCCGCAACTTCATTCGCGTGGATTTAGGTTTTTAAAAATCCCATGGGAACTGTTTAATTTTCCGGGATAAAAAGTAGCATATGTCCTTAGTCCTTACCCAGAATGCAAGCTATCTCTGTACCAAATTTCATCAAAATCATCTGAACAGATAAGCCGTGAAAGGCTAGCAGACAGACAGACAGACGTTCACATTTATAATATTAGTATGGAAGTATGGATACGGATTAAAAAAAATATTTAACGGCCTATTCAAGGCAAAAAAACTCCATAATAAAAATTTAATTAGAATTCTTTATAGAATTTTCTTTCCGAGGTGGTGGTAGTGTTTGACTTATATTATTATGAGCCACACATTTGAATATTTAATGTACTCAGTAATAAGCTCACAACTCCTATGCTCTGCCTCGGGAAAGTGGGAAAGTCATTTGTGTGAATGAGTGTAACATTTTATAATCAATTTTAGACTTGCCTTTAAAGTTAAACAAGTTTAAAAATCTATTAACAGTATGCTCCGAAAAAAAGCATATTTAAATACAGTTGAAGACAATGTAAATGATAAAAAAGCTTGGAGTTGACTCGCTTCAGCAATGCATGGGGCTGCAATTGCTTGTACTACAGTACAGTATAGTAGGTAATATTGTAAATTGATCACTTGAAAAGAGCAACCGCCGAGTTTCTTGCTGTTCTTCTCGTTAGGAATGGCATTCCAAACGAGTGGTGAATTAAACTAGTTGACGATTCAAAGGCACTTGTAAAAGTTTACTTGAATAAAGATATAAATACATCCTATTCTATTCTATTCAGTCCTGTGGTGGCACTCACTATCAAGGCCTATCTTCAAGGGTGGACTTCCTCAGGCTGATATGATGATCTATTGTAAAACAAACTAATTAAGAATTCCATTAAGTTTATGAATGAAATAAGTTTTAAATAGATCTGTAGCCCAATTCTAGAAAAGCTGCATCAATCATTTGTTGTGATTGGCTGAATTTATGGTATTCTGCTTGCAATAATGCATTGTAGCCAATAGTGAGTGAATGTCGGCTAATCAGAAGTGATTGTGATCATCACATATAGGTAGACCCACTGATAACTTATCTCTGCAGGCCCGCTTTGAATGAAATCTAGCTTGTTCTTTACATGGATAGTCTTATTTACCAATCTCCTTTCTTCCTAGGTCTGTTTCTACTCCTTCGTATTGCCTGTCTATCATTATGTTAAAATTAAGTAACAATGTTTACGTAGGAATTAGGTATCACTTGGAACTTATCTGAAAGATGCTTTACATTTTGGTAAAAACTTGAATATTTCCATTCATCACTTTAAGATTAGCACTTTCAAACTGAAAGACGGGACAAGCTGTATATATCTAAAATATATAGCATACTTAACTACGTTACAAACCAAACAAAGACATTCTTTAGAAAGAATATGCTTGATTAAGTTAAAGTAAAACTAAGTTTCAAAAAAGGTTGATTCAGTGTATTATAGAAATGTACTGCAAGAAACTTTTATCAGCATAGTTAGAAATATACTGCGATATGACTATAATAACTTCTCATAATTTCATATGTATTATAATAACAAAGCTAAAGATATTGCAATATAAATCAGAGCCAATAATGTACTGATAATCCTAATAGGAAAGTAACAGGTGGCATGAGAGGTTAGGATTGTCTCATGGATAATAAATCAAGATTTACCAAGCATAACTAGAAAAGAGATTGAAAAATAAGAAAATATATACTAAACGAATATTTCAAAGTAAATAGCTTCGTCCAATACCGATACAGAGATAGAAAAACATCATTAACACAGCATAAACAAAACTTTTTAGAGGTTATATTAGCTATTGGCTAACCTGCATCGAATCTGCACTGATGATCTCCGTACCAAATTTTTGGGCCAATTCCACGCCCAATTTGGTTTTTCCTGTACCTGTTGCACCCAAAATAATCACCATTGGTATTTTAGAAGATATCACAGACCTTAAAGCCATCACGAAACACTTGCACGCACTTCACTCAACACGAACTAACTTCACTTTTGTTTTGACAGCTGACAGCTAGTTTGCGGTAGAGTCGAGATGCGTTCCATTTTTAGAAAAGGTCGACAAGTGTTGGTTGAGCAAACTGATGTAACTATTGGGGTCCCGTGTTATCGTCACGTGTAAATGTTTGTTTATTATTTGTAACTCATACATAACTACCTACTTGTTGTCACATTATACATATTCTACAATCTCTAGCTAAAACGTACGCTATGTACGTAGTTAACTATTTAGTAGTGACTAGGTATTTGAGCTAGATATTATTTCGTACTTATCTACCTATCATTATAGTAGTTAGGTACGATTCTTACTGTTCCACTCACTTCCTTATGTACCGTACCTATTTGTAGGTCTACTAGTTGAACTAAAACATATCTAACTACTCGTGTGCTAAAAATTTTGTTACCTACTGTATTAGGTATGAACTGTTGGTAATGCGACAACTTTACGTTTCAAAAAATTACTTTGATTGAACGTATCTGTTTAGTGTTGCAGTTACTACTTCTGCAAAGTTATCCATAAATAAGTTAACGAATATGTAGATTGTAGGTACCTAACTAGTAACAATATAACTAGGTAGGCAGTTACTTTTCATATGTTTCTTTTCGCAAAGCAATGCACTGAGTTTTCGATACTAACGCAACTTTCCTACGAATTGTTCACACTGTAACTTTTGTTCGTTTTTTGCAGTACTTACCTACAAAAACGTGTGAATGGTTCTTGTGCGGCAATACGTATTCGGTAAGATTTACGTGTTGGGCCCGATTTCCACCTAAGTGGTACGTGACATAAAAAATTAGCACGCCTTTTAAAAATCTGATTAGAAGACTCAATACAATATCTCTCTGCTCCGCAAGGTGAAAATCGAGCCTTAAAGTTGCTTGTCTGCTGAAGCAGAGCGGAGTGGAGATGTGTTTAGCAGACCAATCAGATTATTGATAGGTGACATGCCAATTATTTAATCCAGCATCTCGGAGTAATCCGATTGGTCTGCTGAACACGTCTCCATTTCGCTCCGCATCAGTCGACACTTGACATGCTCGCTAAGGCCGTGTGGACGGCGCGGCCGCGGCGTCTTAGAGTGAGATCTATAGAGCGCACTCTGACTTTACTCAGACTTAAGATTGACTTAAAATGAGGAAGATTTATGTGAGAGATATACATCTGTGTTGTTTTACCTCTGTCTTAAGTATAAGCAAAGTCAGAGTGCTCTCTATAGACTTCACCCTTAGGGTTGACTTTGGTAAATAAATTAATATTAAACTGTTAATTTATTTACCAATTTTAGAGTATTCAAGGGTTAGGTCAGGGGACATAAGAAAATAAAAATCAGAATATATTTTTTTAAAGCCGGACTGAGCAGAGTGTGAGAAACAGCTCCCCAAAAGTACCACACAGGTACATAAAATCACAGAATCTGAACGTCAATTTGCGTTTCCCCCAATATACACCAATAAGTATAAAAATCACAATCTAATATCTAAACCTACCGTTTCCCCGCTCTGCACAGCCCGACAAATGTTTATTTCCATATTTAATGATTATCTTATCTTTCGATACACATAATTAAGGAACAAAAACCAAAAAACTTTTCTCCTCATAATAATAGTATCCGTAAACTCAAGGCGTGGTAAGTACACAAGATTTCTTGTAATTTTTAAACGCCGCTTCAAAGATTGCAAAGTGCAACATTAATGTTAGGCGGAATCTATTTTGCATCCTGCAGTCTCTGTAGCGGCGTGCTGGCAACCGTTGCTGGCGCCCGCCGCCATCTTCCGACATGGCTGCCAACCGCTCAGTATTCAAAAACTTTTCACATCCCTCGATTGACAACCCGCAAACAACGGTTAGATGTTAAATCTTACAAAAAGGATACTATACAAAGAAAATGTAATAATAAAATTAAACTATAACATGACTTAATCCTCCCAACCTTAAATATAAAATATACAAACCTAAATTTTTTTCTATTCATATTTTCCATTTGGCAGTGGTGGAAATGTGCCTTGTCACAAATAATGTGCATTGCCTTTGCTTTAATTATCTCGATTAGTCTATCGAATATAAAGCTGTCAATCCTTACTATTAAACCATTAACTTACTGACTTTTCCTTATGTATATCTATTTTTTCATTAAACACTGTATGAAACCAATGTTATTTTCGAAATAACTAACTCATTATTTATTATCTTTATTATTTATGTCAAGATTAACAAAAAAAATTAAATGCAGGTACAACATTCGAGAATTCGTAACTCTCCAGTTATGAAAAAAAAACAATTACTAGAAAAAAACCTCGTTTATAAAAAAAAGATGACATACATCTATGATCTAGTCCCTATTATGTACATTTTTACGCCTAGTGGAAGATAAACTGCGAATCTTTAACACGATAAATATAAAACCTCCTCGTGTACCACTACTTATAAGAACAACGCTATATTCCTACAATAATATTTCTCACAAAAAAATATTTCTTGCAACTAATTCGAGTATAAACCTAATTTTATCTATATATATGTATATGTACATAGCAAGGCACATTCCGCACACAATTAAAGCCTTCAAAACTTACGATTCTGCTGACCATGTGCTTGATAAAACATCAATCAACCTTCAGAAAGCCTGGTCGGTAGCACGGCTACATCACAATCATTTATAATCTATGCCCAACCCGGTCCGGCTAAAGCTTGATATTTCCATTCCAGCCAGGCTTTCATTTTCGACTTCGTAACTATCGCGAGTACTTCACTAACTTACTGCAATAAAATATTAATATAATAATAAAGAAAATGCACATTTTCTATTAGTAGGTACTATGAGGAACTATTTCGTGGTTATTTTTATGTTAAATGCCCAAAAACGGGCGAACTGTAATCGTAGGTTTTGATGTTGTTATCAATATACACAGTCTATGTTTTTTTTAAATTAATAAACGGACATTAGTCACTGAGATTTCACTGGGTGAATGATAAAATACCAAGAATAATTTTAAAAAATCCATTTTAAAACGGTGGTCGTCTGAACAATGTAAAAGTTAAAATCTGTATACACTTAAAGTAATAATTACGGTACACATGCAATAATGATAGTGCAATTTTGAAAATTATTTTAGCACGCATTCAAATTATTTTCGTTTGCCTAAACTGTATAATCCGCAATAATGCCAACCAAAAAGGCGCGAAAACAATTAAACACGTACACGATATCTTATTAAACATTAATCGATACTATACATAATTAATATACAGCTATGAATTATAAAATGCATTTTTATGTAGGTGCAAAGTTATACTTATGTATAAAACAGGTGTTAGCCAAAAATGGTCCAAATATTTGAGAATTTCGCATATATGTTGTATTTTAATATTAAAAGTAGTCATACGGAGTTAATTGCGCGATTTAATATTATTTATAAAAAATTATTAAAGGTGTTAAAGTTTACAAAATAACAAAAACACTACAAAAACCGTAAGCGACTAATCTAAGTGTATTCTTACAATAATATCAATTCAAAACAATATTGTATTTAAACAATATCACTATTCCACCCCTGCGAGGTCTACTGTCCTAGAGCGGGTAAAGAAAATCCTACGAACCGGGCCGAAAACATATATAGTGGCCAGCATTTCTAGAACTTTCCACAAAGCCAACAACAACTTTCTGCCAGCCTAACTAATAAATTCAAGACTCAAGATTCAAGCCAATTCGTAACTCTACCAGTCTTATCTAGGCTGGTTTCCCTCTCACGCTTACTCTCGACACATCTTATCGGCACATACCTCGTCACCGCCCGGCCAGTGTTCAGTTGGTCGATTGCGGAAAAGCTGCAGCAATCATTGCTACAATCTGATTAGTTGTGATTGGCTAAAGGACAACCGCCACTTTCTATAGAAAGTTGGTATCAAAATTAAAGTGAGTTGTTGAGTAACAAGATGGGACTTAGTTTTTTCTTAATTTTTCTTCCCAGGCACATGGGGTTCTTAAGATATTATATTTTAAAGAAACCATGAAAATTGACTAATTATGACATCTGAAAGCGTTAATACACACTGTGATTGTCAATGTCATTGGTACCATTTTGACTGTAGTTTCAGAGAGTAGCAAGACAGTGTCAGACAGGCCAATCAGAGGTGACTGCAATCGTCACACACACTGTAACTCTCATTTTACCGCAACCGTCCAACAGACTCAGCGTGACTGACTGGTCAGCGTACTTTTATAGTAAGTAACATTTATTAACCTGTAAGTGCAGACGGTCAGCGTGAAAAAAAAAACCAGCAGCAACAACCAAAACGCGCCGCAATCTTCCCACACTTCATTCGACAGATATTCAAGATGTTCATTTAAAATCCTTTTAGAAATCAAACCTAAAACCATTGTCATAATATTGTATCAACAATAAGGTTGAGATCTATACAGAGCGAACTTTGACTTTGCTCAGACTTAAGACTTTGTCACATATCTTAAGTCTGAGCACGATAGTTAGGGAACTTCGAAAGCTTCGAAAACTTCGTGGCTTCGACGTCACTGGCAATAATTAAATGTTATAGAACGTTACATTTGACGCTAGGTAGGCTATGAAACGACAATTTTTCTTTGATTTAACGTCACCTATAGCCTAGTTTTTGCTAGATGTCGATTCAGGATTAAAACCGAAAGTTAACTCACTGTAGTTCACACATACACTGTTAAATCGCTGACATAATATATTGGTCTCGTTTTGACGAAAACTGAAGTCTGAGCAAAGTCAAAGTACGCTCTATACATCTCAGTCTGAAACTCGGCTATCATATTGTATCAGCACAAAAAATCGGAAAAATCGGCATTGCGCTACGTCAACTATGAATAATTACAAATAACTTTACTTTTTTTTTTATTTTAGAGTTAAAACCAGTCCACGAGTTCACAAAGCAGTCTGTAGCTATTTAAGATAATATTTTACTGATGAATGAATGACCTACAATTTATAAACATCAGTTTTATGGCTCACTTTGTTGGCACTGCGAAACGTATAGTTTGAGCAAAACAAACCTGCATCATGAGTATATACTTTTGATAGCAAACTGCAAATCAGTTGAAAACTATCAAGACAAAAACATGTTTAAATATCATCATCATCATCATCATGATCAACCCATCGCCAGCCAACTACTGAGCACGGGTCTCCTCTCAGAATGAGAAAGGTTTAGGCTACAGTACGCCACGCTGGCCAAGTGCGGATTGGCAGACTTCACACAATTTGAAGAACATTACGCATGGTTTCCTCACAATTTCATCCTTCACCGTTAAAGCAAGTGATATAATAATTACTTAATACTTAGTTAAAAATAATATTTTGCTTTTTAAGTCTAGTCTAAGTTCGCTATGAAGTAGAATTAAATAATCCAAAAACTGATAAAAAAATCTAAAATCTAAACTTTACTTATTAGTTTTAATCGGAATTGTAATCATTTTTTATGTATTTTTTTAAATTATATACATAATTACAGTTTTCAAAATTCATGGCTTTTCAATTTTATTCATCATCATCATCATCATCAACCAATAGACGTCCACTGCTGGACATAGGTCTCTTGTAGGGACTTCCACACGCCACGGTCTTGCGCCGCCTGGATCCAGCGGCTCCCTGCGACTCGTCTGATGTCGTCCGTCCACCTAGTGGTCCCAAGGTGCTAGAATGGCGACCTCGCACCGGAAGACGCCGTGTTGGAAGACCCCCCACTAGGTGGACGGACGACATCAATTTTATTATCATAATTTAATTTTTAAACGACAATTTGTTTTTTGCCCACGTCGCGGCCAACTTGCTTTATTACCATCTCTTCCTCAGTACATGACAATGAATAAATCTGTCTATCATTTCAGTTGACAATCACTTTCCTTATAGCACGCGTCATCTCGCAGAAGCGTAAGCCGTAAAAACTGATCATAATAATCATCGGTCAGACATCGATTGATCGTCACGAAAATATTATGGATCAGATGAGGATCAACCTCAACCTATTGGATAAAGATGAGAACGTAAGCATACATCCCGACTTACACAAAGTTACTAGTCCGTGAGTGTAGCGCGGAGGACCGTGCCTCTCTAATCAAACCTTTACCAAAAAGTCAGATATTGAGCTCAATATGGGCGATAGCGAGTCGCGAGCATCGTACGCAACTTTTTAAGCTTAGTGACCAATTTGTTCTGCTGCTTTTTGAGGTGTTCCCTCTCGAGCTCCTCATTGCGCAACTTGCGGCACAGGGTGGCGGCCTCGCGCAGGATCACAACTTTAGGCGCACGCTCCTTGTCCTTAGTCGCTGGTATTTGTTTTTTGAGTTCGTCAAAGAGATTTTTGAGGCCGATACGCCGTAAGCGTTCCATGTCGTTGTGCATGGAACGGCGCTCGATCTCTGGAGATTCGGCTTCCGAATCTGTGTCCGTGTTTGAGCGCCCGCGTCTGCCGGGACCTCTCCGCCGGCGAGGAACCGAGGCCACACTGGTTATACTCGTGGGTGGTATTAGACGCTTTCTAGCCGGCGGTCTCGTTACGACATGCTCCTCAGTGCGTACATAATGCCACTCCTGGACGGATGGCGTTTGCGGTGAGGAGTCCACCCGTATTTGCGACGTCGAAGCTAATGGCTGCTGCGATGATGTCCCGAGTGAAACCACGTCGATTTCCTCCTCTGTAACAATAGAGAACACGTTTAGAATATTGTCTCGAGTCATAAGTAGACGGACTTGCTAAAAATAAAGACGGTAGACAGTTATTTCTGTATTGCAAAACTTTCAGCTGCTTTTAAAAATTCCAGATATTTCCCTAATAGCTTTTATGCGGAATTAAAAATACTTTACACATATTCGCTTCTACTATCGCTTTTACGAATAAAACCCGCATAAACCGTTTCATTCCTAGCATACTTTCATTCATAGAGCGTTCATTACGTTCGCATCACCATAAAAGGCGGGCGATTGTCATAGCGGGTTCTGTGGAGGTATATAGTTATAAGAGCGGGGCTAGATGTAGCCGGCCGGGATGCGAGTGCAGTAGTCAGGTGGCAGGGGGCCGTGGGTGTGGGGCGAGGGGCAGGGCGTCGACCCCGGCGTACTACCGCAGCGTCTGTCGCCATCGATCCAGACGCCTGACGTCACGGCATTCGCGCCAAAACTAGAGCGCGTGCGCGGTTTCTGCCGCAGCGTCCACACTCAATGGACGTTCGGGTATCAACCGGTGGATACGCTTTCCGGTGGACGTTCTATTAGCCCTCAAGCTCCAACACTATATTGTATGGGACTTCAACAACTAGCTTTATGCAATACCTACTAGCTACTACTAGACGTTCATGCAAACTTTCATAAACTATTATCCCCTAAGGATGTAATTTCCAAAAATGCGAAAACTTCTTTATACCGAGAGCGCAAATAACTTTTCATCAATATATTTATAACGTGAAAAATGGCGCACTTTCATACAAACTGTCATCCCTTATTTTAATTCACTTTAGAAGTGGAAAATACCGAAATCCTTTCTAGAGTGCCTGCGTTATAAAAGGAATCTTTTGTCAAAGTTTCAATCATTCATTCAGTCAGGAAAAGTCTTTTTATGTATAGAAGATTTGTGGGACACGTACGGAGTTGGTGGCGTCAACTATGACTACCTCAACACGGGCGTCTCCCTGATATTATCTACCTGTTTTTTCTGGAGTAGAAGTCACAGGACTAGAACTCCCAAATGAACAGGATATAAATATTGATTTTCTTCTAGGAATCTATGCAATGCATAGGTCCGCGAGGGTAATTCTAAACCAACGGAAACTCGGCCTGAATTCCGCGCGGTTTTGCAACGGTCGCAATGCGAAAAGACTGTCGAGAACAGCATAAAAGCGACATTATATTTCTATGAATGAGTGAGCCGAGTGGAAACAAGGTAGGCGTCGTGTTCGGGCTCGTGTTCGACAACGGATGTAGTACTTCACTCGCTAGTCGTTCGCTGATGTCGTTACATCGCGGAAATCGCCAACGTACGCGGTATGGCACTGCATCGAAGAATAATTATGTCAGCAGTTCACTGTGATTAGAAGCGACCGACTCTCTGCAGCCGCGCCGCGCAGGCCCCATTAATCGCTGGCCGAGAATTTCAGATTACATCCTAACCACTGAAAATAGAAGCCAGTTACGTGGGTCGTGGGCAGCCGTTCGATCACAAACCGGCGCACGATTCAGGGACGTCCGTGTAATTTGCAACTACGCAATACGAAAAATTCGCATAATCTACCAAAGTGACGATAAATTTACACTCCAACGCAATCTTTTTATTCGATTTCCGCATAGTTACATGGAACTTATCGCAGCGGCGCGTCGATCTAATTCTGTCCGGCCTATCGGCGCCTGTCTTGAAACACGGCTGTGTGACGTTTAAATGTAGGTGCGCCGTGTAGGATCTATTGTGCAGGAGGTCGATTTTCAAATGAGGATTTTCTTTTGGTGGTAAAGTAGACGATATTCCTTGAGAGAAACACTAAGGCTGAGATCTATAGAAGGTAGTTTGACTTTGCTCGGGCTTAAGACACTGTCAAAACGAGACATACATATATCTATTGCGTTTTAACTGCAAGGCTCTATGGATTTCAATTTTCAACTGATGAAATAAACTTAAATAAAATATAGTACTTTGGTGATAACTTCTATTTTACAGTAAACCTTTAACAATTTCAGCAATGAAAGTGTAACGGCAATATTAATAATTTTTTGAAATTGTTATATTAATTAATCAGAATTTGATAATAATGCGTAACGATAGAGCTGGATAGCGTATAAAACCCCCATAAAAATATCAGTTTAAAAATCTCCTCTTTCTTTGGCGCCGACGCGATTAACGGTCGCCTGGGAGTATTTGTTTCAGCTCTGCATGTAAGCGATACGCCCCGTATTGTGCCCGTCTCCGTCTAGTGCATATCTATTATATCGACATTACTCGAGAGTCGAGACATGGCTCTCTGATCTACCGGCGCTCCAATTTTAAACCTTAAGGTTGCACTTCTTACGCGCTTCTTCATACGAACGTATTGCGTCTATTATTCTAATGTTCTAGATTTATAAGCCCGATATCGATTTATATCTCCATTATCTATGCCCTAAAACAATAAATATAGTATCATATTTATTTCGTAAGTTATGACCCTTGAAACATCTTTATTTTAAGCCACATTTTGAGGCAACTTTGTGCGTAAATAAACCATGTAAGAAACTTAAAAATTGCGAAACTGCGAGGCAATAATAATAATTCAGATGTAGAAGTTTGTTTCTCAGAAAATGTTAACGAATTTGCAAAAAATTAAAATAATGTTCGTGCAATTGACGAGGTATACCTCGCCCGTAAATGTTGATCGGAACAGCATGCGCTCATGCTCAACTTGAAGCGACCATGGAGAGCGCTCTTAACAGAGATAATCCGCTTTTTATTTGAACGTGGCAAAAAACGACGAGCTCTTTCAAGATGCTGGCATCTTATTACGCTCTTTGATACACGATACTGTCAAACATTTGAGATTAAATTTTACAGTTAGGCGCAAAAAATCTAATATCTCTGCGTCCTTAAAAACCTCTTCAAAAATGTATTCTTGGTTGTTCTCTGTATTTGTATTCTTCTAATGACGCCTGAGTGAATTTAAATTTTTAAAAATCCTATGGCAACTTTGATTTTCCGGTATAAAACTAGATTGGTTCACTCTATCAGGTCTTTAACTAAATCCATGCAAAAAACCACGCCAATTCCTTTTACCAACCAACCAACAAACAAACAAACAAACAAACAAACAAACACACAGTTACATTTATAATATAAAAAGGCATAATACAAAGCAAATCTTTACTCATGGAAATACCAAAAACCAAGTCGGATTGATATGATACGGTACAAGCTAAAGTTTATCATCTCGAACCAGCACTCCCACACGTGATATTAGTCACAATTTCTAGGTACCATCTGTTTCACCGTGAGAAACACAATGACTCATAGACTCGCCATTCGGAGCTCGCACTGCAGTTACCTTTGCAGCGACACCGACAGAGTAACCCGCTGTTTCTAAATGCAAATGTTCCAAAGCCTGAACTCCGTGTTGAACAATTAATGAGATGTAACACACAGCTTCCCGAACAAAAGATGTTCCCGCCGCCAATACAACTTCCTTAATTACGTCACATGTACGGGACCAAATGTTTGCAAACAACCGTACTTACTCCAATTACTTCGCGATGAAAAGTTTAAATGCAAATTTGATTTGGAAGCCGAAATGCGTGCATATTGCCCGATAACTTTAAATTAATGCTAAAAGATGTAGGAATGCTGAACAATGAACATTGGCAGTTATTTGTCTAGTAGTATTTAATAGGCGTATTAGGTCAATTTATATTTTGTTCCACACAATTCGAAAAACTGATAGATGTTGGAATCCCAAGGTTAGGAGCTGTTTGATTTAGGCAGCCCAAAACCGTGGCGTGTGGAGGTCCTTACAAGAGACCTATATCTAGCAGTTGACATATTATCGGTTGACGACGATGATTATAATGATATTTGTTGTTTTAAAGTTCAATCAGTTCTTAGTAAAGTTACATTTACAGTTAATCAATTAGAAAGATAAAGCAGGATAGAGCCATTATGCCCGTATGAATTCCGAGCCACAGATTGCAATCGTCCCAATTAACATTTAAGTGAACAATTCTGTAAAGTCTCTTGGACCAATTTACACTACAGCATTAATTATATTTGTGTCGGAAATGCTGGAAGGGAAAGTTCGCGATCTCAGCGTTTAATTAAGCGACCAAGCCATCGGTTCCCCGTCCACTTCGCCATGACTTTAGCGGCTTTTAATGGGTAGAATCCCCCCTAACAATGTGGCAAATGTCATTATAAGTTTGGAATTATCTTCGACAACGTTTCGGCTAGACGACAAAATTTTAATTTATCCTTAAACAATTTTCGAGGCGATAAATCATTAAGGAAAAGTTTGCTGGCAAATATTAGGCACGTATTTTACATGTTGGTGTGAAGACGACTTGAAGTTATTCAAACTTTGCCGTTTGTTATTTACAGGTAAGTATAGGTTAGAAGTAATCTGAAGTTTCCTCAATGTTTGGGTTAGACGACGGTTCGCATAATATTTATACGTAACTAAAACCATTGTGTGATCAGCCCACTAATTGTAGTGAATCTCGGTGTTGTGATTGAGTGTATGTACTGTACTTTTGCTGCAACAGTTCAGTACAAAGGATTGCAATGAGACATGACAAACTACAGTTCCAAGGTAGCAGATAAGAATCAAGATTCGACTATAACGAGAAGTTAACAGGATGAGCTTACGGACGTCAAAAATTTATCGTGAAAATATCATCTTCGGGTGTACATTTCTAATTTAGGACTACTTACTTGCTTTTCAGTCTCTGTGCAAAGTATATATTATTTTGATTTTGCTGTAAATGAACAGTTCATTCAGATTTTATATACGACTAGCTTATACCCGCAACTTCGTCCGCGTGGACTACATAAATTGCAATCCCACATTTTATTCTCTTAGGGGTTGTATTTTCAAAAATCATTTCTTAGCGAATGTCTACGTCGCTATCTACATGCCAAATTTCAACCCGATCCGTCCAGTAGTTTGAGCTGTGCGTTGATAGATCAGTCAGTCAGTCTTTGCTTTTATACATGACTACGTATATTTTCACAACGACGATGATAGCATACTAATTCATCAAAGAGATTCTAGTTAGGGTTAAGTAGTTATTAGTTTAAGTTAGTCGTGCGACGTAGAACGGAACGTAACAATGTTGTCGTCAGGTGCGACCTGTTAAGGCGGACGCCACACGCTCCGATGGCCACGATCCGAGGCCAAGTTCACTGGCATTTGAGAGCGATAATTAAAAATTATCGTGACGCGCTCGCGACTCACGCCATCCTCTACAGGCTGTTTGATAAAGCCGCGCCTTTCGAAAGAATATGAAAAAACCGGTCAAATCCGAGTCGGACACACACGAAGGGTTCCGTACCATGATAATATAATAACACTATGTACTTTTCAGGGTTCCGTACCCGTAAAAAATTCAAGATGGCCGCCATGCAAATAAAATAAGTTTTTTTTTACACAGAATATTAGCCATGATAAATGACTAATATTCCCCTTTTCTCTCCAACTAAGCGTCAGGCTTGTGCTAGGAGTAGGTGCGACAACAGTGCAACGGGCGGGGTTTGAACCGTCGACCTATTGGTTTTCAGTCTCACCTTTACCGGTTGAGCTATTGAGGCGTTGTTTTTTTCCTTGTACGATGCACTTACCAGATTTTTATTATTTGTTGTTATAGTGGCAATAGAAATACACACTCGTAGAAAACTTCAACTCTCTACCTATTAAGGTTCATGAAGTAGCTAGCTGACAGACGGACGGACAGCGACCAGACGCGGAGGAGCCGTATAGGGTCCCGTTGCTACCATTCGCATACGGAACTCTAGAAAGAACAACCAATTCGAGAGCTGCATCGATGCGCCTAATGGGACTTGAAGACGGTTACAAGGAAATGACGCTGCATTTTTAAACTACCGCAAACCCAAAACAGTTTTCGGCTCGTCTCGATTAACAATGGCCGACAAGTAACGACAATTCTGATGTTTTTCTCTTAACTAATTTTCGGGTAATTGCATCTTTTTCCTTTTAATATTGCTAAAAAAGGACAGAAAATGAATTTTGCACTAAAGACTCTAAATTTAGTGCTACTCTACAAATTTAAACAGCTTATTTCAAACTACGGGATATAAATTACGTATACCTATTATAGTCCGTTCAATGCGTTCCTAACATTTGAATGTTCGGAACGCTAATATAGACCGTAGTTTGAAATAAGCCCTAAAGTCACGAAGTTTGACAGTTTACGGACAATACTTGTTCAAAAATTTAGTTGCAATCAGAATCAGTACCACTGTTTTGTAACAATGCGATGGACGTTCTTACGATCGATAAAGAGATTATGATAAAAACAATTTGTCCTTGAATTTTATAACACCGCATTTTACCGATAAGCACGCTCGAGTGGCCGGCTTCGTATTTTTTTTAAAATTTAGAATCAGCCTGTACATTCTTAGAAAGCACGTATAGACAGACGATGCTAATTAGAATAAGAGAGGCCATACCAGTTTTTATAACCAGCTTATATTGTAGGAAATGTTGCCTTCTTAATATTTTCAAACCTTTCAACGAAAACTTCTTACAGTAAAAACTGCAGCTCTAGCTAATCGCTTTGATTAATCTCAAACAGTAAAAAGACAAGTCCTGGGGCTCAATTGCGGTAAAATGATCGGTTGAAGATCGTTCACCATTGGCCACAATTCTTTGTTGAAGAAGAATACCTTTAAGTTAGTAATTTGTGCAGTCCACGCAGACGAAATCGCGGGCATAAGCTAGTCAAATATAAAAAGGTTATACATAGTTTCCGCCCATAGCTATCAGAGGAAATTCGGTCGAAGGTATTTCGGGCGCATTACGCAACTGAAAAAAGTCGGTCATCTCTGTTGTAGTAACCACTTGAGACGGGGGGCCTGCTATAATAGACACGCCGGTAATTTATCGCCGTTCGATTGCTTTAGTGCGACCTTGGCGAGGTTTGTACGGAAGTTCACGGACGCGCGTGTGTGTATAAAACCTATTATACCTACTCGTTTTGGGGTAACGGAAGAATCGGCTATAGGGACGGAAAAATGCGTTGTATTTTCGAGTGTTCTTTTTTGGTCGTAACGATATTTCGGCAGTGACGCAATACTCATAATAAAGTATTACGAGTACCCATTGGAGGCAGATGCCTACGTAATCTATTTTGGGACTGTTTTAATTATTTGTATTGTCTAAGGTTTAGACGTGTGTGTTTGAACTTTGACTAACAAGTAACACGTAGGTAATTTGGGGCCGAAGAATTATGTTGTGGATATCGCGAACAACTTTGTTTAAGTGTAAATACGTATTTTAAAAATAGGACTAACTGCTTGCTAGAACTTTTTGAGAATATACAGGCATCATTCAGGGTGTTCTAACTTCTAATGGTTGTTCGTGCACAGCTCACGTATAAGTTCAGTACGTAGGTTTCATGACGCGTAAATAAATGGTCTACCTTAGCGTTTAAACTATCGTGAGTGATTTCCATTATACATATCTCACACCCGGCTTTACTCACGTGTTTAGTCGACGCTATCCCGACTAGTTTCGAACCCATCCGGGGTCCTTTTTCACAGGGACTCAGATCGCGAGGAACTGAGTCCCTGTGAAAAAGGACCCCGAATGGGTTCGAAACTAGTCAGGCTAGCGTCGACTAAACACGTGAGTAAGGCCGAGTGTGAGATTTGTATATGATATACCTATTGGAATTAATTAATGATCTGATCTTAATTATAACTATTTATACTTAATATTTGACTACGAATTTAAACTAGCCACCATTATTGTCCCATAAAGGGGCCATAAGGTTTGAGAATACAAATAGGGTATAAAATAGCTTAATAGTGTTAATAGCGACAGCGTACATAGGTAATTCGCAGCTACCTGCTACGCAACAGGTCGAGATGGCAATCGGGGTACCAGGCGGGGGATGCCCCGCATGCCTGCACGTCACCCGCGGTCCCCGCACCGGGTTAGCGCGGGCGTTGTGCGGGGCGTCATCACCCCGATTGCCATCTCAACCTGTCGCGTACTAGAAGTGCCTAATACCTAAACCTATTTGTCAAAGAATAACAGATCAAGAATGGAGCTTTGCTAATAATTCTCATCCCACAGCCGTTTCCGTTTTTTTTTTCAAATAACCAGTTTCTGTGCGTCACTTTTTGTATAATTTTCTGTTAATTACGACACCCAAATTACTAGTTTTGCTAAATGCCCATAGTTTATTTAATGTGGCAGACTTAGGAAGCTTTTGGTAAATATGAGTGTAGTTAGTATATTTTTAGCACATGGGCAGAGTGAACTGGAGTGAGAGAACTTTCGGTCTGACTTAAATGTCTATATTTTTTTTCTTTAAAATGAATTATAAAATTCATTATAATTTTAATAGCTAACACAATCAAATAAACTTGAATCTAAATTAAAAGTGCTGGCAGCAAGACCTGTTAATTTAGTTAATCGGCCCCATTAGATACCTATACCTATCTGAAATAGGCCTAAATACGGCGGCAATCAAATATTTCTTATCAAGTAATCTACTACCTACTGCGTATCAAAGCGGATATTATGTAATTTAGTTACGACACGTCTGACAGACAGGATTTTGTTGGGCACTGCGTAGTGGACAACTTTTCATTTCCATTGAGACATAAGTTATACTAGTAAAATCCTAGATTTTTGCCGTTAAACCTTTACCAAGTCACATGTATCATTGGTAAAACTTCAAACTATTTCTGTGATAATTTTTAAACACGATTAGATACAATTTCCCTAATAGAAAAAAAATCCTAAAACTGCCCCAAATTTTATTATTTTGGTTTTAATCGGAAACAGTAGGTAATTCGTTTATCTGTAGGTTTTTTAATTATGTAATTTTTAAATACATATTATCAAAAATTGCGGACCGCTAAACTACGGTTAACTAAACGAGGCCCACTCCTACTTGATCGATTGTTTATTATCATTTCATTTCAGTTTTTATGAATAACTAGCTTAAGCCCGCGACTTTGTCCGCGTGGACTACACAAATTTTAAACTTATATTTTACGCTGTTAGGGGTTGATTTTTCAAAAATACTTTCTTAGCGTACGTCTACGTCATAATAATATAGCTAACTGCATGCCAAATTTCAGCCTGATCCGTCCAGTAATTTGAGCTGTGCGTTGATAGATCAGTCAGTCAGTCAGCTTTTTCATTCACACAAATATATACGCATATATATCTTCTATATATAAAAATGAATTACTAAATGTGTTGCTGATCGCAAATCTCGAGAACAGCTGAACCGATTTCGTTCATTCTTTTTTTATAATATTTCTTGAAGTACGAGGATAGTTCTTACGGAGAGAAAAATTTAAAAGTTGTAAGTATTAAAAAAATTTAAAATTAAAGAATCGACTGCTAGGCGGTACGAAGTTCGCCGGGTCAGCTAGTATGTATAATGTATAATATATAATAATGTATAGATACGGTGAGATCAAGGTAAGTTCGGACACTATCTTGTTGCCGTATAGTATTATCATTGCTAGTAGGTATATACTTAAGACTTCTTTCATGATAAGACAATACGAATTTATGTTAGTGTAACACGTCGTAATATTTGTTATCAGTACTGATAGGTGATTCACGAAGGCCGCGCGGGCCTTTCGATCTTTGCAATAATCTGAAATGGCTTCTGAATAAAAAACCGGCCAAGTGCGAATCAGACTCGCGCACTGAGGTTTCCGCACTACAATCGTATTTTATCGACATTTTGCACGATAATTCAAAAACTACGATGCATAAAAATAAATAAAAATCTGTTTTAGAATGCACAGGTGAAGACCTTTCATATGATACCCCACTTGATATTGTTATCTTACTTCGAAATTTGAAAATACTAATTATTATTAGTTCTCATGACCACAATTTAATTTTTTTATGTGATGTAACCACAAATTCACGGTTTTCAGGGTTTTCACGTTTTCCTCCGAATGTCTGCGATAGGACCTACCTACCTGTCAAATTTCATGATTCTAGGTCAACGGGAAGTACCCTGAAGGTTTCTTGACAGACCGACAGACAGACAGAAAGACAACAAAGTGATTCTATAAGGGTTCCGATTTTCCTTTTGAGGTACGGAACCCTAAAAATGTTATAGTGATACCTACATGATTTTTAATTGGTACAAAACTACTAACTATAGTAGATTCAGTATTAACTGACGCGTTTCGACTTGAACGTAAACAACAGGGGTAATAAACCAAACACTCATAGAGCCTGTTCCGTAGAACAAGCGTTTATCTTTCTACTTCCTAAAACTGCAAGCACAAATAATTAAAATTGTCATTCTTTCCAAATTCACATTTTTTACAACAATTAAACGAATGTATATGTCACAATTTCCGAACGTGCGCCTACAGCGCCAACTACGTTAAGAAGAAAAACTAATGTTGTCAGACGCCTCGCTGCAACGCGTGCACCGCTGCATCGCAAATAATCGCAAATATGATTCGCACATAATCCGACGCGGTGCGAATCCTCAATTTCGGCAACGTTGTGCCATCAACTCATCAATCATCGCCACCAGTACTTAAAACGCCGCTATGGAGTCCTGCACGGGGTACCCCAAAGGATATCAAGCAGTCCTCGCATCAGCACAACGGTAAGTGACGGTTACATTCGTTACTTCCTGGCCTAAAGCTAAATATACGCAACAGAGCCCATTCATTTTTAAAGAAGCCGGGTTCAACCTTATCTATTTTGTTGCAAACCAACGAGTGTTGGTACTTTTGAATATTCATAGAATTATTAAAAAGTACGAATTTTTGTTATGACACTAGGAAGGTGTTGATGTTTTCTTTTCGTATTGTTTTTCTCAAATGGCTTCACATTAACTTTATGGGATTAAAAATGCAGTAATAGGTATAGTGCATTCAAAATAAACTGGCGTGATTCCACTTGAGACCGTCATTATCTGGGAAAATCAAAGAGTGCCCTTAGGATTTTTAAAAATTCTAAATTCACGCGTATAAAGTCACGCGCATCATCTACAACATAAATTCAGTATTGGAACAGCAGTTTGGTATCTTTATATATTCGTAAGTCACGCCCGTACGCCATTTTTCCTCCATACCATTATGTTGGTAACTCAAAACTGCAGTACAAGTATGTAGACCAATGTATACCGTTTTCCAATCGATACCAAAGATACTATCGATGTAAACCGGCGGTCATACTCTATAAACCAGCGACAGGAATTTCTATCTACAATCGCATATTGACCCAGTATTTCAAACATCTCGAGCGCAAATCTAGTTATCTACTGTGTAATAAATACTTAGTTTTGAATATTTTAGCGATAAAGCACCAAGGTCATTTCTACTTAGTAACTTTATTTAAGAGCGTTGATAGCCTGGTGGTTAAAGGCCCAAGACACGGGTCATTACATTTGTGAACTAATGCGATAACGTAGACTTATGGCGTTCAAATTTCGCCCCTAGCAATATCATCTTCACAGGTTTATACATAAAAATCTTTACTTGAAAGTGTCCAGTTTAAGATATTAGTCAAGATAAAGTAGCTCACGTCAAACTCATTATTTTGACTAATTTCTTAAATGTTCTAGCTTTTTGCTGCTTGGATTTAGCTAAATATATCTATATTATATGTTTATATGAAAATTTCATTTATCCATATGAGTAAATGTGTTAAAAACGGGCGAGGCGTCGTGAATACACTTATCGGTAGGCGTTGTAACAAAATTAAAGGTTTCATGCGAGAATCGTAAATCATATTATTATGGAAATTCCGAAGACGATTTGCTACACTACACTACATGTAAATATTTGCAGTTATTATTTAACATAATATTGTATGCCTTTAAGCTAGGGTTGCCACACGTCCCGCAAAACGTTGTGCTACGGGTTCTCTATTTTTTGAAAAACATCCCCTATGAGGGACAACAAAGCATAGGTGGCAATATAGATCTTAAGTATAATTTATATTGTAAAAATATAACAAGCTACTTAGATAAAAATTGAACCCCTATGTTTTGATCCTACATATCGTGTGGTGAGCCACTTTTTTACAGAATTCAAGGAAGAATTGCATGTAGGGTTGGGAGAAGCTTACTCCATCGAGAAACTCTTCTCATAATGCTTCGCTGGCTTTAGCTTTAGTGTGCACAAGACAGTTATTCTATTGTGGCTCTTTTCAGCCTACTAACTCTGCTGATAATTTAATTTTATTAGCCTTCTATCGGCGAGTTTAAGAATTCTATTGCTTTCCCTCACAAAAAATTATACCCAAACGCAGAATACATTGCCTAGATAATTGATTAAAAATGTCGAAATCAATTATTCCCGACAAAACGTTAAAAGCGGACGCAGTCTCCGACGAACACATCGGGGGAACTTCGATTTAAAAAAAAAACCCTACATGCACTCCTAACAATCTGATAAAAGTCCATTCAATGACAAAAAAATGGAAGCTATTTAGGACTAAGCAATCCATACTAATATTATAAATGCGAAAGTGTGTCTGTCTGTCTGCTAGCTTTTCACGGCTCAACCGTTCAACCAAATTTGACGAAATTTGGTACAGAGATAGCTTGCATCCCGTGGAAGGACATAGGCTACTTTTTATCCCGGAAAAACAAAGAGTTCCCACTGGATTTTAAAAACTAAATCCACGCGGACGAAGTCGCGGGCATCATCTAATAGTTAATAAGTTATTTTAGGATTCATTAAAAAATCGTTTTAGCTAAATGTCCCATTCTTAGGACAACATAATATTATGGTCATTGAAGTACTAGTACTAAATGCTAATAACAATTTATATATTAGTAGTTACAGTAATGTAGGTGCGAGGTATTTAGGTACCCGGTTACCTACTTTAGACTGTGTGGTAATCAGTAGGTCTGTATATGATCTTAAGAGGAGCCTATTCGTCGTGCGATCCAAGCAAACGCAGTGTGGCTCTTAAATGAATACTTACTACCCAATCAAACTCAATGAAATTTTGTAGATACATTCTAGGAACTAATATATATATGTATGTGATTTGTGTTATCTAGATTTCCGTTAAAATATTCATTTTTAAAGTAAAACGGTCTCAAGAATTTACATATAAATCTTTGAACCTGTGTAACTTTAAAACACAATTTTTACGGCAATCTAGCGAACCACAATATATATATATATATAGTGTGTAGTTATTAGTTCCTAGAACGTATCTACAAAATTACATCTACTTTGAGTTAGTTAATAGGTATTTAAATGAGAACAGGAAAGAGAACTTATAACAAAACATCGAGGCTTCGACTTCACTGGAAGGCGTCAAATGTTACCTACATTCTACGACGACGATTTCACCTCAACCCCAGCCATATTTGATCATCATAACCGAAAGTTTTTTCACTTTAGTTCACTCAGACCAAACTATGTTTGTATGGAGCGAGTGACGGAGAGCCGCCGTTAATAGACATACATGTATTAATGTGACAGGCAATACCTACGTAACCGGCGTAAGGTTAGGTTCGACCATAGAGCAGAAACAAAGAGGAGATGTTGTATTAAGATTTCCCTATGAAATATCGAGTGACATTTTGCGGGGTGAGGGGTTGTGGAACGCCGCCCACTTCTCAATTTCCCATCTGCGGGTTAGTAGCAAAACTACTCGCTTAGCGACCTAACATCGATGTCACTACATAGTTCAGCTATCTCACACTAGATGTCAATAATCTAGAACTATTTTAATAATTACGTATAAAATTACTTACAAATGAAATGTGATACCATTCATAGCATCAGAACGTCTGTCTGAATAACTTTGACACGATAAAACACAACACTTCATCCTTTTGTTCTTAAAAACGCGAAAACACACCGATAATACGAGTCTCAATATATGTGAACCTGACGAACGCAGACAGCATACTAACTAAGGCCCCGCCCACAGTGATGACGTCAGGACCTAGTTGAAAATCACAGTGCACAGTTGCTTAGGCCAACTCCTCTTTGTTTCTGCTCTATGGGTTCGACTGAGTAAGACAATATTTAGGTCGCTTGAAATACCTATAGTAGCCGTTCAAATTGCTTTAACTACGCGCTGGAGGCCATTTACTACGGTTTCGCACTTTGATAAAACATAAAATTCAATAAAATCCTGAAAATTAACCATAGACTTTACCTACCTAGTTAATATGAAGTTACATACATTCTAACGATACCCCTTAAATACATCAAAGTCTATTCAGGCATAATATAAGTTATGTCGGAATAAAAAAATATATAACCTAGAAAAAACTTCGCATTTATAATAAGGGTACAGATAAAAAAAAAAATTTATTAAAGAATATTCGCCATGTTAATTATGACCATTATTCCCCTTTCCCCTCCAACTAAGCGTAAAGCTTGTGCTAGCAGTAGGTACGACAAAAGTGCAAGGGTTGAGGTTTGAACCTCCGGCCTTTCGGAATTAAGTCCGCTTCTTAACCGTTGAGCTATTGAGGCTATAAGATCAGCTGTGAAATAGCCGTTACAAAAACTGACTGTTTTTAATTCAATATTGCAATTGGAATGTATGTAGTCTGGTTGGAAATCTGTTTGGGGCGAAACCGGATCATTTGGCACGAATCGCCTTAAACGAACTTACAATGTTCATGCACTCAGCCCTACTTACGTATTTCAAATGTCATAAATCATAGACAAGGAGATGGTGGTGGTTGAGGTTATAAACGGTTTACTGATGTTTTAAACGCTGAAAATGAAATTTTAGTTTCACACTCAAAAGTTCCAATAAAACTAGAATCATAATTAAACATTATAAAATACGATTTCGGTTTTTAAATAAAAAAGTAGCCTATGTCACTCTCCAGGTGTTTAACTATACCCATTCTAAAAATCACGTTGACACGTTGCTCATTTGCGACATGATTGAAGGACAAACCAACAAACCAATAAATCAAACAAACAAACACTCTTTCGCATTTATAATATGGGTAGTGATTTTTTGTCTAAAAAGAAATTACAATCGAGACAAACCACGTCTATTAGAATTTTTAATGTGCCCATTTGCTTAATAGCTTAATTTTATAAACACTTGAAAACTAGATAGATATGGGTTATCTTATCTTGCATAGCAACGCCAGTCGTAAAGGCAAATGCTTCTTTTGTAACAAAAATGTTTTATAGCACCTGTAATAAACATGTAACAATAGAATAACAAAGATAACAAAATAATATAATTACGGTATTTAAGACCATTGGCAAAATCCAAATGTCAAACTTATAATTGAGATTTATTTATTGCTTCTTATTTTTTCCGATCTTTTTTTTGGATTTTTAAAACAGTTAAATACAAAACAAGTGAATAAAATGTTACGAAGTCTAAATGAGTTACGAAGTATCTTACCGTCGTTTGAAATAAATAATAATTCTAATATTATATTCCATATTACAAATGCAAAAGTGTATAATTTGTTTGTTGATTGATTGATTTGTCCTTCAATTCACCTCACAACGGAGCAACGAATCGACGTGATTTTTTTGCATCGGTATAGATAAAGACCTGGAGAGTGGCATAGGCTACTTTTTATCCCACGGGATTTTAAAAAACCAAATAACAACACGGGGACAGTCATGACATAAATTATATTACATTTGGACGAGTGTAAAGCACCTTCGCAAATCTACCACCTACTCTCGGGCTATCGCATTTCGCGGACGCGATCTGCCCAGATAATATGCGGGTCAAAAGCACCTAGATTTACTAACTGTACCGCTTATCAGTTCCAGAGTTTATTAGGTTACCCGCGTTTATAATAACATGCGCCAAACTACACGCGCTTGCTAACATACTGAGACGTTTTACGACTTAAAAAAAAGGCATAAGTCGCGTTCAAAGGAAAGCCCGTAGCGCGTTTTCTATTCGTATAATCCATACCAACTATTATATCTTGTGTCCATACTAATAATTTAAACCCCAACCTACTAATTTTCCAGGATAAAAACCCTAGTCTACGTCCGTCCCCAGGATGCAAGCTATCTTTGTAGATACCAAATAGATGTCACACTGTGACACTTCATTCATGTGAATTTAGTTTTTTTTAATCCCGTAAGAATTTTGCGGGATAAAAAGTATCCTTTGTCCTTCCCCAGCATGCAAACTATCTCTGTACCAAATTTCGTCAATATCGATTAAACGGATGGGCCACGAAAAGCTAGCAGATAGACAGACAGACACTTTCGCATTTATAATAAGCATGGATAATTATAGTATGGATTGGATTATATTTCAATGTCGTTTGCTCTTTGACTACTATCTCGCTAAGTTTGTCTCAAATAATTATAGGCTCCTAGAATCCAGAACTGTAAAGCGACGTAAAAAAAAGTTCGTCCCAGTTCCCAGTAAGATTCTTTGGATTCTTTGTATCTTCCAGAACTAGGCTCCTACGTATAGATATTCATAAAATAGTCAAGGTCCCGGTAATCGATAAAAATCGTACGAGTGATTACCGAGTTTAATGGATGTAGCCGAGATAATATAGCCGTCTATCAAATTGTCATCCGGCCGGACTAGACATTGGAGTACCGAGTCTCGTTCCGAAACCGGTCCGGCGGGCTCGGAGCCATTTCAATGAGATTCCTTTTCATTCCGTTGCGTTGCATTCTTATACGTATAACGGAATAGACGAGGTGAGACATGCCAAGAACGCGATTCTCTCGATTTATGTATTTATAACGTGCAATTAGTTTGGGAATCGATTATTTTTAAGCGCGAAAAAAATCGATTATATGATCACACCGACCGGCGCGGCGCGACTGGTTGTGTTTGTTTCAAAAAAGAAATCGGTCTGTGTTTCTTAACGAAAGTCTGGTTACACTGGACTATGCACTAATTTAAGAAAAAAATAGGGTTGTGATAGCGCTTGTTAAATTTAGGTTTTTTTTCGGGTCAACGCAAAGATCTAAAACCATAAAGCCTAATCAGATGTAGGTAAATTGATTTCACATGTAAATATTTGATTGATTGGATAGACGTATAGCTTTTATAAAGATCCTAGTTATAATAATTTAATCTTTTTCCCATATATTTGTTAGGAATGTTTCGTTTGCGGTCAAACTTCCGGTTTCTTTTAATTTTTAGGGTTCCGTACTTCAAAAGGGAAAAAGGACTATACATACTGATCGCGACTGTACTTGTGGTAGTATTGACTATGGAAGCAATCAGTAAAGTATGTGATATTATAGTAAGTATTATTATTAGTGCTGTAATGAGCAGAACACAATGTAGTTTTAATGTTGCTTGTAATATCTGTGCGATACGATTCGAGGTCGACCTAGTAGGTAATTATAGGTAAGTACTTACCTAACTACATAACACTTAATAAAATGATGCGAAAAAAGGGCACTTTAGTTCAGTACGTATTTCTATGCGCCCACTCACACACACACACATATATACACACACACACATACAGAAAACACACACGTACACACACTCACTCTTATCTATAATTTTAGTATAATATTAGGTATAGTATTAGGTGAGGTATAATATTAGGTTAGTTTTTAGAAAACTTGTAACTGCCTTTCTACAACACAGGTTTTTTCCTAGTGCAGAGGGTAGGAAACTCGTTCTCTTACCTATAATTTTAGTATAATATTAGATAAAATATATTAAGTCCTTAGTTTTAGAAAACTTGTAACTGCCTTCTGCAATACAGGGTTTTCCTAGTGCAGAGGGTAGGAAACTCGGTTCTTGTGTCTAAATTCTAAATTCATTCAAAATAAATAATTCTTATTCTTATTATGCTACGTGACTTTCAAAAATTTTGAGAAAATTTGTACGTTCCCAAGATACCTACCTAAGCGGTGCCGCCAAGCGATTTAAGTTCCGGTACGATGCCGTTTAGAAACCAAAGGGATGTGGGTTTAATAAAAACTACTATACCCCTTCCAGGTTAGCTCGCTTCCATCTTTGACTGCATCATCACTTACCCAGGTGACATTATAATATTATCTGTTAGGTAAGTATGTATTACGCGACAAGTCGAAATGGCAATCGGGGAGGGAACGCCCTGTACACCCTCCGTGCGGGCGAGCGTGCGAGGCGCCTCCTGCCCCCTCATACCCCGATTGCCAACTCGACCTGTCGCGGACTGTACCTATACCTACTATAGTGAGTATCTGAGTATACTTTCCGATATAAGTTCCGCCAATTGCTAATGTGCGTGGCCGCCATTTTAGTGACGTCAGCACTAGACTGTAGTTTCTAGCTGATGGTATATTTTCATTTCGGCTGACGTCAAAATGACGTCATTTCGATGTTATTGAGACATGGTTCCAGCGCAATAGCAATTTGCGGGACTTATAATAATTAATGTGTCAAGCTTTCAACACGAAATATCCTCATTATATAGGTATATAATAACTACCTAGCACGAAACGTCTTCATTTTAATTATTGATTTTTTATTGATTTTCGAGATGGCCATTCAAGCGTACATAAATTCCTAGTTCTAATAATATATTATTAATTAAGCGATAAGTTAGACTTTCTAATAGAGGCGTGTCTTTACTAAACTTTTAAGTATAGGGCTGTCACATTCTAAATTCTAAAGTTTATAGAAAACAATATTGTAAATTCTCAAATGGCACAAAACTACCTACAATCTACATAATCTTTTTTCAAAGAAATTAAGTAGGAATTTGACCAAGAAGCTAAGTAGGTATTGTCAAATTGTTTATTTTTTATGTGGGACAAAACTTCTTGTTATTGTAAATTTCATTTTATTAAAATGACAACCCTAATTATTATCCACAAGTTGAAATCATGTTAATTTATTTTTAATGGCAACTGACAACCCTAACGGGATCCGTCGCTAGATTTCAAAATTTCAAAATTCACTTACAATTAAAAAACAAAATATCAACCTGGCTATTATTTTTTTACTAGCTTATTCCCGCGACTTCGTCCGCGTGGACTTCACAGACTTCAACCCCCTATTGCACCCCTTAGTAGGGGTTCAATTTCCAAAAATCCGTTCTTAGCGGATGCCTCCGTCATAATAGCTATTCCGTGTGCCAAATTTCAGCCCGATCCGTCCAGTAGTTTGAGCTGTGCGTTGATAGATCAGTCAGTCAGTCACCTTTTCCTTTTATATATTTAATTTAGATTCAGTGGCAACCCTAACAGAATCCGTTGTTCGATTTCTAATTCGCACTCGAAGAGATATGAACTCTGGAGCGAGCTTTATCATTTTTATTGGGCGCCCAGACTGTGAGGATGTTAACCTTAACCCGTGGGGCAATGTCGGGACGTCCCGGTCGAAGTTCCAGCGACCTCTGGAGTCCCGACAATCCCGGGTAATGCTGGTTTCGACGTTCGGAGTAATTGGATGACTTCATAGAGGGCCTATGTGGTTAGATGGACTAACTTTTTTTTACGATGTTTAGGGATCACTAAATACCGTAATTCTTGTTTAAAACGTTTTTAGGGACCGGTTTTGAGTTACAATTTTATTTATTTTAGCACTGAGGTGATGGGCTATTAGGGTTCCGTAGTAAACGTCTGTCTGTTCGTCCGTCCTCGGTTAATCTCAGAGACTATTGGTGCTAGAAATATATAATTTGGCATGGGTATAAATATTGATCACGCCGACAAAGTGTTAAAATAAAATTTTGATAAATATTTTTTTTAGGGTAGCTCCCCTACATATAAAGTGGGGATGAATTTTTTTTTCTCGTCTACCCCTTACTGTGGGGTATCGTTGAATAGGTCTTTTTAAAATACTGTGGGTGTGGGAACATCATTTTTCGATTTCTAGATCCGTTTGTAAAATAATTTTTATTAGAGTCAAGTGTCCCCCCCCCCTCTATCAGCCAAATGGTAGTATATAGGAACGTGAAAAAATTCACAGCAGTAGTATATATAATCAATTTTAAAGGAAAACTATCATGGCTAAGTAGGGTTCCCAGGTTAAGGAGTTATATCTGTTTTTCGAGGTTAATTGTGACTACGGAACCTTACACTGCGCGTGGCCCGCCACGCACTTGGCCGGTTTTTTTAATTAATACCTTAACAATACTTTGCGCACTGCGTAATGCATGTATAGCTACACCACTACCTACCTACCCATAACATTATATGCGAAGGTGTGTTTGTTATTGTTTACATATTGATTTGACCTTCAATCACGCTGCAACGGAGCAACGCGATGGATCGGCGCGATTTTTAGGGTTCCGTACCACAAAAGGAAAAACGGAACCCTTATAGGATCACTTTGTTGTCTGTCTGTCTGTTTGTCTGTCAGGAAACCTACAAGGTACTTTCCGTTGACCTAGAATCATGATATTTGGCATCAAAAACTTACAGGGCACTTCCCGTTGACCTAGAATCATGAAATTTGGCAAATACGTAGCTCTTATAGCCGATATAAGGGGAAAAATCTAAAAACCGTGAATTTGTGGTTACATCACACGAAAAAAAATTAAATTGTGGTCATAAACTAATAATTAGTATTTTTTATTTTCAAAGTAAGATAACTATATCAAGTGGGGTATCACATTAAAAAGGCTTCACCTGTGCATTCTAAAACTGTTGATTTTATCTTTATGGATATAGTTTATATTTATAGATCATAGTTTTTGATTTATCGTGCAAAATGACAAAAATATACGACTGTAATGCGACTGTAGTAGGGAACCCTCGGTGCGCGAGCCTGACTCTTACTTGGCCGATTTTTTGCATGGATATAGATACCTAGTTAAAGACCTGGAAAGTTAGCTACAGTTACTATTCATCCCGGAATGCGGACGAAGTCGCGAGGATCAGCTAGTGGTTTACAACTTTACATGGGTCAATATGAGAGAAATATGTATAAACCATGTAATAAGACTGTGTATTATAACGGCATAGTAACGGGCTCGAAGTCTTTAACCCTACAATGCGAGGCAAAAAAAATTGCACACACGGAATTTTCTTATTAGAATTTTTTGACTAGCTTCCGACTAAGCTATAGTGTAGTTTATCACTGCTAGATGTCGCTACCAGTAACTACGATTGTTTTGATGCATAGTTTTAACTTTCAAGTATTTACATTAGCAAGTTTAAACGGGTGTAAGTTCGAATCCAACCGTTTTCGAAATAAATCTTAACCTAAGATAAATATAAAAGTAAAATCGTACACATAGTGGCAAAATTGGTGCCATATCTGTATATATAAAAAGAAAAGGTGACTGACTGACTGACTGACTGACTGACTGATCTATCAACGCACAGCTGAAACTACTGGACGGATTGGGCTGAAATTTGGCATGCAGATAGCTATTATGACGTAGGCATCCGCTAAGAAAGGATTTTTGGAAATTCAACCCCTAAGGGGGTGAAATAGGGGTTTGAAATTTGTGTAGTCCACGCGGACGAAGTCGCGGGCATAAGCTAGTTAGGAAATAAAAGCTATGTTCCTCAATAACATGAGATTAGACAAAGTGACCTGTGATTACTGTTGCAAATTGTGCGTGTACATATGTGTGTACCTATGTTTATGTGTCTATGTAGTCTTTAACCTTACATTTCGATTGAACAGAAGTCCCTATAAGCTTTGAATTGAAATGTTCTCATACCATATCGCTTATCTCGAAATGATATAGATGTCACTTGTCAGTCATGAATCGGGATAGTTTAAATTCCACGATATGTCATGTCAATCTCAAGAAGAGGCACATTAAGGTTGAGACGTTCAAGGTCGGAGGCGAAGGTTCCGGAAGCGGGTGCGTCTAGACGGAGGGTGGGGGGAGGGGGCGCGGTCGATACGCAGTTTCCCGCGCTCTTGTCGCGGCGCCTGCGTCCTGTGACCGGCTCCATCTTGTTCTTTAATCTTCAATTACTACGGACCCGCGGACTCAGTTACGATACGTTTGGTACTTTTTACGATCACTTTGGATGCGAGATTTCAATATTTCGATGCAAATTTTTTTATTTTGTAATTTCATTAGTTGATTTTCGCATACCTACATTTATTTTAAAAATCATCTCTATTCTCTACTCCCTGATTTCCCGGGTCAAAAATTATCTTACATACGAGGATGGCAACTATCACTGTACCAAATTTTGGTGCCGCAAATATTGGTTCAGCGGTTGAGCTGTGAAAAGATTACAGACATATTTCTGTTTTTATAATATCAAGTAGGGACATAGTAGTTTCCGAATTTGCGTGCCATAAATTTGGAGTCCATAGAGCAATAAAGTTACTGTTGCTAAACTACAGTGAAAACCGTTTAAAACAACATCATTTATAATGAGTGACGTATCGGTTATAATAACCAAAATGCAAGTTTCAGCTATTTGTAACTCCACTTAACACTGATTATTTACAACTATTGCCTTTTGCGACCTAAAAGCCATGGTCCCTTCAATGTTATTTTATCAGATTTTTGTGATAATAATTAATAATGCTGGGCAAAGGTGTTATACTATCCTCTGATTATTACTTAGTTGTTATATCACATTTTTTTCCATAAGTTTTGCTTACAAGAAAAATCACTAACGATATTACAATTCAGATTTTATTAAACTTCGTTTGATAATTTGTTAGCTATGTTTTTATTTATAATGCTAAAAATACTGTACATTATTCAACCCAATGACAATAGATTTGGTACGGGTCCTCAATAAGCCGAGGCGTCCGTGAAACGTCCCCTAAATTTGAATTTTAAATCTGACAGACATTGGTTCAAAATATTTAAATGATCGATTTATTATATCAATTTGGTGTCACGATCGCGATTTGATATACCAACTCTTTAAATATTATTAAACATTGCATAACCAGATGTCATTAACCAAAAACCCCTTATTCATATCTTAATATAAAATATGTTAATTATAATTATTTCATTAACTTGACGACATTACACAGAAATAAATTAGCTATAACTAATAGATTTGCCGATATATTATAAGTAACAACTATCGATACAAATGATTATATCCAGATATATACCGATTGTTGTCGTATTATCAGTGAAGCATTGTAGTAGTGACACTGATGTGATTATAGGTAAAGTGAAAGTTGTTTATTTGTTAACTTTTTATAGGCCAGTAAGGATGCGTTGGCGGGAATCTTTGCGATCGCGGCTGTTAGATGGTGTTGCGATGTTGGCGGCGGCAAAGAAACCTTCGCCAGCCCACTAATGACCACAGATTTCCACGCAGAATAAAAAGGGTTTAAGCTATTTTATAAATAAATTACATCTAAATAAAATACAAAGTGTAGCACTAACCTGATTCACAGGAGTCAGAAGGTGTCTGAACGCCGAGATAGTCAATATGTTGGCGAGCGAGCGTGTAGGAATGGTCAGCTGCCACCGCTGCGGAGTCCCTCAAGAGTCTTAAAGCCGTTCCAGCCACGTCAACAGCATGTCTGAATTGTGGTGGCTCATCACCATCCAACGAAGGTGGAGTATCAGGTCGAGGCGGCGAAGCGTCCCGCCGTAATAAACTCTGTCCAGGAGTAGTCGTTATCAAATCCGATGGTACGAACGTATTGGTTGGATGCACTGAGTCTATACACGAACCTGCCCACATGCAATCGTGGTGCACTATGTTGTCTTTGTGTTCCTCAGGTGTTTCAGTAATCCTCCAATCTAAGTCACTGTCTTGCAATATATTCGATAAGTTTGATGGAGATAACAAGTCCAGCCGCTCTGTCTCGTACTGCACTTGAGTCCAAAACTCAGACGTCTGTGTCAATTCCATTGACTCTTCGTCCAACGTCTCCCAAACGTCGAACTGGAGTATGTGGGCGTCTATTGGCGGAGACATTGTTTTTTTGTATAATAACTAAAGCCTACCTAATTTTAAAGCTAAGACGAAGTCGTCGATATCACAGGGCCCTCTTATCACAGGGACGATGCGCGCGATGGGATTCCACGCACACCGTCTGAAACAAAAGAAACGATTGCTCTTTATAAACTATTCGCAATACCCCCAAACTAAATTTGAAAGAAAAAAAAATCAAACTAATTTTTTACCGAATATTGCACTAAGTCAAGTAACTAAACTAATCACTGTCGCTGCGGTAAATATTGATATAAAAAAACAATTCTTTAAATGTTTTGCGAAATGTATAAACACAAGGGGCGTTGACCCCTTGTATTTACAAACAAATCCCGCGTCTGCACTGCAAGACAATTAACTAGCAACTGTCCTGCATGAAGCCCGAAAGTAGACTGAAGCCTGGACTCGCATACATACTCTTTTAAAGGGTACATGGTACATCGGCCTTGGGCAAATCCCAGTTCATACAATTAGTCATTGTGCGCCACCCCTAATTTTTTTCTATTTTCTACCTGATTTAAGCTGGAACGAATATTCCACGAATTGGGTAAAATCAGGTAGAAACAGATTCAAAGAAAATGTTAACTTTGTTTACAAGCCAGCCAGCATTGGCGCGAATTTCTGTTTACTAATAAACATTTACAACTTACGTTTTCTTTAGTACTTGTAAATACACAAGTAATAATTAATTAGTATTACATGCGTTGGATTGAATAACAAATTGTTTATATAGAACTTTGTTACTTTGTTTTTACTTATCAAGTTATAAATAAATATTATTCAATTGAGTGCAACCTAAGTAAAACTCAATTTGCTATAGAATTCCATATCCAAATTTACTATAATTTAGTGAACTTTTTCACGATTATCTCGAATTTATTAATTATTTACTTAGTTGATTCTAGAAAACCCAAAACGCATTTCATTAATTTTAAAACCAATTTTTTATTTCATTTTCTGAATAAATACGAATTATGTTAGGTTAAATATTTGGATAAGTACATTACTTTATAATTTTTTTTTTATAAAGTTGAAAACCTTTCCCAGTGCTTTGCAAAGTTTTACACTTTAAATTTTTATTATGTGAGTAAACTTCCAAATACTTCTTAAAATCACAAAAATAAAGTTTAAAAAATTGCATTTTTTGGCACTAAAGTGTACACAACTTTTCAAAATTATAACGTACGAATTTGCAATTAATGTAGTAAGTACCTTGACATTTTATTAAGTCACCAAAAATAAGTAAGTGTACATTTTATAGAAACTACTGTGTACATAATGTCACAAATAAAAAATAATTTCTTATTTAGATGTTTTAATTTAATACCCTGTGAATTATATAACCATATTTCACCACTAATACTTTTAATTGTGCAATATTTACCAATGTATTATTTTTACTTTGTCAAATTTAAAATCGCGTTAAGATTCTAAAGTCAAAGTTATGCTACGAAATAACTATGGTTCTTTAAACATATTTTAAAGTAAGATATTATTTTATTCAAAATATTTAAAATACAATTACAATTTTACTGTTATCCTACCTATTGCAGAATTATTGTATTCTTTTGACAATGCAAAGAATTCGGGTACCTACAGACTAGGTAGGACATATTACCGGCATTTCGCGGAATCCACGAAACCGCTTCGCGACCGGCAACGCCCCGCCACTCGTTATTGTATCTACCCGAACACTAAAACAATCTGAGAAAAGCATTCAATTCAACTGTACTATATACCCACACCCTTACTTTGACACTGATAAAAACATTCAACATTGTCACTTACCAAAAAGTTTGTGCAAATCGCTATCCGGCGTCAACCGGCGAATTACACAATTTTACACAAGATTCTTCAGAATCTTCGACAAAGTTTTTTTCGTACACACTGCGTAACACTCACTGAGAATATGCGGTTAGTTATACAGTGTAAATTAAATACGGTACTTCTTCCGAGACCTCCGATTGAGTTTGTCAAACACTGAAACATTATTCGGGTGCCGGCCGGGTCTAAAGAGAGCCGCGCGTGCGATTCGTGTGGCGCCGTGGACACGACTACTTGGCGACGCGCGAGGTAGCGAACGATAGCGGTCGCGATCGGCGGCGCTCGGGCGGCGGGCGCTGACGCGGCGTCGTGCCCCCTGCGCCCCTGCCCCGCAGTCCACCGGCTAATTTGATTCAAGACCATACACTGAAATGAAAATACGCTGTGTTCCGTCGTCTACTGCGATTCTACTATCTCCCACATAGTTCTTTTACACGACATCACTAATCATCACGACTAATTTGGAAGGAATCGCGGGTTATTGCGGAAGAATAGATGACCGGCGTCTCGCGGAGAGGTGGGGCCAGGGGTTCCGAGAAGGAAATCAGCGCAGGCCACAGCGGCATTTCGACAGTCGTATGGCTATGGATGTGTACTGTGCGAAGTTGGTCGTGGAGACGCGTGGACGCGGGTTATATGGGGGGAAAATCCTGAGAAAATCGAGCTAGTTTCGTCGGTTTATTCCACTAGTGCATTTTTAGCACAGATAACATTCCGTCATGTGTCACTCTTAGGCTTCAGTACCCTAAGGACGCCCACGGGACCCTTTTACTAACCCTTCGCTGTCCGTCCGTCTGTCTGTCAACGAGCTTAGTAGGTATATCACATGAACCTAATAGACTAGAGACTAGAGAGTTAAAATTTTCACGGGGTGTGAATTTGTATTGCCGTTAAAATAACAAAATACCTACCTAATAAATATTACAAAATGGCCGCCATAAAAAAAAATTAAAAAATTTTATTGTACATACGATGGTACGGAACCCTTCGTGTGCGAGTCCGACTCGCACTTGACCAGGCTTTTTAAACATTTAAAAAGCAATTGGTAACATTAGTTCACACTTCTGAGTTCTAACCACAGAATATCAACTCATGTGCTTCTGACTTCACTCGGCCAAGGACTCCTCTTCTACAGTGCGACAAGCCTATCTTGGCGCGTGGCGAAAATCGGAACTAACGTTGCCGTCAAGTGTCCTCTTTGTTCTTGTTTGAATATTCTAAGCCTTTCACCAACAGCGCCCCCCTGTCAATGTCATTGAAGTGCCAAGAGAGCCTTGTCGCACTTTAAGGACAGCGTTTGTCGGTTTATTTTTTTTCCAGCAGCCCATATCGAAGCCCGTCGGTCGACATTCCTAAGTCGGGGTAATGGCGCGAAGCGAAAATACACCTGAGTTGTTCTGATGAATTGGCGAGTGCCTATTATTATTTATTGCAAAATGTCGGCAAACAAATACATACTTATTATAATCTACGATGGTTTACTGCACATCCTCTTAGAAATCTTAATTACACAAACCATTGGCACGCACTACAGAATGCAGATCTCGTCCATAGTTTACGACACTCATGATAATTTTTTTGTATAGTCCGTACAAAATGACTCCTCACGCGCCATTTTATCAGTATGGGTCAACTGTCATGTCAAAAGTACGATTATGGACACAAAAAGTTAAAATGCGCTCGTTTACGCGTTTTAATACGAGATCTTGCGAGATTATGAGATTAGGCAGCAACTAATATACTAATAATACCTACTAAAAGTACTATGTACATCTTATTGTAATATCTACTCACTGCCACTAGCTACTACTAGCTTACGCTCACGACTTCGTCCGCGTGGACTACACAAACTTTACACCCCTATTTCACCCCCTTAGGAGTTCAATTTTCAAAAATCCTTTCTTAGCGGATGCCTACGTCATAATAGCTACTTACCTGCATGCCAATTTTCAGCCCGATCCGTCCAGTAGTTTGAGCTGTGCGTTGATAGATCAGTCAGTCACCTTTTCCTTTTATATATTATTTAGATTCTATATCTTTAGAACTTTTTATCCACGCATCCAGCAGTATCCAATTCTCAAGTGTAAGTACTTACTTGACATTAAATTCAAAATTATTTAATTTTAAGTTTATTCTATTCGTATAATTCGTGCACCCAATCCTGCCTTCCCGCCATAAGGGTCGACGACCCCGCATTCCTCGCTTTGCACTTAGCATTTTGCATTCCCGACGAAATAAAAACAGGCTTGCAAAATATAACGACTACTTACTTACATTACATAATAAAAATACATAGTTTTTATTTTAATTTCTTTGTACCTATAATACGATTTCCGCACGAATGCTTTTTGTTTATAATGTTACCTATCTATCTAGGTACATATAAAACAAACTATTAATTAGTAATTGAAACTTTAATTTGTTAATTATAATTTATTGCTGCATTTTAATTTGTTTATTGTTTACCATTGCTTGTTTTGATTAATAAAGAGAATCTAAATGAACGATAATAATTTATTCTGATAATGAAAACTAAATTTTAGAGTATTCGGTTCTTATTCCTACCAATGTAATAAGAAAAGGACAGACAAACTTATTTTAATTTAAAACTGTCAAATCTCGCGACTTTTGATGCCAGTCTTGACTATAGATTAGGGGGTCACAACAAATTTGGTAACCATCGCCGATATGGATTTTGTTGGGTTTAGAGGATAGAGGGCAACTCTCTGAAGCTAAATATGCCACTCTGTCGGCGCTGTGTGGTTGTCATAAGTATTTATGGCGCCTGAAACACGAGTGATCGTTACCAAAAATTACATGATATGGATATGGCTGGTGATGGTATAGAAAGTAAGTACTAGTTGTGCTCATGTAAACCGTATAGGGACTGATCACGATTGGGTTGCGTTTTCGAGCTAAGCCCTTCCAAAGTATGTAATTTAAAAATGAATGCAAAAATAAAAAACGACGAGAAAAAGGGCTGTTGCTCATGTAGAAAGAAAGTGGTAGCCTTACACATGCAAATTATGTAAAAACTTACCTGCTTCAGAGAGTTGCCCTTTATCCTCTGAACCCAACAAAATCCATATCCGTGATGGTTACCAAATTTGTTGTGACCCGCCGGACCACTATTGAGCATAGTGATTTTTAAAGTGTCTAATTTTAAAGTCACTTTCCATCCTTTTTTAGCAATATTAAAAAGAAAAGGATGCAGATACTCTAAATTTCGTTTCTAAGAGAAAAACGCCAAAAACGTGCGTAAGTTTTCGACTGAACAGATTTAAAACAAATAAATAATAAAGTCATTATTTAACTGGGTCAACAAGAAGCCTCATCGGTTCCCTTAGCAGCAGTATCAGAAAGAAGGACAACCATAAAAATTATAATAATACTTACTAGCTGAGCTGCCCCGGCTTCACTCCAGTCGAATTTTACAACAGGCAGTTACTTCTTTAATGCCTGAAAACCTTAATATTGTGCCGCCCTGGTTCTGTTGCTAAGCTGCTGATTAGTTGATTCTAGATTATTTATGCATATCCATACTTTATAATATTATAAATGCGAAAGTGTGTTTGTCTGTCTGTCCGTCTGTCTGTCTGCTAGCCTTTCACGGCCCATCCGTTCATCCGATTTTGACGAAATTTGGTACAGTGATAACTTGCATCCCGGGGAAGAACATATGCTACTTTTTATCCCGGAAAATCAAAGAGTTCCCACGGGATTTTTAAGAAACTAAATCCACGTGTACGAAATTGTGGGCATAATTTAGTACTACAATATTAATTGTTTACTGTCCCAAATAAATCTAAATATATAAAAAGGAAGAGGCGATTGACTGACTGACTGACTGACTGAATGACTGATCTATCAACGCACAGCTCAAACTACTGGATGGATCGGACTGAAATTTGGCATGCAGATAGCTATTATGACGTAGTCATCCACTAAGAAAGGATTTTCAAAAATTCAACCCCTAAGGGGGTGAAATAGGGGTTTGAAATTTGTGTACTCCACGCGGACGAAGTCGCGAGCATAAGCTAGTAAAAAATAAAAATAAAAGAAACAGGTGGCAGCCCTACTACACACGGACGTTGTTCTGTTGCCAAACCCTAGAGAAATGAGATCAAGCGCGCCCCAGTAACCGTAACCCTTTCAGTGAAAGTACCCTTCAATTAATTTCACATTCATTGTACCTATCTACCCCGTCTTTTCAAAAAACCGGTCAAGTGCGAGTTGAACTCAGACACGAAGGGTTCCGTACAATAACACGTCTTAATTTTTTTGTGACGTAACCACAAATTCACGGTTCTCGGATTTTCCTTTAGGTATAGTGCATTCAGTATAAACTGGCGTGTTTCCACTTGAAACCGGCATTAGCAATACTAATGGGATTACATTCGACATGCCACGTGAACATAATCAGTACCCTTATTATAAATGCGAAAGTGTGTTTGTTTGTTGGTTTGTCCTTCAATCACGTCACAACGGTGCAACGGATTGACGTGATTTTTTGCATGGGTATAGATAAAGACCTGGAGAGTGACATAGGCTACTTTTTATCCCGGAAAATCAACAAGTTCCTACGGGATTTTTAAAAAACCTAATTCCACGCGGACGAAGTCGCGGGCATTAGCTAGTAGGGGTAATAAACCATACATTCATACAGCCCATTCATTTTTAAAGGAGCCGGTCCAACCTTATATATTATTTGTGTTGCAAACCAACCAGTGTTGATACTTTTGAATTCACCCGCCACGACCCTAATCCTATTGTTATTGCTAATGACGGTTTCAAATGGAAACACGCCATTTTATTTTGAATGCACTGTACATGTGCTATAAGACTGTCAAACTTCATGATTCTAGGTCATCAGGAATTTTATAACCCTGTAAGGATTCCCTTGACTTGACGGGTCTTGACAGATAGACCTTGACAGAAATATAGACAGCTGACAACAAAGTGATCCTGTAACAGTTCTTTTTTTCTTCGAAGATAACTACGGAACCCTAAAAATGGGTGCCAGGAAGTGGAGTACACTTGGTAGAACTAGCTGAGTATGACAGACAATACCATCCTTCCTTCCTCTGTGAGATCTGTCACGCGAATTTCAACCTTATCATTACGTTATAAGGAACATAAATTGCAAGAAAAGGTACTATTGTTATTCAAAAATAGAATAGGCAAACGGCAAATTATCCGTTTTATATCGATGTTTTATTTGTGTAGGGTTGTCGACTTTGCATTTTAATATATGTATATTTTATTTGACAGATTTATTTGGTTATAATGTCGGTTATATTATTAGGTTTAAAGTTAGCTAACTGAATCGTAAATTCAAAATTCATTAGGGTTAGACCACCATAAAACGTGTAAAGTATTTTTACGAGGCGCGTACCTATAAAGTGTTGGTTACACCACAACCTTAGAGGGTCTTAAATAAGGTTACAATATCGCATTTATCTGATTATCGATTTTCTATTTGGCACATCTATAAATCAGATTTTATGCGAGATGGACATGAAAGTAAACACAAAATGTTTAAGTGAGAATGGGTTCCGCACCAATATTTATTACTAGCTAATGCCCGCGACTTCGTCCGCGTGGAATTAGGTTTTTTAAAAGTCCCGTGGGACCTATTTGATTTTACCGAATAAAAAGTAGCCTATATCAGTCTCCAGGTCTGTATACCCGTGCAAAAAATCACGTCAATCCGTTGCACCGTTGCGAAGTGATTGAAGGACAAACCAACAAAATAATAAACAAGCACACTTTCGCATTTATAATAAGGGTACTAATGTTTTACACGTTGTATTACACTTAAGCAATACGTACATAGCTGATTATCGATTTTCTACCAATAAAAGGGGACTGACTGACTGATCTACCAACGCACAGCTCAAACTACTCAACGGATCAGGCTGAAATTTGGCATGCTGATAGCTATTATGACGTAGGCATACGCTAAGAAAGGATTTTTCAAAATTCAACCCCTAAGGGGGTAAAATAGGGGTTCGAAATTTGTGCAGTCACGAGCATAAGCTATTTCTATATGTTTTACGTATATTGTATTACTACATGATGTACTAATACCTATTACAGGTAGATGACTACATGACAGACAGACAACGAAGTGATCCCGTAAGGGTTCCTGTTTTCCTTTTGAGGTACGGAACCCTAAAAATGAAAGCAACAATACTAATATCGGTAATCATACAGCTATCTCTATTTAACGACACTGGCACAAAGTAGCGCCTTCGCTCGACGCGCGTTTACCGTTTAGTAACGATAAAAGTATAACATTAAATCATATTGATATACCGTTACCATTAATGTCACTTTTTAACGTAACATAACGAAATGTTTATGTAGTTTTAACGTTAAAAAGCTAGTAACGATAACTGTCCTAGTTTCTTAGGATTCCCACAGGTCAGATTGCAGCCATGTGCTAGTCTATAAAAAAACTGAAAACTACGCGAATAGGTCGTCATAATCAGCTAGTAACACGTTATACCGTTAATGATTTTAAGCTTATTTCGGGATTAACGACATATTTTAATGTATATAACGGGTACATACCACGATTAATATTTGTTTTTATTTGTCGATATTTCAACCCAATTGCACGGGTTGTGGTCCCGACGGGACTGTGGTGCTGCGAGAGATAAAGTTCGAGCTGTCAAGGGCAGTAGCGAACTACCCTCTTTCTTGTTCTTCTAGCTGGAACTTCACGAGCTGCCCGGAAAAATACACTCACAACGTCACTATAAACTTTCGATGTCGTACGATGCTGTCTTGGTTTGCATAATTCTACTACTGGATTCTACATACATGCTAGTTTAAAACCATCCTCACGATTGAAATTCTGGTATTTGCGAATTTCAATCCCTTCGTTCTATTCCACCGTGGGTTAGCTAAACTTGGTAAACTAGAAAATCAAGAAGATGAAGTTTTGGCATAAAATCAAAATCAATCTTCTAGTGCGTATGTGATTTCTTCAAACATAATGTTCAAAAAATATATAAAAAGATTGACTGACTGACTAATCTATCAACGCACAGCTCAAACTACTGGACGGATCGGGCTGAAATTTGGCATGCAGTACCCGTAGTACAAGATTTTACGTCTCACCAAACCAAACCAAATTTGAGAGTCGAAATACTTCCGCGTTACAGTAAACTGGATCTTAAATGCCTTGTTTTAAAGCTCAAGTTTGTCTTCACTTCTACAGCCAGCGCTCCAAGCGGAAACATTGCGAAATTAAAATCAGTGGCGTTGAATATTTGACTTCAATTCAAGGCTGTTTAGGTCCATTTTACTGTAACGCGGAAGTATTTATACTCTCGAATTTGGTTTCGTTTGGTGAGACGTAAAATCTTGTACTACGGGTACAGATAGCTATTATGACGTAGGCATCCGCTAAGAAAGGATTTTTGCAAATTCAACCCTAAGGGCTCATTTTTTGCGCAGCGGATCAGCCTAGCTGTCCAGCGCGGAAATGCAGCCAGTATTCTTGGCACCATTCCACGCGGTCATGATTTATATAGTAATTAGATAAGGCTAGCTTTAAGTTTTATTGTATTAAAAAAAAAAAAAACATAACTAATAAAAAAAAAAAACCCTAAGGGGCTGAAATAGGGGTTTGAAATTTGTTTAGTCCACGCGGACGAAGTCGCGAGCTAGTGTTCAAATAACATACATATTCATTCATAGCCGCTGTTCTAGCCTTGAACTCTAAGTTGGGCAAGAAATAACTTATGCGCCTACAACGCCATTAATTTGAATATACAATTTAAATATTATATGCCTTATGTGAAATTCTACTAACAAGAAAATATATAAGTATAACAATCATTATTCATACTTTTCTACATTAATATTTAGAGGTAAAGTTTGTAAGTTATCCAAAGTCCAAACCTAGGCTAAATTCCATCTATTTAACCAATTTCACGAAATTTGGTAAGTACCGAGATAATTTTTATCCCGGTAAATAACAGGCATTTAAATAATTTTAAATACACATCAAAAATTGCGGACTGCGGAATTGAACCCGCGTCTCCTGGGATCGTGTCCGACGCTCTGACCACTAAGCTACGGTACCTACGATTCCGTGGGAACTCTTTGATTTTTTGGGATAAAAAGTAGCCTATGTCCTTCCCCGGGATGAAAGCTATCGCTGTACCAAATTTCGTCAACATCGGTTGAACAGATGGGCCGTGAAAGGCTAGCAGACAGACAGACAGACAGTCGGACAGACACACAGACACACTTCCGCATTTATAATATTAGTATGGATAACAGGCTTTTTATCCCAGAAAATCGAAGATTTTCTAAAAGATTTTCAAAAAACCTAAACCCACGTGGACGAAGTCGCAGGCATAATCTGGATGATGAATAAAATGAATCTGATTTGTAATACTGTTTCACATTTAAATTATTAGCTGGCAACCCTAAATAAATTTTCCTTTTTTTTGTGCGTTTGAATTCTCACATCCGCGTTTTACTCGTAAATTTAAATGAGTAAAGAATAATGTAAACATGGTGGATGTCTAGAGTTCCGTATTACTGCTTAAAAACGGAATAGTAACAGAAGGTGAATGAAAACATCGTGAGGAAACCTGCAAGTCCTCCATAATCGCACTTGCACACTTTTGAAAATGCATGCCGTTTTGCCAGTTACACTAATTTTTTTTTCTCTGTGCGTTGTAATTTTTATTTTAACTTTAAGATGTGTATTATCTGTTGCCAAGCCAATAAAAATAAAATAATGTTTAGTCAGGCCAGCGTGGCTACGGCCTAAATCCTCATTCTGTGAGGAGACAGGTGCTCAGTATTGAGATGATGATGATGAAAAAGTTTTCTCAGGTCTCGGATTAAATTTGTTTCCTGGTACTCATAGCCCGTACTACACAAAAAGGAATTTTATCGATATGTATGTATCGATAACAGGTTAGCCCTTGATCGCGATAACCCAAGGAAGTTGGAATCAGTTTAGTTGGATAACCTTAAGTATAACCTTTACTCTGAGCTATTTATACACGCTGAAATTTTGATGGTTGTTTTCCCAAAGCGAAATGATTTTGTCGTGGTATGACTATCGATTTATAACTATAAAAAAATATTAGAGTCAAAAATGTCAAATTTACAATCGAGAAAAGCTAAAATCGAATGAGACCTCGAACCAATAGTGATACCGCGTTCGTGCAGGCTAGTTTATGCCGTATCACAACGCGCGAGAGCTTATTTTGCTCTAAATTTTTCACTTTATTGGCAGCGCGGTTCGAGCGGCTGTACCTACCAGCTACTATTCACGTTACGTCTAGGGCGTTACTATTGTTTCTCATACTTTCGAGTTGTCGTTTTTTTTGTTTAATTATTTCAAAACACAAACATTTTTATTTTTTAAGTTTAACTCAAAATTTCAATAATACTACTGAGGGCATTTCGTTCTGCCGCGGGAAGACAACCAGTAAAATTTCACCGTGTATAGCTACAAAATACATAATTATTAGAGATGAAGAACATAAAAAGCGCGACCCGAAAATAAATTTTGGTTTATTCCCTTGAGTGATGCCACGTTGAAACGTATTTGAAAATCATTATGAATTTTCTTTGACAGTCATCTATCGTTTAAGAAATAATGGCCGCCAAACTTTTTGGCAACACGTATGGCTACGGAACCTTACTTTATGCGTGTTCTTACACGCTCTTGACCAGTCATTTTCAGGGTTTTTCCAGACAAAAAAAGGAACCCTTATAGGATCACTTAGTCTGTCTGTCTGTTTGTCAAGACCCGACAAGGGAATCAAAACCTACAGGACACTTCCCGTTGACCCGCTTGACCTGAATCGTGAAATTAGGCAGGAATCAATGTAAATGGAAAATCCGAAACCTTGAATTTGTGGTTAGATACCTACATCACAAAAAAAGTGACTTTCTTGTTCAATGGTACGGGACCCATAGTATGCAAGTCCGACTCGCGCTTGACTGGTTTTCAAAAAATTGTATAAATCACTCTCCTGACATGGGGTGGCCGCGCCAATTTGTCGTTACGCTGATGGGATTACCCTCGTTATATTGTGTTAGAAAGTTACTAATCCGCCTTTTTAGCCCTTTCCTTGTATGACAAAAGACTACTATGACTATGGCACGGTAATGTTATCATACAGTATTGTAACTCGGCCGTATTTTTGAAATAAATACCTACAGCAGCGCGGTACGTAAACATGCGATAGGGCTGCCCGCCTTTCCAGGTAATTTAAAAAAACTTATCTCTGGATGCGTTAATGAAGAATTCATGCAACCAAAAACAGCACAATATTTCTTACTCGTCATACTAAATATGTACTTGAATTTATTTTAGTGGAAAAATCGCGCGGTTATTAAAAACAAAACACCATCCGTTCGTCACTGCGGCACAGTCGCGACTGGCAGTGTCCCGAGCACATCCCGAGATCGATGCGTGTAGGTATAGCTCGCGTTTCGTCCGTTTGTATGAAGTTGGAATACTGTATGATAATATTACCGTGACTATGGTTACCACCGAGTAGAAAAGTCTCTAGTGGTTATATTGGCAACAGAGGTCATACAAACATTTTAAACTAAGTACAGATGATGCCCGCGATTTCGTTCGCGTGGATTTAGGCTCTTTGAAAATCCCGTGGGAACTCCTTATTGTTCCGGGATCAAAAGTAGCCTATGTCCTTCCCTAGGATTAAAACCTAACTCTGTATCAAATTTTATCAAAATCGGTTGAATTGTTGGGCCGTGAAAAGCTAGCAGACAGACAGACAGACACACTTTACATTATAATATTGAGTATGGATATTTGCCGCGCCGCGTCGCGTCTCGCAGCGCAGCGTAATTAATAAACTTATCTTATCTTATCTAAGTGCGTTTGGACCTTTAATAGAGGACTCACCTTTACCCGCTCCATACAAACGTACTTTCATTCTCATTTGAATACTAAGCAACCAAAGTTCAGGCCGCACATTAAAGCGCATAAAAATCCGCCAATTTGTGTTTTTAAAATTTTAGCTTCGTAGTGACACTCGCGTCATCAAGACGAATCTAATGACGTATCATTTATCAAAATCGGTTGAGCTGTTTAGTAGCTACAAGCGGACATATTAACGGGCATACATATATACATACATACAGATAGGTCAAACACATAACCCTCCTTTTGGCTTCGCCGCAGTCGGGTAAAAAACCAAAAGCCATCTCAATTTCGTACCATTATCCCTTACTTGTTGTTACACCTTGCATCTTTTCCCACGCCTGCAAATTTTATTAACCCTTGGCACCGATTCCGTTGTCTTTCTCTAAACTAAATTTAGAGTATCTACATCCTTTTCTTTTTAACAATGCTAAAAAGGGACAGAATATAAACTTTACATTTAAAGACTCTAAATTTTAGTGCACACTACAAATTTAAACAGTAGGCTCGCGACTGTGCGCTACTATCACGGGTTTTACCATCTAAAAATAAAATTTAAAACTGTCAAACCGTCAATCCGTAGCACCGTTGCGACGTGATTGAAACCAACAAACCAATAAACCAACAAACAAACACACTTGCGCATTTATGATAAGGGTACTGATTAATGCCTAATCCCACTAAAACTAATTTCCAAAACACTGTTATCACAGCTAACAAATGACACACCCACACAAGCAGTATTATGCAGTTTACAATCCACGAGATCATCGAACCCAGGAAGCTTGGATGCGTCACCATTGATAAGGTTAAATAATACGCACTCTTGACATTGCACTGCGCGCGTTATCAAACGATTACTGTTTATGTAATTTCTCCGCCAGAGGACTAGAAGGTCGATCGTCACAACCCATCGTCGGTTCACTCCCAGAGTGAACTAAAGTGAGGGAACCGAGGTTTGATCTTGAATCGACGATATGTCAAATATTAGGCTATGCTTTTTTTAAATAGAGATAGCGAGCAAACGAGCAGGCGGGTCACCTGATGTTAAGTGTTTACCGCCGCCCATGAACATTTGCAGCACCAGAAGAACCGCCGATGCGTTGCGTTGCCGGCCTTTTAGGAATTTGTTGGTCCGCCCGCACCGTAAATTTCTTACGGTGGCGCGCGGAGCGGTTGTAGAAAAATGAGGGTGGAATGAGGTCAAAAAGCTCTTCAGTGCACTCCCCATTATAAAGGCGATAGAACACGCATAGAGAGAGAGCTAACTTCTCTGCGGTGCTCCAGGCTTTCGTTTGGGATCGTCCACAAGTCGAACGGCCCGCCTTTGGATCTGATCAAATGGAAGGAGTTGGTACTGGGGTGCTCCAGTCCAAAGATGAGAGCAGGACTCCATGTGTGGGCGGACTGGCGCTTTATAGAGTAGGAGATGGTGGCGTCAAAACATAGAAAAATACGGCTACCTGTTTCAAAGTACTAACATTTGACTCCTGACAATGTCTTCGAGGCATTTTGTCGTGAACTGTGTCACAGGGTCTTGTGTTGTGACCATAGTCCACCTCGCTGACCACGTGCGGACTCCACGCCTTTGAGAACATTAAGAGAAGTCCTTTCTGATGAAGTCGCGGCTTCAGCTAGTCTAAACTAATATTAAGAAGGGGTAAAGTTTGTAAGTTTGTTTGTAGGGTGTAATCTCTGGAACTACCGAACCGATTTTGATTATTATTTTATCAGTCGAAAGCTACATTATTGCTGAGTGACATAGGCATATTTTATTTTCAAAGAAAGTAGAGACCCCTACGAAAATTGTAATAAGCTACCTGTTCAAAAGATTCAAATCAAATCAAATTTATTTTACGAGGAAGATTGACAGAACGTAAAGTTGCTACAAAATTATATTATTAGCCTTATTAAAGTACCCACACATAAATTAATTGTACATTTTCGTTACAATTATGCAACATTTTATCTTATCGCAATCTTATTTAAAGATGTATTCTTAGTTAAAAATGAAACAAAGCGGCCTGTTTTATTAAATTTTATGACATTTATTAGTTTCGTAGATTTACTTATTTTTTTGAAACGAGTTCGTAATGGGTCACCTTTATTTAAACATTTTAAATGAGACCTAAACTAAAGTACTTATTGTTTCATACTAAAGGACAACAGAAGGTTAAAACTCGTATTTAACATCCAATACGTACTTATACTTAACCCATGTCTAATACATATTATTATGACGTTGTTGGGCTCCTATTCGGTGGTTCGGGGATTCGATCTAAACGCACCTCTAACTTTTTTTTTTAAATTTATAGACTAGCGCTGGGCTGTTATCAAAACCTGTTGGCAAATGATGACGCAGAATAAGATTGAGCGCGCTTGCCTAGAAGATGCCTATTCACTCTTGACTTGAAGATACCCATATTATAATTGGAGGAGAAAACTGATGCTGCAAGGGTGTTTCAAATCTTAGCGGTTCGAATTAGAAATGAGGAGGCAAATAATGTACGGGTGCAGACCTTGGGATGCCTTCCGGTACGATAGTAGAAAGGTGAAGGAGGAACCAGGTCGTAAAGTTCTTCGGCACTCTCTCCGAAATATATCCTGTGAAATACCGACAGACAACTTTGCGCCGATGTTCCAAACTTTGAAGTTTAGAATTGACCAGCGCTTCGTCACCAATGAGTCTTCTAGCGTGACGGTCCACCGAATATAATGCATCAAGCTGATACTTGGCAAATCCATCCCATAAGTGGCTTCAGTACTTCATGCCAATCTAACTTTTCGGAGTTATGTGCGTTTTACTTTTAAGCAATTAAATATCACTTGTATAAACGGTGAAAGAAAACGTCGTGAGGAAATCTGCATGCCTCAGAGTTCTCCATAATATGCTCAAGGGTGTGTGAAGTCTGCCAATCAGCACTTTTCTACAAATATTAGCGCCTTATCGAATATGTGGGCAGTAGCTAAGATCTATTATAACTTTTTATCATCATCATCAACCAAAAGACGTCCACTGCTGGACATAGGTCTCTTGTAGGGACTTCCACATGCCACGGTCTTGCGCCGCCTGGATCCAGCGGCTCCCTGCGACTCGTCTGATGCCGTACGTCCACCTAGTGGGGGGTCTTCCGGTGCGAGGTCGCCATTCCAGCACCTTGGGACCCCAACGTCTATCGGTTGTACGAACTATGTGCCCTGCCCATTGCCACTTCAGCTTCGCAACCCGTTGAGCTATGTCGGTTACTCTAGTTCTCCTACGGATCTCCTCATTCCTGATTTGATCACGTAGAGAAACTCCAAGCATAGCTCTTTCTAACTTTTTGTAGAGCCTAGTAACTACGCAATGCCTACCTTAGGTATGAATGAACCTTTTATCGCGGCTAATCGCCGGGTAGCGTTTGTTCAGGCAATCTATCGTGAGCGCCCTTCGAGTAGACTGTACACTGTGGATGGCCACTCCTTACATTTCCGGCTTCTACAAATATTGGCGCCTTATCGAGAATGTGGGTATGTTACAAAATTGAGGAAAATTGTGGAAAGTTGGGTTTATTTTTAGGGTTACCGTACCTCAAAAGAAAAAAAGGAACCTTTGTAGGATTACTTTGTTGTCTGTCTATCTGTCTGTCCGTTTGTCCGTCTCTCCGTCTGTCTGTCTGCCTGTCTGTCTCTTGTGTATTTTTTTAAATAGAAATAGCGAGCAAACACAAACACAAGTAAAGGCAAAAATCCGAATACCGTGAATTTGTGGTTAAATCACAAACAAAATTAAAATGAATAAATATCTTATTAGTATTTTCAACTTTCAAAGTAAGATTACTTTACCTACCATTATACCATATGAAAGGGCTTTACCTGTACATTCTAAAACAGTTATTTTTATTTTTATGCATTACCTTAGTTTTTGATTTAAAGCGCAAAATGTCGAATAAAATACCTGAGTACGAAACCCTCGGTACGCGAGTCTGACTCGCACTTGGCCGGTTTTTATTTGTTACTAGCTTACGCTCGCGACTTCGTCTGCGTGGACTACACAAATTTCAAACCCCTATTTCACCCCCTTAGGGGTAGAATATTCAAAAATCCTTTCTTAGGTTGCCTACGTCATAATAGCTATCTGCATGCCAAATTTCAGCCCGATCCGTCCAGTAGTTTCAGCTGTGCGTTGATAGATCAGTCAGTCAGTCAGTCAGTCCGTCACCTTTTCGTTTTATATATTTAGAAGAGGAGACTACTTTTAACTGTTTTTGCAGTTAAAAGTAGTTTGAACTGGATCAGAATTTTGAGTGCAAATTTGAAATTATACATTGAAGTGCAAGTTGAAGTGACGTACGATATTCCATAGGTATCTATATGTAGTAGGTAAAGAAACCTAACTGGTTTAGTAGTTAATACCTACTTGAACATAAATCCCGGGAATTACAGCAACGTTTATCAATGTCAACAAATTGGTATTGCTTACTCAGTTTAATATCTGTATTTATTTAGTCGTGTCTAAGAACTCTAAGATATAGTACTCTATCGTGTCGTTCGCAAGTCCATTCAGACGCTCAGAGCTTACAAAATAGAGTATGACCACATTAGATACTTATTGTTTCGAAACTTTTTGTCTGTCGCATGCGCAAATGTGATCTTATATCTGTCATGGTAATCGCATTTGCCCCACGGGGGTAGGTATGCGTATGGGGGTTTTATGTCATATACATAATCTATTACCATTTCAATATTGTTTCCATTATATTATTATGTGTACCTCAAACCCCCTCAAACGTATTATGTAACCTCAAATCAGAGGCTTAGAAATGTTAAGGAAGGAAGGATATAGGCTACCAGCACAAATTCTTTTTTTGACAGACAGATATACAGACACTTATTATATTATTTATAATATTAGTATGGAAGTATTTCAGGCCACGCAAAAATGTCTGGTCACTTCATCAATCATCGATGTCACAGTTTTCATACAAAGTTAAATATGGGAACATTTGATGAAAATATTACAATAAAACTTAAAGCTAGCCTTATCTAATTACTATATAAATCATGCCCGCGTGGAATGGTGCCAAGAATACTGGCTGCATTTCTGCGCTGGTCAGCCAGGCTGATCCGTTGCGCAAAAAATGAGCCAGCCTTTCTGTCACCAGATGAGGCTATTAATCGCTGTGAAATGTTTTTTTAGTACTAAGACTCCATGGCCCCAGGGTCTTAGGAACATTTTATCGTAGGACATGTCTCTAGTGTGTCGTGTCTCGAACGTTCAAGCATAATAATATGTAAATAAACATATTGAAGTTAGAACTACGTTTTACAAGTGCTGTTTGAGTAACCGCGTAAATCTACAAAACATACGATTCTCAGGTTTCCTGTGGTGCCGACTTGGGGTCGAGCTCGGGTGGGAATTTAGTACAGAGAAATTAAGTAATTCAACTGCTTTCTAGGTAGTGTTAAATAGTTTGGTTTCTACACGGCATCGTACCGGAACGTTAAAATGCTTGGCGGTATAGTTTTGCCGGTAGGGTGGTAACTAGCCACAGCCGAAGCCTCCTACCAGACCAGACCAGAAATTTAGAAATTATAAAATTCCAAACCCCTGCTGGGAATCGAACCCGCAACCTCCCCATAATTAGACAACAGCGCTTACCACTGCGCCAGGGAGTTCCAAATATTATAGCTGGCGGGGAAAACGGAAGCCGGAAGGGCATTCCATAATCTAGCAGTGCTATTAGAAACGAGGAAGCGAATCGCTTTGTACGATTCCGTCGAATTTCAGAACTTTATACATAAAATACACTGGGCGTGGCAGACCTATGGCCTAAACCCTTCTCATTCTGAGAGGAGACCCGGCTCAGTAGTGGGCCGGTAATGGGTTGATCACTATCATACATAAAATAAATACTTGGTATATTCCTAAATGCAATCATTATCATAATCATCATCATGATGATCAACCCATAACCAGCTCACTACAGAGCACGGGTCTCCTCTTAGAGTGAGAAGGGTTTTGGCCATAGTCTACCACGCTGACCATGTGCGGATTGGTAGATTTCACACACCTTTGGACAATTATGGAGAACTCTCAGGCATGCAGGTTTCCTCACGATGTTTTCCTTCACCGTTAAAGCAAGTGATATTTAATTAATTAAAAAATTTTTACAAAAAAAATAAAAACCGACTTCGTTACATAAACACTAAAAATTGAAAAATAATTTAATTTATTACCGAATATATTATGTATACAAGAGTTAATATAGTTCCATAATAATACTTTTTGGTGCCGGTGCCAATTAGCTTTAGCTGCGCGAATCGTCTAGACTTCATATTTTTATGGGACTCCACAATGGCACCTCATTGGCACCGACCCCAAAAAATATTATTATGGAACTATATTAACTCTTGTATACATAATATATTCGGTAATAAATTAAATTATTTTTCAATTTTTAGTGTTTATGTAACGAAGTCGGTTTTTATTTTTTTTGTAAAAATTTTTTATTTCACAATTTTTAGTGGCCCCATGGAATTATGCTATGCCTGGTTAAAAATCTACTGTTTACTAAGCTATTACACTGATCGCGAGCAATTTACTCTTATCCGTTGAGGAGTTCCAGTATCTATCTTCGAAGATGTTCATCAGATCTTCACCAAATTGAAATGGGACCAACTTTGAAGTATACCCTTTCAAACAAAAAAAGAATTTTCAAAATCGGTCCAGGCGTTTTTGAGTAATCGGGGAACATACAAAAAAAAAAAAAAAAAAAAAAAAAAAAAAAAAAAAAAAAAGATTCCGACGAATTGAGAACCTCCTCCTTTTTTTGAAGTCGGTTAAAAACGCACATATAACTCCGAAAAGTTAGAGGTGCGTGCCCGGGGTCGAACCCCCGACTTCCGATTAGAAGGCGGACGTCCTAACCACTAGGCTATCACAGCTTCAGCAATCATTATACTGATACGGAAATATATGTTTGCCAAGAATGAATCTTATCTGCTAAATTTAAGAGTTACTTCATATGTACATTAGACCAATAAAATGCACCTGAAAAATTATCAAAATTATCAACGAACGTAAATAAAAGGAATGTTATCTTACATCGTAAAATGTATGACATATATTATACTGCGCCAGATATGCATTAAGATAAACATTAAACATACGTATTATAACATGCTGGAAAAAGTGATACACTAAATTTTCCTATTATTTTTTGAGAAGATGTGTATTCATTCTTGACTTTGAGTTGATTTTCAAAAATTCGTCTGGAGCGAAACTGATGTGGGTCAACTAGTTTGTAAATAGACATTAGGTATTTAATACTAATTAAAAATCAAGCTACTCCTACTTTCTCGATGAATGATGGTGATATGATAAGAAGGCTATTAGTACCCTGAGCAATTAATACAAAAGGCGACACGTTAAAAAAATCGATAAGCCGGCCCGATTCAAAATGGACTTTAAATATCGATAACGTATCGGATCACTCGATAAACGGTTGTCGTTTACATTATACAGGGTGAGATTTTAGGATCAGTCATTGAAATAAATTAGAAACACAAAGAGATTAATGGGAGAGAGCAGTGATAAAAATTAGAAACACAGGGAGATAAAGTTTGGTCTATGAAATAATGAAAAACCGGCCAAGTGCTAATCAGACTCGCGCACTGAGGGTTCCGTAGTACAATTCTATTTTATCGACATTTTGCAACGATAAATCAAAAACTACTTACTAGATCTCGTTCAAACTAATTTTCGGTGGAAGTTTGCATGGTAATGTACATCATATATTTTTGTTACGGGAGGGGAGGGGACACACACATTTTACCACTTTGGAAGTGTATCTCGAGCAAACTATTCAGTTAAGAAAAAAATTATATTAGAAACCTCAATATCATTTTTGAAGCCCTATCCATAGATACTCACCCACACATATGGGTTTGATGAAAAAAAAAATTGAGTTTCAGTTCTAAGTATGGGGAATCCCAAAATTTATTGTTTATTTTTTATTTTTGTGTAAAAATCCTAATGCGGTTCACAGAATAGAATACTTACCAAGTTTTAACAGAGTTTCGGAAAAAAGTGGCTGTGACATACACACAGACAGACAGACAGGTAGACATGACGAATCTATAAGGGTTCCGTTTTTTGCCTTTCAGCTACGGAACCCTAAAAAACGACAAAAAGTAATATATATACGTAACTAAGTATCACTTGCTTTAATGGTGAAGCGTAGCTCGTAGCTATAGTTTCAAGTACGTAATTAATTATCACCACTATATCATCTAACAATTTAACAATTTTGACCATCAGTAAGCGTAACATGCTACCTATTCTGAATAAATAATTTGACTTTGACTTTGAAGGAAAACATTGTGAGGAAACCTGCATGCCCGAGAGTTCTTCATAATGAATTCAAAGGTTGGTATGTGAAGTCTGACAATCCGCGTTTGGCCAGCCTTTTTTTTTTTCCGCTGGTAAAAATGCTATTAGGCATGCCGCACAAGGGCGGGTATGTGGGACTCACTCGCGATTTTTTTTAAACGCCATCAGCATACCCACTAAAAAAACCCAGCGGTGCCGTCCGCGTCAAGTATATAAGACGTCTCAGGATCCTGGATATCGGATGCGACTGAGACGTCCTGGCGTTGGGCCGGCACAAGTTTACGCCCAATGCCTAGGGCAGGAGAAGGTGAGCATACTGTCTCCTTCTCCTCCCCTGTCTTCTGCGGAGCGGGTGGGCGTCGGCGTCCAGCTCTCGTTCCCGCTCCGCGGCCTCCTTCAGTGATATGACAGTTTCACAGAAGGAGGCCATTACGCCCCAGCTGGACTCACTTCTTATGAGAGGAGATCCGTGCTCAGTAGTGAGCCAACGAAGGGTTGATGATGATGTTAATAGTACCTACCATAAAATACATTTACTTAATATTTTTTTGTTCATATATAATTGCAGTTTTACTTTTCAGTCACGTCATTTATGCCAAATTTTTGTGATTCTGTCAGTTTCAGTTTTTGTACTGAGCGCTGCCAAAAATTCACCCTGTACTTTAATATAATTTATAGGTAATTGGGTTAAATGAGATAATGAATGACAATTTAACGTTGGACTTTCGAAAATTACACGGTTCTTGGAACATTTTATGCTGTCATTCAGAATTAGGGCACGATCGGACACGAGACTTTATATCTCATAACTTCTATTGAGACATCTTAGGCAATGAAAGTTGCAATTGCATAGTAGCACAGTTCATGACAGCTGTTATGAAACTTTTGACACTTCACCTACACTGGCAGGCGTCAAATGTGGGTTGAATGTGATATGGGCCGTCGTCGTCCCAGCGTGACAAAGAGTTGTAAACATAATACCTACTATTTTTAAATCTGTGATTTCACGTCGCCCCTAGTGCTCAAACACCCTAATATTTGACAAATGTCAATTCAGGTTTAAACCGAGAGCTCACTCACTCTAGTTCACTCTGATAGTAGTCAATTTTATGCAAGCGCATAGTCTTAAAATTGAGATTTGACAGTATCCCATTACAAATAGCACAATTTTCTTGTCATCGACTGCTTTTCTTGTGTCAATATGACGTCATACGTCACTGTTTTAATTTATAGATTTACGGGGAAGTTTACAATCACCAAATAAACTTTCATAACATTTTCACAAAGAAAGTTGTCAAAGCGTTAAAACATCGATTGAAAAAACGGGCCCTTAATAATGGATTGGCTGCACAATACAAAAATCCCCGAGGCCGATTTGATTTTTTTTAAATAGAATAGCTGTTATTTTATTGAGTAGGGACCAAGGTGAATTCTTGACATTGCCCTACAAATAATAATTGTCTTTTCATAACTAGCTTAAGACTTCCATTTCGGTCGACCGTCTCACAACTTTTTGTCGGACGACATGTCGATAACGTATTTTTTTTATTGCCACGCCTAGTTTGTTTTACATACTATCTCACCAGTAATTTATCTCTTGTTGATTAAATATCGCCTTAAAGGGATTACTTGATGATAAAATTGCATTCCTTTTCCTTTATTTAACTTTTTTCTTAATAAATTTTATGATAATTTTCTCAATTTTTATGGTTTCAAGAATCGAGATAGTGAAGATAATTTTATTTTCAAAATAGAGCGAAATTGAAGAGACTCATTTTTTATATTTTCCTTTGATTTAATGATTCACGCAAATCAAATTCATTAATGCAAATGCGCTCTGTGTTTATTAGTGCACTGATAGGTACTTTACTAATCACCGAGCGGCGCGGCTTTCTTTACCATTTCTATACCTATTCTTAATTCCGTGGTCTTATCTCGCACAACACTGTCATCCAGATCATTATTAGGTATCAAAGCTATTAAAATGTTTTCCGAAATGTATTGAAAATGGGTCACACAATTAAGTCTTCACGATTTATGATACCAACTGTTGCTACAGGCTTGCTATGAGTACGTAGTAGTCAATTCCCAACAATCCGTCGCTCCTAGATTTGACTAGTAAACTTAGACTGAAGGTAGACTTCCGTGGGTCTAAGTAAATAGCGATACGATGCCGTGTATAAAAACCAAAGGGGTATAAGTTTAATGTAACTTCCATATCCCTTCCAAGTTAGCCCGCTGCCATCTTAGACTGCATCATCACTTATCATCAGGTGAGATTGCAGTCAAGGGATAGCTTGAGCTTATCTGAATAAAATACAACGATTCTTGCTACGACACAATAAAGTTTTATAAAGCTCGCACAACGCTGCGGCCAAAAAATTTGTAAATGCTTCTCTTTCTAGCGCGTAAATTCTTATATCTTATCACTCTCTCTCTCATAAGGAAATACCGTAGCTATATTTTTGGGGTCACGTGAGCAACTGAGCCCGGCCTTAGTACATCTGCTTTTCAATAGGTAGTAAATTGATAGAGTCAAGTCATATAGAGCCATTAAATTGGTCAACACGAAATATTTTTCTTTGATTTCTATTTTGGCTGGTTAAGGTCTAAGGGTGAGATCTATAGAGTACACTCTGACTTTGCTCAGACTTAAGAGACAGCGTTATACATATAGCTGGCATAAATCGTTTCAAAGCAAGCAAAAACAAAGCACGCTCTATAGATTTCAGCCTAAGAATTCAGTCGAAGGTCGAAGCTTTGGTCTTAACCTAAGTCCCTGGCCTGAAAACTGACTAGGCAATTTAGAAACGGTAGAGTTCCCGCTTTGGTCTGTAACATCGGCATAATCCACATTAACTGTCCATATGACGGCTATCGTAACAACTATAACAGCGAATTTGAAAATCTAATTATATCCAGACTGGACAGCTTTTATTATTCAAACATGTATCTATTCGTGTCTGCTCTACGAAAGCCAGCGGTTGTCAAAGATAGAGAGGCTGAAAAGACACGCCAACATTGACTTATATATTACTTCGTATGGACATGGTTATTGAACAAACAAAATGGCACCCGACTCAGTGGAGCTTTAGGACCAATGCAACCTCAGTGACGTCTGGATTTCAAACGGGTCGTTCATTAGTATCTAAGTGGTGGCGCTGATTTATTTGGTTCCAAAACCGTGAATAATTTTGTTCGCTTGACCATGTCTTGTCATTAATATCGATGCACGTCAATTATTTAAAAAGCTATCATCAAAATAAATTAATTTTGTATTTATCTAAATTTTGACGCAAAGGTAATAAAGCAATATCATCATCATCAACAGCATTAATCCATCACTGGCTCACTTCAGAGTACGAGTCTCCGCTCAGAATGAGAAGGGTTTTCCCATAGCTTACCATGCTGGCCAAGTGCGGATTCGCAGACTTTATTCCTCACGATCTTTTCCTTCTCCGTTAAAGCAAATGATACTAAATTGTCAAAACTCACATAATTCCGAAAAGTTAATGGTACGTAACGTGCCCGGGTTCGAACCCCTTACCCCCCGGAGGCCAACGCCTTAACTACCAGGCTATCAGTGCTTTTTTAGCAATACTTATATTATAATTTCTTAAAGCCAAATCTGTGAGTCAACAAACTACCAGGACCTACTTTATGATTTTATCATGACATCTTTGTATTGACGAATAGACATTTTATTTTTGACGTTTGGCTACAAGTTCAGCATCATTTTTTGTCTTTCTTTACTCGAAGATTTAGATTTTAACTGACCAGGCCAGAACTGAGGGTTCAAATCCAGAAACATCGCAGCTGTAGCAAGCAGTAGACTTAATATGCAAAATATTGCATTGGTTTTTTTTGTGGGTTACAATACGCTTACACTTTGACAACCTCTCATCGATTGTAGAGGTATTTTAGACCCCTCAGCGTACCTACCCTATTTTAGACATAGTAAGTAGATTTATTTTAAATTCAGAGTAGGGTTATATGGGGAGCAGAGGCAACTTCAAAGAATTCGCGTAATGCAATCGAAGCAATACGGAAGCTTGTGATATGGGGGTATTTTCGAATTTGTTATTCTGACAGTCACACTAAACTTATTGTCATTCTAGATTTTCTTTACGTTCGATAAATAGCATTTGAAATCATATTTTTTTCTTTTGGGTATTTTAATTGATAAATAGATGATGATCGCGCGCTTCATCCGCGTGGATTTAGGTTTTTTGAAAATCCCGTGGGAATATTATAAAGAATATTAGCCATGTTAAATGACTAATATTCCCCTTTCCTCTCCAACTAAGCATCAAGCTTGTACTAAGAGTAAGTACGACAACAGTGCAACGGGTGGGGTTTGAACCGTCGAACTTTCGGTTTTCAGTCCACTCCTTTACCCGTTGAGCTATTGAGGCTCTTGAATTATTGATAGGGGTTGAATTTTCAAAAATAGTTTCTTAGCGGATGCCTACGCCTTAATAGCTATCTGTTTGCCAAATTTCAGCCCGATCCGTCCAGTAGTTTGAGCTGTGCATTGATAGATCAGTCCGTCAGTAGGTCAGTCACCTTTTCCTTTTATTCCAACCCCGCCTCGAATCAAAAACTTTCGCCTTCCACTTTGAAGCCAAACTGTCTAGCAACAGTCTCTATTTATAATACAGAAAAACTATGCAACAGTCGTCGGGTTAAGTATAGAAATACATATAATAATATTATGAACCTTAATACGCTCGGCGACGGCATTTCGTGGGTTTCCAGTGGGCGCGACAGCCCTGCCAACTAGGCCGTCTCGAATACCACCTACTAATATACTAAACTGAAATAACTTTAGCATACATTGCTTGTTTTGTTGACAAAACGTTAAAATCATTAGTAAGTTAGGACGCAATTGATTAGGAACAAAATGAAAAATTATGTGAAATAGATTGAGGTTGATCCCGTATCTCAAATTCCTGTTACTATCATTCTAAACAAAAATAATTTCAACATACATTGCATATTTATTTAGCAAAGTTTCAAATCATCGCACAATTGGTACTCAATGGGTTAGAAACAGAGGGATAAGGTATAGGCGATCGTTAGAAGTTAGTGTTGTAGTAATGGTGGTCAACCATTGTTTTGTCTGATATTGCGCAAAATGTTGCTTCCTCCTATTGAATTAGGCTAATCGTTTCGTAATAGACAAGTTTTTGGGAGTTTTCCTGTTACTATGTGACAGCTTTTTAGGGTTCCGTATGAAAAGGGTACCACCGGGACCCTATTACTAAGCCTCCAATGTCCGTCCGTCCCTTTCTATCAGCATGTATGTGGTGGTGTGGCTGTATGTGGTGAAACGTAAAAGGTTTCAGCGTTGTGTATTTCTATTGCTGCTAGAACGACAAATAATAAAAATGTCAATAAGGCCGCCATATAAGTTAAAAAAACCGGCCAAGTGCGAGTCAGGCTCGCGCAATGAGGGCTCCGTACTACAGTCGTATTTTTTCGACATTTTGAAGGATAATTCAAAAACTATGATACATAAAAATAAATAAAAATCTGTTTTAAAATGCACAGAAGAAAACCTTTCATATGATACCCCACTTGATATAGTTATCTCACTTCGAAAGTTGATAATACTATTTATTAGTTCATGACCACACCTGCCAAATTTCATGATTCTAGGTCAACGGGAAGTACCCTGTAGGTTTCTTGACAGACAGATGGACAGACAGACAGACAGACAGACAGAGAGACAACAAAGTGATCCTATAAGGGTTCCGTTTTTCCTTTTGAGGTACGGAACCCTAAAAATACTTACATAATTTTTATGGGCTACTAGCTGCCCCGGCGAACTTCGTAACGCCCAGTCGATTCTTTAAATTTTTCTCTCAGTAAGAACCATCCCCGTACTTCAAGGAATATTATGAAAAAAGAATTAGCGAAATCGGTTCAGCTGTTCTCGAGATTTGCGATCAGCAACACATTCAGTGATTCATTTTTGTATATAGAAAAAGAAGATATTACCCATATACAGTGGCGTGCAGGTCATAGAGGCATAAATGCACTGCTTACCCCAGTTGTAGTAGCTCATGGCAAATTCTACATTATGACAACATAACAGACACAATAGAAACAGTAAACAGGTTCCTACCTAACTAATGCCTACCCTGGCTTCAAACCCTGAGCACGCCACTGCCCATATATTTTTAGGGTGGGAAAGTGTGTGTGGTGGTGGGATGGGACTTTTTCGTACCAGAAAGCCAATAATTTCTGCAGAAATATACATACTTAAGTTAATCAAGCTATTTCTTTAATATTGATTAAATAGAAAATATCAAAATATTGAATAAATGTAAAATTTCAAAAGAAAATCCAACGTGTAGAAACTGCTTTATATAAATAAACGGATAATATAGACGGATATTCGTGACTAATGTTCTTTACTTTAGTATACTCATCTATTTAGGATGAGTTTCTTATATTAAAGAAACACAATAATTATAGTATTTCATATTCCCTCAATTATTTATGTATTCGTTATAATTTATGTTATAGTTAGTTTTTGACCTACGAAAAGTGTTGTTAACGCCAATTAAATGGTTAAAGAGTCATTAAGAGTGAATAAATTTGTCAGGCTGTTCTGCGGCGGTATAATCCGCGATGTAGAACCAGCTTTACATAAATTAAAGGCGCGCGCGCACGCGATACGGCAATATTGCAACGTCAGGATGCGCCCTTTGGAACGCGATCGTTATTCTTAACTAGCAAACGCTTGCGGGTCTGTCTAGCTCTACACACATACTATGAAAACAAAGTTTTCCCCTACAATCTAAACATGTAAAAGGAAAAGGTCACTCACTGACTGACTGATCTATATCTACGCACAGCTCAAACTACTGGACGGTTCGGGCTGTTTGGCATGCAGATATAGCTAATCTAAATCAGCATGTACTGTCCCACGTCTGGGCAAAGGCCTCCCTCCGATCCTTCCACCAATTCCTATTCCGTGCCTCTTCAGGCCACGTAACTGTAAACTTATCTAATTCATCACGCCAACGTCGCCTCGGCCTACCACGCTGGCGTTGATGATTCTGGGAGTCCAGAAAAGACAAATTAATTTTAAATTTAATAATACTTTTTTTATTTATTATACTAAACCCTATTTGTGGCCTATTCACACTCGATTTTTTAGCCTGCCTCACGATGCATAAAATAGCTTGTTTTAACTTTTAGACCCTTGTAAAAAAAAGTTTGAAAGTTCATGATTCTAGGTCAACGGGAAGTACCCTGTATAGGTTTCTTGACAGACCGACAGACAGACAGACAACAAAGTGATCCTATAAGGGTTCCGTTTTTCCTTTTGAGGTACGGAAAAATGATATAAAGTTAACCTTTTTAATCACCATTTACAGCATTGAGTTTGCACGGAAAGCTTACACGGCTTACGAGGAATTGTGGCGAATGAGTAGGTTAGCATTTACTTTATGTAAAGCTGGTTATACATGATAGATTACGGTGTTGCGATTTGGATTTATGTGAAACGCAAGTATACAAGTTTTTTTTGTAATTCATCAAAAAAGTATTCGTATTTTTACCCAATTACCGCTATTTAACAAGTCGTGATCAAAAAATGAATACAATTTAAAAAAATCACATTACAGTGTTACTTGGGGTAGTTCAAAGATGCTGACGATTCCCAATAAGTACATCCCAGTTCTATTGTTTATTATTTTGTTTTTGTTTACTATGTGTATGTGTTTCACTGATATTTACTTAATCTTGTTTTTGTCAAAATTTTATTAATTACTTAACATAAATTTCAAATATATTCAGTATTTATAAATTTCAAATTTCAAAAAAATTTAATCCCAATCTGTTCAGGCATTTAAGGCGGGGCTGCAGCGCTGCAGCTGCGCTGCTTTGTAAATCCGTATAAATAAAAACACGCGACTGCGGCGCTGCATCCGTGCTGCGGCCGCGCGTCAGTTCATCGATCGGAATCATATGAATGTGTGGTTGGATTCAACTTTTAGAACTTTATGTTTCGAACTTTTCTATAATATGATGTAATTTTTAGGAGTGGATAAATGAACGACGAAACAAAACATTAGGTAAGTGTGTACCATCATTATCCACTACCACTCATAGATATTATTCAAATTTCTTAATACTCAGGTAAAACTAGAACACCTACAACATAGTGCATCGGTCATCGTTCCAGATAGAAAATGTAAAAATAACCGGCCAAGTGCGAATCAGACTCGCGCACTGAGGGTTCCGTAGTACAATCGTATTTTATCGACATTTTGCACGATAAATCAAAAACTACTTACTAGATTTCGTTCAAACCAATTTTCGGTGGAAGTTTGCATGGTAATGTACATCATATATTTTTTTAGTTTTATCATTCTCTAATTTTAGAAGTTACAGGTGGGGGGGGGGGGACACACACATTTTACCACTTTGGAAGTGTCTCTCGCGCAAACTATCGGGGAACCCCAAAACTTATTGTATTTTTTCTATTTTTGTGTAAAAATCTTAATGCGGTTCACAGAATACATCTACTTACCAAATTTCAACAGTATAGCTCTTACAGTTTCGGAAAAAAGTGGCTGTGACATACATCCAGACAGACAGACATGACGAATCTATAAGGGTTATGACGAATCTATAAGGGTTTCGTTTTTTGCCATTCAGCTACGGAACCCTAAAAACACGTCTCTTATTTCGCATGAAATTATTGGAATTTAACGACAAAACAATATTAATTGCAAAAATGCACTTACTTATTAAAGAATCAGCGAATTCCTTTCAAGTACATATTGTTTTTCGAAAAACTGCAAAATAGAATAGTACCTACTTAATATGCAGAAAACAATTAATTTGATATTAAATAGATTATTATAATGAAATTGTTGCTAACCGGCATTTTCATTGAGTTCGCCATGCAACTGAATTTCATTAAGTAGACTTGTTTAAAAAGTAAGATAATAAATGAAGAAATTTATAGGATCATCAGGATCAACCCATCGTCGCGGGCTCACTCACTACTGAGAACGGGTCTCCTCTTAGAATGAGAAAAGTTTGGCCATTGACTTTTATAATAATTCGTATGGACAGGGCCATTGAACAAAAAAATGGCACCGACTCATTGGTGCTTTAGCACCAATGCAACCTCAGTGACGTCTGGATTTCAAACGGGCTGTTCATTAGTATCTAATAGGTGGCGCTGATTTATTTGGTTCCAAAACCGTGAAAAATTTTGTTCGCTTGGGTATATATATCTTGTCTTTTATATCGATGTGTTTGGCAATATTCTACCAGGCTGGCTAAGTGCGGATTGGCAGACTTCTCACACTTAGGCATGCAGTTTGCAGTTCCTCGGTTTCCTCACTATGTTTTCCTTCACCGTAAAAGCAAGTGATATATAATTGCATAAAATGCTTATTACCATTAGTACGGCTTCGAATGGTTAGTGGAGCGTGGCCGGTTTGGTAACCTCACGGCCTCACGGGCCCCCTAACTAGGAGGCCCGTGAGGCCGACTATCACATGCTATATTTACAGGATAACCAAGGACAATGACAAAGCAACCTTATTTTATGGTTTTACGAGATATTGTATTGTACAAAACGGTTACATACCACGACGACGGTCTGCCCGCGAAATTCAAATTTAATTTGGTTTTTCGCAATTTGTAAACTAATTCGATTGTAGGCTTATGGCATTCGAATTGAGCCCCTAGCAGTATCATCTTCACAGGTTTAAATAGCAAAATAATGAGTTTGACATGAGCTACTCACAAATTACTCATTATTTTGACTAATTTCTTAAACTGGACACTTTCAAGTAAAGATTTTTATATAAACCTGTGAAGAGGGGCGAAATTTGAATGCCATATATACTTATGCTTTGTCGCATTAGTTTACAAATTGTGAAAAACAAAGTTAGAATTTCGCGGGCAGACCCGTGTATTTTCATATGCCGATATTTCGACTCACCGTACGGGACCACGTCTCATGCAACTAAGACGAAATATCGGCCAAAGAAATTGTATGTACCTACTACTACGTAGTCGACAGATAAAAATCGCTGAATAAATCGTGGTGTATATACCTACTCGTTTTTTACTACATAATAATGTCCGATTAGTTATGTACCAACCCACCAAAGATTGTGCTATATATAAGCACCCTTTTTCTAAATTTTTAACTTTTAATTAATTTGGTAAGCAGTAAGCACCTAATAATTTATAGGCTGTTTACTTTTAGTTTATTGTAGTTACCAAGCGCACGTCATAACCGGAAATCGTCTATAATAATGTTCACATTAAAATAAATACTTAAACTTAAAACAGAGAAATGTACCAGTTAATTGACAGAGTCGCTAACTAACGAATACAAAAAGTTAAGCATTAAAACATTGATATACAAAAAACACAAACCTAAAGAAACACAGTTCTCAAAAAATTCTGCTACTGGTTTTTAGAAAATAAGTAAAATAACATTATTGGGTAGCTCGGGTTAAGAATAAAATAATGATGTACGTACTCTAATACTTTATCAGTATACTTTATTTCCTTTCTTTATTTCTAACTAGATGATGCCCGGATGAACCACTGGATTGACGGATGAATGGATTCAGATTTGTTTCTTAAAAATACTATGGAAACTCTTTGGTTTTCCGGCATAAAAGTAGCCTATGTCATTTTCCAGGGTATAATCTATCTCCATTCAAAATCTCACCCAAATCCGTCCAGTAGTTTTTGCGTGAGTGAGTAACAAACATTCAAACAACCAAACATCCACACTTTCACATTTATAATATTATTGGGATTAGGATTAGGATTATTATGGCTAAACCCTTCTCACTCTGAAAGGAGACCCGTTCTCTGTAGTGAGCCAGCGAGCGGTGGGTTGATCGTGATGATGATGATGATGAATTCAGAAGTAACATTTCTAAGGCACTGTACATACTCTATTTTAAATCGATATCAATGGTATAAAAGCTGTTTTCATTACACAATTTGAGATTGGACTTGGGGTAACCTTACCGGCCGCGTCGGCGCCAGCTCTAAAAGTCAACGAGCCACGAAAGAGTTTGTAAAGCCACCCAGCAAAGCAATCAGTGCCGTATTAATACACCGTGACCGCGCCTTCATTAAGATCATTACGGCAGATACATAATTTCATACACTACAAAACTACAAGACTTTTAGTACCTACCTAGCGTAGTGCCTTTTCTTCGTTAACTAAGTAGTGCCTTTTCTTCGAGCGTTATCACTACCCCTATTATAAATGCGAAAGTGTGTTCGTTTGTTGGTTTATTGGTTTGTTAGTTTGTTGGTTTGTTGGATTGTCCTTCAATCACGTCGCATCGGTGCAACGGATTGACGTGATTTTTTGCATGGGTATAGATAAAGACCTGGAGAGTGACATAGGCTTTTCAAAAACCTAAATCCACGCGGACGAAGTCGCGGGCATCAGATAGTGTGACTATAGAAGCTCGAACTGCAGAAAAAACCGGCCAAGTGCGAGTCAGGCTCGCGCAATGAGGGTTCCGTACTACAGTAGTATTTTTTCGACATCTTACACAATAATTCAAAAACTATGATACATAAAAATAATACATAAAAGTGAAGACCTTTTATATGATACCCACTTGATATAGTTATCTTACTTCGAAATATGAAAATACTAATTATTAGTTCATGACCACAATTTAATTTTTATTGTGTGATATAACCACAAATTCACGGTTTTCAGATTTTCCTCTAATACCAGCTATAAGACCCACCTACCTACCAAATTTCATGATTCCAGGTCAACGGGAAGTACCCTGTAGTTTTCTTGACAGACAGACAGACAGACAGACAGACATACAGACAGACAGACAGACAGACAGACAGACAACAAAGTGATCCTATAAGGGTTGCGTTTTTCCTTTTGAGGTACGGAACCCTAAAAAGTGGTTTTTTGTTAATTTCGGACCTTTACCAGAATGTACAAATTCACCAATCCATACTTATATTACAAATCCAAAAGTGGGTCTGTCTGTCTGTCTGCTAGCTTTTCACGGCCCAACAGTTTAACCCATTTTGATGAAAGGACAATGCCTGAATTTCTATAGAACCGTAACGTAACGCATTTAATTATATAAAAGTCGTTTACACGTATGCTTTATGCAGGCAGCATTTGTTGTTGTTTCATCACTGATAACTAAACATAGAATTTAACACCTCTAGAACTTGCGGTTTTCATTAAATCTAAGATTAAGTCACATAATGAATGATTCTAAGTTATATGCAATTTACCTGTATTATTGCGAAACTAATAAAAACATCCGCAAGTTTAAAATCACAATTTTTAATTTTTAAGTGGTTATTTAATACTAGGATAATTATCATTAATTTATATTGTGTGTAAATTGGTGGGTTAGGATCTGGAATTCTCCTTCAGTACAGAGTTAGCTTACATCCCGGGGAAGGATATAGGCTACTTTTTATCCCGCGAAAATTAAAGCATTCCCACGGGATTTTTAAAAAACCTAAATCCACGTTGACGATGTCGCGGGCATCATCTAGTAATAAATAAAATAAGTTTGAATTCCCCAGTTACTGAATTTTTTACTGGCTGATTTTTTAATGAACTACGCCAGAAGATTCGTTTTGCGCTTTACAAAAATACCCTAGGGATAGTAGGAGTCGTGGAGCTCAGATTTTGTTGTGTTTTTTTGTCAATGGGCCTCGCTTCTAATGAGATCGCAAGCTAATTCATCAAACTCTTGTGATGAAAAACCCTATCAGCATATTGTAGCATCATTACGTGCCCGGAATCGCTCCCATTGTTCCTGCCGAGTTCCTGCGGTGGTGACGCAATCACTAGTTGTGCTCGTGTGACGCCTTGAGGTTAGGGCTAACATTTTTTTTTAAATTCATTTTTACTAGATTATCCCCGCGACTTCCCCCCCCCCCCCTTATTTTACCCCCTAAAGGGTTGAATTTTCAAAAAGCCTTTCTAAGCGGACGTCTACGTCATAATAGCTATCTGCATGCCAAATTTCAGCTCGATCCGTGCAGTAGTTTGTGCGTTGATAGATCAGTCAGTCAGTCAACTTTTCTTATAGACTAGCTGGTGCCCGCGGTTTTGTCTGCGTGGTTCTAGGTTTACGAAAAACCCATGAGAACTGTTTAATTTTCCGGGATAAAAGTAGCCTAAGTCACTCTACAGATCTTTAATTATACCCATGCAATAAGTCACGTCGAAAAAACCAACTGCAAAATAAATGTTTCATAGTCACGCTACTTGTTAATTACTTGGACGTCATTATTTCACTAACGGTAGCTTTTTCAAAAATTGACTAGAAACCTTTAAGAAACTTTATGATTATTTAAAAACTAGATGATGCTCGCTACTTCGTTTGCGAGGATTTGGGTTTCTAAAATCCTAACGAAGCCTATTTCACTCTCCAGGTCTTTAACTATATACCCTTGCAAAAAATCATGTCGAGCCGTTGCTCTGTTACGAGTTACGACGTGATTTAAGCACAAACCAACAAACGAACATAAAGGATAAGAAGAAGAGACTTTTCATGTTCACATTGCAAGAAGTAGGTAGGTTGGAAGCCTGCAGTTTTTTTTTCAAAATTTTAATGTTAGTTTTAACTTTACAGTTTACAACTCTTACAGTTTATTTTTAAAATCTCTGTGACACATAGACTGCCAGACAGATTAGAAGGGTTCCTTGGGTTTACTACGGGACCCCAAAAATGCAAGAAGAAAGAAAGAAGAAGCCGATATAATTGTAATATTTGATTTAAAACCTGTTAATCCATACTTCTGAATGCTAGTTAGTACAAGGTTTAATTGACTTCATAATTCACGTTAGTGCTAACAAAAACGGCACAACTGATAAAGTAAAAAAAAACTACAATAATGCAAGTAACATAGATCTACAGTTTCTTAGCAGCCCTGTTAGACAGGAAGGCGCATCATTTAAAAATGGCGCTAGCGTCTGGCCTGCGTCTGCGCACCTCATATTCATGCACATCCCGACTCCCGCCTTCCGCCGCATGTCAACAAACTGCTCTTTGGTCGTTGGAGGAATGCGGAGTGCAACGCCCTATTGTACCCATGGAGTGTCCCTATACCAGGGAAGGCAATCATTTATCTACGTGCCATTTTTGCAAAAAAAAAATGACTTCTTAAATCTTAACATTGGGAGAAAAAAAACTGTCAACTTTAAAAATATTTAAAACTATTTGCAACCATAAAATATAAATTGCTCGAAGAAAATATAAATCCTCTTTATTCCCTATCATATTGGAATTTTGAAGCCTTGTCTACATTATAAAGGGAACCTTGTGCAAAATTACAGATTTGTAGGTCCAGGTCAGAACTTTTCTCTTTATATTTACTTATTTAATAGATATCGAAGAGATAATAACGCACACCAGAATGAAAAAAGTTTCATTTTTAATTGTATATATTTCCAACCAATCGAATTTTGAAAACGAAGTTCAGTTTGTTTAGTGAAGTCACATCAATACATAAAGAACCTAGGTGTTTCCGGTGAGTGTGCCCGAAATATTTTGTTGCGTGCCATCAATGTCTGCGTGCCATGGGTTTGCCATCCCTGCTCTATAGTACTATAGCCCTATACTCTATAGTAATTGTTTTGTCGGGAGCCTTTAAAAGCGGTATGCTTATTATTTAAGCCAACAACTTGAGGTTTCTTTAATGATTTTAAAGCCGCCACGAAAGTGGTTTAACCACAAAATCCAAACTTCTACACCATGATAAACGCGAAAGAGTTTGTCCATCTGTCACCTTTTCATGGGCTTAGTCGATTTCAACGAAAGGCACTAAGATTGCTTGCATCACGTAGAACGACTAACTAGGGATGAAAAGACAAAACTTATTTATTTATTTTATACTGCCGTGTCCTGTACTATGCAATTATTACTTGTCCGCTTAATCAACTTTTATGACATAGGCAGAGCCCTGTAGTTCTAGGAGACTATAGTCTAAGTTAACGTTAACTATGCATTCTAACATTTAGTGCATGCGAGAAAGAGACAAAAAAAACCATCCCTTTTCATCCATACAAGAACAGCTGGTTAATAAAATTACGAAAACTCTGCATCAATATCGATTGTTGTGATAGGCTGAATTTATGGAGTTCCTACTGCGACAATGAATTTTAACCAACAGCGAAAAAGTGTTAGCCAATCAGAGGTGATTATGATCTTTACAATATATCTGTCTTTCATTTTTCAAAAACTATGGGTTAGGTCATTTTTATTTAGGAGGCTTTTTATTTATGACTTCCACTATGGCATCCCATATTGACTGTCGATTAGTCTCTAGCGATGATACCGCGTTTGCCGAACACTTGTACTACCAACTGTAGTAGTGCCTGAGTAAATATAAAAGGAAAAGCTGACTGACTGACTGATCTATCAACGCACAGCTCAAACTACTGGACGGATAGGGCTGTAATTTGGCATGCAGATAGCTATTATGATGTAGACATCCGCTAAGAAAATGTTTAAAAAATCAACCTCTAAGGGGTTCACACGGACGTTTCGGCTTTGTAGAGCGTTGTCTCTGTCACTCATACCTATGTAACGTTTTGTCGGTCTCAACGACAGAGTGTGACGTTGTAAATTTTGAACTACTAATTAGCGTTTCGCTTTTAATTAAAATCTATTTTGTTCAAAGTATGTTGGTGCCACCTAGCATCAAGGTGCAGAACTACGCGTGGGTCGATGTTCAGAGTTCATTCGAGCCACAATAGATGGCGTTTGCTTCGTTGTCAATTGTCGTAAAAATAAAACAAAATAATTAAATAAAACCATAATATCATTTGTTTATTGTTAAGTCATTAACAAAACGGTTCTTATAATATATCCTTAGGTTCCGCAAATATTCAAAAATGAATTGGCTTCATGATCAAACTAAATGAGAGCGGCCACACTCGGGTTGCGTCTGGCAACACCGATTGGTGAGATTGAGAATTTTTCTGGAGTCAACATGTGAAGACGAATTTTTTCGTTCCAGGAAAATCTCACTCCTTTTCGCCCATGGCTTCGCCTGGGAAAATACAATAGTTATAAATTTAGTCATCCTAACGTATTTCAATGTTTCATCAATTATGTTCCAGTTATGTTACCTTCCCAAATAAATGAGGATAATGGGTTGTGGGTGGACTCCTGAAAACCATTGGTGGCCAGGAGTTCAATAGGGTTTCCGTTTGCGTTTCCGTTTGCGTTTCCGTTTGCGTTTTCGTATTTCGCTTTCGTTTTTCGTATTTATTTCTTTTGTACATTCACGTTGGCAACTTAATTTCTATGGATAAGACTTGGTGAAAATCTTTGTAATGAAACATTTCGGTTGTGAAGAATCAAATAAATTGAGTTTTGGATCTTGGCCGATGCCGTCCAGCTACCTTGCAGTCTTCGCACCTACAAGTAAGCAAATGTTTGTATCCTGGAACAGTTTAGTGAACCTTCTTAGTGTATGTGTACAGTAAGAACCCTGTCTTTACTACTGAGCTTTTATTTTGAAACAATTTTATGAATTTTACTGTGTCATTGTCTATTCCATGCCAATGGCATCTTAAATTTAAAACATAGATTTTATGTACTATCTACCTAAGGCATTCTAATGTATCTAAATTAAGTCTTGGCATTAAGCTAGAATAACTAAGCATTATTAGCCATCACTATGTATTAAGCGACCCCGGTAAAAGTTACATTAAAAACAATTTTGCCTAACATCTAGCAAATTTCATTTATAACACCTCATATACATTACAAGGGAGTCGACGGCTAGCTTCTATTCTTTACTAGGTAGATAGATCAAGTAAGTAAAATTATTTTTTTTTCCTCTAATCTTTGTAAGGTGGTAGATTATTCCGTATCCGGGTATATTTCTATTCCGCCCAATTTACCACCCTTACAAATGGCGCCCGAACGTTTTTTTATATAGTTATTTCAGTATATTTTGAGAAATTTTGTGAATTTTATGAAATGTACTCCGCTGATTGTACAATTTTCTAAGTGGTGACACATTGCAAAGAGCTCTAAGCTGTTTTTTTTTTATGGTTAACTAACTAAATAATAACTAATAGTTAGAAATTTTGTCTGATAGGTTAAGTAATTTTCTGAGTATAGTCCAACATTGGTTTTTTCTTATTTAATTAACACATTATAAATGGTGCTTATGCCGTTCAATTATGTTATTTGACTTACCTTGGAGGTGTATAAGTGAATGTTTGCCTTCAGTTTAGTAATAAACATTGCTTAACTGAGTTGTTGTTGGGTATTGCTTTCAATAGTAAGTACATCTTATGTTTGAAAATTCCGGTAACTTAGTATAATTAAAGTTTTGAAACGCTATGTGCTGTTAACTAGTTACACACATACATTTATAAATACTAAGAGTTACAACTTGTGAAACTAAATATATAAACTATATTCAGAGATTACATTAAGTTCAAGTATGAAGTTATGAACAATTTTTTTTTCAGTGACTTGATACTTCATTATTTTATTGAAATTTTGTTTAGAGCTGTGTTAAGGTTATGATAAAAGCTACTTCACACACAAAACATGTTAAGTTTAAGTGAATGCTGGTAGTTTAAAGTGACATTTACAAACAGATTTTGTTGTATTTTAGGTTATGTGTTAAAAGTGTAAAGTAACAGTCATCAAACCATTGCACAATCTCTTTGTTTTTTTTTAAAGATAATATGCTATTCAGAGTTCATTGCAACTTTGTTGCCTGTTTACTTTTGTAATTGTAAAGGTTGTAACACACTGTGTACTCATAAAGGTGATACTGCACCTTACAATCATTTATTCAATTTTGGGAAGTTTTATTTTGTTATATTTTGTTTACTATAGTAATAATATGTGCTTGTATTATTAACAATATTTTGGAATAGGAACATAATTGATAAAATAGTTAGGATAGACTTAAGAATATTGTTTTTGTTGTGTATTTTGCTTGTGTATATTTAATAGTTTAAATAACTTCTTTTGTGTTTGTGTTTAACCAATTGGTATAAGGCTAAACATAGACAGTTACACAAGCTCGATATTTTGTTAAATGTGTTTTGACTTAACACAATGGAACAGACTTTTGCCCAGTTTCATTCACTTTTGAAGGACGAATTGTGTTATGAGGTATCCATTCGTTCCGAAACTCCAGCACCTACAGTGCTAGGTTTAAAGAAACAGTTAAAACAATTAATTCAGGAAATTCCTTCTGAATCAATTTTAGAGACAGATTTCTCTTCTGAAAGTGAGTTAGGGGTTATTACTAAAAAACTTCAAGACTTAGAAGATTTATTAAAAAAGTGTTCTGACACTAAAGATAGACATGCCCTCTGTAGGTCTAAAGCTTTAGCTTCACATTTGTACTTTAGAATTTTGAGAATACAGTGTTCCGAACTCAGCTTAATAAGTAGGAAGAGTGAATTACATACAAAGTTGCAGAGTTTGATTTCCAGATTAGATGCTGACAATGAGTCGTCTCACGACGAATCACTGGATTCCGAGAGTACCGCCGTTGACTGCACTGGTGATAAAAATGTTGCCAAGTGGAAGTTAAATTTCAACGGACAGGGTGATCCGCGCAGTTTCATCGAACGCGTTGAGGAATATAAAAGATCTTATGGCGTTTCAGATGGAAAATTATTTGTTTCTGCATTTCATCTTTTTACAGGCCGAGCATTGTTATGGTACAGAGGCAACAAATGTCAAGTTTCGTCTTGGTCAGAATTGAGAACTTTATTTTTAGAGGAATTTGATGCAGTAGATTATGACTACAGGTTGCTAGGTGAAATTCGAGCAAGAACACAAGGCTCTGAAGAACCTGTGTCTATCTATTTCGCTGTAATGTTTGGCATGTTTTCAAGGTTGTCAACACCACTTTCCGAAGAACAAAAGTTACAAATTTTATTACATAATATTCGCCCTTTTTACTCAGAACAATTAGCTCTTGTTGACATTAAGTCTGTCGCAATGTTGAAGGAAAAGTGTCGCAAACTAGAGGCTGCGAGGCAGCGTTCCGCCTTATTTTCTGAGCCTACTAACAGTAAGGCAACTTTAAGTTCAGAGTTTGCTTACAAACAAGTGACAAAACAGATAAACACACTTTCAGTCACACCTGCACCTAAGGTTGATACAAGTAAAGGCACTGATTTTACGAAAACAAATAAACAACTATGTTACAAGTGCGGCAAGGGTAACCATTCCTTTAAATTTTGCAGGACAGTTCCGAAATTTATTAGATGTTTTTCGTGTGGACGTCAGAACTTTACAGTAAAGACATGTCCAAGTTGTAGTAAAAAGGCGATTAGTAAACCCGCTCCGGACAAAAATTCAAAAAACTAATTAGTAAGAACTGTGCAGAGACACAAGTAAAGAACTTGGTCATTAACAACAAAACATCCCTTTTACCTGACACAGTTCTGTATTCAGTGGATAAACGAGACTTTAGGCCATATTTAAAGGTTTTTGTTGACGGTTTTGAGATTACAGGTTTACTAGATTCCGGTGCTTGCGCGTCAATTTTGGGTAACCAGGCGCACAAGGTTTTTTTGAGATTCGGTTATAAATTGCATAGCAGTATTGATACCACATTTTCAGTGGCAAATGGAGACAAACTTGATTGCATGGGTTATATGTTTATTCCGATTACTTATAATTCCGTAACTCACATAATAAAATTTTTTGTAGTACCCTCTATAATAGCGGATGTTATTTTTGGCTGTGACTTTTGGAAAACATTTCAGTTAGCCCCTGGCATTTTTGACAATTTAGAATTAATTAAGGCACCTTCTCAATTTTACAATATTTGTGCGATTGATAATAAACAAATTCATACCATCACTTCTTTTGAAAACTTATCATCTCAACAGAAAGAATTAGCCCAGTCTGTAGTAAATAAATTTTTAGATATTTCTTCAGAGAAAATTGGATTGGGTAGAACAAAATTAATTGAACATGTTATTGACACCGGTGATGCCTTGCCAATAAAAATAAAACAATATCCACTTTCTCCCGAAAAGAAGGAACCTTTAAGTAAAGAGTTAGATAGGATGCTGGAAATGGACGTAGTTACTCCGAGTGAAAGCCCTTGGAATAACCCAGCAATTTTAGTGAAAAAGGCAAATGGAGACTGGAGATTTTGCCTAGATTGCAGGAAATTAAATTCAGTGACAAAGGGGGATTCATACTCAATACCGTACATTCCACAAATTCTAGATAGCTTGAAAGAGGCAAGGTTTTTATCATCGATTGATTTAAGTTCAAGTTTCTGGCAAATTCCATTAGCTAACGACTCTCAGGAAAAAACCAGTTTTACAGTTCCTGGTAGAGGGTTATTCAAATTTAAAGTCATGCCGTTTGGCCTATGCGGTGCACCAGCACGACAGCAGAGGTTAATGGACCAGTTATTTAATCAAAATTTTTGTAGTGATATTGAAAATGGAATAGTATTTTGTTATATAGATGATATTGTTATTTGTTCTGCTGATTTTGAAACCCATTTAATTTTATTAAACAGAGTTCTGGATAAACTAAAAATGGCTCAACTATCCATAAATTTTGATAAATGTAATTTTTTTAGAAACTCTTTGAAATATTTAGGGTATATAGTGGATGAATTTGGTTTACGCACAGATCCTGGAAAAGTTGCCGCAGTTTTGAACTTTCCGACCCCAAAAACTGCACAGGAGGTAAAGATTTTCCTAGGCACTTGTTCTTGGTACAGGCGCTTTATTAGGAATTTTTCAACCATCGCTGCACCACTCAATAGACTAACGAGTAAAGGAAAGAACGCACCTAAATTTGAGTGGAGCGAACAGGCAGAGGTAGCATTTAATACATTGAAGAATGCGTTGGTAACCGCACCTGTTCTTGCGGTACCGAATTTTGAAAAACCATTCAAAATACATTGTGATGCTTCTGCATATGGTGTTGGCGGTATGCTAACGCAAGAAACCGATGGTTGCGATCATCCCATTGCGTATGTCAGTAGGAGCCTAAATAAAAACGAAAGGAATTACAGCGCGACGGAACGCGAGGCTCTAGCTGTGATTTTTGCAGTGGAGAAATTTCAGGCTTATTTTGGTTCCAAGCCAGTCACAATTATCACAGACCATGCATCCCTAAAGTGGTTCTTAAATTTAGAAAATCCCTCAGGACGACTCGCCAGATGGGGTTGTAGATTATCACAGTATAATTTTGTTATCGAACATAGGAAGGGTTGTGATAATGTAGTTCCGGATACCTTGTCGAGACTCATACACGTAGATGTAGTTGGTGATCGTAATGATAACTCTAGTCAACAAGTTTTGGTAGATGACTGGTATGACAAAACATTTAATGGCTGTAAAATCAATCCAGCAAATTTTCCGAATTTTAGTATTTTGAACGATAAACTATATCGTTACAGTAAATGTAAATACCAGCTTCTCAGTGAGTTCGACTGGAAAGAGGTAGTCCACAAGAACGACATCCTTAGAATTATGCAACAAAACCATGCAGACGCAACTGCAGGTCATTTTGGTGTGTTCAAAACTCATCGCAGATTATCCCTCAGATATTTTTGGCGTGGTATGTATAAGGACGTGGTTGAGTACGTTAAGAATTGTGATACTTGCTCTGCGTATAAACACACGACATCAGCCACTCCAGGTCTGCTAGGGAAGCCTAAAGTCTGCGAGAGACCTTTTCAGGTCATTTCGGCTGATTTAGTCGGACCTTTGCCTAGGTCTAAATCAGGATTTACATTTCTTTTTGTGGTGACGTGTTGTTTTTCGAAATATACAATGTTGTTTCCGTTACGGCGTGCCACAGGTGCCGCTGTTGTTAAAGCGCTAGAGAATTTTGTATTTTTGAACCATAGTGTTCCAGAGACTGTGATTGTGGACAATGGGTCCCAATTTACAGGATCTGAATTCCGTAATCTCATTAAGCGTTATAATATTCCGAAATTACACTACACACCACTGTACACTCCGCAAGTTAACCTTGTTGAGAGGTACAATAAGGTTGTTATGACTGCTGTAGCCGCTTTTGTGAAAGATAACCACAGGTCCTGGGACGAAAACCTGTACAAGGTCCAGTTCGCCATAAACAGTGCGGTTAATGAATCCACTGGATTCTCCCCGTTCTTCCTTGTCCACGCTAGAGAACCGGTCTTAAATGGTTCCTTCTATAAGGACACGGATAAGGAGTACGAGGCCGGAATTCCAAGGGAGGAATACGCAGGAAAGTTTGGAACTTTGGAGGACATATTTGGTCAGGTTAGGAGAAATTTGTTTCAGGCTCATGCAGAGTATGCAACGCATTACAACTTAAGGCGTAGGTCTGCAAGCTATTCTGTTGGGGATATAGTGTGGAAAAAGACCTATCCACAAAGCGACGCTACAAATTTTTTCGCAGCTAAGCTGGCACCTAAGTATGAAAAGTGCAGGGTTGTCAAGGTTTTGTCACCTTTGGTTTATGAACTAGTTAGAGTAGCTGACAACCACCCAATAGGCACTTGGCATATTAAGGATATTAAGAAGTAGATATTTGCCATTACTTAGTTTGGTCTAAACTGTTTGAATATTTAAGTTATCAATATTCAATTAGGAATTTGTATGAGTGTAGTGATGTTCTGAGTTAACAGTTACATTACCATGGTTCAGTTGAGGATGAATGTAGTGGATGTATGTAGGGATGAATATGTGATGATTGGAATGCTTGTGGTAGACCAACCGGTTGAGAAAGTAAAAATGCAAATATCGTACTTTGGGGATAACGAAAAGGGGGGGGTTTTGTGTTTTGTTTTCGTTTTCCTTCTAGATAATGGATCATTTCTGTTATTTTTCCGATTCTGTTCCGAGATCTATTTTCTAGGAGAGTTATTTCGTTTTTTTTTTCTCATATTCCGATTTTGATTCGGTTTTATTTTTCCGAATGGGATAGAGAACGGTTGCCATATCAGATGGACCCGTTCACAACCAGTTTTTCCGTATTTGTTGAGTAACAAATATTAAGATGGTAGTTTAAAAGAGTGAACCACCGTAGGCCTAGACGCATTCTATCAGTCAGCTGAAGAATGATGCCAAGATGTTTCCACTCAAGTGTCTTAGACACCATGAAGTTTTTTTGTATATATTCTTTTTAGAAGTTAGGGTTGTGTAGTTAAGTATAATGTATAAAACCTTACACTGTTTTCAGTATATTTATTTTGTTAGACAATTTTCCTTGTTAGTAGTAGATGTGCGTTCACGCGTAACTTCTGTGTTTTTTTTGTTTGTTTGTTTCAGGCAAATTGTTAGTAGTTGTTGGATGACGCTGAGGGCAGCGTGGTTCAACCTGTTGAACCTTTTCGTAGGAGGGGAAGTATTGTGACGTTGTAAATTTTGAACTACTAATTAGCGTTTCGCTTTTAATTAAAATCTATTTTGTTCAAAGTATGTTGGTGCCACCTAGCATCAAGGTGCAGAACTACGCGTGGGTCGATGTTCAGAGTTCATTCGAGCCACAATAGATGGCGTTTGCTTCGTTGTCAATTGTCGTAAAAATAAAACAAAATAATTAAATAAAACCATAATATCATTTGTTTATTGTTAAGTCATTAACAAAACGGTTCTTATAATATATCCTTAGGTTCCGCAAATATTCAAAAATGAATTGGCTTCATGATCAAACTAAATGAGAGCGGCCACACTCGGGTTGCGTCTGGCAACACCGATTGGTGAGATTGAGAATTTTTCTGGAGTCAACATGTGAAGACGAATTTTTTCGTTCCAGGAAAATCTCACTCCTTTTCGCCCATGGCTTCGCCTGGGAAAATACAATAGTTATAAATTTAGTCATCCTAACGTATTTCAATGTTTCATCAATTATGTTCCAGTTATGTTACCTTCCCAAATAAATGAGGATAATGGGTTGTGGGTGGACTCCTGAAAACCATTGGTGGCCAGGAGTTCAATAGGGTTTCCGTTTGCGTTTCCGTTTGCGTTTCCGTTTGCGTTTTCGTATTTCGCTTTCGTTTTTCGTATTTATTTCTTTTGTACATTCACGTTGGCAACTTAATTTCTATGGATAAGACTTGGTGAAAATCTTTGTAATGAAACATTTCGGTTGTGAAGAATCAAATAAATTGAGTTTTGGATCTTGGCCGATGCCGTCCAGCTACCTTGCAGTCTTCGCACCTACAAGTAAGCAAATGTTTGTATCCTGGAACAGTTTAGTGAACCTTCTTAGTGTATGTGTACAGTAAGAACCCTGTCTTTACTACTGAGCTTTTATTTTGAAACAATTTTATGAATTTTACTGTGTCATTGTCTATTCCATGCCAATGGCATCTTAAATTTAAAACATAGATTTTATGTACTATCTACCTAAGGCATTCTAATGTATCTAAATTAAGTCTTGGCATTAAGCTAGAATAACTAAGCATTATTAGCCATCACTATGTATTAAGCGACCCCGGTAAAAGTTACATTAAAAACAATTTTGCCTAACATCTAGCAAATTTCATTTATAACACCTCATATACATTACAAGGGAGTCGACGGCTAGCTTCTATTCTTTACTAGGTAGATAGATCAAGTAAGTAAAATTATTTTTTTTTCCTCTAATCTTTGTAAGGTGGTAGATTATTCCGTATCCGGGTATATTTCTATTCCGCCCAATTTACCACCCTTACAAGAGACAGTGCTCTACAAATTTGCTATCTCCTCCTAAAGGTACTTCCGTGTACTGTAGCTGGTATATTATAAAACCCAGTTTCGTTTTGACCATTTCTGTAAGGAAGACGCTTGTATCAACCGTAGCTTTTTGGTGCGATCTAGTTTCTTGATTGGCAATTAGAAAATTATCTTTACTTAATTGGCTTGGCTACCAGCCGTAGTGGCATGCGATTTATTGTTCCGGTACAATGCCGTATACAATCCAATTAAGGTTGTAATGTGGAGTAGGAAAGGGTTTAAATGGTTGCCATAACTCTTCCAGGTTAGCGAGTTCCATCTTTGACTGCATGACCAGCACGCGAGCTTGTGGCCATGCATAAATATATCCCTATGCAAACTGTAAATGTAATTTGTCTGCCAGTTTCCACCCCCACTGTTAGACCGTTTTGATCTTTTCTCACTGCATCTGTAGGGCGATTGTCTAAAACCTACATCAATCATTATTACAATCTCAATTGTTCTGATTGGCTGAATTTGTGCGATTCTTGTTACAACAATGCATTGTGGCCAATAGTGAGCGAGCATTAACCAATCAGAGATGATTGCGATCGTGACATTGTAGCTGTCAAACAACCGCGGTAGGGCCACTGATATGAAATCGAGAATAGGGATGATGACTACTATTCTAATCAACGACTTTTTATCAAACATCAAAACAGTCGCTTAGTACGCAATGAACCAAAAAGTTAATTTGCTGTAATTAAACAAGTGTTTAACAGCGGATTACAGCAAATCTGGTCATGTGAACCTCGGGTCTTTTCATAACTATGTACCTACTTATTCGATTAAATTTTATCCTGCAAAAAAAACATGCGATGCAACTGCCGTGAGTACGTGGTCTAAGGGTTCTTCGTTTTTCAACGGAATTCTAAAAAACCGGCCAAGTGCAAGTCAGGCTCGCACACTGAGGGTTCCGTACTACAGTCGTATTTTTTCCAAATTTTGCACGATAATTCAAAAACTATGATGCATAAAAATAAATAAAAATCTGTTTTAGAATACACTGGCAAAGCCCTTTCATATGATACCCCACTTGATATAGTTATCTTACTTCGAATATTAAAAACCTTATTATTAGTTCATGACCACAATTTAATTTTTTTTTGTGTGATCTAACCCTAAATTCACAGTTTTCAGATTTTTCCCCTAAAGCCAGCTATAAGACCCAGCTACCTGCCAAATTTCATGATTCTAGGTAACCGGGAAGTACCCTGTAGGTTTATTGACAGACAGACAGACAACAAAGTGATCGTGTGTGAAGTGAAAGTGAAGATGATCTATAAGGGTTCCGTTTTTCCTTTTGAGGTACTGAACCCAAAAAATTGGCTCATCATACTTTTCAACCTTGTCACCTTTGATCATAACCCATTGGGCAACGGCGAGAGTATGTCACCAATTGGCCGGGGCCGTGGGACTATCACATGGGAATCACTGAACTATTGTTTTTGTTCACATTAACAATGTAATGATTTATGTTCATATTATAATAGACTTAGAGCCAGTGCGTGCCAGACCTTCGTTATTTTATAAAACCTGAACGTTTCTTTGTGTATTGTCTCCAACACAGGGAGAAACGGCCAGCGACTTCTAATACTATTTCGAAGAAGAAAAAATTTGACTTTATACTTTGACGTAAGATTTTTCACACCGTTATTACTTGTTATCTCCTAAGGCCAACATGATTCAAACTTCATAGTCGCTGATCATTCCTCCCTGTGCTGGGGACAATATGCGAATAAACTTTCAGCTTTTATAAAATAACGAAGGTCTGGCACGCGCTGGCTCTATAAGGGAAATCGCCGTTTAAGGGTGGTGTAGACACCGACATTTTGTATAAATTTTTGCCTTTCACTTTTGACGAAATCCTTTTGTTTTCTTGATGACCGCATTTATGTAGGATTACAAAATTGTTTGCCAAGCAAATTGACTGTGTTCAATTTTTTTCATTTTCAAATACATTTTTTTTTTACTTTTTTGGGTGCAACATCCGCCATATTCATTTTGTTCATTTAAAATGTAGCCGTGTTACCCGAACTATTATAAAAATCTATCTCATTCATCAAAATCGGTTCAGTAGTTTAAGCGCTACGGTGGAATACACATAAATACAAATCTACATGGACTGCTAAAATCATAACCCTTCCTTTTGGCTTTGCCGTAGTTGGGTAATTAAAGAAACTAACTAATCATTCAAATGTGTAGATTCTAAATTAAAATTTTATCTTATTACTAGCGGATACCCGGCGTGTGCTACTATACGCTACAAAAACAAAAATAAATAAACTCTAAAACCATCTTCTCATTATTACCTTTCTAATGAAACCAGTTTGGGGCATATATTTTGGGTGCAGGTTGGGTGGTTTTAAAGTCTATAACGGTCACAGGTAGAAACATTGTAGATGCATTTGACGATTCAAAAGTACCTACCTAGCTGATTCACCCAGGCTTCGCATGGGTGGGGTTTCTAAAAAAAATTCTTAGTTTTTAGGGACCCTATTACTAAGCCTCCGCTGTTCGTCCGTTCAATCGTACTTCGGGTTCAGTAGGTACCATCGTACAAGAAATAGCACTTTTTATTTTTTTATTTTCATGGCAACCATTTTGAAATTTTTACTAGGTAACAATACCTAAAGCGTGTTTAAGTAAAATCTATAAGGTCATTCATGACGCATGTTTTGCATTGTGTTTCATTATATTTAATACGCGAAATCATCAAATTGTTTCTATTTAATGCAAAAAATAAAACAATAATGTAAGTCGATTACGTATTGCGAAAACGATTACTAGTCGAATAGTTAAAGAATAATACGTAAGCGGTTTTCTAGCCATTATTTCAAGTACCTACTATCAATTGAAACTGAGGTGTTTAGCAAATTAGGTATTCAGCTGTCATTCTTCGTAGCGTATTACCCATTCCTGAGGATCATGGCCATTTATTTAATAACTAGCTGATGCCCGCGACTTCGTACGTATTTAGGTTTTTAAAAATCCCGTGGGAACTCATTGATTTTCCGGGATAAAAAATAGCCTATGCCACTCTCCAGGTCTTTATTTATACCCATGCAAAAAATCACGTCGATCGTTCGTTGCTCCATTGCGACTTGATTGAAGGACAAACCAACAAACCAACAAACAAACACACTTTCGCATTTATAATATGGGTACTGATAATATGGGTACTGATTTACCTAATGACAGGAAATTTCTTGAGATGATGATGATGGTGAGTTCTCAGATTCTTTCGCATGCGACATAACTTTGTTTTCGAGTCTGGTTTCGACAATAATTAGTCTAAGCTAAGCGTATTCTGAGACGCAGCTGGCATAGCACAGCACAGTACAGATTTTACAGGGCAGGGCAGTTCTAAAGTTTTTTTATTTTTTTATTTTATTCAGATACAAGTTAGCCCTTGTCTGCAATCTCACCTGGTGGTAAGTGATGATGCAGTCTAAGATGATAGCGGACTAACCTGGAAGGGGTATGGCAGTTTTTATTAAACCCATACCCCTTTGGTTTCTACACGGCATCGTACCGGACCGCTAAATCGCTTGGCGGCACGGCTTTGCCGGTAGGGTGGTAACTAGCCACGGCCGAAGCCTCCCACCAGACCAGACCAGAAATTTAGAAATTATAAAATTCCAAACCCCTGCCAGGAATCGAACCCGGGACCTCCCACTATTAAGACCACAGCGCTCACCACTGCGCCAGGGAGGTCGTCAAAGTTTTCTAAAACAGTTTGCCTTTGTCCCTTATGGTATCCCCCGTACTACCCCAGTTAAAAAAAACACACTGTATATAATATAAGTATAGGTTTTCCATGAAAATAAATAAATCTGAGTACATATGAATAACGCTTGGAAATATAGAAATAAAATAAACACAAGAATCTCGTGTGCCGACCACGTTGCGCTGGGCTCCTGCGGAGGAAATCCGTACGTATCTGATGAATATTCCATCGAGCATTGTACGTGGGACGTTGCCACTCGTTACTGCTAATCTTTACATAGTATATACTCCTGGTACCAAGTCATCGACATCTATTAGTCGAAATATAGGTACTTAGAAATTTCGGAGTTACCAATATACGTACCGAGTACCGACACATACCTATGACATAGCTATCTCTATATATTAAAAAAAATGTATGTGTTGCTGATCGCAAATCTCGATAACAGCTGAACCGATTTCGCTAATTCTTTTTTATAATATTCCTTAAAGTACGAGGATGGTTCTTACGGAGAGAAAAATTTAAAAAATTGCCTGAAAAAGAATCTACTGTTAGGCGGTACAAAGTTCGCCGGGGCAGCCAGTAGTATATAAAAGAAAGAAGCCCGCCGCCATTGACCCTTCAACAAATGGCCCCAACTACAGCGTGCAAAACTCGGGTCAATGCCCCGCCTACTACGCGGCATTGACTCCGAGTGGCCTACTTACACAACGTTCGTTGACATCTAGCGTCAGTCAGATGTTTTATTTGCAATATGTCGTAAACTTTTACAAAATTATAGGATTGTTATATATATTTTTTCGCGTTTCTTTTGTACTATCATATCAGTAATCATCAGTACTATCACCTGTCTTCGTTTTTGCCAGCGTTCTGGTTACACCATGTATAAGTAGGTGACATCATGTTTTAAAATATAGCTACTTAGGTACTTACCTATATTCAATCCATAAACAAACCGGGGTATGAATAAAAAAAATTATCTCATAAAATTATTCATGGGAACTGTTTGACAAAATGCATCATCTTTATTTCGGTGCCAGATTATTTATTTATCCAGATTCCAGACCATTATAAAAACCCAACGGATCAAGCTTTAATTTATTACCTCCCGCCTTTAAAAGGTTTTAATACTAAATAATAACAACATAAATGTTAATTGATAAACATACGCGGGAGCCACATACTTACTGTATCCAATTAGGTATATTGCTAACTAGCTAGCCTGCGACTTTATTTTACTTCGCGATTTAGATTTTTAAAAATTCCGTAAGAACTCTTTGATTTTCCGCGATGAAAAGTAGCCTAGTCGATCCGTTGCCCCGTTATGACGTAATTGAAGGACAAACCAATAAACGAACACACAAACACACTTTCGCATTTAAATTATGGGTACCAAAATATTTTATTCAATAGAACGAAACGATTCGTATGATACGAAAGCAACCTAGGGCCGCCATGTTTTTAAAACTGTAAAGCATGCTCGAAGAGTGTTGAGAGGTGTCTGTCTGTCTTTCACGACCCATCTGTTTAACCGATTTTGACAAAATTAAGTACAGAGATAGGTTGCATGTGCATCCCGGGGATTCACATTGGCATTGACTTATTTTTCCGGAAAATCAAAAAGTCCCCACGGAATTTTTAAAAACCTAATGCCACATGTACAATAAGCTGTGATAGCCTAGTGGTTAGGACGTCCGCCGTCTACTCGGAGGTCGGGGGTTCGATCCCGGGCACGGACCTCTAACTTTTTGGAGTTATGCGATAGAATGGCGACCTCGCACCGGAAAGTGCACTGTTAGACCCCCACTAGGTAGAGAGATGACATCAACCGAGTCGCAGGGAGCCGCTGGATTCAGGGGTCAGAAGTCCGTGGCGTGTGGAAATCCCTACAAGAGACCTATGTCCAGCTGTGGACATCTATCCGTTGATAATGATGATGAAAGTTAAAATCATAACCGATCTTTTTTTACAGCTGGTTAAAAATAAAAGTAAACATACTCACTCCGCGTGTGACATTCATTCAAAGCACGTAGCTGTCGCAAAAATTTGTTTAGCGTCCGGAAACGGCCATTTTTTCGCTTTTTAGGGTTCCGTACCCGTAGGTTGCCAACGGGGCCCTATTACTAAGTATTCGCTCTCCGTCCGTCCGTCTGTCAGAGGTCTGTCTCGTGAACCGTAATAGATAGAGTTGAAATTTTCACAGAATGTGTATTTCTATTGCCGCAATAACAACAAATAATAAAAATTTCAAAATGGCCGACATGAAAAAAGTGTTATTTCTTGTGCGATGGTACGGAACCCTTCATGGGCGACTCCGACTCGCACTTGACAGTTTTTTTTTGTTTTTTTTATAACCACCACCGCCTTGCATTGCGACGCATTGGCCAACGTTTTAATTCATGAATTAAAAATATCACACGCGCTATTTGATTTTACATTCAACGTCCAACGTACGGCGAAACTTTGTTATTGTATGTAGGTATAGTAGTTGTTACATTGCGTGGTTTCTTTTGTTTAACTTTACCTTTAATTGAATGATGAAGCGATGGATGACATATATTTTTCTGATCACATTTTACCTACTAAGTTATAACTAGAAGAGAACAATTTTGCGTGTTTGAAAAAAACCGACCAAGTGCGAGTCGAGCCTCTCTCTTTTAGGGTTCCGTTTAAAATTATAAACAACATATTTTGAATGTAGGAAATATTTCATTTCCGACCTAGACATCGCAAAAAACCGTAAAAGAAGAATTCAAACTTTCGTTTGTTTTGGTCACAGCTTACAAACCACTGTCAGTTTTTCGTAATGTTCTCCAAGGTGTGTGTCTGACTCTGAAGTCTACTAACCCGCATTTGACCAACGTAATTTTGGCCTAAATCCTTCTGAGAGGAGACCGGTACTCAGTAGTGTACCGGCATGGGTTGAGATGAAGATGATACTAAAAGAACGTAACGACAAAAAAAATCGTTTGATAATAATTGGCACATCAAAAGTACTTTCAATTTATATCCCACTTCAGATTTTATAAAAAAAAGTACGAGTATGATGGAATGAGAAAGATTCATTAAATATTATTAATAATAATTATGTGCCAGTTAAATGACGTTCGGACACCCACCACGAATGTCCCACGGCTTCCAGCTTAATGTCCTATAGGGCTGTAAGGAGACCACATAATATCGACAATAGGGATTATGCATTTAATTTTTTTTCATAATTTTAATTCACTTTTAGCATGTTTATAACATAGTAAAAAATATAAATATTGTTTGAAATGTCAATTAAAAAAAATATTAAAAGATTGCTATAATTTGATCTGTTCAAATGCCGCCATTTTACGCGGGCTTTGAATGACGTCTCGATTCACGACAGTCACCTGTCACGTCATCTATCTAAATATATAAAAGGAAAAGGTGACTGACTGACTGACTGATCTATCGACGCACAGCTCAAACTACTGGACGGATCGGGCTGAAATTTGGCATGCAGATAGCTATTATGACGTAGGCATCCGCTAAGAAAGGATTTTTGGAAATTCAACCCCCAAAGCGGTGAAATAGGGGTTTGAAATTTGTGTAGTCCAGAGCATAAGCTAGTTATTACTATAGGATACGGCGAGGCCGAAAAATTTGAAAACGTGAATCGTGACGTCACGTTCCTTTTCGACCAATGGTGATGCGTTTCACAAATGTAAATTTCGCTCGCTTATTTTGTACTTTTTAATTAATAATTTATGATTTTGCAATTAAAAATGAACTAAATAAAAAAATAATGGTTGCGATGGGTCAGGACAATAAAAATTCGGGGAGAAAAAAATCTAGTGAATTTAAACCACACGCAAATTACTCATTCGGATTTCTAAGTATTTTAAATAGCGCCAGCATTTTAGGCAACAATACACCCAATGTCATGCAGTTTATACAAGGCAGAAAAGCATTGCTTACCTAAGAAATGGTTACCTAAGTTGAAATATCTCAGTGCTTGTTATTCTTTGTGACTTGCCTACCTAGCTAGGCAGGCAAGCCCTAGCTTTGAAGTTTGAACCCTGAGCACGCCACTGTCCACACCATGTCCACACTCCACACCCATAATTGATCTTCGGTGTACTACCTATTTTTTTGTAAATATTGTATTTTTTTGTTTTATTTTTCTAATTATTTATTAGATGTTCCGTACAAATATCTGCTATGAAATGAGAGGACAGTAAAAGCTAGAATTTGATAATTAGATCAGTACAAAATTGGAAAAATTGAAAAAATAATTGGAAATCGTACCTACCTACTTTTTTCTAGTTTTTACAAGTCTCAATATTGTCAGATTTCATGAAGAAGCCATTTAAGTATGTAGCGAAGCGATATGATTCCTACTAATACTATATCAATGCATTTATGGGGCATTTATACACCTAAAATAAGATTGGTAAGTATAAATTATTCGAAAGTTCTTATCATCCGTATAAGTTATTATTATTAGTATTACTTTTTAAAAAACGAAGCCTTCCGTAAAACGTAATGACCCAAAACTGCACATACTTTTCTTAATAAAAATAAATAAATATGCATAAGTGCATTTGCGCGTCACTATAAGCCTATAAGGCATTCCAATGAAGCAAAAAAAAACATTCATTTATTGCATTGCATTAACATTTAGCATTCGACACAACCCTAATATCGACATTTAGATGCAAAAGATAAATGCACTGAGAAATTTTTTGTCAATCTTGAACCTTCGAATTTTATCCCTCCAATAAAATCATATTCTGTAATCTTTATTCATGGGTTTATTTTGACAGTTCCATCACTTTCTTTTTTACAACGTGAATAGTGCTCGACAAGTTAGTATCATACATCATAAAGCATAGGTACAATAATAATTATACTCTCAAAGTTCCGCGTAAATCTTAGATAAGTGTAGAACGCGACAGGTCGAGATGACGATCGGGGTGGGAACGACCCGCACACCCGCACAGCTCCCGCGCTAACTCGGTGCGGAATAGCGCGGATGACGTGCGGATGTACGGGGCGTCCCCCCGCCTCATACCCCGAGTGCCATCTCGACCTGTCGAGTACTGTACTGAACAACTCAAAGCGCTGTATCTATTAACAAACAGTGCGATGACTAGCACAGTGTTGTCGTATCGGGTTTCCTCGAACCTGAATCAATATAATCGCTGCATTCCGTGTAACACGTGATTACGTATCAGTTGCATTTTCTAAATCAATAAAATTGATTTTTAGTAGGTACTTTTCTAGGAATTTTCTAGAAATGTGCCTCTTTTTTAGGGTTCCGTAGTAAACAAGGAACCCTTATAGTTTCGCCATTTCCGTCCGTCCTCGGCTAATTTCAGAGACTAAGTGCTAGAAATCTGTAATTTGGCATGGGTATAAATATTAATCACGCCGACAAAGTGGTGAAATAAAATTTTGATAAATATTTTTTTAGGGTAGCTCCCCTACATGTAAAGTGGGGATGATTTTTTTTTCTCGTCTACCCCATAGTGTGGAGTGTGGGGTATCGTTGAATAGGTCTTTTAAAAATACTGTGGGTGTGGGAACATCATTTTTCGATTTCTAGATCCGTTTGTAAAATATGATTATATTATGATTATTATAATTTTTATTAGAGTCAAGTGTATATACTAGCCAAATGGTAGTAGGTATATAGGAACGTGAAAAAAATTTACAGCAGTAGTACCTATATATAATCAATTTTAAAGGAAAACTATCATGGCTAAGTAGGGTTCACAGGTTAAGGAGTTATATCTGTTTTTCGAGGATTGTGACTACGGAACCCTACACTGCGCGTGGCCCGCCACGCACTTGGCCGGTTTTTTAATTCAGACAGTACAAGTTAGCCCTTGAGTACAATCACACCAAAGGGGTGTGGGTTTATTAAAAAAACTGTCATAGCCCTTCCATATTAGACTGCATCATCACTTACCAACAAGTGAGACTGCAGTCAAGGGCTAACTTGTATCTTAATAAAATGAAAAAAATTGTGCTCTATGCTCTTGCGTAGTTGGCTCGTCGCTGTGAATTAGAATAACGGACATGACTTTTTTTGAAGCAGAATAATGTTAGTTAAATAATGTAACATTCGCAGTTTGTTACAAATAATATAAATAAATAGTATAATAAATATAAAAAATATAATAGTATAAAAAATAAATAATACCGCCTATAGCGTAGGTGCATTTATTATATTGGCACTTATGATAATTGATAAGATACGAGTCTTTTTATCAGTAAATGTTTATACTTAAGTCTCAAGAATGAGTGCATTTAATATATTATTTAGGGTATCGAAATTTCCGGGTCTTTAATTAATCAACTATCTTCTGTTATCACTAAGATTTTAATGAGTAAATTAATTTCTTAACTTATGTTGGCTATGATGTATTCAATGTTTTTGCCCGAAAATATTAATCACTAGTGGATTTAGGTTTTTAAAAATCCCGTGGGAACTCTTTGATTTCTCGGGATAAAAAGTAGCCTATGTCACTGTCCGTCTTTGACTATATCCATGAAAAAATCACGTCGATCCGTTACTCTGTTGCGACGTAATTGAAGGACAAACCAAATCGATAAACCAACAAACCAATAAACAAACACACTTTCGCATTTATAATATGGGTAGTGATTAATCCATCTATCTGTAGCATGGATTCAGGAAGTAGGTAAATTCTCAATTTACCCCTGTTAGTCTATCGACAAACGCCACAACGGTGTTATAATATTTTATCACTAGCTGATCCCCGCGGCTTCGCCCGCGTAGATTTAGGTTTTTAAAGATCCCGTATAGCCTATGTCACTCAGGAATAATGTAGCTTTCTACTGGTGAAAGAATTTTTAAAATCGGTTCAGTAGTTCTAAAGATTACCCCCTACAAACAAACTTAACGACATTACCTCTTTATATAATACAACGGGCCGTGCAGCAGAAATCGTAATATTTTAATTTCGCCATAACTTCAAAACCAAACGTCCAATTTTAATCATTCAAAGACCAAATATTATCTCCATAAACTGTTCTTAGTGATGAAATCATTTATTTTGATAAGGATTAATAGCATGAGTAAAATAAACGCGTTTAAATGTAGTCCAAAAAAAATTCAAGATTTTTAAATAAAAAAATGGTTGCTGTGCCTCACTCGACATAGATGGGTATAGTGTGTCGCGGACTTTTTTGTAGATATTTATAAGATCTACAATTAATTAGAACATTTTATGGTTCTATCTTTTATAGTTTAGGCAGCGTACGCAAAATAAGTAACTTTTCTGGTTGATTTTTTACACCTTGTGTCCGAAAAACCCAAATATCTTACGGAACCCTATTTTTTTCCAAAATAAAATATAGCCTATGTTACTCGTGGATAATGTAGCTTTCGAATGGTGAAAGAATTTTTAAAATCGGTCCAGTAGTTTTTGAGCCTATTCAGTACAAACAAACAAACAAACAAACAAACAAACAAACAAACAAACAAAGTTTTCCTCTTTATAATATTAGTGTAGATTAGTGTAGATGACCCGCCCCGGCTTCGCTCGGGTGGAATTTTCGAACCGCGTCATTTACGGGAGCCGCGCGGGTACCTTACTCATAGATCTAAACTCCCCTCCCGCACGCGCACCCCCGCCTTGGTGACGCCCACTTCGCAACGGGCCGTGCAGCAGAAATCGTAATATTTTAATTTCGCCATAACTTCAAAACCAAACGTCCAATTTTAATCATTCAAAGACCAAATATTATCTCCATAAACTGTTCTTAGTGATGAAATCATTTATTTTGATAAGGATTAATAGCATGAGTAAAATAAACGCGTTTAAATGTAGTCCAAAAAAAATTCAAGATTTTTAAATAAAAAAATGGTTGCTGTGCCTCACTCGACATAGATGGGTATAGTGTGTCGCGGACTTTTTTGAAGATATTTATAAGATCTACAATTAATTAGAACATTTTATGGTTCTATCTTTTATAGTTTAGGCAGCGTACGCAAAATAAGTAACTTTTCTGGTTGATTTTTTACACCTTGTGTCCGAAAAACCCAAATATCTTACGGAACCCTATTTTTTTCCAAAATAAAATATAGCCTATGTTACTCGTGGATAATGTAGCTTTCGAATGGTGAAAGAATTTTTAAAATCGGTCCAGTAGTTTTTGAGCCTATTCAGTACAACCAAACAAACAAACAAACAAACAAACAAACAAACAAACAAACAAACAAAGTTTTCCTCTTTATAATATTAGTGTAGATAAATTTTGTGATTTTGTAAAAATTTATAACAATATTTATTATTTATTTATTTATTATTTATTATTATATAATATAACTTAACGTACTCGTAACAGCTGGCATTAATATCGACAGATTACAAATAGACTGATTGTCTATCTGTAACCTATCGATAAGTTAAAATACTAAGCCTCATGTTAATTGTAACCATATAATTTATAAACCTACTATAATCTTCTATAATATAAAAATGAATCACGAAATGTGTTGCTCGTCGCAAATCTCGAGAACAGCAGTACCCGTAGTACAAGATTTTACGTCTCACCAAACCAAACCAAATTCGAGAGTCGAAATACTTCCGCGTTACAGTAAACTGGATCTTAATTGCCTTGTTTTAAAGCTCAAGTTTGTCTACACTTCTACAGCCAGCGCTCCAAGCGGAAACATTGCGAAATTAAAATCAGTGGCATTGAATAATTGACTTCAATTCAAGGCTGTTTAGGTCCATATATTTTACTGTAACGCGGAAGTATTTCGACTCTCGAATTTGGTTTGGTTTGGTGAGACGTAAAATCTTGTACTACTGGTACAGCTGAACCGATTTCTCTAATTCTTTTTTTTAATATTCCTTGAAGTACGAGGATGGTTCTTACGGAGAGAAAAATTAAAAAAACCCTGAAAAAGAATCGACTGTTTGGCGGTACGAAGTTCGCCAGGGCAGCTAGTTATATAGGTATAACTATATAAAATATAGGTAAGTACCTATCTCCAGATTTTCGTAATTATAATAATTTAACAAGATAGATAAGTCTAATTTATCAACTGATGGGGACATCGGCAGCCGGCACATTTTGGATCTCATGAATTGCAAAATTGTTGACAGATAAATGAACGACCTGAAGAACCATCATGAACTACTTACGACATAATGTTTAGGGTTCCGACACGAAGGGTGTAATAAAAATCTATTTTAGAATGTACAAGTAAAGCCCTTTCATAATATGATACCCCACTTTGTATATTATCTTTCTTTGACAGTTAACAGTAGGTACTAACTAGGTGGAGCCTCAATAGCTCAACCGGTAAAGGAGTGGACTGAAAACCGAAAGGTCGACGGTTCAAACCCCGCCCGTTGCACTATTGTCGTACCTACTCCTAGCACAAGCCTGACGCTTAGTTGGAGAGGAAAGGGGAATATTAGTCATTTAACATGGCTAATATTCTTTAAAAAAAATTGTTCATTATATTTTTTTTGTGATGTAACCACAAATTCACGGTTTTAGGAAGTGAAGATAAGACATACCTACCTGCCCATCATTCTAGGTCAACGGGAAGTACCCTATAGGTTTCTTGACAGACACGACAGACAGATAGACAACGAAGTGATCCTATAAGGTGTCCTTTTTCCTTTTGAGGTACGGAACCCTAAAAAACATTTCACACAGTCTACATCAAAAGCAAAAGTAACATCAAACAGTGCAATGTCTTCTTATGACAATAGTACAACGTGCGTTGATATCAACGCGCCACGATAGCTGTGGCGCCTGATAACGTGATAAGTGATAACAGAGGAATGCTCAGTGTATAATCTATAGCTAGCATAATCTGGGCTGTAAACGCGCCGAAACAGGATATGCGAGGGGAAGTTTAGACTTTGAAATTTGATGATTTCCATTGAAATGGTGAACTGATATAAGTCCCGCAAATTGCTAATGCGCGTGGCCGCCATTTTAGTGACGTCAGCACTAGGCTAAAGTTTCGAGCTGATGGTATATTTTTACTTAAATATACCTACGTCAAATGACGTCAAAAATCAAAATGACGTCATTTCGATGTTAATGAGACATGGTTCCAGCGCAATAGAAATTTGCGTGACTTACAACGTCAAAACTGCAAAACTCTTTGAATTTTTATTGCCCTTCTTTTTGTACTACTAGAAGAAGAGCGATTAAATTTCAAAGTCTTAGATTGACTAAGGTGGTTTATTTATGAGAATAAAAAATTAAAAATTATGTAAAGAAGAACAGACTATGTAGCTGGCAAGAGAAATTGGAAAGTGTTGGCCCAAGGCAAGCTCCAGCAATGCACAGGTGCATTGCTGGAGCGAGTCAAATCCAAGCTTTTTTATCATTTACATAGTCTTCGACTGTATAATATGATTTTTTCAGGAGCATACATTTAATAGATTTTCTAAACTTGTTTAAAGGCCAGTCTAAAATTGATTTTAGTTTTTTTTTGCTCTTTCCCAAACCTGACCTCGCTTCACGTCCTCTCGATCCCTTTGACCTTCATCTTCGTCCGGTTGTCTTATCAATCAACCATGACAATTCGCATACCTTATCATTTTATGTACATTAACATTTGGCTTTGAAAGATTCTAGTATCGGAAATGAACTTAAAACATCTGAAATAAATTGGCTCAAAAAACTTTTGTTGTTGACATCTTGAATTGGGTCATCCTCAGTGTGTCTGGTTACCGATGTCGGACCCGTTAAGGGTGAGCGATACAAAAAACTCATTTTTAAAAAAAAATTTTAATCAACTATGTGGAAATGGCAGCCATTTTAATTTTCATTTCGACTAAGCAAGGGTACTTGCGTTTATTTAGCAATTTCTCATGATGTAGCAGTCCTACAGACAAAAAACTAGTTTTGTTCGATAGCTAAAAATGTGCCCAACAAATTAATGTCACAAATATTGACTAATTTTTCCATTAGGATACAGAAAAAAATTGTTAACCGAAAAAAGTATGACAAAAATTAGGTTCATTTTTGGCTTGTACTAATTTTATTTGTAGGAATCATTATTTTGTCATTCGAAGGTTTCCACCAATCTTTATCTCTAGTCCAACGATAAGTTGGACCTTAAGTACCTACTTACTATAAAATTTGATACACATATCAAAGCGTATTAACTTATCAAATTCGCTTGTGCTAATTTTATTTGTAGGAATCATGCCAGCGTGGAATTGTACAATGATAGCTAATCGAATTTTAAAATAAAACAAATCGTGTTAAATTTTTTTATATGTACGTAAGTACTTGTTGTACTTACTCAATCAATCAATCAATCAATCAGCCTATTTGCGTCCACTGCTGGACATAGGCCTTCCCAAGAGCACGCCACCACACACGATCCTCCGCCTTCCTCATCCACCCACTTCCCGCTATCTTCTTAAGGTCGTCAGTCCAGCGGGTTGGAGGTCGTCCCACACTGCGCTTGCTGATACGCGGTCTCCACTCCGTTTAGACCAACAAAACGTCATATGGGTATGAGTGACAGAGACAAATCTCTACAAACCTGAAATGTCATTCTAAAGGCCGATGTTCATCACCGCATCATTGATCGTGAACGATTTAGGTACTTTATGGATCGACTCCGAAGATATTTATCGGATCATCATCATCATCGTCAACCGATAGACGTCCACAGCTTGAACTAGGTTTCTTGTAGAGACTTCCACAAGCCACGGTCTTGCGCCGCCGGAATCCAGCGGCTCCTTGCGACTCACTTGATGACATCTGTCAAGCTAGTGGCGATTCTTCTAACCGTGGTGGCGTCACCATTCTAGCACCTTGGGACCCCAACGTCTATCAGTTTTTGAAACTGCCCTGCCCATTGCCACTTCAGCGTCGCAACCCGTTGCGCTATGTCGGTTACTCTGGTTCTCCTATTCTCTGGTTCTGATTTGATCACGTAGAAAAACTCCAAGCATGGCTCTCTCCATCGCCCCTTGAATGACCCTGAGCATTCTTATGAGGCCCATAGTTACCGACCATGTCTACCATTACCTATTAAGTACAGGCCCAAATTTTTTAGGGCTACTAATATAGGTATGTATGACAACTGATAAAATATGAAAAGCCGTGGTGCCATTCATATTTTATGTCTTTTCAAAAATGATTGTGCAACGTTGATTTCAGGAAATACACGAATAAAGTTGGCTGAGTCGACTGTTTTGAGTGATTCTTTAGCAAATATATATTTCAAAACAAATGTTCTATGCTCTGTGTATACACGCGAAGTAGGTTAATCGCGCTGTGATAAGATAGTGTGATAAGGGGCGACAATCTGACGACTAGCGTGACGACCTGTATTTCAACGTTATCAATATGATTTATTTATCTGTATATATAAAATTCAAAGTCCTGACTGACTGACTTATATATCAACGCACAGCCTAAACCGCTGGTCCTAGAGACATAAAACTTTGGAGGGTGTGTTCTTTCTAAAGAGTAAGGTATCCACTAAGAAAAGATTTTTCGGATTTCTACTCCTAATTGGGTTAAATGGGGGTTAAAAATTTATGTAGTCCACGCGTACGAAGTCGCGAACATAAGCTAGTAAAATATACGTACCAAATAATACATTTTTACATTTCCTGAAATTTGGTATCGATACAAGATTAGCAGTTAATCGTATTTTTAAGGATAATAATTTTATCCAAGTATAGGTATCAACCCAGAGACGACTTACTACTGGGCACAGGTCACCTCTCAGAATGAAAGAATTATGTATGTATGTATATACTTTATTGCACCACAAAGGACAAATAACAGGTTACAAAAAAGAAAACTTATTAATAAAATAGAAAGAAAATATTACAATGAAACTTAAAGCTAGCCTTATCTAGTTACAATACAAATCATGCCCGCGTGGAATGGTGCCAAGAATACTGGCTGCATTTCCGCGCTGGACAGCCAGGCTGATTCGTTGCGTAAAAAATGAGCCAGCCACGGCAATATTAATAACTACTTTCTCAATAGAAAGTAGTTATTAATATTTCTCTATCTCTAATTACATACCTAGAGGTTCTACCTAGAATCAAGATACTCTATATCTAAATATATAAAACGAAAAGGTGAGTGACTGACTGACTTACTGACTTATTGACTGACTGACTGATCTATCAACGCACAGCTCAAACTACTACGGATTGGGCTGAAATTTGGCCTGCAGATAGCTATTATGACGTAGGCGTCCGCTAAGAAAGGATTTTTGAGAATTCAACATCTAATGAGGTGAAATAGGGGTTTGAAATTTTTGTAGTCCACGCGGACGAAGTCGCGAGCATAAGCTAGTTGTCAAATATACCTAATGTTATAAAGAGCTAGGTTTTTTTTTTTTAGCTCAACGAAAGGCCTTAGCGCCAGTTGCAGCCACCATAAAATCTTTCCATGCCTACATTCAATAATTTCACACCTAGGTATAGACACCTGGGTGTCTGCGTGCACTTCGACCGCCCGTTGTACCAGATTCTTTTTTCCACGCACATGCAAACTATGGAATAAACTGCCTTCGGCGGTGTTGCCATTAGATTACAACATGGGGTTATTCAAGGGGCGGACCAACAAATTCCTGAAAGGCCGGCAACGCATTGGTGGTTCCTCTACTGCAAATGTTCATGGGCAGTGGTAATAGCAGATTAAAGCACTTAACATCAGGTGACCCGCCTGCTCGTTTGCTCGCCATTTTAAGGGTTCCGTACCTCAAAAGGAAAAACAGAACCCTTATAGGATCACTTTGTTGTCTGTCTGTCTGTCAAGAAACCTACGGGGTACTTCCCGTTGACCCGTTCCCGTTCCCGTAGAATCATGAAATTTGGCAGGTAGGTAGGTCTTATAGCAGACATTAGGGAAAAACCTGAAAACCGTGAATTTGTGGTTACATAACACATAAAAAATTAAATTGTGTTCATGAACTAAAAATTAGTATTTTCAATTTTCGAAGTAAGATAACTATATCAAGTGGGGTATCATATGAAAGGGCTTCACCTGTGCATTCTAAAACAAATTTTTATTAATTTTTATGCATCATAGTTTTTGAATTATCGTGCAAAATGTTGAAAAAATACGTTAAATTGCCCCTCGTTGCGCGAACCTGACTCGCACTTGGCCAGTTTTTATTTAAAAAAAAGATATAGGTACCTATGTAAATAATAGGGCCGACATAGTACTTACTACGTTAACTTACAAAGTATGGAATATTTTTGTAGTTTATCTTCTTATAAATATTTTAATTACCTTTTAATCAGATCAGGAGGCTATCATTGAATTGTAATTTGTAATCATTTTTCGTACAAAACGAAGCTTAGATAACGTCAAGATAACACAAAATGAATATAGATATAGATTTCCTGAATACGTGACCTCGCCAACACTTATCTCGTTGTAAAGTAGTGTAAATTTATAGGTCGGTACTGTTTTGATGTGGCTATTGTTTATCAACCAACCAGTGGGCCAAAACTTTGATATACCTACTATAACAGCGATCACGCACTCATCCGATCCGAATCCGTGAAAATACGAATATAAAAAATACTAGCTGATCCCCGCGACTTCGTACGCGTGGATTTAGGTTTTAAAATTCCCGTGGGAACTCCCGGGGTATAAAGTAGCCTAGGTCACTCTCCAGGTTTTTAACTATACCCATGCAAAAAATCACGTCGTCCGTTGCTTTGCGACGTGATTGAAGGACAAACCAACAAACAAACAAACTTTCACATTTATAATATGGGTACTGATCTACGACATATGTCATAAGCTACCATATAAATGCATATTATAAATACGAAAGTGTGTTTGTTTATTGGTTTGTTGGTTTGTCCTTCAATCACGTCGCAACGGAGCAATGGATTAACGTATTTTTAGCATGGGTATAGTTAAAGATCCGGAGAGTGACATCATCATCATCATCAACCAATAGACGTCCACAGCTGGACATAGGTCTCTTGTTGGGACTTCCACACGCCACCGTCTTGCGCCGCCTGGATCCAGCGGCTCCCTGCGACTCGTCTGATGTCGTCCGTCCACCTAATGGGGGGTCTTCCAACGCTGCGTCTTCCGGTGTGAGGTCGCCATTCCAGCACCTTGGGACCCCAAAGTCTATCGGTTGTACGAACTATGTGCCCTGCCCATTGCCACTTCAGCTTCGCAACCCGTTGAGCTGTGTCGGTTGCTCTAGTTCTCCTACGGATCTCCTCATTTCTGATTTGATCACGTAGAGAAACCCCGCACATAGCGCTCTCCATCGCCCGCTGAGTGACTCTGAGCTTTCTTATGAGGCCCATAGTCATCTCTGGCAACACGCGCTGTTCGAAGACTTTGGTCTTCAAGCACTGAGGAATTTTGGACAAGAAGACATCTCGAAGCTTCCTGAACGCTGCCCAACCGAGTTGGATTCGGCGGTTGACCTCTTTCTCGAAATTGAGAGTGACATAGGCTACTTTTATCCCGGAAAATCAAAGAGTTCCCACGGGATTTTTAAAAACAAAATCTATTCTTCTATTTATCTATTTAGTTTAATAGTAACAGCAGCTACTATAAATATAAAATAAAATTTGTGATAGTTATAAAAGTTTGTATAGTTTTTTTTTTTTGATAAGAAGACTGAAGATAATTTGAAATATTTCCGTAATATGGTCCACAGTCACGTGCGAGGTAATGCGTTATATGTACAACTGATAAGATAGTATCGGGCAAATTATCTCTGCGTGTGTGATGTAAGAGGCATAAGTGTTGATAAATAAAGGAATGGGAAGTGAGCATTTTTATTATTTAGAATTCGGTATACAGGGTGTTACCAGAACGCTGGTAAGGCAAAGCGAAGGAAGGTGATGTACTAATGATTACCTATATAACACAAAAAATAATCCTATAATTTCGTAAAAGTTTACGATATACGATGTAACATGACATCGTACAAGTATATGATGTACTTGTACGATGGTACGGAACCCTTCATGTGCGATTTGCTATTCCGACTCGTACATTATGACCAACTAGACTAGATGATGCCCGCGACTTCGTCCGCGTGAATTTAGCTTTTTAAAAATCCTGTGGAAACTCTTCAATTTTCCGGGTTAAAAAGTAGCGAATGTCCTTCCCCGGGATGTAAGCTATCTCTGTACCAAATTTCGTCAAAATCGGTTGAACGGTTGAGCCGTGAAAAGCTAGCAGACAGACAGACACTTTCGTATTTATAATATTAGTATGGATTTTCACTTTAACCCGTATGACGAAGATGCTGAAGTTGCTATTTGCGCAAAGCATTACCGCCTGGCCTGACTGCCAGGCGGTAATGCCCGGCTCACCTCGGGAGTTCATAATAACGAATGTTTGTTTGTGCTAAATGTTAATAATTTAACAAACATACCTCCCAGTATTGTTTCGACACATTCCAATGTATGGTTTAAAGATAGTTAAAAATAATAAAAAAAATACTTTCGGAGTTATGTGCGTTTTGAGCAATTAAATATTATGCTTTAACGGTCTGAGAGCTCTCCATAACGTTTTTAAAGACGTGTGTGAAGACTGCCAATCTGTACTTTGAGAGGAGACCCGCAGGCTGATTACGTAATTCCCTGCAGTAGCGATAGCAAAGCTACAGCAGTAGCAATGCGACAGTTCATAGATTGTCCGAAAGAGGGTGAACTAGAGCTCGATTGCTGTCTGCTCTGTAGCCGCAGTGTTACGTGTAACGTTTGACAGCAATGTTTGCGAGATTTACGCCTGACGCAAGCCTGTCGCGAGTTTCGTAGTGCGCAGTAGTGAGCCGGCGAAAGGTTGATTATGGTGATGATGGTAATTGACATCCTATTTTAAAGTTCTATGAGTAGGTTTAATAAGCCAAGTGTGAAATGTTAATAATATGTGCATAATAATAATAATCATCTTTATTTCAGATATATTTTCAGATATTGTTAGTAATAAAATTAATTGCTAATGACTATGTTAGTAAGTAGGCTGTTTCTTGCGTACTTTTATTTATCTAGGAATCTACCACCCATGAGACACTGAGAGTGCATGTGCAAACCAACCCAGTGTCTCATAAATGGATTATCTAGTTTTTCAGATAAGGTTTTCAGAACTGTTGGAACTACCTCGGATTCTGCTCATCATTGAAGCTGCTCTTTTTCTCATGATTGCATAAAAATCGTCGGTATGAGCCTCCGCAAACATCAGCGACGCACTGCAGAACCTCGGCAGCCCCATCAGCACTCTGAATCCATTATTGTATTGGACACGCAAGTCGTTGTAGGCCCTCTGCGTATATGTCACCCACAGGTTGCACGATAATGATGATATTTTCCAATTTTGTTTCAGAAGACATATTCAAAATCAATTCAAAAGTTAAAATTCTTGAGTAGAATATAATCCTAACATGTTAAATAGCGATGTATAATCGTTGTCAAAATCGTATACAATTGAATTTTTTTATGACAAAGTCGTATGGAAACAATCTTTAACAATGATATTAGCTATTAAGCATAACACGTTAGCCTTTGAAAATAGTAACTGAGTTTCTGGCATGTTTCTGGAGACTCTTTTCAGTAGAATTTGCATTTCGAATCGGTGTAAGAGTCAACTTGTCAAGTTGGTATGAAACACAGATATCATGAAATAAATATTTTTCATTCCTTTTACATTAAGTCATCATCGGCGACCGGCAGTTTTGATAATATAAGTCGATCGAGCGTCTATCACGCGTGGACATCACTTGCACCACCGAAAAGCGCAGCGCAGAGCAAAGAGACAAAAAGTGCATGCGAGCGCATGTTTGCGCTAAATTAGCGGTGACGCCCGCGCAGTTCCCACAGATGCAGTACTGTTCGCAGAAAAATGGGTGTCAAATCCATAAAAAATCTTTTTTAAAGTAATCTTTAATCCAGTTATAATATGGGGACCTTCAAGTCAAGGATGAATATGCTCCATCTTAGGCTGCATCATCACTTGCCACTTGCAGCCAAGCGCTAGTCTACTTTTAAAAAAATCTACGTTACTCCCGTAAGTTTACCAGTCCGATAAATACATATTTATATATGAAAAACCACACAAAAAGCACATTTTAACGTGCCACCGCGAGTCTTTGATATTAAAAAGAAATCTAAGGATTGTTATTATTTCATAGAGCTTAATAATTGATATTGATCGATGATGATGACAGGATGGATCGTGTATTGTGCAAAGAATCAGCCCGGCTTTTCAGGGTGTAAATATACTGTAGCCGGTTTTTTGACATCATTGAACAAAATCTATTTTTATTCTGGGGACACAATATTCTAAAATTCAAAAAAATGAAATGTTGCTATATTATGTTGTATAGATGATATTATGTTATATTAGAACAATAAATTGAATTAGATATTCATAACTACACCTAAAAACCTTAAAATACATATACTTAAAAGAATTTCAAAAATATAGGAGTAAGATATTTGCTGTCGGTACAGCAACAGGATGTTATTTCGTTTCTCATTGAGCACTCAAAAATAAAGTAAGACCGTCTAGCGAATAATGAATGGGAGTTTGCATTTCGCGCCGATGTGTGCACGCCTTTATGTGACCGTGTGGATGTGTGCGCGCCTTAAACTGGCAGCTTGACTTATTATGATTAATATTTATTGCAAGCTTTTAACGGTTAAGCAATAATGTGTAAATAGGAGTAATTTTACTACGGGGTATTAATAGCAGAGTAACAGACAACGGGTTGCGAAGCTAAAGTGGCAATGAGCAGGGCGCACTGAAAAACTGATACACATATTACATAGATAGATACCTTATTCCAGGTGAATATAGGCTATACTACATATACAGGGTGTAACCAGAACGCTAGCAAAAACGAAGACAGGTGATAGTACTGATGATTACTGGTATGATACCACAAGAAAAACGCGAAAAAAAATTCCTATATTTTGTAAAAGTTCATGATATATTGCAAATAAAACATCTGACTCACGCTAGAGGTCAATGAACATTGCGTAAGTAGGTCACTTAGAGTCAATGCCTCGTCGAAGGCGGGGCATTGACCTGACTTTTGCGTGCGCGCTATACATTGCGGGCTCAAAAGATAATCACTTAAACTACTAAATGAGGCAAAGGTTATTGGTATTGGATTGTGTTTAGGTATTATAACAAAAACGGGAAGCTTTTGCTAGCGTTCTGGTTACACCCTGTATCATTCATCTAGGTATATGTCAAATATCATCCGAGTGAAGCCGGTCGGATTAGCTAGTCTAAGACAAACAGACAATCATGAGCATACCAGCAATTGGAAATACTCTGTTAGAAGCCATAATCTTACTATTTACTACATAGCGGTTAGTTAGTCTTATTACTTCAGTAATAATATGGTTTAGTGCCGACAGACGAACTAATAAATTGTTATCTTTAAGAGTCATACAGGGTGTAACCAGAACGCTGGCAAAAACGAAGACAGGCGAGTACTGATAAATTACTAATCTACTTACCTAAAAAAACGCGAACAAAAATTATAAAAAATCCTAAAATTTTGTAAAATTTTACGATATTAATATTGCAAAAAAAAACATCTGAGTGACGCTAGAGGTCAAGGATCGTTGCGTAAGTAGGCCATTCAGTGTCAATGCCGCGTCGTAGGTGAGGCATTGACCCGAGTTTTGCACGCTATACATTGCGGGTTTCAAAAATACTGAATCACTGATTGTGTTGAGGTAGTATAACAATAACGCTAAGTTATTGCTAGCGTTCTGGTAACACCCTGTATATTTATAGCACTGCACCACTAGAGACCTTGTTTACAAGAGTCAATAATTCCTGTGTTAAATGTGTTTCTCGTAATTAGACAGATGTGAAATCTGCAAAGCCGAACTGGGCCAGCGTGGCAGATTACGACATACACCCTTCTTATTCTGTAAGGAGACCCGTGCTCAGTAGTGGGCCGGCGTACGGTTGAGCATGATGATGATGAATAATAATTTTTATTTTGCAGATAGTAATCAGACGCACATTTTGTTCCCTCGCTGGATCATAAAAAGTATCTAAACTATATTTATTATAGTGTCACTTATCTTAATGATACGTTAAAATAACTTTTTTATAGCCCGGATGTTTCCCAATCGGAGCTTATTTCCTCCCGCTACTACTTTTCCGGAAAGATTATGACTTTGATAGACATACAGCCGCACTCAGAGTCGCTAATCGTTACTTAAGATTGAGTTGAAACGAGACAGATTTATGTGAGAGATATAGCGTCTTGTTTTAACTAAACTTAAGTAACGACTAAGCAACTCTGAGTGCGGCAGTTAAAATAGCCATAACCACTCGTAGAACCAGTTTTAACAACTGAACACTAGCTTTCGTCTGCGACTCGTGATACATCATTTACCTATAGCCTGTAGGGTTCGGACTCTCCGAAAAGTTAAAGGTGCGTGCCCTGGATCGAGCCCCCGACCTTAGTAGACCGAACGTCTTAACCACTAGGCTATCACCTAACTTATGATTATTACTTATTAAAACACTATCTGACAAAACTAGCAACTGCAAATGTCAGTATGTTTAAAATCTACTGTCTGCAATTTTGAATACAATCGAATTTTAAAGTATCAAAGAAAAAGCTGCCAGAATATTGTATAATAGTAAATTGTACAACAAGTGCATAAATCAATCCATTTTATCCGAGACGTTTATCTACCCGAGCCGAAGGCGAGGCTGTAAGCGGACTAAACTGCTTTTCACTTTAGATATGTACGTATAACAATAATAATTGTTTCATTTCCTAGCAATCGAAGCGAAAAGTAGAGTGTAACTCGGTCATAAACCCCACTTTATCCTCGACCAAAATATCTGACGTTGCCTTCGGCTCGGGTAGATAAACGTCTCGGATAAAAAGGCTTAATTTACGCCCTTGTTGTACTATGTACTATTAAGTTAAAAAGTTTCCTAATTCCATATTTATTCCAGAACTTTATGGAATTAGGAAAGTGTGTTTATTTGTTGGTTTATTGGTTTTTGGTTTGTCCTTTAATCACGGTGCAACGGATTGATGTGATTTTTTGCTGGGTATAGATAAAGACTTGGAGAGTGACATAGGCTACTTTTTATTCCGGAAAATCAAAGAGTTCCCACGGGATTTTTAAAAAACCTAATTCCACGCGGACGAAGTCAAGGGGCCAGCTAGTTTTACCTATATTTTACCTGTAAGGAGTAGGTTATGGCGCAAATTGCCTAGCAACCTTATCGAAAGGGCCTCAGGTATGCAATCAGCGCAGCAGAGAAAATAACGAATCAATTCGCTGCAACTGAATAATAATAATTTTAAGATTATGTTACAACCTTCAGATAAAACTATAGTCGACGCATTTTAAACTGAGTCGTCGAGTTATCTGTCTGTTTCGCTTGCACTCACCTACGACCTGTGCGAGCGAAACAGATAACTCGACGACTCAGTTTAAAATGCGTCGACTATAAGTATGCTATATGCACGGAAGGAACTAATCAAATAAATTAGCCTGTTTGCATCCACTGCTGGTCATAGGCCTTCCCGAGAAAGCGCCACCAAACATGGTCCTCCGCCTTCCTCATCCATCCACTTCCCGATACCTTCAAGTCGTCAGTTCAGCTGGTAGAGGTCGTCCCACACTGCGCTTATTGGTACGCGGTCTCCACTCCAGAACACGGCTGCAGGTTCTGCGATATACATGGCCTATTTATTTAATTTTATTCAGATAAAAGTTAGCCCTTGACTGCAATCTCACCTGGTGATAAGTGATGATACAGTCTAAGTTGGAAGTGGGCTAACCTGGAAGGGGTATGGCAGTTTTTATAAAACCCATGCCCCTTTGGTTTCTACACGGCATCGTACCGGAACGCTAAGCTAACGCCTACCCAATGCTAAGTAGGTGTAGTACTTCATGCTAATTCGTTGAGCTATGTCGGTCACTAATGATTTCCAGCATCAGTTTTTCCCTCCAATTTTAATATGGGTACCTTCAAATCAAGAGTAAATAGGCATCTTCTAGGCAAGCGCGCTCCATCATAAGCTGCATTATCTTTTTTTTTTTCTTCGGGGGAGGAAAAAATCCCTACGGACTTCTGCCTGCCGGCAGGGTGGGTCCGACTCGCACGGACTAAAATAACCTCCCCATGCCTACCAAGGTAAGCACGGAACTGCGTAAGCATTACTTCGTGCTGACCTCCTAAATTTCTATCATCCTCTTTTCTTCTCTTTCCCTCTCTTCCCTTCTTATCATTATAGCCCTCAGCATTTTGCTATATCGTTGCCAGGCTTCTTCGCTCGACAGCATGCGCGATATAAGGTTACGGGCGTTCACACCCTCCGCGTCGGTCAATCCTACCGCTTCTGTCCTTAGGTCGGCACAACCCGGACATTCAAAGATTGCGTGTCTCGGGGTGTCTTCCTCTCCGCAGAAGTAGCAGTCTTCGCTCGGCGCTTTTCCAATTGCGAAGAGGTAGGTGTTAAACACCCCGTGACCGCTGAGGGCCTGCGTTAGCCACCGGTCTACCTCTCCATACTTCCTCTTGTGCCACTTTTTTAGGTCTGTAACCAGACCTAGATAAGTTGCATTATCATTTGCCAACGCAAGTCTGATCGCAGCCAAGCGCTGGTTATTAAAAAAAAATGTACCCAAAAAGTCCCTTTCAACATATCCAACGTGACTAAGTTTCAAATCACAATGATTTATCCATTAATATTAGTATAACATCTATTACTTTCATCAACCATAGAATGAGGGAGAAAAATTACCATAACAATATGTGTTCAGGGGACCACCACGATTTATGGTCGGAATTTGTACAATATTGTTACATACTTAACTTTATTTATTTGTGTATATTGTACGTATTGTATATTTTGATGTATGATAAAATATATTTGTTGGTAGTCATAATCATCATGACCTACACACACACTACAGAGCACGGGTCTCCTCTCAGAGTGAGAAGGGTTTGGCCATAGTCTACCACGCTGGCCATGTGCGGATTGGTAGACTTCACACACCTTTGAGAACATTATGGGGAACTCTCGTACATGCAGGTTTTTTCACGATGTTTTTCCTTCACCATTAAAGCAAGTGTTATATATTTTAATTGCTTAAAACGCACATAACTCCGAAAAGATAGAAGTGCGAGCCAGGGATCGAACCCCCCGATCTCCGATTAGAAGGCGACGTCCTAGCCACTAGGCTATCACAGCCTCGCTTTATCTTCGATCTATTTCACACTATCTGATTAATTAATTATTAGTATGTAATCCTTATATTATCCACCAATAGTTTAACCTTTACATGTTGCTTAAGACTAGAAACTCGAACGTTGACAAATGTTTCCGCTGTTAAATTTTTATTTTAATCAATAACCAGCCATGACCCCTCGTATTTTAACGTCTATATTAATTACCTTGGTTTTATCTCATACATTATGATATGTTTAGTAAAGTGTATCGCTCCCCTCGTCTCGAAAGACCTATTACACACATTTAACGGTCCATGACCGTACATAAAACAAAACCAACATGATTAGACCGATTTAGGGATGGGCAAATTATCACTTATATCTGCATCCAACATAAAATGATCTAACATTCTAACAAATACCCCCAGATTTATAGCTCTTTCTTAACTGGTCTTCTATACATCTTACAAACTTACCTTTTCATACCATCGCCTTGATTTTAAATCCTATGCGCTTAACAATAAAGCTGTCATCAAATGCACGTTGATGAGCGGTTAGATGTTTGATGTACATGAATCACGCTTGGTCTCAGACTCTAGATAATCCGTCAACGTCACGAGTTCGTAAATATTACGATGACATTCGATAAAAACCTGCCAGGTATGGCTAATATTCGTTAACTAATGGTTCCGTAAGATATTAAAATATTCTTGCGTTATGCTATTGATAAAACGACTCTAAATCCCAACTGCTTTTATTTGAGTTATAGTGATGAAATGAAAATGCATCGTATGCTATTTGTTATGTATTATGGTTAAGAGTCTACTATTTACTAAGCTTACTGCACATCAAATCTTCACCAAACTTACGTGGTACCAACCTGACAGTATAACCTTTATAAATAAAAATAATGAAAATCGGCTCAAATCTGATGGAGTTATGGAGTAAAATCCATACTAATATTATAAATGCGAAAGTGTGTCTCACCCCCAGGCGGAGCTTGGCGTAATTAATCATCACCACTATAATATCATCTTACAAATTAACAATTTTGACTAATTAAGCGTAACATGTTTCGTATTCTGAACAAATAATTTGACTTTGACTTTGACTATCGTGAACTGTGTCTCTATCTACGTTTCCGAAATATTGTAGTAAGATCCATTGTAATTACAATATCAATACCTAATTTTTTAAATGAAAGCGATGTGTTGCTGGCACCTCTCAGCACGCCACCGAATTTGCGACTCAGCAAAATTGGTAATTGAGATTGTAAAATTTTATTACATGTAATTGTCAACGATTACAGTACAGCATGGTTACACGTAAAGCACTCGACACACTGAACGCGTTTCGGTAGCGGGGCGGGTTTATTTTTTTCTAAATTCTCTTTTTTAGAATACAAAAAATACACAGAAAACAAGCTATAATAACTGTTTAAATTTAAGTTACTTTTGCTTTGTATGCTCTCAGCATATAATTTATTAATTAATACATAAATCCGTCCAGAAATCTCAGTAGCACTTAAAAGTTTTCAAAGTCAATAAAGACCCTATTCAAATGCCAGTGCCAAACTGTAGTTTATGCTTTTTTATTTACCTACTAGTATTAGAGTTTGGCAGAGCTCTAAATTATGTGGGTAGGTTATTCAGATACAAGTTAGCCCTTGACTGCAATCTCACCTTGTGGTAAGTGATGATGCAATCTAAGATGGATGCGGGCTAACCTGGAACGGGTATGACAGTATTTATTTAACCCATAACTACCTCTTTGGTTTCTACACGGCATCGTACCGGAACGCTAAATACCTTGGCGGCACGGCTTTGCCAGCAGGGTGGTAACCAGCCACGGCTGAAGCCTCCCACCAGATCAGACCAGAAATTTAGAAATTATAAAATTCCAAAATCCTGCCGGGAATTGAACCCGGGACCTCTCAATAACAAGACCACAGCACTTACCAATGCGCCAGGGAGGTCGTCAATGGTTCGCAATAATGTGGATAGAATTATAGAACTGCGCCGGATCGCGTATGATCTGAAGATACCTTAGTAAAAGTAACTGTTCTCGAGCAAAAACTGTGTACTGCCAACCGTTTATGTGCACCCAAACAATAGGTCCTGTTCCACCAAAATGGAAGTCGACTCATTGGCGGCTTTCCGAAAATACGTGACCCGTGCGACTGCAATACTTTTTATTGTAATGTCTATTAAATATGTACTTACTTATCTACATAATATTAAAATTCTTTTTGTACCTATTTCATAGTTTCGCAATAGTTGAATAGGTTAGCAAAGCCGGGGTGATTTGACTAATCCAAATTAGATGCAAGTAACAGAAATAGATTGTAACGGTAAAATTGGAATGCGGTGATAGCCTAGTGGTTAAGACGTCGACGACCTTCTACTCGGGGGGTCGAAGGTTCGATCGCGGGCACGCACTTATAACTTATCGAAGTTATGTGCGCTTTAGCAATCAAATATCACTCGTTTTAACGGTGAAGGAAAACATCGTGTGGAAACCTGCACACCTGAGATGAGAGTTCTCCATAATGTTCTCAAAGGTGTGTGAAAGCTGCCAAACCACACTTAGCCATCGTGATAGACTATGGCCAAAATCTTTTCACTCTGGGAGGAGACTTGTGTACAGTCGTGAGCCGGCGCGGGCGCGGCAATGGGTTGATCATGATAATATGATGATAGTAGTAGATTTGAGATATAGTAGATAACTGTAGTTACTGTATACTGTAAAATACAGTAATTTACTCTATACAGTAAATCATAGTAATTTATAATGCGTAAAAAATTACTTCTCATTGTAGCTTTTTGTGTCAAATTTCATGTCAATACAACGATTTTGGATTGTAGTCCTTATTTTAAAGGTAAACCGTATTTTTGAAATGACAGTTGACCAATTAAATTAAGAGTTAAAATTGCGCGTGAGAAGTCATGTTGTACGGACTATACAGTCTATTTCCTCACGTTTTAGGTGGTGGCCTCAATTGCGACGCGTTAAATAGCTGCAATACAACGCATGGAAAATTTGGGAGGCCAAATCGATACAACTGTGTAAATAAGATGTACTCGCTTAATCATATTACATCCTATTCAATAACTTTTATGACGTTTTTTTTTTAATAGAGATAGCGAGCAAACGAGCAGGCGGGCCATGAACATTTGCAGCACCAGAGGAACCGTCGATGCGTTGCCGGCCTTTTAGGAATTTGTTAGTCCGCCCGCCCCTTGAATAACCCCATGTTGTAATCTAGTGGGAACACCGCCGATGGGAGTTGGTTCCACAGTTTGCATGTGCGTGGAAATAAGGATCTGGCACAGCGGACGGTCGAAGTGCACCAGACACCCAGGTGGTGACTTTTATCGAACAAAATTAATACTGTGCGGGTGCGCGGGGAGACCCCTGCCTCGTACCCCGATTGCTATTTCGACCTGTCGCGTACTATACTTATTATATACTGCAATGTGCATGCCTGAGAGTTCTCCATAATGTTCTCAAAGGTGTGTGAAGTCTGCCAATCCGCACTTGGCCAGCGTGGTAGACTATGGCCAAACCCTTTTCATTTCGAGAGGAGACTCGTGCTCAGTAGTGAGCTGGCGATGGGTTGATCATGATGATGATTACACTACATATAGTACGTGACAGGTCGAGATGACATTCGGGGAGGGAACGCCCCGTACTAACCCGGTGCGGGGAAGCATGGGTGACGTGCGGGTGTGCGGGGCGCCCTCCCGCCTCATACCCCGATTGCCATCTCAACCTGTCGCAGACTATAACTATGTACCTCCTTGTCTTTGCCGGCATGCCACAATATCGTACTATGTTGCTCTTCAGAGCAACTTGCAGCATAGTAAATGAAGCTTTGAACTATTTAAATTACTATAGTAAGTATGCCTTTTTTAACCGACTTCTTTATAAACGAATGTATGTTTTATCAAACAGCGATCGGACACCGGCGTTTACGTCAAATTACCTACTCGTGATAATATTGACGTTACAGTGAAATTGCTTAATCGCCACTCGCTACAAATTGGGCGGGGTCACGAAAGAAGCTCGAGTTGATTCCGACAGACCGTAATTATCCGTACATATCGATTCACCATTGTAATTTTGACCAAAAACAGCTTTGCCTGCCCTTTTCGATCTGTTTTGGGATGATTAAAATCGTATGTCATAACAAGTGAGTGGTTGTTTAATTGGTTTATGTAAGCAAGGTTTATAGTAAAGGTCAATTTCACCACTGTAGCATCACGCTACTAGCATGGGACAAATCTCGTAAAAAAGCCTTTTCATATGCTTTTTCAGAGGAAGACGACAGAGAAAGACGCCTTAAGCACGTCCTTAGCGACTCCGACAATCAAATCATTACGATACACACTATCCTGTATGGCAAATGGCAATACATATAATACATATCCACAACCTCTGCACAGCGTCTTCAGCGAAATCTGCTTCTTTGCATATTTCATACTGGGGACATGAACAGAGCGTCCCCGCGTTGTGCTTAGTTTTATACCGATCACAAGCACCCGGCGTCCCTGGGAGCAGCATACATAAACAGATATGTAGGCCGACTAATCTTTTCACCACGATGATGGCTACCTTCAAGACTGAGCTATCGTAGTTGCGACTTTTTGGGCCCGTGTTTGAGGTGACCGTCGACTCGAGAAAAAGAAGATATTTCGTGCACTACGCGGCAAAAAGAAATGTACATTACTCGATGTACATCGATGGATAGCAGATTTGTAGAGCATTGTCTCTATCGTTGGGACCGACAAAACGTCATATAGGTATGAGTGATAGAGACAACGCTCTACAAAGCCGAAATGTCATACTAAAAAAGGTCGATGTACATTAGGTACTTTCTGCCGTGTAGGTAGGAACACATTTCAAAACGTTAAAGTGCAAAATCTCAGACACACTTTCTCGCTCTAAACTTGTCATCCATTTTACGCATAGCGCCACTTTATTCAGAAAATCTCTCATAAACTTAAAAATTTATCGAATAATAAACGAACCAGTGCGTTAACTGTACATTAATACATCAATATACGTACGGTCGATGGAGCGAATTTAAAATAATATACGGTTGGCATTAAACAAGTGCGTACCGCGAAATCTCTGATAAAATCTGTTGATCGAGTCGTTCCTACTTATTTAAGAATATCGTACCGGTACGCGAAAATTTCGGTTCGGGCATGTGAAGCAATTATGCGGGCACCAAAATCAGAGTGCATTCCTTTACGTACGCGTTGATTTTCTAGATGTGTCTCACTTAAAAATCAGAAATGTTGAAATTTTGCTTTTTTACCGAAGTTTTCAGCTTTCTCAGCAAAAGAGAAATTTTGCTTTATGCATGTTTTTCACCGAAGTTTTCAGCTTTCTCAGCAAAAAAGAAATTTTCAATAGAATCTGTTTTACAAAACAATGTCTTGGCATATCATAAACGGCAAATGCTGTCCTACATGAAATAAATTCATTTCAATGAAAGCGGTTCTAACCGCTTTCATTGAAATGAAAAAAATTGAATTAGAAAAAAAATATTAAAAATGAAAAATAAAATTTTACAAGTGCTTTGGAATCGTCAAAAGAATTATTTACCACTGCACTGGTTCGGAATACAATTCCTATTCCTACACGCAGGTCCCGTGCTAACCCGGTGTGGGATAGCGCGGGTGACGTGCGAGTGTGCGTGGCGTCCCCCCGCCTCATATCCCGATTGCCATCTCAACCTGTCGCGTACTATAGTAGTCAAAACATCGGCCCCTGTGCGAGAGGGTTCGTTCCCGAGCATGAACCTCTTACTTTTCTGAGTTATGTGCCTTTCAAGCAATATAATACATTATATGCCTGCGAGTTTTCCATAATGTTCTCAATTCATTTAAAGCGAACTAAGTCCTATTTGCAATATTGGACGTACTCGTTGTCGACGACAAATCATGTACAGAAAACATGTTTTAATTCTGTCTCTTCTAGATTCTTATATATCTTGGCCCAAAAAGAAACTCTGCGGACCTACCCGCTCGATAATAAGTGGCCGATGTACAAGAAAAAACAAAATATTCGCTCCAGATCAAATGAGACGCTGCGGGGTCCGATCCGATCTGGCGTAATAACGTCATTTTGACGAGCTTTCCGAGAACACACTGCATTAAAATCCAGGCTTTATTTAGACTGCTCGCCATTGATGTCAAATATGATGAACATATTTGAACCTCTGCGAAGGATCTCGAGTGTTAGAACTCAGAAGGATGGCAACCGGCAGGATAGATGGTAAAACGTTTTAAGGTAGGTACTATGCATACAAAATAAACTGGCGTGTTTCCACTTGAGACCGACATTAACAATAACAATAGGATTAAGTCGTGGCGGGTGAATTCAAAAGTATCAACACTATGAGGTTGAACCGGATCCTTTAAAAATGAATGGGCTCTATGTGTCTTTGGTTTATTACCCCTATTGTTTACGTGGCTTGTCGAATGTAATCCTATTGTTATTGCTAATGACGGCCTCAAGTGGAAACACGCCAGTTTATTTTGAATGCACTATACCTACCTTAAAACGTTTTACCATCTATCCTGCCGGTTGCCATCCTTCTGAGTTCTAACACTCGAGATCCTTCGCAGAGGTTCAAATATGTTCATCATTTTTGACATCAATGGCGAGCAGTCTAAATAAAGCCTGCATTTTAATGCAGTGTGTTCTCGGAAAGCTCGTCAAAATGACGTTATTACGCCAGATCGGATCGGACCCCGCAGCGCCTCATTTGATCTGGAGCGAATATTTTGTTTTTTCTTGTACATCGGCCACTTATTATCGAGCGGGTAGGTCCGCAGAGTTTCTTTTTGGGCCAAGATATATAAGAATCTATCGTTTATTTTGAATGCACTATACCAGCCCTTTAAGAGGTTAATCGCCGAATCTATTCGGTTAGGCAGCGCAGCGTTCGGAAAGCTTCGAGTTGTCTTTGTGTCGTGTTGCCAGATGACATGGATCCGTGACATGGTCGCTAACTATGGGCCTCATAAGAAAGCTCAAAGTCACTCAGCGGGCGGTGGAGAGAGCCATTCTTGGAGTTTCTCTACGTACCTAATCAAATCAGAAAGACTCCCCGACATAGATCAACGGATTGCGAAGTTGAAGTGGCAAGGGTTTTGTTTGTTTGTTTGTTTTTTTTTTTTTTTTTGTTTTTTTTTATAAAAGAATATAAAATATTCTTTATATTTACCTTTATATTATATTAAAAAATTATAAAAATTATAAATATTACCTTAAAAAAACCTTTATATTTTTTTATAAAAGAATATTTTATATTCTTTTATTAAAATGGGTGGGCATATAGTTCGAAAAACTGATAAACGTTGAGGTCTAAGGGAGCTAGAATCGCGACCTCGCGCCGGCTAGCGTACCATTAGTAAACCCCCAGCCACTAGGATAGACGACATACATCAAACGAGTCGAAGGGAGCCACTGGATTCAGGCTGCACAAGACCGTGGCGTGTGGAAATCCCTACAAGAGACCTATGTCCAGCAGTGGACGTCTATCGGTTGACAACGACGACTAATGACGATGAATTAGGCGTAACACAAGGAAGCATAGGTTTTACATCCTGGATAGATCAAAGAGTTTTTTCGGGATATTCTTACCTCACTAAAATAGTATCAAAATAAATAACTCAATTTTTAATAACCTAAAATCACACGGAAGTAGCCGAGGGTATCATCTGGTGTACATATAAAAGAAAGTGTGCGTGCGTGTGTATGTAAATTGATGAAACTCTATCATGGCAATTTTTGTATGAAAGACATTTTTTTGTTTTTACTTTGTATCAAAATGAAATCTTCCCATATCACTTATCGAAGTGTAAAGTGAGGTAGCCAACGAAGATGTTTTTCATACTCCAATAACCCTATTAAACATAATAAAGTATAGTAACACGACACTTACACCGACCTAACGAAGGCGATGAGAAAATTATGAACATCCAAAATCTATTGTTAACCACATTTAGCGGCTCTTATTGAACCATTGATACCTTCGGTTCCCAGAAACCGATATGACCCGTGGTTTTGGTATCATTGTTATTTTTTTTTTATTAATATAAGTACCATTTTATTTACTTTCCAACTAGGCGTGGGCCTCGTAAGAAAGTTTAGAGTCACTCAGCGGGTGATAGAGAGAGCTCAGTTTCTCAACGTGATCAAATCAGAAATGAGGAGATCAGTAGAAGAACCAGAGTAATCGACATAGCTCAATGAGTTGTGAATTTGAAATAGCAATGGGTGAGTCACATTCGAAGAAACCAAAGATGTTCTAAAGTGCTTTAATGGCAACCTTGCACTGAAAAGTGCAGGCGTCAAACTAATCGTAGGGAGCCGCAGAATTCGGGTGGTAGAAGACCGCGGTATGTGAAAGTCTCTACAAGAGAACTATGTCCAGCAGTGGACGTTTGTCAGTTCACAACAAACTAGGCGAGAAGCCAGGAGAAGCTGTCGAAGGTTATTCCGACATCTAAATATATAAAAGGAAAAGGTGACTGACTGACTGTGAGGAAAGGTGACTAGTCTATCAACGCACAGCTCAAACTACTAGACGGACCGGGCTGAAATTTGGCATGCAGATAGCTATTATGACGTAGGCATTCGGTAAGAAAGGGTTTTTGAAAATTCAACCTCTAAGGGGGGAAATAGGGGTTTGAAATTTGTGTAGTCCACGCGGACGAAGTCGCGAGCATAAGCTAGTAAAAAAAAAGTATAAGACACGTTAACGCAAACATCAGCCGCATAAAAAAATAAACCAACATTATCAGAACACAAGTTTGACACATAATTAGGTTGCATACAGAGTTGCTAATGTTTAGCGAAATGAGAGGCAGCCCTTGAGGGCTTATTCGCACGCGAGAGAAAAAAATTATTAAACTTGACGATTTAGTTAATTAAATATTTAAAGCTGACAATAATTTATTCCGTACTAGCTGATGGCCGCAACTTCATCCGCGTGGATTTACGTTTTTCAAAATCCCGCGGGAACTCTTTGATTTTCCGGGATAAAAAGTAGCCTACGTGTTAATCCAGGGCATAATCTATCTCCGTCCAGTAGTTTTTGGGTGATTGAGTAACAAACATCCACACTTTCACATCAGTCCTACCCTTATTATAAATGCGAAAGTGTGTTTGTTTGTTGGTTTATTGGTTTTTTTGGTTTGTTGGTTTGTCCTTCAATCGTGTCACAACGGTGAAACGGATTGACGTGGTTTTTTTGCATGGGTATAGATAAAGACCTGGAGAGTGACATAGGCTACTTTTTATCCCGGAAAATCAAAGAGTTCCCACGGGATTTTAAAAAAACCTAATTCCACGCGAACGAAGTCGCGGGTATCAGCTAGTTTATAATATTAGTAGGACTACTAAAGTCCTATTTTTATTTCAATTTATTTAAAGGTTTATCTCAAAAACAGAGCTTGGTACAGCTATACCATACCCAAACTCTAATCGATTTCTATCCCATAACTTAAATCGTGTGAGTGTGATGCGGCCATAGATCCTAAATCGTGCTAACGAAGTTTTCTCTTCCTACAATCAATCAAAGTACAGTATCAAACGTAGTACAAGCCAACTTGACACAGCTTCTATGAATACTCTAAGAATTTCCTAACAGAAAAATCCAATATCTGACTATTTGTGGCCCAAGTCGAGAATCGAACCCAGGATCATGTCATCCGCATTCGAACATACTAACCACTAGAGTGACTATACTAAGGCAGTTACGAAAAAAATACCGCTGTGCCAGAGAATTATTTTTCTCCCCCGTGCGAAAAGTCCCTAAGGGCTTTAATTTGAACCAGTTTGGCGGGTCACTGACCGCGCGCTGCGCCGGAATTCGGGCTGATTTTGGAGCGAAAATCGCACGTAAGTTAACGTTGTTTTTGCCCGCGCGTTATTATTATTAATTGGAACGGTGCAGTGAACGAAGGCGATCGTTAAAAACGGGTCAAGAGCGTGTTATGTTGCGCTGTTCCGTATAAGTATTTGGTATTCTCTGCACTACGACGGCGTAGCGGAGACCAAAGACTACAATCATCACTTATTGTGTGTTAGGTGTATGTTAGGCGATCCAGGTTATAGTGACCCATTTACTTTTATTCCTCCGCGGAAAATAGTCTCTCGTATAGGCGTAACGCACGAATCATATTATGTACCCATACATAATATGCACATTTAATATAACTGCCACGACAGACGGCCCGTATCACATATCTAATGGTTTCATAGCCTACATTTGATGCCTGCCACTGCCAGTGTAGGTAAAGCACAGAGGTGAAGCCTTGAGGTTTTGTTACGAGTTTCGTAACTGTCGTGAACCGTGCGATCGCACGTGCCAACTTTCTATTTTCGTATCACGACGTCAGCTCAGCTAAGCGATCCAGCCAATGAGAGCAGAGCGCCTGAATCGCGCTTGCGAAGTTTTTTCCGTTTAGTGATATATATACGCTGTAGCTTCATAGTACATTGGGAGTCTCTGCTACACGGGAAACCGGTAGTGGTGACGAGCCGGTTTAAGTCGTCACCAATCCGTATATTTGTAGCCTATTGGCTACATGTACTGGATGTTATCTAATAATGAAAAATGATAAAATGAATATAAAAACCAATACAATACTGTAAAATCAAAAATTGAGAAACTTCTCTCACACACACCGAAGTAGCAACTTTGACTTCCTTTTGTTTATTTAGCAAAATTTTTACAAGGTCATTCGAAAAGTCTTAATTCTGAAGGGATTATAAAGCCTCAGCTGATGACAGAAGGGCTGGCTCATTTTTTACGCAACGGATCAGTCTGGCTGTCCAGCGCGGAAATGCAGCCAGTATTCTTGGCACCATTCCACGCGGGCATTCACTTCAGGGGCAGATAAGAGTTAACGTCGCGTAGTGTGATAACATGCGTGGGTTCTGGGTGCTTTGTCGTTAATTTCTTACTGATTCAATTATTTTTCGGACTTTTGCGAGTCTGAGGTAAAACCTTACATTTACTGAGTACAGTTAGTAAAAGGACGAAGTTAACGATTTATCATCTATCACAGAACAATTCGTGGTTATATTGTGAAAAATTTACAGTCCGTAAAAATGACTCCTCATGCGCCATTGTAACTCTAGTCTCTATGGGTCAACTGTCGTGTCAAAAGTACAGTTCACCTTTGAAATAAGGACTAAAATCGTTCTTTTGACATAAAAAGTTAAAATGGCGCGTTAGGCGTCATTTTTTACGCATTATAGGTACAAGGCTTTTACACATTTCAGAGGTGTCACATGTTGGTGATTGAGTGTAATCAGTCATCTTATCTGATTAGGCTTGAGGCTAACTTTCCAAGTTTACATTTTGTCACACAGGTATACCTACAATCTGGTATTCATTACTTTCACAGAGTACTTACCTATATGTGTCAAGTATTCTCGCCTCCGACTTTAAATTGAATCTGGTGACCTTAACTTACTGCTCAAAGCTTTCAAATAAACATGTGTAATTAATTGTAGTTCACCAAGCGACAGAAAATTTATTGAATTTGAATCGGCTTTTTTAATAATCTGATGCTATAAAAACTAGCATTAGTATAACTTAAATATAAAACTACTTTTACAAATCTAGCTTTATAAATCTATCTTTAGAAATTTCCCCAGCAAGTTTGATAAGTAACTGGAACAAGTTGAAATAGTCTAAAATAGTTTGTCGTAAAACATATGTTCTAAGATACCTAAATCTAAGAAATCAAGGCATCAACTTATAAATAACAAAATATTTAAACAAGAAAATATTTAAATTTTAACTATAGTATACACTTGGACGATACATACTTAACTTATATTTTAGTTTTTTTTAAACCATACGAGGAGAAACTGATAAACATTATCCACTAAAACACTATCTACACAGATTTAAAATTAAATACAGTCCAGCGCAGCGTGCAAATTTAATTCGGAATTAGAAGAAGGCGTAGCACACACTGACAAACTGTCCGGGGTTCGGAAAATTTAGGAAAGATTTAAAGATAGAATTAGGAATAAATGTAAAAAAGATACATTAAATAGTTTAATAAGTGATACATTAACAAGATGCAAATTGATCAAATTTCGTACGCGTATAGCTAAAGAAATAATACAGGACAATAACATCTCTTCAAAATGCTGCTTTTGCTGGTTTTATCATTCCAGTACCGAACACCAATTTCGCTCCATTTATAACCCACATAAATCAAATCGCTCTCACAATATACGTTTCATTGCATTACCGATGTCCTCCTTGATTTAGTAGTGTAAACATGTCAATTTGTAAAGTTTGAACTTCGATCACATCGACAAGATACGTCGACCAATCACTTCGTTGTCCGTACGTTGTTTATGAGGTGGTTTTGCATTTTGTCGGGTTATAAATTTGGAACTTAAGCTACACTTTGCACGGGCATAGAATAAATAAATCAGTAAGGCCATTGTTTTATTTTCACTATGGCTGATTCATATAATAAAAACGTGTATCTTCTCATAATGAGATGAGCATAATCCACCAAGTCAGTGAAATGCAAATGGACAGAATTCACACACCTTTCAGAATATTATGGAGAACTCTCAGGTAAGCAGGTTACTGCACTATGTTTTGCAACGCACAAGATAAGAACCCGGAGTCACCTTATAACGTAACGTGTTAACCACTAAGATATCACCATTTTTAATCTAAATATATAAAACGAAAAGGTGACTGACTGACTGATATATCAACGCACAGCTGAAACTACTGGACGGATCGGGCTGAAATTTGGCATACACATAGCTATTATGACGTAGACATCCGCTAAGAAAGGATTTTTGAAAATTCAGTAAAATAGAGTTCAAAATTTGTGTAGTCCACGCGGACGAAGTCGTGGGCATATCCTAGTAATATACAAATTCAAAGCCAAAATAAGTACCAATTTGATTGTCAATAATAATTTTTGATTAAGTAAGATTGAAGTAAAACACCCACTCATTAGCACGTGTAGGTAGCAGAGCTAGGACATTAACATCTCTATTCAAATCACGAGTTAAACGCTACGCTGGTCTCCATAAAAAAAAACCAAATCGCATTAGTTTTGTTCACTTACCTCGATGGATATCATACGTAAAATGGCTCCAATTAATTACGTCGCTATCGTACCCGCGTAATTTCACCCGCAATTAAAATGTAATTTGCGTCACTACAGAAACATTTTACGTAGACGCTTCAATTTACAGAAATGGATCGACAGGACACGCGAGGGACGAAATTACACTTTCGAGTTCATCAATGGAATGAAACATTGATACAATCTATACTTCTGCTTCTTCTTCTCGCAGCAGTTCTCCAGCTGTGAAGATCGTGGGCCATGGTTCCCTCCAAAAAATCACATCCTTCACGATGTTGCCCCATTTCTCTCTTTAAGAGGCCGTGTGGAAGGCATTGCGTAAGGTGTTGTTGACCGCTTCTTTTATCCAGTCAGGCCGACGTCTCGGGCTTCGTCCGCGTAAACAATAGTACAACAAACAATATAGTTTTTGAATAATCTAGTGCTCCATCACAAAGGTCGTTGGTATATTTAACTTAGCCTACGACAAGCTCCTCGTAGCTTTAGTTTTAAGTTTGCGTAATAATTATCACCACTATATTATCTTACAAATCCAACAACTGACAATCAAAAAGAGTCAAAATCAAAAATTATTTGAATTTGAATCAAGCCTCATTTTTAAGGCAACTTTATAAATTGCGAGTCGAATTGGCATCAATATATTATATAAAAAAGGAAAAGGTTGATTTACTAACGCATAAGCTCAAACTCTGAAAGGATTGGGCTGAAAATTTTCATGCATATAGCTATTATGACGTAGACATCAAGCAAGGATTTTTGAAAATTCAACCCCTAAGGGACTAAAATAGGGGATTGAAATTTGTTTAGTCCACGCTGACGAAGTCACGAGCCTTATGCTCGTGACTTCGTCAGCGTGGACTACTTATCTATAAGTGTTTATTGATTTACGATTAAATGAAGTTAAATATCTGTTATCATTTAGTCTGTGATACAGTTACGCAGTTCTGGGAAGGGCGGTCGACTGGCGGCGTACGTTTATACTGGCTTAATGAGCGTACTCCGGCAAAAAAGTTTCGGATATCTTTTTTGGGGTCACCTACGGGAATTGAAGTTGCGAATTTCTGAGAACTGAACAGTCTAGTTTAACGGTATTGGGTCTTAGATTGGGTTTTATCCTGTTCCCGAAAAGTTAGAGGCGCCTTCGAACCTCCCGATTGGAAGCGGACGTCTTCACCACTAAGCTATAACTTTTCGGAAATATCGCACTTGCTTTAACGGTGAAGGAAAACATCGTGTATGCCTGAGAGTTCTCCTTATAATCTCCTTTTTTATTTTTTTTATTTTAATTTTAAAGGTGTGTGAAGTGTGCCAATCTGCACTTGGCCAGCGTGTTAGACATGGCCTTAGCGCTTCTCACTCTGAGAGGAGACCCGTTCTCTGTAGTGAGCCGGCGACGGGTTGATCATGATGATGATGGTGATATTTAAAAACAATATTATCGAAGCGATAATTCTAGTAATAGTATTAACAAAGTACTGTTAACAGCATTTTAAGAACTATTACCTACCTCAACATAAATATTTATATTGCTCATTTTGTTACAAATTGATTGGACAAGCCTTGAAATGGCATTTAATTAAAATACTTAATAGAATAACTAGTTTTCGTATAACATTGATTATTAGAGACACTTAGACCCGACGCGCCACACTTTAATCTATCGAAACATTTATTAATAAAAAATTAAGTACCCAAAGTTATTTGATACTCAAATCACCGTAATCAAAAATTACGTAAAGCACTGGTATTTAATACCTAAACTAAATCTAGATTTAAAATAAACGCCTTGATTGAATAATGCAAGCGACCATTCTAATTTTTATTACGTAACTTAGAATTTTATGTACCTACTTACATGGGTAATATATTACTCAATTGGCATATTAAAATACCGTGATAGCCCATAGCGGTTAAGACGTCTGCCTCCTATATGGTAGGTTGGGGGTTCGATCCCGGGCACGCACCTCTAACTTTTCGGAGTTATGTGCGTTTTAAGAAATTACTTAAACGTCACTTGCTTTAACGGTGAATGTAAAACATCGCGAGGAAACCATACTGTTTCCACGAGTTTTCCATAATGTTTTCAAAGTGAGTGAAGTCTGCCAATCCGCACTTCTCATCCCATCTGCTATTTTGCAGTCTTCTTCAGTCTAAATTATAGCCTCAATAGCTCAACGGAGGAGCGGACTGTCGAAAGGTTGCCGGTTCGAACCCCACCCGTTGCACTATAATTGTCGTACCTACTCCTAGCACAAGCTTAACGCTTAGTTAAAGGGGAAAGGGGAATATTAGTCAGCAATTAACTTGGCTAATCTATGTGCTGTTCAATTAATTAAACTCAATAATTTTCACAATAATTGCTTCAAATTAAAATTAATCATTTGAAAGGTGCTTTTTTCCATTTAGGCCTGGCGTCCACTAAAGCGGTGATATGTTTAGCAAACTAATCAGATTATTATTGATGGTAGACGTGAAAAAATTATCACCTCATCTATCAATAATCTGATTGGTCTGCTAAACATATCTCTGTTCTACTTGCCTTTGGGTGGCCTTTGTCCAAAAAATATCTGTCAAGAATTAGCATTCTAAAAATCGATCTGACGCACACTGCGTCTAATGAAATCATTATCATCATGATCGCCCATCGCCTATCATTCATCATGCATATACTTAATCATCATTGCCTAATATTCTTTAAAAAAAACCGGCCAAGTGCGAGTCAGGCTCGCGCAATGAGGGTTCCGTATTACAGTCGTATTTTTTCGAATGTACATGTAAATCTGTTTTAGAATGTACAGGTGAAGACCTTTCGCATGATACCCCACTTGATATAGTTATCTCACTTCGAAAGTTGAAAATACCAATTATTAGTTCATGACCACAATTTAATTTTTTTTGTGTGATCTAACCCTAAATTCACGGTTTTCAGATTTTTCCCCAAATGTCAGGTATAAAATCTACCTACCTTCCAAATTTCATGATTCTAGGTCAACGGGAAGTACCCTGTAGGTTTCTTGACAGACAGACGGACAGACAGACAGACAACAAAGTGATCCTATAAGGGTTCCGTTTTTCCTTTTGAGGTACGGAACCCTAAAAATGCAGTCCATCTGTACCTATAAATCCTAATCAACCACGGGCGCTCTAGGGTATATGTATCTCACTGTATGTACGTATTTGTGTTGCGCTGATACTTTAAATTCATCTATACAGCGATCGCACGCTACACTGTATGCCTCAGAAGGTGCTTAATAGAAGCCAGACCATTTTTTACCTAATTTAAAATTTTAAACACCTCTAATGTCATAATGAATAGTTGCCAATTGCTTTGCTCCGGAATTAAAATCTTGCAACACGTTATTAAGAATTAGGGTTGCCACAATCAAAATCACTATGTTAACTACCTCAATAATACATTATTTATGCATAATTTTCAGTTTAAATGAAAATTAATGGTGACCATTATAAAAAACATGGTCCTATACATAAAAAATAGATTAGTTTAATCAATGATAATTTTATGAGACATGTAATTAATAAATGTCAATTAAATATAAAATATCAATAAATTAAATCATATTAAATTTTTATATCACCCAGTTAAACTTTTATAATACAAATATAAATGTCAGGGATTTTATAATTACTCTAAAATATGCATTAAATGCGCAGTAAGAGACATTAACAGATTATTTATTTATAGAACTTCTTATGTATGAACAACGTAATCGTGTTCATGCGTGCAACGTGCAATAGTATTATATTGTACAGACAAAAATATTGTCCTCCTCGTTCTGAGAGGGTGTATTCAAAAGGGACAATTCAAAAGCATTGTAAAAGTTCACTTGAATAAAAATATATTCTGTTCTATTGGGTCGTCGATGAGTTGAGATGATGATGATGACTGATGATTTTATACAACTGTTTTAAACAGTTGAATCAAATACTTTTGACGATTTTTAGGGTTCCGTACCCAAAAGGTATAGCGGGACCCTATTACTAAGACTCCGCTGTCTGACACAGTCTGGTATCTCATGAACCGTGATAGACAATTGAAATTTTCACAGATGATGTATTCTGTTACCGCTATAACAACAAATACTAAAAAATAGAATAGAATAAATATTTAAGGGGGCTCCCATACAACAAATGTGTTTTTTTTTTGCTGTTTTTATAGATAATACAACTGTTTTTTTAAGATTTGAGTCAAATACTTTATACTTTTTGCCAACCCTGTGAAACTTACACGGCTGATTGGTAATTGTAAATACAAACATGTATGTACTTGTCATTGATTACCATTTTTGTAAGTTTTAACGTTACTTTATCACCACAACTAAACAGCCACCATTTCCACGGTTTGGCTGAAAAAAACTTATTTAACACGAAAAATTCTAAAAGTTTTAAGTGATACTGTGCTATGGTCATAATAAAAATAATGGCCGGGCTGTTGTTGATGAAGTTCTCAAATGGGACGATTTTTTCGAATTTAATTCACAATATATATCTAGATAATATCATCATACCTTAACTATGAAAATTTTTCATTAATTATAGCCTATATTTTTTAAGATAACCCCTCTGTCTATTAGACATCCGTTCAGTAGTGTGAGTGGGCTGAAATTTGGCATGCAGATAGCTATTATAACGTAGGCATCCGCTACGAAAGGATTTTTAAAAATTCAACACCTAAGGGGGTGAAATAAGGGTTTGAAATTTGTGTAGTCCTCGCGGACGAAGTCGCGAGCATATGCTAGTTATTAATGATAGTAATTCCATTAGGTACTACAGCTAAAAGTATCTATTAATTCATGATTAAAAAGAAATTGTCTATTACTTATACAATACTTCTGAGTTGACTGCAGAAATCTGGAAATAGATTGAGAATAAGCTTTTCTTAACGGCGGTTAAGCTTTTAAAAAGCAGATCCACTGGCCTCTCGTCTGTTACGGTAACAACATAATTACCATAACTCACTTAAGGTATTCCATTACTTAGCAAAATGTAATCCGTAAAAAACTTCGATATTACCAGCCGTGGCTACGAAGCTTACCGATTTAATTAATATGCTAATAACAAGCAAAAAGTCACGAAACACCGCTAGATTAAAGTATTTATCCAAGCAGAAATATTTAGAAAGGTTACCCCATAACTTCTGTTTAAAATATAACGCTTAAATGGTTTTTTTTTAATTTACATAATCTATGAGCACGGATAAAGATCGTTATTTTGCATGTAGATTACAGATTACTAACCATAATAAAAAAATCATTTTTTTCATTTCCTTTGTTTCTTAAGATCTTTTACTTTTTCTGTTAAATCCGAACACAAAACACGACTATTTTTAAAAATTAGGGCTCATAACTCATAAGAACAGCTCAGAGTCGCTAAGCGGACGGTCGATGCAGAAAGCTACACTTGGAGTTTCCTTGGAGAGTCTACGTGATCAAATCAGAAATAAGGAGATCCGTATGAGAACTAGGGTAAACCGTAGTTAGCAGGTTGCGAAGCTGAAGTCACGTAGTGATTATATGTATACTCTTTGGCTGAAGTGGCAATGGGCAGGGCATATAGCTTGGAAAACAGATACTTAGACTTTACGGGGTCCTAAGGAGCTGGAATGGCGACCTTGCATCGGAAAGCGCAGCGTTGGAAGACCCCCGACTAAGTGTACGGACCGCTGACCGGAGCCGCTGGATTCAAGCAGCGCAAGGTCGTAGTTTGTGGAAGTCCCTACTAGAGACCTATGTCTACCAGTCATGGACGTCTATCAGTTCATGATGATAAAGAATCAAAAGTTAACAGTGTAAACGCCATGTAATATGTCTATGGTATATAATGTGACAGTGATGTAGGTATATAAGTATACTAAGCAAACTGGACGCAAAACTTTCCATGGAATGCACGAAAGAAACCGTATCAAAAGTATTTATTCATGACATGTTAATGTGTATCACACCGGATCATAATTAATGCAGAGACGAGGAACATAATAATATTTTATATTCACGGCAAATATGACTGATGAGGTGGGCCCAGAATTCGTACTGCAGATGTTCTCCGTCCCTCTTTATCGCCCAATGTTGGAGGGAGACGGGGAAGGGAGGAATTCGTGAGGTCTTTGAAACTTGGGCACAGGTGAAATGCATTCAACTGTACCAATTAGGATGTATGCGCACTGTTGTTTGAGTATTGTTTATCCTTAGAATAAAAATTAGATAAGTTTTCAAATGCTACACAGATTCGTATCTGCTAAATAAAATGTTAGTAAATAAGTTAATTGATGTTAGTAACAGAGGAGGCGTACCAAGATTCTATTAGAATTTCATTAGCCTAATACAGTAATGAAGAAGTAAGGAGATCCTGGGATCTCCTTACTTCTACTCTGGTTGATCTGGATCAACCAGAGTAGAAGTATACTCGACTCTCGACGTCAATAAAGCGAGTGGGCCGGACGGTATTCCTGCGGTTGTGCTCAAAATATGTGCTCCTGAGCTGACACCCGTCCTGACTCGTCTGTTCCGTCTGTCTTACTCCTCCGGCACAGTTCCATCTTCGTGGAAGACTGCCTTAGTTCACCCTATTCCGAAGAAAGGCAATCATTCGGACCCCTCAAATTATCGACCTATCGCGATTACCTCCCTCCTGTCCAAAGTCATGGAGCAAATCATAAACGCCCAGCTGCTGGGATATCTTGAGGAGCACCAGCTGATCAGTGATCGTCAATACGGTTTTCGCCACGGCCGATCAGCTGGTGATCTTCTTATTTATCTCACGCACCGCTGGGCGGAAGCCATTGACAGCAAGGGAGAGGCTCTGGCGGTCAGTCTTGATATTGCAAAAGCCTTTGATAGGGTTTGGCATGAGGCACTTCTATCGAAACTACCATCTTACGGACTACCAGTGAAGCTGTGTAATTGGGTCGCCAGTTTCCTTGACGGTCGCAGCATCAAGGTCGCTGTCGACGGTTTTTGCTCGGAACTCAAACCCATCAATGCTGGCGTCCCTCAGGGCTCGGTGCTATCGCCCACACTGTTCATCCTGCATATCAATGACATGTTGCATCACAACAACATCCATTGCTATGCGGATGACAGTACGGGTGATGCCCTGTACAAAGGACATACACAGCTTTCTCGCGCAGTGCTGGAGGAGTGTAGAGCCAAACTTGTGTCTGACATAGAAACCTGCCTAGGTAAAGTGTCAGAATGGGGCGCACAAAACCTAGTGCAATTTAACCCAACTAAAACACAGGTTTGCGCGTTTTCCGCCAAGAAGTCCCCTTTTACACTGCCTCTTCTCTTTCAGAGCACTCCCCTCACACCTTCCAACAGCATTGGGATCCTTGGAGTCCACATTTCGAGCGAGGTTCAATTCCGCGATCATTTGGAAAGCAAGGCCAAATTAGCCTCCAAAAAGCTTGGGGTGCTCAACAGAGCAAAGCAGTACTTCGCGCCCGAGCATAGGCTCCTACTCTATAAGGCGCAAGTCCGCCCTCACATGGAGTACTGCTCCCACCTTTGGGCTGGAGCACCCCAGTACCAACTCCTTCCATTTGATCGGATCCAAAGGCGGGCTGTTCGACTTGTGGACGATCCCAAACTAACCGCCTCGTTGGAAAGCCTGGAGCACCGCAGAGACGTTAGCTCTCTATGCGTGTTCTATCGCCTGTATAATGGGGAGTGCTCTGAAGAGCTTTTTGACCTCATTCCACCCTCTTTTTTCTACAACCGCACCGCGCGCCACCGTAAGGAATTTCACCCTCACCATCTGGGTGTCTGGTGCACTTCGACCGTCCGCTGCGCCAGATCCTTCTTTCCACGCACGTGCAAACTGTGGAACCAACTCCCATCGGCGGTGTTCCCACTAGATTATAACATGGGGTTATTCAAGGGGCGGACCAACAAATTCCTAAAAAGCCGGCAACGCATCGGCGGGTCCTCTGGTGCTGCAAATGTTCATGGGCGGCGGTAATCACTTAACATCAGGTGACCCGCCTGCTCGCTTGCTCGCTATATCTATTAAAAAAAAAAAAAGAAAAAAAACCAGAGTAACCGATATAGCTGAGCGGGTTGCGAAGCTAAAGTGGCAATGGGCAGGGCACACAGTTCGAAAAATCGATAGATGTTGGGGTCCCAAGATACTAGAATGGTGACCTCGCACCGGAAAACGCAGCGTTGGAAGACTCCCCACTAGGTTGACAGACGACAACAAACGAGTCGCAGGGAAACGCTGGATGGCGGCTGGAGTGTGGATGACCCTACCAGAGACCTATGTCCAGCAGTGGACTTTCTATTCATTCAGATACAAGTTGGCCCTTGACTGCATTCTCATCTGGCAAGTGTTGATGCAGTCTAAGATGGAAGCGGGCTAACCTGGAAGGAGTATGGCAGTTTTTATTAAACCCATACCTCTTTAGTTTTATACACGGCTTCGTACCGGAACGCTAAATTGCTTGGCGGCAAAGCTTTATTGATAACTAGATGATGTCCGCGTGGATTGAGGTTTTTTAATTCTCCGGGATAAAAAGTAGCCTATGCCCGTCCCCAGGATTTAAGCTATCTCTGTACCAAATTTCAACAAAATCGGTTGTACGGATGGGTCATGAAAGTCTAAGAGACAGACAGACAGACAGACACAATTTCGTATTTATAATATCAAGTATGGATAAATAATGATTCGATAAGGCTAGCCACACAGAGCTTTAAGACTACTATCAGGCACAAAATAGAAAACATTAACATGGAAACAACCGCCTACACTCAAATGCATATTATGATTCAAAACGAGCATGAATAATTTCTCATTAGGTATTGATATCACTTCACACTTTCATATTGAACAATCAGTCTTTCGATTTCGCCTACATACGTGGATCTGCCTACTGTATTATTATGACATCGCATTAAGTACTTACCAGAAAGAAAATTAGACTAAGTAACATGACTCTGTGTGTCATAGTGTGATGTGTGTCACACACACACAGTCACCTTTTTCCTTTTATATATTTAGATTTATTTTTAAGGTTCCGTACCTCAAAAGGAAAAACGGAACCCTTACAGGATCACTTTGTTGTCTGTCTGTCAAGAAACCTACAGGGTACTTCCCGTTGACCTAGAATCATGAAATTTGGCAGGTAGGTAGATCTTATAGCTGACATTTGGGGAAAAATCTGAAAACCGTGAATTTAGGGTTAGATCACACAAAAAAAATTAAATTGTGGTCATGAACTAATAATTAGTATTTTCAACTTTCGAAGTGAGTGACTATATCAAGTGGGGTATCATATGAAAGGTCTTCACCTGTACATTCTAAAACAGATTTTTATTTATTTTTATGCATCATAGTTTTTGAATTATCGTGCAAAATGTCGAAAAAATACGACTGTAGTACGGAACCCTCATTGCGCGAGCCTGACTCGCACTTGGCCGGTTTTTATTTATATCAACCCGTAGTGTCCGTGGACCCTTGCCGCGGCAGCACAAGGCCCCGTTGAGCCAATTATTTGTTGTGTCCGTTGCCATGGCGACCGGGTTGTCGCCAGTAATTGGAGGTTTTTGCGGACCCTCATTAAAGGCACCGCTCCCAGAATCTCTGAGACATGTGAAATGCACAGTTTTTATACTCGGAAATGTAATTAGCTTACAAAGATAGACATTAAGAATTTTGAACGAATTTTTTTACCATTCTGTTTTATTCGTAGGCATAAATCATCATCAACGCGGACGAAGTCGCGGGAATCATCTAGTTCTACATATTTTCGTACCGACGACACAAAATAAGGTACATTTTGTGCCCACGATCCTTTGGTATAAGTACACATTGTACCACTAGAAAATCACGACTCACGCTTTATTATTTTAATTAGAAGAGATTACTCAAATGCTGTTAACTGTCGAGTTGTTAACAAAAAATTAACATTGAATAACTGCGTTAATGTGTAAAGTATTTAATTAATAAATTAGAATATTCAATTAGAGCTAGCGCGCACCACTTTGCGGCGAGTTGCGGTGCGTAAAACCCGTAAATTTAAATTTAGAGCTAGCGCGCACCACGGTAGATTTCCGCAAAATCTGTGAACTATAGGACTACATAGAAGCGCGCTCACTGCGGAATTAATTCCGCAGTGCGCGCGCATCTATGTAGCTCACAGATTTTGCGGGGGAAAAACGCACGAAAATTTACCGTAGTGCGTGTTAGCTCTTAGGCAATAGAATAGAAGCACTTCTACACTAGGTGGTCCCGAGATGCTGGAATGGTGACCTCAAAAAATCGACCAGTGCGATTCGGACTCGCACACGAAGGGTTTTGTACCATCGTATAAGATTTTCATGGCGGCCATTTTGTAATGTTTATTATTTTGTTGTTATAGCGACATAGGTACACATACATTCTACACATTCTGTGAAAATTTCAACTCTCTACCTATTGCGCTTCACGAGATACAACCCGTTGACAGACGGTCGGACAGCAGAGGCTTGGTAATAGGGCCCAGGGCCCCGTTGATACCCTTTGGGTACGGAACCCTAAAAATCGTTCCGAGGCATATCTTCAATAAATTTCCATTTTCATGCGCATTACGTACTCTAAAGGAATAATACTTAGTAAAGGTCTTTGCTCTGGTGTTGGATATCTTTTCACGTTTTCATAGGAAAATATGCCTACATAAATAACCTAATCACCAGCTGATTTCACGCATTTGGCATCGGAGACACAGGAAGACGAGAACGTTGCCCTTTCCACACCTTTTCAAGACCCGAGCTAGACTTATGATATATTTTACGAACATGACATGTCATTTATTTTGTTTTCATCAGGAACCAACTGGACTAAGAGCCCGCGAGGGCCAGACCTTCATCCCAATCCTACTAATAATATTATAAATGTGAAAGTGTGCATGGTTGGATGTTTGTTACACAATCACGCAAAAACGGCTGAACGTATTTGGATGAAATTTAGAATGGAGATAGATTATACCATGGATTAACATATAGATTACTTTTTATCCCGGAAAATCAAAGAGTTACCGCGGGATTTTGAAAAATATAATCCACGGGGATGAAGTCGCGGGCATCAGCTAGTTATTTTATAAAAGATGTAAGTTTTTTTGCTTACTGTCCCCAACACAGGGAGAAACGATCAGCGACTATGACGTTAGGATCATGGTGGCTTTGGACCATCTTTGGACAGACAACAGGTAACAATGGTGTAAATAATCTTACGTCAAAGTATACACGTAATTATTATTTTTGTTCTTTTATAAACTTTCAGCTTTTATAAAATAACGAAGGTCTGGCACTCGCGGGCTCTCTCTATAAATGTAGACACACAAAAGAAATATTTGAGTAGATCATATGTTTAGTACGATTGTTTGTTACGACCTTTTTCCATTTAAGTAAGTATTTTTCATTTCGATATTTTCATCTATACCATTTTCAAGTTTTTACCACATGCTGCTAGTATTTGTATAAGTTTTGCTGGCTCCTATTACCGGAAGGAAGGAATTTTTATTTCTAAAATCGTCATCTATCTAAATATATAAAAGGAAAAGGTGACTGACTGATTGACTGACTGACTGACTGACTGGCTGACTGATCTATCAACGCACAGCTCAAACTGCTGGGCGGATCGGTCTGAAATTTGGCATGCAGATAGCTATTATAACGTAGGCATCCGCTAAGAAAGGATTTTTGAAAATTTAAGCCCTAAGGGGGTGAAATAGGGGTTTGAAATTTGTGTAGTCCACGCGAGCGAAATCGCGAGCGTAAGCTAGTAAACAATAAGCATACAAGTATAGCTAACTACTAAACGCCACTAAAACTCAATTGGGTATTTGACTCCAATTTTTTTTTACTTTATTATAAACTAGGATAAAAATAATGACGAAAACTGAAAAAACTAATTAAATCGATCAAATAACAAAAAGTTATAAGCATTTAAATATTTCTGATTAGACAGAGATAGCGATATAGAATTATGACGTCATTCTGACTAATGCCATAGTAGCTTCGGCGGTTTCATACAAATTTTCATTTCGCGAGAAAGGAATAGAAGACCCTCCCAATCCAAAATTAAAATGCCTGTAACTTTGTAAATCTTCGTTGGATTTTAATATTTTTTTCAGCGTACGCCATTATTTTTATCCTAGTCTAAATATATAAAAGGAAAAGGTGACTGACTGACTGACTGACTGACTGAATGACTGACTGACTGACTGACTGATCTATCAACGCACAGCTTAAACTACTGGACGGATCGGGCTGAAATTTGGCATGCGGATAGCTATTATGACGTAGGCATCCGCTAAGAAAGGATTTTTGAAAATTCAACCCCTAAGGGGGTGAAATAGGGGTTTGAAATTTGTGTAGTCCACGCGGACGAAGTCGCGAGCAAAAGCTAGTTTATAATAAAGTGATAATATTTATCAAATTCAAAAGTAGGAAAATACCCAATTATCAGTTTTTGTACACCACCGGTTTGGACGCTAAGCCACCGCCGCCACCCACGGCCGGGGCAAAGAACTCCAACGAAAACATTAACACTAACATCTGATCTGATCTCATCGGCTTGGTAACTGCTATTTCTGGATTACAGCGGCCTTGGGGAGTTCTTATGGCAACCAAGATAAAGTTCAAACACTGAAACCCACTTCTCTTTAAAACACTATCACAGACGGGCGTTTGTGCAAGGATTATTTTGACGGATCCGTCAAATCACCAATCAAATGAGTGCACAAGCGTCCGTATGTTTTATATGATACGTATTTTCAAAAATCACGAAAATGAACCAAATAAGAGAGCACAGACACCCTTTTTCATAAAAATACGATTCGTAGTAGCCGTCATACAAAATGTATGTACGCTTGTGCACTAATTTGGTTCGTATTTACATCCGTCAAAATATGAATCAAATGAGTGCACAAGCATATGTAATTACGTTTTGTATGACAGCCACTTTGAATCGTATTTTTGAGAAAACGAATTCGAATCGAATACGAATGAGTGCACAAACTCCCAAACGGTTTATATTCAAACCAAATTTTCAGATATTAAGAACCCGGGATGTTACGGATATTCGCATCCGCATCCGCAAATGCGGAGCATCCGCATTAATTAAGACATCCGCAACCGCATCCAAAGCAATTAATGCGGAGCTTTTACGGATGCGGATTCATATTTGCAACAAGTAACGATAAGCAAACAAAATTAACGGGGCCACATTGGCGCGTGCCTCGCGCGTGTTTGCTAGTTGATATCTTTGTTCGCTAACTGTCCAATCAAAAAGTGTACTATGGAACGCAACAGGGGTGTTACGGATATTCGCATCTGCATCCGCAAATGCGGAATATACGCATTAATTCAGACATCCGCATCCGCGGATGTGAAATTCTAATGATCCGCATCCGCATCCGCTTCCGCAGATGTAAAAGTATTGACATCCGCAACAACCCTGTTAAGAACCTACTTATCATTACCAAAATTTAATTTACATACATTTTAGGACAGTCACAAAATAAATAACTTTCGTAGCCAAACCTGTAAGATTTTCTCTTTTCTGCATCTTTAATTAGGTACAAAGTTTCGCTCGTTCGATCCAGTGCAGCGAGGGTCAGGGACCTATTTACTTACCCGCTTTGAGTTTCCATGATAATTATTCGGGTGCGATTTTTTATTTTTGGGTTCCATACCTCAAAAGGAAAAAAGGGACCCCTGTCTGTCTGTCTGTTCATATGTAAAAAAACCTATAGGGTACTTTCCGTTGATCTAGAATCATGAAATTTGGTAGGTAGGTAGGTCTTATAGCACAAGTAAAGAAATAAATCCGAAAACCGTGAATTTGCTGTATCTTTGATTACAAAGTTTCGTACTTTCGATCCAGCGCAGCGAGGGTCAGGGACCTATTTACTTACCCGTTTTGAGTTTCCACGATAATTATACATTAACCGACATATACGGGCGAACGATTTTCGGCAGGAATGTCAATTATATCAGTGTATCGGCTCGGGGCGCACAAAGACGCCATAATACCGGCCCTCATTAACATTAGCACGCGGTAAATGAAAGCATGACATCCTTTGCTGAGATATTTTCGCGTTCGCTGCATTCGGGAGCGATTTTTTTATTTTTACGGTTCCATCCTCAAAAGGAAAAACGGAACCCTTATAGGATCACTTTGGTATCTATCAGAGGTCAAGAAAACCTAGGGTGCTTTCCGTTGATCTAGAATAATGTAATTTGGTAGGTAGGTACGTAGGTCTTATAGCACAAGTAAAAGAATAAATCCGAAATGTGTTCATGAACAAATAATTAGTATTTTCAATATTTAAAGTAAGATACGAGTAACTCTACCAAAGTGGGGTATCATATGAAAGGGCTTTACCTGTATATTCTAAAACCGATTTTAGTTTATTTTTATGCATAACAGTTTCTGATTTATCGTGCAAAATATCCAAACAAAAATACCCGAGTGCGGAACTCTCGGTGCGCAAGTCTGACTCATACTTGGCCGGTTTTTTTTACTGTGCGATAGACTTGCGCTTAACGACAATCACATGATTGTCGTTGAGAAACAGAGCAATGACGAGGTAGACCTCGCGGAGGATGGAGCGCGCTTGCGTATAAGATGCGTATTCACTCTTGCCTTGAAGTTTACTATTCAAGTCATACTTAGCAGGAAACACGGACGCTGGAAGGGCCTTAGCGGTTCGTATTAGAAACGTTTAGAAAAAATGCTTCGTACGAGTAGATTGGATGTTGATGGAGGATGAAATTATGAATTGCTGTGCGAAAATTTGTGACTTCGCACTGGAAAGCACAGCTTTAGCGGGCTTACTAGGAAGACACAAACTCCAAAATAGTCGCAGGGTGCCGCTGAATTCAGTCGTAATGATTAATGAGTTAGATAAGACTTATGTCTAGCAGTGAACGTCTGTTTGCCGACGACGATGCGAAAATTATAAAGCTTAGTTTTCGCACATGTGTTTCGCGAACGTAGTCGGTCCGGTCGGCAGGTAGAGTCGCCTACATACGCCGAAATGCCCTGGTTATCGACCCCAGCCCGGCCGGTCCTTAACGAGTGTCATGTGATTGATCTCAGGCATTCGCGGGAAACTTCCCAGCACAGCCTCGGTCTCTCTCGAAGCCTCGGTCTTTTTGCGGGCGAAATTGTAACGTTTTTGGGCCGGCTCGGTGATGTAATTATGATTAAAGTATATTTGAATACGGTTATTGCCTTTATAGAGCTGTGTAAGGTATGTATGTTTTCTGATGCAAAGTTTGCAGTGCATTTCATTTCAGTTGAATTTACATTATTTGATTGCGACACCTGCAAGGAAAAACATCGTACCTATCAGGATCCTATTACCTCAAAAGGAAAAACGGAACCCTTATAGTATCACCTTATTGCCTGTCTTCCCGTTGACTTGGAATCATGAAATTTGGTACCTCTTATAGCAGACATAAGAGGAAAAATCACCGTTAATTTAGGGCTACATCGCACAAAAAAAAAAAAATTGTTGTCATGAACTAATAATCAGTATTTTCAATTTTCGAAGTGAAATAACTATATCAAGTGCGGTATCATATGAAACGGCTTTATCTGTGCATTCTCAAACAGATTTTTATTTATTTTCATGTATCATAGTTTTTGAATCATCATGCAAAATGTTGAAAAAATACGACTATAGTAAGTACGGAACGAGAGCGCATTCAAAAAGTTTTTTTTAACTTCTGGTAAGCCTTAACGCTATCCAACTTTGAAAATATTTGTCAACAAGAGAAAATCTACACCTTTGTGTATAAGTATTTTATGGTTTCTCGTTAGTTACAATTATTACTATCCACAATGTTTAAATATAAAATTTATAAAATTACTTGTAACTCAGACATACAAGTCAGTGTTGTGTGTTAATATTTACAAAAAAAATCGTAAAATTCAAAAATTCATAATTCAAATAATTTATTCAATGTAGGTAATAAATTACTTTTTTTGATGGTCGGTTGTGGAATGTAAGTCTGCCATACCATGCCTGGAATTAATACATAAGGCAATTTTTAATCGAAATAATACTTGCTGAGAATAAAAGGGTATGTTACTTCACAATTTTAGTTATCCACGTAATATTATTGATGACAGTCATAGTTGCGTGTGTGTAACTCAATATACCTTTTTAAGTATCTTCTAAAATGTATCTTAGAAGAGAATTTTTGTTTACTATTACTGCTGCTATTTACTCATAATCGCTAAAAAGTGAGTTACAATATTTTTCCTTGCAGGTGCCGTAATATTTGTTACATAATTAAAGATCTTAAATTATTTCAAACAATAACAAGTTAGGACAAGCATTTTGGTATGCATTGACATAGATTTCTTTTCAAGTGTTTGGTACATACAAACGCAAATAAAAATCGTATCGAAAGTTGTATTTAATATCTCACATAGTTACAACATCTCAATTCAAAAGAACTAAGTAGTTATTCCGACTTCACAGCCACTTCCTTTCTTACATGTTTAAAAAGGCGCATAAGAAATCCAATCATACAACAATCACCGAATTTCTGCTAGCACTTAGCAACCTATTAGCTCAAATATATTTCAAAACTTCTATGCCAAATCTAGATCACTCGATAAACTTATTGTTAACCGATTTTAATTCTTAACGAATTAAAATAAGGTTTAAATTTAAATAGACACTTTAAACTTTCCACGTACATTCAGCTTCGTATTACTGCTTAGTTGCTAAAATGTTTTGCATAGAACATATATATAGTAGCTACTAGATGATGGCCGCGACCTCGTCCGCGTGGATTTAGGATTTTCAAAAATCCCGCGGGAACTCTAATTTTCAGGGATAAAGAGTAGCCTATGTCCTTCCCCGGGATGTAAGCTAACTCTGTACCAAATTTCATCAAAATCGGTTGAACTGTTGGGCCGTGAAAAGCTAGCAGACAGACAGACAGACACACTTTTGCAGTAGGTAAGCAAAACATGGGTTACAACTTGGAGTCCGCAAAAGTTTTTGATTGGAGTGACTCGTCCTGGGGTAGTATTAGGTACTACATACTAAGTAATACATAGTAGCACACAAAGTGTGTCTGTCTGTCTGTCTGTCTGCCTGCTAGCTATTCACGGTCCACGGTTCTTTGCGCCGATGCAGATGTTCTAAACTTTGAAATAAACCAAAGAATGTGAAACTGTCACGTCGCTCGTCGTCGGATTTTAGTATAATCGATTTTTATGAAGTTTGGTACAGAGGTAGCTTACATCCCGGGCAAGGGCTAGTTTTATCCCGGAAATCAAAGAGTTCCCACAGGATTTTTAAAAACGTAAATCACTAGTTATGAATAAAGTTCATTAATTAGGTAATCATTTAGTGCTTATAGTAATATTTGGTGTCGAGTGTACTACTGGTTCAAGGAACCTCACCCACACATTCAAACTTGTTATAGTTTTCTTTTTTGCTGAGCATTTCTTGATAATGATGAATCGCGTATTATTTGAATAGACACCGGTCAGGAGCGATGATCTATATTGTTAATAAAAAAATATAATGTAGACACATCGATACAAATAAAATCGAAGATGTAAAAGTAATTGTATCATTGTATGGCGTATTTTTTTATTCAGATACAAGTTAGCCCTTGACTGCAATCTCACCTGGTGGTAAGTCATGATGCAGTCTAAGATGGAAGGGGGATGGTATGGCAGTTTTATATATAACTAGCTGCCCTGGCGAACTTCGTACCGCCTAACAGTCGATTCTTTTTCAGGCATTCTTAAAATTTTTCTCTCCGTAAGAACCATCCTCGAACTTCAAGGAATATTATAAAAAAAGAATTAGCGAAATCGGTTTAGGTGTTCTCGAGATTTGCGATCAGCAACACATTTTGCGATCATTTTGCGAATCATCCTAATCTTATAAATGCGAAAACGTGTCTGTCTATCTACCTATCTGTTACCTTTTAACGGCCATATTTTTAACCAGGTAGGTACTACAGAGAAAGCTTGCATCCCGGAAAATCAAAGAGAGTTCCACTTTTGAATACCTTTTTGTCTGAGATTTTGGGGGGGTTTGGGTTTGAGGAGAGATATTTTCACAACATTATGTCACACGAAATTTTGAACTTATTTATCCGAAACTGTGTATCTTTGATATTTAGGATATCAATGTCCTTGTCGCATGTTGGGTTATAAAAAAATAGAGCGCATAAAGTAATTTACAATAATGCTGTAAGGAATAAATATAGTCAGATCGATTGTGTACTTGTATCGTAAAAACTACTATGGCTAATCCCGAAATGAAAATGGTTGACAAGTGGCTGACAGATCTATTTTTATGTGTATCTCTGCTTCCTATATTATTGTACCTAGTCATGTCTAGATGCTAGACTAGATCATTGTGTTGTAAAAAGTAAATTCAGTCCGCCCTGTCTGTCTATTAGAAAGCGCTGAACTGAACGCAAAAAGTACTCAACAATTTTTTTATTAAGATTTTAGAGATAGAATGAATGGCTTAGTCTGCGGCCCAGGCGGGGTGATTCGCTAACTCAGTATCTTACACTGAACTGGCCATGGAGCTCATTTTTTAATCCGTTGAAGGTTTTCTACGAAAAAACATTTTCGTATCACCCAGTGAAGCAGCAATGTAGAACCAACCAACCTCGGTGGCTATCATTTAATGTTAGACACTGACAAGAAATTGGAAGTCTAGTCATTACTGCGGCTGCACGATTGCGGTAGAATGACGGCTACAATGTCACGATCGCAGTCACCTCTGATTGGTTGACGCTCGCTCACTATTGGCTACAATTCATTGTTGCAACAAGAATACCATAGATTCAGCCAATCACAACAATTGCGATTGTAATAATGATTGATGCAGGTTTCACGAAATCGCCCTACTGATTAACAGCAACACATTTGTTGTACTTTAAAAAAAAAAAATAGCGAAGAAACGAGCTGGTGGTTGGGATGTTCAGTGACTACCGCCACCAATGAACATTTGCAGTACCAGAGGAACCACCAATGCGTTGCCGGCCTTTCAGGAATTTGTAATTTCATGTTGTAATCTAATGGGAACACCGCCGAAGGGAGTTGATTCCACAGTGTGCGTAAAACGTAAACTTATTGAAAAATCCTATTACAATGTAAAGGATTATTTAAATGAAATGAAATGAAAATGAAATGAAAAATGAAAATGAAATGAAAATCTTTTTTTATTCGTATAAACTTTTACAAGTGCTTACGAATAGTCGGATGCATCTACCACTGGTTCGGAATGCCTTTCCTGCCGAGAAGAACCAGCAAGAAACTCGGCGGTTGCTCTTTTCAAATATTTGATATAGGTACAAAATTATGCCATGTATAAAATAGTATTTGCAGTCTTGTGCGTTGCTGGAACGAGCTGCAGGTCAAATCCACGCTCTTTTATCATTTAGATAATCTTCAATTGTGTAATATGCTTTTTTCAGGAGCATAATGATAAGAAAACCTGGGAATGAGTTGCCAAACAGCTTTGATAGTTCTAATAAAATAAGCGATTTTGTAAAGTACAAATACAAATTTCTTTATTGCGAATATGGGTAAACAGTGGAGATGTTACAAAAATAAGAAGGTACAGCCAAATTATGTCTATTTATAGCATGCAATATGTTATGATATATATTAATTGTCAGTGATTAATTATTATACAAATCTAACTCAAACTACATCTATATACGGGGTGGAATTTTGTAATGCCACCTGAAGGCAAAGTACTCTTAATACTGTAGATAGAAAATTTTACTCAAAGAAAACATTCCTTTATTTTTGAATAGAAAGAAAACTGCATTCAAAGATTTTCGAAAATTCGCTTGCCACACCCGTGAATCGAACCGACTAAAATCTGAAAAATTACAACCTGTACTCTTATTGCATCGATAGTTAGGATCAATAATTATAAGGATGAAATCTCTCTAACCTGAGTTGACCTGAGTTTGTTGTGGGCTCTTCTCAGACCTGCTTACTGACTCGCTAACTCAGTGTCTAACACTGAATGATTGACATTTATTTTTAATTCATTAAAGGTTTTCTGTGAAAAATTATTTTGATGTCACTCAGTGAGGCAGCAATATACAACCAACCAATTGTCAATCATTCAGCGCGTTTGGACCCTCGTAGCTTTATTTTTAAGTTTACCTATTAATTTATCAGTCATCATCATTACATCATTGTATTGCTAATTCAGCATGTGACAAACAGAAAGTGATACCCAATCAGAATAAATGATTTTAGTTTGAGTTTGACGCCAATTCATAATGTAACAAAATTACATACAAACAATTTTTTATCAGCAGTCAGCGTAGAATGTTAATGTTACTTACTATTTGACCGATAGCTAACACTTTTATTTTGATAAATCGATTTTAGATTATACGAACCGTCGTATCATGGTGTCATAGAAGACGTCCTGGAGTAAAGAATAGCCGGTAGCCGGGTCGATGGCCTCAGTGAAATGTAAATAGAGAGAACACGTCAATCATAGAAGCGCCCACTCAGGGTTTCAGCGTTGCTGCGTATTCATGTCAAATCGCCAAAATAAACTGGCGTGAAGTCTAGTTTGTAGAAATACTGGCACTTATGAATTGCGACTAGGATTATCATCTCTCCGGGTTTCGTTTGTTGTCGACTCTTCTCAGACCTGGGCGCGTTTGGAACAATCGCAGCTTTAGTTTAAAGCTTACGCAATTAATTATCACCATCGCATAGATCCAACAATTGACAATGAAAAAGTGTGGGTCTAATGGTACCTATTTTGAATAAATGATTAGACTTTGACTTTGACTTCGTCTGATCTTAGTTCGGACTTCGGTGGGCATCCGGGGAGGGTCCGGGTGGGGTTTGGCATTGGTACTGTCCGGGTTTCGGGTCATCATCATGATCAACCCATCGCCAGCGCACTATAGAGCACGGGTCTCTTCTCAGAGTGAAAAGGGTTTTGGCCATTACCACGCTGGCCATGTACGGATCGGATGGAATTCTGCAAGTAACGCCTGCTTCTATCCAACAGTTATCAAAGCTTAAAAAAGAAATAAAACTAAGTATAGCAAAGACGCGCCTAGACCGGTCGTGGCGTGGAAAGTGATTGATACCGACACTGATACCAGTACGTAGCTGACCGCACAAACAACGCGGTCGCACCAACACAGCCTCCTAGTCTAGGAGCTAGGAATGTCTGATCTAAACTGCTATATTTCTTCCAGGTTAGCCCGCTTCCATCTTAGTTTGCATCATCACTTGCCACCGATTTGTTGTTATTAGCAATCGGGGATAACTCGACATTGAGTTGATTTGAGGCCACATGGCGCGTTTCGGTGCGTTACGGCGCTTCCCTGTGGATTTGAGTATTGGGTGCGACACGGGCACTGCGTTGCCGCTGCGGTAAAATGTATAGCGTTGCACCGCACCACCCTTCTCCGCGTTGCGGTGCGGTGCCGCAAAGCATTTGGCTGCACGTTTTTGTTTTTGTAACATCTTCACTGTTTACCCATATCCGCAATAAAGAAATTTGAATTGAATTGAATTGAATTGCATCGTAATGCATCGTGTGGTATGATACGTTGATTTCTATCATAGGCACCGCACCGCCAACGCAGCGCATTGTGTGGCTTCGCGGATATCTACTCATGTGTTCACGCTTAGCGACAGATACACCGCTTAAGAGGCAGCCAGTCGCTCGTGGGGACTCGACCTAATGACTTTAATGTATTCATATACATACAAAAATTGCTACCAGCTCCCAAGTCCCAACCCATAAGAAAGGCTTGTCATACGATAGTTGCAAAATAAAAAATCTACTTAAAGTAAAAGTAAATAAATTATGTAGGTTTAGTCGCGAGAGAAGCATTGAATAGACTTCCAGGTAAAATTGCCATATGGTGTCCAAAGGGATTAACAAATTGTCCTCCCGTCCTCCCTCATCTATCGAATATACTGCTTTACGGAATGTCGCGCGTAGGTAACCTAAGGCCGATTTTTAACCGAAACCGAAGATGATTAATCGGCTATCGCCACAATCTCAGGTCGAAACGGCCTTTTAATAACTCTATTTGGCTGTACCTTTTTTATTTTGTAACATCTCCACTGCTTACCCAGATTCGCAATAAAGAAATTTGTATTTAGGTACATATTTGTATTTGTAAGAAATTCAGTGCAAGATTGGCTGACTCTGCTGACATTATAGCTTTGGGTTGTTTGTATTTTATTTTTAAAGCATCAGTCTTCATTAGCTCTAGATAATGTTCCAAAGTTCACAAATCCCACCATTAGGGGATTAGTGGAATAGCCCACCATGATGTAGTGATTTTTTTAAATGAAAATACTGAGAAATAAAAAACTCGTTTCATTAAAGTGTGTCCTGCTTTTTCCTTTCCTCCTTTTTTTGTAAAGTAAGTAGTACTAATCTGCTCTCCTTTTCCATTTTCCTATCTCGCAACAGTACTCTCAAACTCGATTTCTGATTAAATCAGAAAATACTGTATGCTAGTAAGAATGTGTGCACCACTTTACAATAGGTATTCAATGTAGGTAGGTACCTACCTACTTCTTGGATATTACAAGAAAGATTTAAAACTAGGTATCTACCTACTCAATGAAATACTTTAACGATAGCGTTTAAATATAATAATGACCTACAGGTACAGGTCATTTACCTACTTACTGACTACAATTTCATCATCGTGAAACAAGCACATACTATAATTTGGCTATACTGCAAAAAAAATCCTACTGTGGAAAAACAAGTAGTACCCAGGTGTACATATAAGCGATTTTGTGCCAAAATGTTCTAAATAACAAATACATATATACATACCTATTTAAAGTTCAAACCTATTGAACTTTTATCATTTGCTGCCACCAATAATGAAAAATAATCGATTCTTGAATGGACTGCTGTCTTGTGCCGCCTGAATCCAGTGGCTCTCTGCGACTCTGACTGCTGCGACTTGATGTTATTCGTCCACCTAGTGGGGGGTCTTCCAAAGCTGCGTTTTCCGGTGCGAGGTCGCCATTCTAGCATCTTGAGACTCCAACGTCTATCGGTTTTTCGAACTATATGTGCCCTGCCACTTCAGCTTCGCAAACCACCGCAGTCTACTTTAGAAAAAATACGAGAATAAAATGAACAACAGAGTTAAGGGTAAGCGACCGTGACGCGCGACTGTTTGCTTACAATCGCGCGATACTGTTACGCGTCGCTCAGGTACGTCACGATCGCGTAACGCAAACTCTAAAGAGCTTCCGAAGGGTCAAGCGGCTTTACGTCAAGCACGTAGATTTTCGCTTGAGCCAAGCATTTTGACTGTTTACAATGTTTGCTTGATGCTTGAGTCAAGCATTTACGTGCTTGACGGTGATTGATGCGATTTTATATTTTTGCTTGACGCGACGTTCGGACTGTGTTCGAGATATGAGAAAAGTGCCATTCGCTTGACCAAGCTGCTTAACGGGCGCATCAAGCTCGCGTCAAGCTGATTGATTAAGCAAAACAAAAGCATCTAGTCTATACAAAATGAGAAATCACTCGGCATTTTGACTCTATGTGTCAACCGTCATGTCAACAGTATGGTTCACCTTTAAAGTAAGGACTAAAATCGTACTTTTGACATGACAGTATACACAGAAAGTTAAAATGGCGCGGCATTATACATGCTTGACGTCAAGTCGCTAGACCGTGTCGGAAGCCCTTTAGAGCTACGATTGTTTTGTGGCTCATTCGTTCGATTGACTCGATCGAACGATTTAATTGGACCGTTCTGATCGATGAGTAGCCAAAACAATTGTTTCATACAGCTTCATTTTTTAAGTGGAGAATGTGACGATGGTTGTTATTGTTCTATGTGGATGACATTTTGGATTGTGTCCTACGTGTTATGAGTTATCGGATATGTCCCGTGTGGTGGCCATAGATCATTGCAATAATAGATCGATAGGCGTGAATTACATGCGTAGAGCAAAGGCCATTTTTTTTCAATGACATGATTGATCTAATATACATAAATTATCTTTTTGTCCGCGACTTTGTCGTGATTTTAAGATCCAGCTTTTTCTTTGCTTGTACGTTATTTAATTACGTATATACCTATACATAAATTTAACAATACTTACGTTAAAAAATGAAAAGAAAATGCATATCTAAATATATAAAAGGAAAAGGTGACTGACTAATTGACTGACTGACCTATCAACGCACGGCTCAAATTACTGGATGGATTGGACTGAAGTTTGGCATGCAGATAGCTATTATGACGTAGGCATCCGCTAAGAAAGGATTTTTGAAAATTCAACCCCTAAGGGGTAGGGATAGGGGTTTGAAATTTGTGTGGTCCACGCGGAACAAGTAGTGAGCATAAGCTAGTATTATACAAAGTCATTTCTAGTCCATTATTGATATACATGCCTAAGATACATGTACCTACACGTACAAGTGAATCACGCGATCTTTCGAAGCTCTCAGCTGGAACAGGTTTGTGGCTAGGAGGAACAATAATTATTTGACGAGTGTGGGACCAGACACACGGTCGGCCACTAATCTATCAATGAGATTAGGAAGCGGAAGTAGATTAGAGACGCCCGCCGTTGAAATTATTCCGTTACTTTCTTACAAGCTTCAATTTAAATCTTATGGGTCAGTTACACACAGACTCATAGTTCGAAAAACCGACAAACGTTGGAGTGCCAAGGTTCTATTATGGCGACCTCGCGCCGGAAAGCGGACCCACCCCCCGTGGATAGACGACACCAAACGAGTCGCAGGGAGCTGCTGGATTCCTCAGGCAGTGACTGGTGTGTGGAAGTCTCCACAAGAGATCCAGAGATGTCCAGCAGTGAACATCTATCGGTTGATAACGATGACGATGATGATGGGACAGTTATTCGTAGTGTGGTTCTTATTTGAATACTCGCTTATCTAGACTTGACTAGAAGAAGTCATTTTTGTTTTAGCAGTACAATGCAATGTTTTTCCAAGACTTCATTTCCGAATTCCCAAAAATAAGTTGTCCATTTCGGAAGACAACGAACTACGTTCGCATTATCTTTACGCGGTGGCGAGTGCGAGCTATAAATAAAAAGTGATTTATTACATAATTAAGCCAGGTATGCCTTAACGAAGTTCACCTCTTAAGTCATTATGTATGCCATTCATAATGATATCGAAAAATGGTTTAAATTAGGGCTCCCGCACTCAAAAATGGCATTAAGTAAAAACAAGCAAAAAACCTTGCTCGTTTATACGTGTTACGTGTGTTACTGCTTGAATATGGAATTCGTTTATGTAGGCATTGTCTAGAAAATCAGGAGATTTTTGGCACGAAACTCTAAGGTTACGGACGCCCTCCCAGCGTCCGTGTTTCCTGCCACGTATTAAGTAACTAGTAAGTAAGTACTTTCAAGGCAAGAATGAAAAGGCATCTTCTGGAGAAGCGCGCTGCAACTTATACTAGTGTAACTACTAATGTAAGACCTGTCCCATCAAGTCAAGCGTGCGTCTATAATGAATAAAAAAAATAAAACCTCGATAATTTATTGCCAAAAAGATTACCTACGGGAAAAGTATGATATTACGTAAAGTAGCAGATTTCTGAACAAAAGTTCCTAGTTATACGTACTAAACCGTTAATTTTTAAGTTGCGCTATTTAGGGAATATTTATAGCTACCTTATAATAATTTAGTATCGAATAAACTTGACTCATTCTATAGCGGCGGGCTCAGACAAGTATTTAGATGGGCTACGGCAGAAGACTCTATTTGACATCCCTTCATTCAGCTTCATCTTCTCGACCTTCGTTTACAGCTTTGGGCAGGTGCGCTCCACCTTAGGCTGCATCTCATCATCATCTCCTACTTGGTGTGATTGCAGTCAAGCCGCAAGCTTATATAGTTTAAAAAAAAAAATGATGTGAATGTCGGTGACTTCTGGCCACTTTACAAAGTACACTAGGGTAGCGACCAGATTTCATTCTGGTTTACTTTAGCCGTAGCATGTTTTATGTTTGATATGCGTTACGTTAATTTGTGTGCGTGTGTATGTTCGTGTATGAGTTTATTTTTGAAGTTTCTGATGCGTGGCAATAAGTCGCACGTATGAGTCGTGTTTGCACTCATGATTTAGTTTCAATGAGCTGGCTCAAAGAATTTTTTGAACTAGATTTTCCGAGATAACAAGTAGTCTATGTCTGTTCCCGGGATGCAAGCTATCTCTGTACCAAAAAACAAAATCGCTTGAGCATACTCTGTTTTATTTTTTGGGACAAAAAAGGTTACATCTATGGAATGCAACCATTTCATCTCTGTAAGTACCAAATTTCATCGAAATCGGTTTTGTATGGGCCGTACAAAACTTGAAGACAGACAGACAGACAAACAGACACACTTTCGCATTAACAATACTAAGTAATATGGATTTATAGAAATAATTAATAGCAATAGATATAGATTTTGCCGGACAGCTCGTGAAGTTTCAGCGAAAATAACAAGAAAGAGGGTAGTTCGCTACTGTCCACAGCTCGAACTTCATCTCTCGCAGCACCGCAGTCCCGTCGTGACCACGACCCGTGCAATTGGGTTGAAATATCGACAAATAAAAAACATCAAATTAATCGTGGTAGGTGCCTGTTATCTACATTAAAATATAACAGTAGATATATACAGAACTCTAGGTTTGTAGCTCGCGCTTGACGGTTTTTAATTTTAATATATCCGGTGAGGAGTCACGCCGCATGGAGAGACGTTTTGCATACCAAAATACAAAAGCCATGGATGGGTTCTTATCATCGCCTCGGTAGGAACATGTTCATAAAACTTAATTGGTCATCAGCAGACATTTAAATATAGAGTAGACCGGAATTTAAAAACATGAAAAAAAAATCAAGTTAAATATATTTCGTACAAAATGAGAACTCACTAGCCATTTTAGCTCTTTGTGTCAACTATGATGTCAAAAGTACGATATTAGAATATGAAAGTACGAGTAGGAAGGAACCTTATACGAATGGTTTTCACTATAAATATTGGTATTCTATTTATAGTGACAACCTAAATAAAGCAAACGATCGGCCAATTAAATAGTTTTTACTAGTTGATAGTACTTAAATTAGGACATCGGGTAATAAAAATGGTTTTTGCTTCTTTCAGCGTGTTGCCAATTTTCAGCTAAATACATCAGAACATAAACAAATCTGTAGTATCCAAATCAATGTTATTTTAACTGTTATGCTATGTAAATACGTCGCACAATAATGCATGCTAAAATTTTACGACGATAAAGTTATGCTCCATGCTACGGAAAAAGGAGACAAATTATAGCTTCATTGTTTTCCCTTATAAAGGTCGTTTTGTCCTATCTGTGCTTAATAGAATGTTTAATATCTATGGGATTGCTAGAATTAAAAAGGTTAATATCTACCATAATTAAGACGTTATTTTTAATAAACTACACGATTAAGGGCTACAGATAATTATTTAAATTGGTGAGAGGTTTTGGTTATGGCTGGTTGCTATCCGTCGGTAATGTCTTATCACTAAGCGATTAAACTTTCTGGTGCGATGCCCTGCTAAAATTTCCTGGTAGATAACCTACACACAATTGGTTTTACCGGTAAATCTAAATAAATAAAAATGAATCGCCGAAATGTATGTACGCGCATAGTTTCCGAACGACTGCACTAAATTGCCTAATTATTTTTTTGTTGTGTTTGCCAGGAAAAAGTTTGCATAAAACATTTTTTTTTGGAAAATCCATGGGAAAAGACAGCCCCCGCGAGACGCGGTTCGTCGCGGGCAACAGCTAATACCAAAAAAGTACCTACCACTGCATCGAATCGTGAGCCGAGAGATTTTATGCATGAATATAGTTGAAGACCTGGAGAGTGACATAGGTTATTTGATATCTCGCAAAATCAGAGTTTTCACATGATTTCATAAATCTAAACCCATCAGGCAGTCAACCTATACACATGAAACCATTTCAAGTTATGTTAATGTATGTTTCTTGTATAAGTTTACACCAAGACTCGTATCTAGCGATGTGTCTAGCTAGATGCAAGTGTATAGCAATAGATAACGAGCGAGCGATGCCGGTGATAGTTGATAGATGTTATCAGAGAGATCTGGCTACATTGTAGCAAGCAGGCCGCGGGCTGCCTACATCCGTGATGTCACTTAATTCATTGCAAACAAACTTACCCATTCGTATCATACCTATACAGGGTGTGACTAGCACGCTAGCAAAAACTTAGCCCTTAAACACCCCCTCAGGGGTTAAATTTTCAAAAATCCTTTTTTAGCGGATGCCTACGTCATAATAGCTATCTGCATGCGAAATTTCAGCCCGATCAGTCCAGTAGTTTGAGCTGTGCGTTGATAGATCAGTCAGTCAGTAACCTTTTCCTTTTATATATTTAGATTTTTGTTCAGAATGGCAGATCTAGTGCACAATACACAGAGATCGTTGTCCAAAATGCATTCTTCAAAACCTGTCCCCAAGAATGCAATTTCACCTTTGAGAGTATTCGCAAGAGTTTTTATTACGTCGTTAAACCGCTTTAATTAGCTGAGCGTGAATGGGAATGGCAGACAACGCCCGGGGCTGGCACTAGACGTCGATATCTAAACCGGTGAATGTGGCCACAATATAAATACACAGCCAGATCACTTCATAGCGTAACTAATCACTACCCATATTATAAATGCGAAAATGTGTTTGTTTGTTGGTTTGTCCTTCAATCACTTCACAATGGAGCAACGGATCGACGTGATTTTTTGCATGGGTGTAGTTAAAGAGCTGGAGAATGACATAAACTACTTTTTACCCCGGAAAATGAAAAAGTTCCCACGGGATTAAAAAAAACTAAATCCACGCGAACAAAGTCGCGGGCATCAACTAGTTTAAATAATAAATGGAGCAGCTTTTCGCGCGACTTCGTCCGCTTGAAGTTGAGATTTCTTAAACATTCTGTTGGAATTTGGAATTACTGAAAAACCTTTCTTAGTAGGGATTTACGTGAAGGTGGATCCACACCTGCGTATCTGCACGAACCGTGCACACAACGCGCATCGAACGCCTATGAACGCATCACTGTCTCTATGCGCACTTGCATATCGCGAAGGCGTTACAGTACGCGGCAGAAAATAATTTACATCGACCTTTAGAAGGAGATAGCGGATTTGTAGAGCATTGTCTCTGTCGTTGCATTGGTGTGAGGGACAGAGACAACGCTCTACAAAGCCGATATGCCATTCTAAAGGCCGATGGTCATTACTTTCTGCTGCGCACTGTACATAATTATGTTTGTAGTCACTCTCAAAAAGTTACGTACAAGTACAACATACCAAACGCTCGCATATCACTTGTGAGCACGTCTACATTATGTGTTAATGACGCGCGTTGTGTGCACAGTTCGTCCGCGTGCGCAGATAAGGATTAACCTTTATAAAAATGATGTTCTTAAAAACGAGAGAAAACTAATGTTTTATTCAAAACAAAATAGTTAGTTACCTAAATTAAGTATTAGTTGTACATACGCATTACTCGCTTGTTTTATATCATGTGCCCAAAAGACGTGCTTCGAAGTTCCTTCATTCAGCTTCATCTACTCAGCTTCGCTAACTACCTCCCGGCCTCGTTTGCTCGCTTTTTCAAAACTTTTTCCGCGAGCTTCGAAAGCGAAGCGAGGATTCTAGAGGTAGGTCAGACAAGACTGCTGGGTGATAAGATTTTGTTGTTCTGAGCTACATTCAACTGAATCTAATAAATGGAGACGGAGTGATCTAACTTTGCTTTGGGATATAGTTATAAAAATCACTTGCTTGAACGGTGAAGGAAAACGTCGTGAGGAAACCTGCATGCCTGAGAGTTCTCCATAATGTTCTCAAAGGGGTGTGAAGTCTGCCAATACACACTTGGCCAGGAAGGCCTAGATCATTCTCTTGCTCTGTGGTGAGCCGGCGATGAGTCGATCATGGTGATGAACTTAGTCAAGCAAAAAAAATTAACTCATGAGTCATATGGTCAGTGGAATGACTGATTATGTCTAGTCTGTGGTCCAGCACACGTCACGGAGAAAGCAGCGTTACAATACACGAACGCTGTTGCTAATTGTATCGGTTATTAATCGTACGGGAGAGATGCTCGAGATTGTATGCAGTCATTGTTTTTATTTTCACTGACAGAGAAGGATGTTGTTTTTTATCTTGAAAAGCGGTGATAGCCTAGTGGTTAACACGTCGGCCTTTTATTTGGAAAGTCGGGGGTTCAATTCCGGGCACGTACCTCTAACTTTTCGGAGTTATGTGTGCGTTTCAAGCAATCAAATAATATCACTTGCTTGAAGGAAAACATCGTGTGGAAACCTACATGCCTGGGGAGTTCTTCATAACGTTCTCGGAGGTGTGTGATGTCTGCCAACCCGCACTGGACCAGCATGGCCTACTATGGCCTACACCATTCTCAATCTGAGAAAAGACTCGCTTTCAGTAGTGGGCCAGCGATGTGTTCATCATGATCAATATTTTAGCGTTTAAACTACCGTGAGTGATTTCCATTATAAATAATATCTATCCCGGTTGTACTCACGTGTCTAGTCGACGTTAGCCCGACTAGTTTCGAACCCATCCGGGGTCCTTTTTCAAGGGAGTCAGTTCGCGCACGCGCCGCGGCTGTGACTCTAGACACGTGAGTACAGCCGGGATAGATATTATTTATAATGATCAATATTACTTGCTTGAGAAAAACCTTTCCCTGTTAATTCCCTGTAGGTATGCTCGGTAGAGCGTTTCGAGTTGGCACTAAAGTCATGTCATTTTGTATGAAACACCTCTCCCAGCGTAGGTACCTACTACCTACTAGTAGGTATGTATCCATTTTAGTGATTTTCCTACAGTCTTAAAGTGTCATACCAAAAGTACGGCTAGGACCGGGGTATGAGGCGAGGGAACGCCCCGCACATCCACATGTCACCTGCGCTCGCCCGCACCAGGTTAGCGCGGGGGCTGTGCGAGGCATTCGCTCCCCGATTGCCATCTCGACCTGTCGGGGACTATACCTACTTTCCTAACCTTCGTCCGTGGTCCCGACTTCACCTACTAGCTGGTTCGCCTCTACAAAGACGTAACATGTCGCGATTTCGCAATATGAAAGTCGCTCGCAAACCTATATACAGAATGTTTCATTTATTTGGAATAGTAGAAATTTTTACAGCCAAGCATCTTAGCCTAAGATGCTTTTATCTCAGGCACTTTTACGACAGGTACCCTAAGATTCTTAGGGTGCCAGTTTTTTATTGGAACAATACTGACACAGACACTTACTAATAAAGTTGACAAGCTTTTTACACAGAGATTTTTTTTAAAACGACACAAAAAAATTTATAAATCGACAATTGAGTTTATATTGTGACTAGCTTATGCTCGCGACTTCGTCCGCGTGGACTACAAAATTTCAAAACCCTATTTCACCCCCTTAGGAGTTGAATTTTCAAAAATCCTTTCTTAGCGGATGCCTACGTCATAATAGCTATCTGCATGCCAAATTTCAGCCCGATCCGTCCAGTAGTTTGAGCTGTGCGTTGATAGATCAGTCAGTCAGTCAGTCAGTCAGTCAGTCAGTCATTCAGTCAGTCAGTCAGTCACCTTTTCCTTTTATATATATAGATTATTATTAGAGGCAAAAGGCCCCATTAAGTAGTATCAATAAAAAACTGCATTATTTCTTATCCCAAAATACAGAATTTCCGTGTTTCTTTTTACACGACTGCCCACAAGAGGAGCAAGTAATATTTTCAGGGTTCATGTGCCTATGTGAATTTTTTTATCCCACCATTACTTTTAAATATACCTGATAGATTTGTATGTATTGGCCTGGGTATCGTTAGAATCCTTACATGATCCCGAGTAACACTAGCTGTAATAAAAAAAAACAATATGGCGACTGTATGCCGCCATTCCCAAATGTTGTTTTTTTCTACCATAAAGCACCATTATACAATGCCAGCTTTTTTCAAGGTAGGTAGTGGTAGGTAGTAGTCTACCTATCTACTACCATCAACAAGTATTATTGTAGCTTAACTTCTACTTATGATTTCAACAAAATTAAAATGTGTTTTTTTACTATTTAGTTGTTTTTCGGCAGGTCAATCGTGTTTTATTTTTTTCAATTAGGACTTGTTTCATCACTGTCTCTAAGGCCGCGACTACACCTGTAAGTTTTACTCACGTAAGTAGCTTACGTAATTACTTGAATACAACTAGGGTAAATGTACTTACAAGAATGTTTACATTAGTAAAGTCGTAAGTAGTAAATAATAGAACATCCTGTATGTATTAGTATTAATATATCAATGCTGAGTGCACTTTCGAAGACCGTACATGGAATTAAAGACAAGTTATTTATTGATCAACTATAGTCAAAATGAAATTACTGTCTCTAAGGCCGCGACTACACCTGTAAGTTTTACTCACGTAATTACTTGAATACAACTAGGGTAAATGTACTTACAAGAATGTTTACATTAGTAAAGTCGTAAGTAGTAAGTAATAGAACATCCTGTATGTATTAGTATTAATATATCAATGCTGAGTGCACTTTCGAAGACCGTACATGGAATTAAAGACAAGTTATTTATTGATCAACTATAGTCAAAATGAAATTACCTACCGTAATTTTAAAAATTACTCATTATATATGATCATGTTACTGTCACTACTGCTTTTCGATTTTAGTTATTGATTTATATTATTAATTTAATTTAATTACGAAACTAAGTAGGTAGGTACATGTTTTGAAAATGAGCTTACTAAACTTTCACGTCGCGTCGCAGAAGTTTTACATTATTGCAGTGGCATTACGTGGTTTAATTTTTGATTCGTTATTATTTATTGTTAATTATACATCTAGTACTAACTAATAATGAATCAAATGTCTCTTATCGCAGAACGACCCATATGACAAATCCAAACAAATTAATAAAAACGAAAACATATATTTAAATAAAGTTATAAAAGCGTGTATGTCTGTCGATGTCTATCAGTCTGTTACCTTTTCAGGACCCATTAGTTTAACCGATTTAGACGAAATATGATACAGCTTTCATCCCAGACACGGACTTAGGCTGTAATATGTACGAATTGTCAGTTTAAACGTAGCATGTTCATATTAGCTGTAACATAAAAATGCAACTCCTCAATATATCGAAGTAGGTTGCCTGCACATCGGATTGAAAGAGAGGTGATGCAAAATTATGTGGGTTAAGTAGTTAAGCAATACGATTAAGACAATAGTATGTAAGATTTCTTTATTGGTATTGTTAGCCCATAAGTTTAGTAGATTATAAGCCGGCTCTCAATAAACATCTTTCACCGTTGCCGCATTTAATTATTACCTACGGCCACAACATATCTCATGGCGACCCTTGCCAGTCGGTGCATGCCTAATCTAAGTGCGTGCACCGGCTGGGCACCGATCAAGAAGAAGACTACACAATTTTCTAAAGAATATCAAGATTCAAGACTCAATTAGAACAAAAAGAAGAAAATAATCCTGTATTAAAAATCAAGAAACACTAACATCAAGAAATAAGTTCAAAAATGAATCGCTTATGAACAGAAGACAATCTCAAGCTTCATTGATCGGCCCAGCATCATCGTGCGTCCAGGGTTATCCCGGCCACAACTAGGAGGTGTCCAGGGTATTCCCGGCCCAGTTCGAGGAGTCCAGGGCCACAACATATCTCAAGGCTACTTTTTATCTCGGAAAATCAAAGAGTCCCCGCGGCATTTTAAAAAGCTAAATCCACGCGAACGAAGTCGCGGGCATCATTACTTCAATTTTCGTTTTTGCTACTTCGCTCAATTTTATAAATTCCTTCAATGCAACATCATATTATATTTTAATGAAACTCATTTGCGAACGAGAAAATATAATAATTAAGGCAAAGTTACAACCTTTTAAATGAAAATTACTCAAACATAATATTATGATGACGTCAAAGACGTCAAGATATCTTGTAGGCGAAACAATTTATTCGTAGATCTAATGTTTATTTGTGCCTCTGTTAGTCGAAGAGCCGGGGAATTAAAAGTCCTATGGATTAGACACATGGACATGTTTTGCATTTGAGTAATCCCTAAGTTTTTGTTAACACCCAAACGACAACACCTCTAAAGTTGTTCAATTTAGCATACAAAAATATGACGCCAATTCCATTTCCGATAATGATTTTAAGCATTAAGGGTTCGTGTATGCATGTGAGTTAGTTTATTCCACAAATGCCTAAACAGATTTGGATGCAGTAGTCTCGTCTCACACACATCATCGCGAGTGACACTGGCAAAAATTTTTTTGGGGAAAAAATGCAATATGGCAGCGAAGTCGTGTTTTAATTACAACTTGTTCGGACAATTTTTAGAGGCGTCATAGGCTAAGTCTATGTCAATTCCACTCGCACGGAAGAAAATTGTCCATGTATCTGATGCCTAAGACTTTTAATCCGTCGGCTCTCGGACCATGTAGAGTGTAGATCCTCAGTGTAAAAAAACAAAACATGCTAAATTAAAACAGGTTAACGACCGGCTAGATCGTTCCTGATAAGCCTCCTACCGTCTATCTATGTGCCAATATCCATCTCCAACTTGCTTGGTAACCTGGCTCTAATATTATTAAAACTGTTATTATAATTAGTCTTCCAAAAGGTCCATATGTTAGTAAAAAATATAACTTTGTCGTCATTATCGATAGACGTCCACAGCTAGACATAGGTCTCTTGTAGGCAAAGTTAAAGCAAAGTCAAAGAGTGTTCTAAAGAAGACACACGACGATACTATACACTAGACACTCAGTGTATACATCGAGTGTCTTCGTGTGTCCACCACCGTGACACCTTGTTGCAGGTTGTAGTGTCGGTGTCACTCAGTGTCCGCGACATCGTCCGTGGAGACAGGCCATGCGCGGTGTCCGACATAAGTGTACGAATTTCGAACTTGCGCGTAATTTTAGCTAGACCAAGACGTCACGTGGTCTGCGTAGGAAACAAAATCTTTGATTTCAGATTATGAAGCGCTGAACTACTATGAGCTATGATGATTGTACTAGAACTATGATGACTATGTAGATATGTAGGTATGTAACTATTTAGGTATGCAGATGTAAATTTTTTATTGATTTTTATTTTCCTAGCTTATTTCCGCGACTTCGTCCACGTGGACGTGGAAATTTCAAACGCCTATTTAATCCCCTTAGGGGTTGAATTTTCAAAAATAGAATTTCGAAAAAAAATTCTTAAAGATTTTACTTATCAAATACGACTATAAAATTAACGGCAAGCACGATACGAATAATGCGTATTAAGATGATTCGATTCACACCTACACGTAGCCTTCGGCAGTTAATATACACAGATAAGTGGCGTAGCAACAAGGCGATCACAGATACACGCAAACTGAAGTCAGCTGTGACCTACTAACACGAGCGGGCCCGTTTTACACCAATCTTTAAAAAAACATCGGTCAAGTGCGAGTCAGACTCGCACACAAAGGCCCCGTACCATCGTACAAGAAATAGTACTTTTTAATTTTCATCACGGCCATTTTGAAATTTTTATTATTTATTGTTATAGCGCTAATAGAAATACACATTCTGTGAAAATTTCAACTCTCTACCTATGACGGTATTACGGTTCACGAGATTCAGCTCGCTGACAGACAGACATGGACGGACGGACGAACAACGGAGGCTTAGTAATAAAAACGCCAAGCATGATACAAATTTTCACACCTATACGCAGCCTTCGGCATTTGATACCTACACTAATAAGTGGCGTAGCAACAAGGCGATCACGGCTCATATAAGCAGACTGAAGTCAGCTGTGACCTGCTAACACGAGCGGGCCTGTTTTACACCAATCTATAAAAAAACATCGGCCAAGTGCGAGTCGGACTCGCACACAACGGGTCCCGTACCATCGTACAAGGAATAACACTTTTATTTTAATTTTTCCAGTAGCCATTTTGAAGTTTTTATTAATTATTGTTATAGCGGCAATAGAAATACACATTCTGTGAAAATTTCGGCTCTCCACCTATTACGATTCACGAGATACAGCTCGCTGACAGACGGACCGATGCCGATGGACGGATGGACGGACGGGCAGCGGAGTCTTAGTTATAGGGTCCCGTTGGCACCCTTTGGGTACGGAACCCTGAAAACGGAAATAGAATATTTCAAAGACTTAATTTAGTTTTATAACTAGTTTAATAATGATTGATGCAGTTTTCCTGCAATCGAGCAGCAGGTTTCCTCACGATGTTTTCCTTTACCTTTTTATTGCGGAACTCTAAAACAAAATCGGAAAGAATTTATGAGTGTATACTTAAACAAATTGCGTAGTTCCATTGCGATTTAGTTTTCCTTCGCCAAAAGTGAACAAGCTGTTCAAAGTCCAAAGTCTATTCTTTTAGGAACAACATTATGAAACAGAACTTTATTCGAAGACGATAAGGTTTATAATGGCATACAATAGCGTACAGGTCAGCGGGGCATAAAAACACTACTTACCCTAGTTTGAAATAGCTCAATACTCATATTTCTAATCTGCCAGTAAATAAGTACTTATGTACTAATGCTTTAACAGTGAAGCACAACATCGTGAGAAAATCTGCATGCCTTTGTCTATATAATGTTCGCAATGGCCAAACCCTTCTCATTCTGAGAGGAGACCCATACTCAGTAGTGAGCCGGCGATAGGTTGATGAAATAAGTATACCACAGAGACAAACTAATGCTAATTTTGGCTTACGTAGCGTTAGAACTTTACTACCTACCAGTGGCGAAGGGTGAAAATCTGATAAAGGGAAGCCGGAAACGTACTTACCTACAAGAATATCAGCTGTTCGATTTTTGTTTTCAAAACTTAATTTAGAAAAATTACTATCGTTACGTAACAAGAAATCTGTTAAACAACAATCTATGTGAATTAAGGCCATATCTGATTTTGGCTTACCAAACTGAATCAAAATTACCGTGAACTTACACTTATAAGTTATTAATCACATCACCAATTTATTATATCAAAATAAAACACCACTAACAACTTTAAAAACAAACAAGCATGGCCGCTTCACAAAAACAAAATATGTATCAATATCAAATAACCCTTCAAAATACAAAATACTCAAAATAGTAGCATGTACCTGTTAAAACAATACTATTAATATAATTTTTAATTTGGAGGTATTATAGGGTAACTCGGATCCAACCGAGTTATTTACGTCAAATTTGTCTGACCTGTCAGAGTTCCAAATTCGTATTCGCTACTGGGCCAGATTAAATTGGTGTGCTCTTTATTAGTCGACCGTAGAGCGAGACAGACCTAGTTCGCTCATTTCGCTTTCGCTAGGGAAATGAAAGAGATAAATACTAAGCAAAAATCTAACTAGGGAATCCGATATTTTACGGCTTGTAAGGTGTAGGACGTAGGTGTATGTTACTTACATTAGCTGTTATGTTTTTAACTTAAATTAGTACTTAATAACAAAAGAAAAATTAGCATTTGTGACGATCGAACCTTTGTATTTACGAACGTATTACGGAATTTATGTGAATAGTACCTACTTACGCTATATTATGCCAATTCTTAAAGGGAAGCCGATAGGAATCGTGTTATATTGACTCTTCGCCGCTGCTACCTACCTTATTTTGTAGAGTTTAGATGCCAACCATTTAGGGCCTAAACTCATCTGGCATCTAAATAGTAAAATAAAACTATTAATTTTACCCTACATTTTAGGGCAAAAATCAATATTTTTGTTGAACTTGGTTATAATTCATCTTTTAAGAAGAGACTCGCTTCCTGAATTGAATTTCGAGTTTATACATTCACTAGGCGGTTTACAGCGGAGGTCGCCTTGTCCTGATGACATTGTATAATTGGAAAATGACCGACCTCCAAGCGATCTATTCAATAGCTATGAGACATGCGAATCTGCTGTGGGAACATCTTGTGAGAGCTTAATGATAATGAAACCAACTTGTAAGATCGCGAGAACGTTTATTGAAATCACACCATATAAAACCATTTGGATACGAAATAAGATTAAATTAAAAATAATTCTGATATTGAGAAATCGAAATTAACAGATTGCATAATCACAATTTTTCATTTCAAAAAAACTAGAAAGCAATCCCGGGTATTGCCATGCAAGAACTAAAACTGGAATTTTAAGCAATTGGATTGAACTTAAAATCAAGTTTTATGGCGCAAGGCGTACGACAATCTACAATGTATTGATCTCTAGCTTGGACGATATTGTTGAAGTAAACATTTCATAGTAGTAATCATTAACTCTACAACGATTGAATAACATTATTTATAATACAAAATTAACAAAATATAGGCATGTCAGTGTAGCATAAAATAACAACTAAAAATTTCACCGTCATGCACACTCGCGAGTTCAACCGTAAAAAATATAAGTCATGCGTTAGAATGTTTAGTGTTTGTTAGTCAATATTCAAAAACAACAAAATAAAAACTACTTAAAATATAAAAACTAACGCGTGAACCTTCGGACCCGAAGGAAAAAGGAAAAACGTTGAGAAGATCAAATGATAAGTCAACGAACTTACAAAATAAAGAAGCATTCTTTCTTTTTCCTCTGGGGCCTCATCATGATCTAAGATAATGCTAACAAAAGATACAAAAGTGGATTACTCCATGTTACAAATCGATTCTCCTAAGAATGCACGAAATTGCAGTAAAAGACTATCACGTAGTTTAAAGTTAAAAGTAAATAATAAAAAGATTCTAGTGATGAGGTTTTATTGCAATTTTCGTAGAATTCGTCGCGTGGTAGGATGACAATAATAAAATATGATTCGTAGTAGGTAACATAAAGAACAAAGAAATAACATGGTGGATATAAGCTTATGGAATACAGGTATAATCTGCAGCAGACAGTAGCGTGTTATCTGAAACAAAGGAAAAAAGCAAAATCAAAATAATGTTAAGGCCTAAGAATAGGACCTCAAATAAAGCATGATAAATCATTAATTATATTGTACGTTGATAAGACTATGTTAGAAACAACAACTGTACAAAGTTTCAACTCAATCGGATGAACGATGCACGAACGTTGCGGCTATCTATTTTAATCTTTACAAATTGGCGTAGGTAGGCACATGAAAAAATATTTAATTCAGATATCGAAGTAAATGAAAGAAAAGAAATGTTATAAGAAAATCGTGGAGAAAAGTAAATAGATGAGCAACATTTATAATAGTCCCATATCATCTGCTTCATCAAGTTAAAGGAGATTAACACTGGAATTCATAGTCAAGATAGAGGCTTCTTTAGGGGAGCATTCAGAGGACACGTGTCATACTCATATATGCAACCTTTATGCATTGCCTTTAGGTTGCATATGACACAATGTCGTCTGAATGTTTTTTAAAAAATCAAATACAAGTTAGCCCTTGACTGCAGTCTCACCTGGTGGAAAGTGATAAGCCTGTAAGGGGTATATCAGTTTTTTACTAAACTATACTCCTCCTCTAAAGAAGCCCCTGTCTTGACTATGAATTCCAGTGTTAATGTATGGTATTCAGCTTGGCGTTGCAGAATTTCAAAGGAATTCGGCGATTGCAAAGTTACGATTGCGAACGATGAGGTTGCAGTTACAATCAATTGTCCCAGATCCATTGTAAACTATAAGGGTCAGCGCACACTAAGCGTCTGAGTGATGGTGAGCAGACTAGGCTCACGAGTGGCAATGAGTAGAGACACAGTTCATGACAGTTAGGGAAATTGTAACAAAACATCGAGGCCTCGATGTCACTGGCAGGCGTTAAATGTTACCTTTGAAATAACTATTTTTCTTTTATTTCATGTCACTTATAGCCTAATATTTAACATATCGTCGATTCAGGAACAAACCGGGAGTGCCCGCACTCATTCTGGTAGAGGCGCGGAGCCACGAGTTAGGTTGACCATAATAATATGGGCCGCATAATGGGGTCACAGTAGCGCGCGATATGTTGACCGTTTGAGGATTGTGAGCTGTTTACTTAGCCTTTATAGGGGTCTCATTCATCCATTTGATATTTATATTACGTACTTGCACTTGTCTTATGGACTCTATCCCGATAATGACGGATCAAAGTTACCATAATGCAATATTATGGTAACCTTGACCCGCCCGGGGTGATTTAAATTTTTAATTTATTATTGAGTAACGATTTGAACCGTCATCACAATCATATCATTCTCAACCCATCGCTGGCGCACGGATCTCCTCTCAGAATTAAAAAGGCTTAGGCCATTGTCCACCACCTTGGCCAGGTATGGATTGGCAGACTTCACACACCTTGAAGAAACTAACAAATCTGAACTGTAGTGTACTGTAATCAAAGTAAAAAAACGTGAGACGCTTCGATGTCGCTCCGCTCTGTTTGTGAGCGTTGAGCTTAATGATTAATGGTTGATCCTTGATTCTCCAAAATGCAGGCGAAAACTAAGAACACCCTTAAAATATTCCGATGTCATTATACCATATCAAATTTGACAACAAAGTCGAGGAAAGGGGAGGAAATAGAAATTAATACCCCTGGGATGACGCCGCAAGTTTGTGATGCTCACAGTTCGATGCGTGAACACCAAAAATGGTTTATTAATGAACATATTATATTATTGTGTTACAAAAGATTATTTTATTTGCAATGCCATTGAGTGTTTCGACCATTAAGTATACTTGAAAGTACCCTTTAATACAAATAAAGGTGATATAAAATGCGGGTTTTCCAACAGTATTGCAGTCTAATCTAGAGCTAGATTGCTGCTGGTATAATGTGAAACAGCTTTTCTAATTCCATGCTTGGAGTTTCTCTTCATAAATGAGAAGATCCGTACTTAAGAGAACCAGAGTAACCGACATAGTTCAGCGGGTTGCAAACCTGAAATGCTAATGGGCAAAGCACATAATTTTAATACTGAAGGAGGCCGCAGAGCGGGAGCGAGAGCTGGACGTTGACGCCCGTTCGCTCCGCAGAAGACAGGGGAGAAGAAGGAGACATTACGCTCACCTTCTCTTGCCCTAGGTATTTGGTGTAAACCTGTGCCGGTTCAACGTCGGGACGTCTTAGTCGTATCCGATACCCGGGATCCTGAGACGCCTCATACTTGACGTGGACGGTACCGCTGGGTTCTTTAGCGGGTATATGCTGTTGTGTGCCAGAGAGTCTCACAGTGCCAGTGAGTCCCACATACCCGCTCTTGTGCGGAATGCGTAAGTAATTGCATTTTTACACACGGAAAAAAGGGAACATAATTTGGAAGACAAGGTTAATGTAAGTGAACAGTATGTTCTTTTTGAGAATAAACTTCTTTTTTTGAGAATAAATTTCTTTTTTGAGAATAATTTTTACTAAACAGTAATTTCTTTAAACCGAAAACAAGGTCTAAATCTGAATTAAAAAGTACTTCTGTATGTTCATCTCCACTAGATAAATAGTTCAGACCATAGCTTCGTTGAGGCAGCAATTCTAATCTAGCCGAGGCTGCCTCAAGTGTATACGAAACTTTAGAATAATGCAAAATAGGTATAAAACAAAGACGCTGATAATTATTTTAATTTTCATCAAGACAAAGGAGTTATATAAACTCTAAATCAAACAAAGACGTATTCAGTAGAGTTGGCATAGCAACAGCGATAGACCAGTTATCAAAAAACGGCAGACGTTATCAATCAGTTTCGTCATGATGGCCTCGATTTGGCCCGCGCCTCAAGATATCGCCGCGATTTCCTCCGTTTCCTTATTCCGCCGGTATTATGACCAACCGTGTGAATGTTGATCGCATATTAGCCACGTGCGTACCAAGAACCGCAAGTGCCGAACGGAAATCAATTTCAAGAGTGGAGAACCTTGAATCGATGCTGTCACATTGGCTGGTAATAGTGCTGCAGTAGCGGGAGGTCGAATGTGCCTGTGCCTCCTCTGTTTCTGACGTACTATCGCTGTACCGGTTGACGTATTTATGTGAAAAAGCCTAATATAAATCAAGTTCAAGAAGGTTTAGTAAGTTAAACTGATGTTTCGTTCATCAGACGAAGAGAGCTCATTGAGTACCTATTAAAAATTAAGATGTTTGTTTACATAATGATTTATGATGGTTTATTATAGTTTATTTTTACTTTATCATAGTTTTATTGTGTAAAAAGTTTCTACTTCAGTTTCGAATAAAGTATAAGTACGCGCCCGGTCGAGATCGCAATCGGGGAGGGAACAACCTGCACACTCACATAGCCCCCGCGCTAACCCGGCGCGGGTGACGTACGGGTGTGCAGGGCGTCCCCCGCCTCATACCCCGATTGCCATCTCAACCTGTCGCGGACTATAAGTACGCGGTACGAGTCGCATGCCCACGCGGCAAATATTCGCATTTGCAATGCGGCTCGCTGGTAATGTGCGATCACTATAATAATAATTTTGCTATAATAAAATCAGTCGCAAGGTTATAGCAATAAAGATTATAATGCTGCAACGCTCTTTTGATTTTGTGGTCAAATCCAATTAGCTTAAGTGCCAAACTTCAACAGTCTATCACGGATAATGGCTATATCATTGAGTTTTTTGATATTATTTAGGGAAAGGAGGTTTATGTGATTTTAGATTTAAGGGACCGCTGCCAAGTACGTCCCTTTATTTGACCTTAATAACCCATAGTTAATAAGGTTCTTAAATTGTATTGTTGTCTATAAATATGTTTTAGATTATCTCATTAAGCTGAGCTTTCAGATGCCCACAATTCTTCGGAATAGTATTAGAAATCACGTCACGCATTGGCTGACACTTTAGTGTCATGGCAACTCCTGCCAGACATCCTTAAACTTTAACAGAAGTTACCACAACACTAAGACACTACACGGCTGAGATCTATAGAGCGCACTTTCACTTTGCTCAGACTTAAGATTGAGTTAAAACGAGACAAATTTAGGTGAGGGTTATACATCTGTCTCGTTTTGACTCTGTCTTAAGTCTAAGCAAAGTCAGAGTGCGCTCTATAGATTTCGCCCTAAGTGTTTAATCGAGAACATTTAAATAAATTATTATCTTTCACATAACTACTGCCTGGCAAGTTATAGAGTTTCGTATCTCCAGAGAAATAAAGCAACCCTCATAGGATCATTTCGTTGTCTGTCTGTCTGTCTTTCTGTCTATTGTGTTTGTCATGACCCATCAAAGGAAACATAACCTATTAGGGTACTTCCCGTTGACCTAGAATCATGAAAAGCAGGCAGCATTGCCTTTTAGCATAAGTAAATGGAAAATAACGAAAACCGTGAATTTGCGGTTACATCAAAAGTGTTATTTCTTGTACGATGGCACGGAACCATTCGTGTACTGGTTTACGTGACTGGTTTTTTGTTGCTGTCATGTGGCCCATCTGAATAGATACAATCACTACCCCTATTATAAATGCGAAAGTGTGTTGGATTGTTGGTTTATTAGTTTATTGGTTTGTCCTTCAATCATGTCGCAACGGAGCAACGGATCGACGTGATTTTTTGCATGGGTATAGTTTAAGACCTGGAGAGTGACATAGGCTACTTTTTATCCCGGAAAATCAAAGAGTTCCCACGGGATTTTTAAAACCTAAATCCATGCGTACGAAGTCGCACAACAGGTCACACACGCAATGTTGATTATGCCAAAACTGCTGATATTTCTAGGTTGCCGTAAAGCAACTCAGCTGCAACCTAGAAAACTTTAAATGATAGGTATTGTACCCACTGTTGCGTAACAAGAAACACAATCAATAATAACGTATTAATTAAAATCAGCTTTCAGGCAATCCAATCAAATTACCAAGCGAATAGAGTCATAGCTAATCAAACTTTCAGAATCATCAAAACGAAAGTTACATCGATTTCAAAAACGAATCGAATCGATTACTCGTCACGATAAACGAGACTCCTTTGTTTAAAGCCTAAAGCACACTAGTAGCGCAAAGAGAGTACCTACATATTTCGACGCTCGAATTCTATCAACGTACCTACTCTCTATGAGATGTAAAATCTTATACTAAGATACATCCCAGTTTCTTAAAATTATAAAAGTTATGTCTAGCTTAAAAATGTATGCCCAACATTGAGGGAACTCTTGGTTATTCCTGAATCGACGATATGTCAAATGTTAGACTATGGGTGACGTGAAATCAAAGAAAAATACGCTATTCATATTCAAATGTAAGACCATTTGACGCCCACCAGTGACGCTGAAGCCTCAACGTTTTATTACAAGTTCCTTAATTGTCGTGATTTGTGCTTTTATTAAAGGTATGTCCAGCTTGTCCGGCGTGTCCGGTTTTTGTTTTTGTCCTTTCCGTTACAAGTTAGCAATTTTGAATAGTGGTTGAAAAGTGATGATGTGTGTGAAGATAGAAGCGGGCTAACTTACCAATTTCTTAGTCCACCAAACCAGACCAGAATCAATTTAGAAATTAATTCCCAAGGCCCTGCCAGGAACCAAACTCGGGACCTCTCGCTTATAAGACAACAAGAGGTTGTCAAAACCTAGCATGGCAACCGCTAGCTGGATTTTGTTTCAGGCTCAAAACTAAGACAATAATTCTTAACCCTATTTAATATTTACGTCATTGCGAATTCGTCTTTTAATTGATCTATAGAAATTCGACCTGGTGACACAGTGTGCCACAAAGCCAGCAGCTGAACAAATTTGTACAGTTTACACTTTACAGTGAGACCTCAGACGGTGACGCGATCGACAATAATTATATAACTTCTACACTGAATACATAATCATGAGAAGAAACATAATATATAACAGACACGCAAGTTAACAAAAGAATTTATCAATTACTAGCTGATGCCCGCGACTTTGTCCGCGTCGAATTAGGTTTTTTAAAAATCCCCTGGGAACTGTTTGATTTTCCGGGATAAAAAGAAGCCTATGTCACTCTCCAGGTCTTAAAATATACCCATGCAAAAAATCACACCAATTCGTTGCTCTGTAGCGACGTGATTGAAGGATAAACCAACAAACTAACAAACCAATAAACCAACAAACAAACACACTTTCACATTTATAATATGGGTACCTATGGATATCAGTATGGAAGTATGGATGAAGAACAACAATCAATGAGTCTATAGCATTTTCCCCGTTACGCCGAGAGCGTTAAATACTAACACCCGTATTCATAATCATTACTATGAAATCGCACAATGTGCTCAAACGCATAGTGTGGATTCCACCAATCAGATTATGGAAAATTGACGTGACAAAATAATCTGATTGGTGGAACCACACACTATGCTTTCAAACGCATTGTGAGACATCATAGTAATGATTGTGAATACGGGGGTTAGTATTTATGTTCAGCACACATCGGACCACGAGTCTGAAGTCCTTGGGAAAGGCGAACGTGACACCGGAACGTAATATAGGTATGGAGGATTTATAACTAGTCGATAACGATACCTTGCGATAACCTTGCGATATATCGTAAAAAAAAGTAACTGCTAAGGATGCGTTTCCACTGAAACGAAGCGGAGCGGAGGCGTGTTTTTCACCATTTAGATTATAAAATCTAAATGGTGAAAAACACGCCTCCGCCTAAGCTAGTCTCTCAATAATGAGAGACTAGCTTAGGCTCGCGACTTCGTCCGCGTGGACTACACAAATTTCAAACCCCTATTTCACCCTCTTAGGGGTTGAATTTTCAAACACCCTTTTTAGCGGATGACTACGTCATGATAGCTATCTGCATTCTGCATGCCAAATTTCAGTCCGATCCGTCCAGTCGTTTGAGCTGTGCGTTGATATTTCAGTCAGTCAGTCAGTCACCTTTTCCTTTTATATTATTTTGATGACTTATTAAAATCATCACATCATCTAACAATAACCTGATTTGTCTATTCAATACGTCTCCATATTTGTCGCAGTGGAAACGCAGCCTAATATCCCTCGTTATCGCCTCTATGAACTGATAGACGTCCCGTGCTAGACAAAGTCTCTTGCAGGGACATCCACATACCTATGTAGGTATTCGCTCATCGTTCATCCGATAGAGCTAAACTTTATACACTTGGAACTTGTGACAAATTTCTGACATACCTAGTATAATCAACGTTCATTTAAATCACCTAATTAGTATTTACTAACGTAAGTGTGCAACAATATTACAAAAAGAATGCGCCTAATGCATTGTTTTAGTGGTCTAAACCATCTTCGCATTATTGCCTTTCTAATGAAACTGGTTTGGCACACATCGGTTGCATGGTTTCAAAGTATAAAAGACATAGGTAGAAACATTTTTGTGTTTTATATTTTTAAAGATTTCTTACCATTGTTGAAAGTGGTAACTTGCAGCTCCTTTGGTAAGATATACTGCGGAGCCAAGCCTGAAACAAAAGTGAAATAGAATTAGAACTGTGCTTTGTAAGTCAGAGGACACGGGTTCGATTTCCGGTTGAGTTAATTTATGGTGCATGTTGGTTCTACTTACTTCGAAATAATCTACAAGCTATGATGTAACGCCCGGTAGCATAACTAGCATAACGACGCATTTCGCATGTGGCAGTGAAACATTTAGTGGCTTTACTTTGGCTAATATCTCACTAGGGTCCCCCTAGTCAAGGGTGGTAGTACCTATCCAGGTACTTTATAAAAAAACTCAAAGTAATGTACATCGGCCTTTAGAATGACATTTCGGCTTTGTAGAGCGTTGTCTCTGTCACTCATACCTATTTGACGTTTTGTCGGTCTCATCAACAGAGACAGTGCTCTACGCTATCTCCTTCTAAAGGTCGATGTACATTACTTTTAGCCGCGTACTGTACGTTTCCAGGTACTTTATCAAAAGACCAAAAAGGTCAATTGTGTGTAAAAGTCGCTTATGCGACTGAAACAAATTTCCAACCCCTATTTTACCCTTTTAGGGGTCGAATTTTCAAAAATCCTTTCTTAGCGGATGTGTACCTTGTAAAATAAAAAGCTATCTGCATTCTGCGTGTCAAATTTTAACCCGATCCGTCCAGTAGTTTCAGCTGTGCGTTGATAGATCAGTCCGTCCGTCAGTCAGACCTTTTCCATTTATGCTATATTAGGGACCCGCCTCGGCTTCGCTTATTACAATTTTCATGAGGATCTCTAATATTTTTGAAAATAAAATATAGCCTATGCTACTCAAGAATAATGTAGCTTTATACTGCTGAAAGAATTTTCAAAATCGGTTCAGTAGTTTCAGAGATTACCCTCTACAAACATACTTACAAATTTTAACTCTTTATAATATTAGTAGATATAGATTTAGATTAGCAGACATTGGGGCCGATTCTCTTGTACACAATCTCTAAACTAAACTAAAATGACACGTCTAAATCTATTGCTATCCCTGTCGTAATGTTGCTTGCGGAAAAGGGTAGCACTAGATTTAGACCTGTTAATTTAGTTTAGTTTAGAGATTGCGTACAAGAGAATTAGCCCCAATGTGGCTAATTCCGTTGTACACAATCTCTAAACTAAACTAAAATGGCACGTCTAAATCTATTGCTATCCCTTTCATAATGTTGCTTGCGGAAAAGGAGAGCACTAGATTTAGACCTATTAATTTAGTTTAGTTTAGAGATTGTGTACTAGAGAATCGGCCCCATTACCGAAGTAACAATAAAAAAAATCCATTTAAGTAGGTAGGTAGTTATTATCTTTTACACTGACGTAAGAGAAAGCATAAAAATAAAAATACATAAATCAAGAGATAAGAGAAATTTATATCCACTATCGTACAAGTTACAACCAGGCCGTCTCACTTAGGTCTAGATCATGTCTGGATCTAAAAATATGCCCAACCTATCTGAGAGAAATCAATAAACCCGGCTCCAGCTGCACACAGGCGCAAGTCATTCATTAAGCATACTATATATTTATTACAACATAGCACGCACACACACAAGCTAAACTGCATTGCTATACATTACCATTGAACAGACGCACGCACACTACGATAATAGTCATTGATATAAGAAGTCGTAGATATACATTATCACAGCGTCTTCGCCGGCGAAGACGAGGTCCCCGATTTCTAACGTCACCCGGACGTGGGCTCACGCCACGGCCTCGGGGGCGTACGGACTAACCAGTAGTCCAACAACTCCACCCATCCCAACGTCATCCTAAGCCGTGGTCCGAGCCTCACGGGAGGCGCCCTTAGGAGGACGTTGCCCCCCGACCTCTCGAATTATTTCTTCGAGCCCTAGGGCTCACCCCCAGGCCGAGCTTCGCGCTCGCCAACCCCCCCGGAGACGCTGATAGACTTCACGTACCTTTGAGAATATAACGAGAACTCTAAGGCATGCAAGGTTTCCTCACGATTTTAGTGATATTTCATTGCAATATTATGTTTAAATTAGAGCCTCGATAGCTCAAAGGTTATCTACTTTGATATCGCGTTTTATCGCGATCGTTATGCGATCGCGATCGATAGGCCGGGCGGCGAGTTTTTGAAGAAGTGTACTTACCCAATATTAACATAATTATTTTATACTAATTATGTAATAGTTTTTTTTAATAATTCTATACTAATTATGTAATACTAATTAGATATAAAAAATGCTTTTTTTATTTTTTTTAAAGGCTTACATATTATGATTTTGTAGATCCCAAATGGTAGGGTAAGCAGTGCCTATATGCCTCTATGGCCTGCACGCCACTGACTATATCCATGCAAAAAATCACGTCAATCTGTTGCGAGGTGATTGAAGGACAAACCAACAAATCAAGAAACAAACACACTTTCGCATTCATAACATGGGTAGTGATGTATCTGAAAATGAAGTTTTTTCATTCATAGACGGCCGCAACTGTATCTTAGGTTCTCTATATCAACGACGATACTACGATAGTACGGGCGGAGTACTATAAACGGCGCTACATTTTCCGACCTATATCGAGCGCGGGTTGTAAATGCACCCGTTGCATTTACAACCTTATCCCATTATGTTACAGCTGTAAGTCTGTTGCACTTTCAGAACCAGTTGAAATTGAACTCTACCTCGTTAAAAATAGGATCGATATTTGCTTTGCCATTAAGTTACAACTATAAATCTGATGCAAGTACTTAAGCAATTAAATTTTAACTCTATTTCTTAACTAATAGAGTCGATATTTGCATTTTATGTGAACGTATATAGGTCTGTAGGAACCTAGTCCGATTAGAGCTGTGCAGTCTACCGCGTCAGACGTATCTATTTATAGAGTTTGTACGTTATAGTGTAAGAGACAGTTGTAAAATATCGAGATATTAAATTCAAAGCGAAATTTGTCATCATTGACAGTAATCCCTAACCATATTATCCCTACCCATATTATAAATGCGAAAGTATGTTTGTTTGTTTGTTGGTTTGTCCTTCCTTCACGTCGCGGAGCAACGGAACGATGTGATTTTTGCGTGGAACGTTATAGTTAAAGTCCTGAAGAGTGACATAGGCTACTTTTAATACAAAATCCAAGAGTTCCCGTGGGATTTTGGCGATCTAAACCCACGCGAACGAAGTCGTAGGCATCAACTAGGTTACCATATCGACGGAAATAACGTAATATAATGTTATGTCATTTGACTAACTTTTCCCACGACTTCGTCCACGTGTGCTTTGCTCAACTAAGCTAACTTTCTGGTGGATTTTTTTTTCTATAAACAGCATTAAGCTGCACAGTGTGCTTGCACACAAGTGCAAGCGAGATGGACGAGAGTGTGACGAAAGACTGAGCGAGATTGACAGTGCGATGACGAGCAAGCCAGCACGTATTTGAACACAGGACAGCCGCACAAAGCGCAGCGCAGCAGGGTTTGTTTGTATCTTCATTATAATCTAAGGGTGAGATCTACTACAGAGCGCACTTTGACATTGCTTACTACTTAAGACAGAGTTAAAACGAGACAGATGTATATCTCTCACATAATTTGTCTCGTTTTAACGCAGTCTTAAGTCTGAGCAAAGCAAAGTGCGCTCTATAGATCTCAGCCTAGCCTAATAGCCAGTAGGAGAAGCGATAGAGTATAGCAAAGCGCAGCATAGCTCAGTGTTGATTGACCACCTTTAGACTAGCAGTGGTCTCTTGCGCTATACTGAAACGTTACCGATTTACTAGGCTCAGTACAGACTACAGTCGCGCCCAAGGAGTCGAGAGTAGGAAATACAAGGAACCGAGTCGCGTCAGTCTAGTCTCTATGCAGTTTGATTAAAGTCACGATAAGGAACATTTGACGCCTACCAGTGACGTCGAGGCCTCCACGTTTGATTACAATTTCCCTAACTGTCGTGAACTGTGCTAATGATCAATGGAAGCCTAGCATGCCTAGCATTAAATATTGCGCTATAATTTTGCAAAATTCAACAAACGATCTACTTCAACATAGGCCTAGTAAATGCACAATACGTTGGGCACAACGTCGCGTGTGGTGCCGTGATGGCGATAAGCTATTGTAGATTGACGCATCACAAGCTAGGGTCGTCACCCAATATACAGCACCGCGCTATGGTCGGAAATTGGTTCATTTCAGCAAACGACCTATTCCAACATAGGCCTAGATGTACAATCACGTTGCGCAAAACGTCGCGTGTGACGCCACGATAGCGATAAGCTATCGTTTAGATTGGCATCAGAAGCTAGGGTCGTCACCTACTATACAGCACTGCGCTATGGTCGAAAATTGGTTCATTTCAGTAAACGACCTAGGCTTAGATCAATCACGTTGCGCAAAACGTAGCGTGTGGCGCCACGATAGCGATAAGCTATCTTTTAGATTCGCATCACAAGCAAGGGTCGTCAGTCATCACTCACTATACAGCACCGCGCTATTGTCAGAAATTGGTTCATTTCAGCAAACGATGTTTGCTGCGGTGTTTGTTTATTGCGTTTTAAACAATTAGTATCACGAAAAGAAAAAAACGTCGTGAAAAAACCTGCATGCCTGAGTGTTCTCCATAATGTTTTCAAATGTGTGTGAATTGTTAAGTTTGCCAGTACCTACTCACTTGGCAACGTGGTGGACTATGGCCAAGCCCTTCTCATTCTGTGGGAAGACCCGTGCTAGTAGTTAGCCGGCGATGGGTTGACCATTATGATGAGGATAAAGATGCTTATTAATTTATTTATGGTGGTTGATAACCTTAATTCTATGTTAACCTTAGCGTTACCATATCCAATCTTTACGGGGTATTGGCAAACATTTAGATTAAAAATAGATAAGATACTCTACCAAATCTAGGCTAGCATAATAGGTAGACAAAGCTTATATTGATAACGAGCTAGGTCGTAAAAAATGGCTAGACAATAAAGTGACTGATACCTTATCTAGAAGGCCCATGAACTCTGACGTGTCTTATGATCGTATCGCTAGGTAGGTATGAGCCAGTGGTCGAAAACTGGAAGTATTAGAACTGTTCTATTATTTAGGGCCATAATAATTAATCACCGAGATTGTCCGCTGTCGCCGAAATTCGGTCAGGAGGACATATTATTACGTGTGTGTGTGTGTGCGTGTATGTGTGAGTGTGCAATGAATCCAATCGAGAACAACAAGGTAAACAAATGCAGTTAGTTGGTAAGACGTAACTTGATACATCGGAAATGAAACCGAGAGCATGGTAACATTGCAGGTCGGCCCAGTAAGCGGTAAGCGCCATTGTATGCGTGACCGGGTTCCATGAAGAACTTTCTAAAAAGGACGAGGTAGGTAAGGAGAAAGGATTGCGTAAACGCACATTAAGATGGATGTCTTGAACGGAGATGAGGTCACAGTGCGGTCAGTACTAATGACGTCGCAACTCGCAGTACCATAATATCAAGATTTGGCAATTTATTGATCTGTAACCTAGAAGGTTTAGGCCATAATTACCGCGCTATTAGATAGATGTGTTGTTCATTGCAGAGTTGCTCTGCGCCGGTGTCGCTGCTGCCCGACATCGGCCTGTTAAATGAGGAGATGAGGAGATCCGTAGGAATATGTAACAGACTTAGCTCAGTGAGTTGTGAAGCTGAAGTAGCAATGGGAAAAGGACATATGTAGTTCGAAACCACGACAGACTTTGGGGTCCCAATGAGCTAGAATGGCACGTCGCACTAGAAATCGCAGCGTTGGAAGACTGTCCACTAGTTAGACGACATCAAACGAGTCGCAGGGAATCGCTAGATTCTGGCGTTGCAAGGACATGACGTGTAGAAGTCCTTCCAAGAGACGTTCCTTGACCTCTTGCGGGCTAAGTTGGAAGAGGTAAGGCAATTTAATTTAGCTCGGTTTCTGCGCGGCATTATACCGGAACGCTGAATCTCTTGGCGTGGCTTTGCGGAGAGAGTAACTAGCCCCCACCAGACCGCACCAGAGTCAAATTAGAATCAATAAATTCCTAACTTACCCTTGCCGGGAATCGAACTCAAGACCTCCCACTTATAAAACAACTAACTAGGCGCTAACTGCGCAAGGGAGGCCGTCAAAAACTACCTAGAAGCGCAACATTTTTTAGGGTTCCGTACCTCAAAAGGAAAAATGGAACCCTTATAGGATCACTTTCTTGTCTGTCTGTCTGTCTGTCTGTCGGTTTGTCAAGAAACCTACAGGGTACTTCCCGTTGACCTAGAATCATGAAATTTGGCATGTAGATAGGTCTTATGCAGACATTCGGCGAAAAATCTGAAAACCGTGAATTTGTGGTTACATCACACAAAAAAAATTAAATTGTGGTCATTAACTAATAATTAGTATTTTCAATTTTCAAAGTAAGTTAACAATATCAAGTGCATATCATATGAAAGGTCTTCACCTGTGCATTCTAAATCAGATTTTTATTTATTTTTATGCATCATAGTTTTTGAATTATCGTGAAAAAATGTCGAAAAAATACGACTGTAGTACGGAACCCTCGTTGCGCGAGCCTGACTCGCACTTGACCGGTTTGTTTTTTAATTCAGATCAGATACAAGTTAGCCCATGACTGCAATCTCACATGGTGGTAAGTGATGCTGCTAAGATGGAAGCGAGCTAACCTGATAGGGGTATGACAGCTTTTTAAACCCATGCCCCTTTTGGTTTCTACACGGCATCGTACCGGAACGCTAATTTGCTTGACGGCACGGCATTGCCGGTAGGGTGGCAACTACTAACTAGCCACGGCCAAAGCCTGCCACCAGACCAGACTAGAAATTTATAAATTATAGAATTCCAAACCCCTGCCAGGAATCGAACCCGGGATCTCCCACTAATAAGACCACAGTGATTACCACTGCACCAGGGAGGTCGTCAAAAATCGTATCGTAAAGCTAGAAGTTTGTCATCTAACCACTAGAAATATACATACCAACATAAAATTTTATGTCAATCGGATATGTATAAAGTGACCCAAAGGGTTAAAAACAGTTGACCCCAACCAACAGGAAGTTTAATAAAAGCTTGTATCCATGGTTTTTGACCTTAATTAGAGAAGAGTGCGTGCGACTTCGCCTTTAATTACAGCGTTTAAAATTAAATTCATACAAATATTATGAACGCTCCCTGATGTACCGTTTACGTAGGTAGTGCATGTAACCTAAGGATATATTCACACTAGGCGTTAAAGTACGCTAATAATATTTTTAAAACCTTTTTTTGTTAGTTTTACTTGTTCATATGTTGTACTGCTGTTGAGAATGGTTAAAACGGATTTTTGGGCTAATTTCAAATTTCCCGATTGAGTTGAAAATAAAGATAGGTACAATGTGATTTGTATGACCATAAATAATTATTATGGTACCATTGAGTAACGATTTAGGTGGTAGCAAAGTTGGACAAACGTCAATGGGGACGGGTGAAAACTTAAAACTATAAAATAACAGTGGTTTTTTTGTATTTTCAAATTAACTGAGTATACAATAGGGCTACTTTAGGCCAACCTGCGTCAAATGTACTAATATTTGAGCCTACCAGGGACGTCGAAGCCTCGATGTTTTGTTAGAGGCTCCCTAACTGTGGTGAACTGTGACAACAGCCATTTTTATTTTATTTTTTATTTTTATTGAAAAGGTTCGCTAGCGATTTTTACAAAAATGATCTTAAATTACATAAAGTTAAATTACATGACGTTGTATGTAAAATCATTTGAAAGCAAACACTACATGCACATTCACACACTTTACATGGAACAATTATTAATCATATAAGTAAAATAATACAAAAAGTAGCTAAAACTTTCCGAAATAGTGAAAACACAAAAAACAAAAATTATTCAAGGTGCAATGGTAATTGAATAAATCTAAAACTATAGTAAAGTAAGAGAGAGTACCTAGGAGTAAGAATAGTTAAAAAATAAAAAATGTTTAAAAAGTGATAGATATTTCTGCGATTAATAAGTAGGTACTTATTAATCGCAGAAATGTGAAATGTGTCGCATTGACACAGAAACCGGTGTTTACGCACTTAGCGTCACGCTCCGCGCGTCACAATGGCCGCCCGCCCGAGGACATTGCAGTAGTTAACGAAATTATCGCATCACTGTCATCGGCGATCAAAGCGAAGGGACAAACGCACGCAAATTGTTACAATTTATTCAGTTACCGCGTTCCACAATTGCAGCATAACAGAATAACTGAATAAACATGACAATCCGTTTGTATTTGATCAATTATTATTATTATATTATTGTCCACTAGTTGATACTCACGACTTCATCCGCGTAGATTTAGGTTTTGAAAAAATTCCGTGGGAACTATTTGATTTTCCGGGATTAAAAGTGCCCTACTTAGTCTTCAGGTCTTTAACTATACCCATGCAAAAAATCACGTCGATCCGTTGCTCCGTTGCGACGTGATTGTAGGACAAACCAACAAACCAATAAACCAACAAACGCACTTTTGCATTTAAATAAATAGTTATTATGTATTAGTATGAAGCGTGAAGTATGTTTGGGTACCAAAACTTAAAACGAAAACATAAGCATTGAAAAAAACATGCACAAGTAAAATTTAGTTTGGTCTGAATCAAAAATTTCATTACTGTTTTAAGAATTATTTTCAATAATTAACTATTATTAGAATTATATAGCAATAATTTTTTTAATGTCACGCTGCCATCCTAAATATCTTTATCAAGTTAATTTTTGATCTCGATATCTTGATATATATTTTTTGCACAAGTTGTGTCATTAACACGTTAACAAGTGGACCCGGACGTGGGCATAAAAAATTTAAGGTCCAACTTTTAGGTACCCTAATAATCTTTATAATATCTCAACTTGAAATGTGAATTGCACCACTAATAAAAGTTTACGACATCGAAAGTTAGTTTATTGCCTTGTTTAAATTGCACATTGATTTTATGAAGCTTTTAATAATCCAAACTGTGTTTATAGGCTGGAGTCGAGGATATTAATGTGTTGAGAAATATAGAAAACCGGACAACTGCAAGTCAGACTCGCGCAACGAAGGTTCCGTACTATAATCGTATTTATTCGACATTTTGCACGATAATTCAAAAACTATGATGCATAAAAATAAATAAAAATCTGTTATAGAATGCACAGGTGAAGACCTTTCATATGATACCCCACTTGATATAGTTATCTTACTTCGAAAATTGAAAATACTAATTATTAGTTCATGACCACAATTTAATTTTTTTTGTGTGATATAACCACAAATTCACGATTTTCAGATGTTTCCCCGAATGTCTGCTACCTGCCAAATTTCATGATTCTAGGTCAACGGGAAGTACCCTGTAGGTTTCTTGACATACCGACAGACAGACAGACAGACAACAAAGTGATCCTATAAGGGTTCCGTTTTACCTTTTGAGGTACAGAACCCTAAAAACGATCTAATCACGTCGCACGTACAAGGTACAGACTCTCCGTCACTCACTCAATACAAACTTAGTTTGGTTTTCACTTAGCTCGGGTGACCGTTGCGCGTTGTGGTGATAAGATAGATGACTTGAAAAAATTGTCACGTCATTTTTTTTAAATCGGATTGGTGCAAAAAATATATAACAAGTTATCGAGATCAAAAATTAACTTGATAAAGATATTTAGGATGGCAGCGTGACATTAAAAAAATTATTGCTATACTAGATGATGCCCGCGACTTCGTCCGCGTGGATTTCGGTTTTGAAAACCCCGTGGGAACTCTTTGATTTTCCGGGATAAAGAGTAGCCTATGTCCTTCCCCGGGATGTAAGCTATCTCTGTATTAAATTTCGTCAAAATCGGTTGAACGGTTGAGCCGTGAAAAGCTAGCAGACAGACAGACAGACAGACAGACACACTTTCGCATTTATAATATTAGTATGGATAATTCTAATAATAGTTAATATTTACGTTATTGAAAATAATTCTTAAAACAGTAATGAAATATTTGATTCAGACCAAACTAAATTTTCCTTGTGCATGTTTTTTTTCAATGTTTATGTCTTCGTTTTAAGTATTGGTTTACTGTACACATCTCCTCTCCGCTCCGCTTAGATGGATACCAGACGTGAAGATTTGAAAATGTTGAACCGTGTTACTCTGAAATTTATTTGTTGAAGGAAGTGAAACTTGTATTTTTAAAAGAAATCTGTCAAATCACAGACATAGACATTAGTTCCTAGAGCGTATCTAGTACACAATTTAATTGAATTCAATTTGTTAGCATTCAAACGAGAGCCAAACTACGTTTGTTAGGAGCGCATTACGAATAAATCCCTCTTAACACGACACACGTTTATTGTTTTGTTCTAATTTTTTATTAAAAAGAAACTGAGCTTAAATTAATACCACCAAGTTAACGGATCTGAATGAATGAACATCGAAGCGCCGAGAAATTTTACGACAAAAACCCGCGAGAAAAACTTTCTCGGTTGATGCTTTGTTAAGTTATGATGCTCGGGTGAACCGTTAGGTCATTTCCCCGAAACACGCCGAAAAAAAGACGAAATAAGGCAAAGAGTTCCATTCATAAAGACATATGCACCGAACTCTCATGCCTTCAATCATCTTGGTCCAAGATCCCATTGCCGCCAGACCTTCCGTATTTTCTGAGAAACAAAATGTGTGGGAAAGAGTAGCGCTAGTGTGTACTTTTAATGTACGCATATTTGCTAGCTTGTAGTTGTACTTGTACCTCGGGTCAATTCAAAGATATCGGTTGGTAAAGGCACCTACATACATTACCTACTCACTTTTCTTAATGTCCGAGTGATTATTTTATGTATATTTCCTAAGTATCATGATATAAAAATTACGACTCAGACTATAAGTAAGATAAACTATGTTATTTTTTGCGAGATTTAAAGCGTCTGGCGGAAATTACCGCCGACAGGAAGTGTCTGGCAGAACTGAATAATAATTATTAACAATATTCTGTAAACCCTACATGAAAATCAGCAGTTAGACTTTAAGAAAAGTGAGTAATTTTTTAAATAGGTACTTTCATACCTATAAATTGGCCCACGGTATAACCTAGCAGATATGCGTACGTTAATAATACACACTAACACTACTACTATCCCACACATTTTGTTTCTCAGAAAATAAGGAACGTCTGGCGGCAGTGGGATCTTGCTCTATCTGTGTTGTCCTGCGGTGGTCTTTGAATAAAAAATGCAATAAATCTTTTCCCTCCGGCTAAATGAAAAAGCAGCCACTTAGCGCTTTAAAAACATTAATAAAAACATAACCTACCTAATACTGATGACAATGGCACCGATTCTAAGCACAACCTAATTTTAGAGTATTCGCACCCTCTTCTTACTATTGTAATATGAAAAGGACAGAAGCAGTTTGACATTTCTAAATTTAATTTTTAGATAGTAAACCCGTGATTTTAGCACGCACTCGCGAACCTACTGTTTAAATTTGTATTGTGCACTAAAATTTAGAGTCTTTAAATGTGAAAGTCATGTTCCGTTCCTTTTTTAGCATTAGTAAAAAGAAAAGGATGCAGATACTCTAAATTTAGTTTAGAGAGAGACTAGAGAATTGGGGCCAATAGCGTTGTTAATGATCGTTAGTTCAAATTTGATGTGCTATGCTCGTTGCATACTAATCGATCCGAAGATGAATCAAACAATAAGAGAAATGTAGGTTGAAATATTTGTTAAGACCAAATAGATACAGGGAAATAGTGTGGGTTACAAACTTGTTAGAAAAAAACGCATCTCACGACTTCTGAGTGGTTGGTGCTAGGAAAAAATGTGAGTAAGCGCAAGTTTATCCCACATAAGATGGGTTCAAGATAAATATTGACATGTACTGCAAAGCGATTGTGTAAGAAAAACTAATTCATCGTTATTGTAATCGTCAAAAAATTCTGCCCTTTGATTGGTTGATTCGCTGTTTACCGCTGTGTAGCCAATCAAAGGGCAGAATTTGTTGTCGATTACGATAACGATGAATACGTTTTTCTTAGACAATTGGTGGGCTGATTAAGAAAGTTATAATCAAAGTAATAACGCTTATTTTCTTAATTGGGTCTTCAATTTATTTAGCACGTACTTAATAAGATTACATTTATTAGAAGGGGTTGAATTTTCACAAATCCTTTCTTAGCGGATGCCTACGTCATAAGCTATCTGCATGCCTGATCCATCCAGTGGTTTGAGCTGTCCGATCAGTATAGATTAGTCAGTTAGTCAGTCAGCTTATTCTTATATATACATATTATATTGATTTACTAAAACCAGATATGAATACATCACTCAAAATATCCCACCCTATCCCACCATAAATAAATCCCGACACACTTGTCCCTTTTCAATTGGATCAGAATAAAGTATCCGTTTATTATCCCAATATTTTGCGGTCACCATCCCGGGAGATTCCCACCGGGCCGTGAACGAATTATTTCGATGTAACCACCTTATCGCCTTCGCTGCAAACAACACCCAGACATACGGTGGGAAAATACAGGAAATAATTCTACAAAGGATAATGACCTTAATGTTAAAGGAATAGAGTCGTCAGGTAGAAATTTTCTTCTGGTACTTTGTGTTGCAAAGTTGATAGCGGCTTCAGAGCACGTCCCGAGGAGCCCTAAATCTATAAACTAGCAAAAAACCAATGCGCCTTCTCGGAAGCGCCCGGTCGTGATTGAATCTTTCATCTCGGTCCGTCATACAGACAGACGATAGATATGTATAGAGAAAAAAGGCTTTCTGTTTTTGTGTTTGGCTTATTAGTTTTTACTGCTATGCTATGGGATGAAAGTAGCTGCCTAAAGAATAGTCTGATAAAACGGATATAAGTTCATTGGCGATACACATGCTATACAGGTATTTAATGGCGCTTCTGGATCGAAATGACCAATTAACAGGTTTTATTGTAAATAGCAATAAAATAGGTGATACCAACGACTTGGAATAACTAGATGGCGCATGTTTACTAAATAATTAAATATGTAGTATGAAAACCAATCGTGCCTGTGTTTTTCTACGTAGGTACGCTACGATAACGTCACTCGAGTCATTTAGTGATGATAACTGATGATGACTGACAACAAACTTCGTCAGGAGAGAGGACCAATTTTTCGTATTTTTAGAAAGAGGATAAAAAAAATTAAAAAAATACATATTGTATAATTTGAAAAAAAAATTAAAAATGCGAAAGTAGCCTTTCACAGCCCAACAGTTTAACCGATTTAACTTTTCACCCCGGCAGAATATTTTTTTGTCCTGGTAAATCAAAGAGTTCCCACGGAATTCTTAAAAGCCCACCGATTTATATGAAAAATGGTAAAGACGTAGCTTTCGTACCGGAAATTGACAACTTTTTATCCCGGAAAAACAAACAAGATTTTTAAAAAACCTAAATCGACGCGGACGATGTCGCAGCCATATTGTAGTTTTTGAATAAAATAGGCGCTTAGGGCGCTTGGCTCAAATTTGGGCACGCCTAGAAGGACGAGCTGCGGTATCTAGCTTACCTTATCCATGTCTATGGGTGATATAGTATTTTCGTGTCGTCATTAAAATAAAAGCTCCGAGATACCTATTAAGATTTATAAGTTACATCGATTTTTATGGCTTGTAACTTTAATGTGGGAATTTCTATGCAAACAAATTGATAGCCGTATATTTCTGTATATTTTAGCAGCGTACATAAGCTTACGAAACTTTAAAATATAGTATGTTCTTTATTTATTAATGTGTAATGTGTTGCAAAATGTAACACCTTTTTAGTTCTAATCAAAGACTTATTTTACGTGTATTATCTGTCCCGTTCGTCCTTTTTTTTTTATTCAGGTACAAGTTAGCCCTTGACTGCAATCTCACCTGGTGGTAAGTGAAGATGCAGTCTAAGATGATAGCGGGCTAACCTGGAAGGGGTATGGCAGTTTTTATTAAACCCATACCCCTTTGGTTTCTACACGGCATCGTACCGGAACGCTAAATCGCTTGGTGGCACGGCTTTGCCGGTAGGGTGGTAACTAGCCACGGCCTAAGCCTTCCACCAGACCAGACCAGAAATTTAGAAATTATAAAATTCCAAACCCCTGCCAGGAATCGAACCCGGGACCTCCCACTAATAAGACCACAGCGCTCACCACTGAAAACTGTCCTTCTGTCCGTCTGTTTATCACACCTGCTAATTCAGCAACTATAAATCCATACTAACATTATAAATACGAAAGTGTGCCTGTCTGTCTGCTAGCCTTTCACGGCCCATCCGTTCAACCGATTTTGACAAAATTTGGTACCTACAGAGATAGCTTGCATTCCGGAGAAGGACATAGGCTACTTTTTATCCCGGAAAATCAAAGAGTTTCCACGGGATTTTTTAAAACCTAAATCCACGCGGATCAAGTCGCTGGCATCAGCTAGTTCCAATTATAAATAAAAGGGATTTGGTTTTCAGACGATAACAAGCAAAGAAACAACACAATTTTTTTTATTTAGGATCCAAACTATTTTAGGCTTGTCTAAGTTACGCAACCCTCGGTGAACGACTAACTTGCGCTTGGCCGGTTTTTTGAATCAGAAGTGTAACACTAATCTTTATAAAAAGATATCCGGTATCAAACACTGGTGACGATCCCACGCCACGTCCGCATCGTTCCAATAAAATAACCTACAATTTGTATTTTTTTCATTATCATAGACATTATCAAAAAATTAAACACATGTCTAAACTTTTTTACGTATAAAGGCAAATCGGAAACGGATTTGTCGGGTTGGATTGCTTTTCCTTTACGATTGTAATATGTTTTTTATCGAAAGGGTTACGCTTGACTGCGATGCGATCTCATGAGATAGTAAGATGTATTCGAAAGATTCAAACATTAACCTAGGAGCGATATGCAATGCCCATATATGCTTGATCATTTAGCAGGTCATAAAGTTGTACATTTTAGGAGTAGAGTGGTCAGCGGATTGCTAATCACGGCTGATGCCTTGCAAGTTGCACCACTTAAACACCAGCAAACTTCAAGACTGCATTATAACCTACTCTTTGGTGTGATTGCAGTCAAGGTAACCCTATACCATCATGATCAACCCATGACCGGCTCACTACACAGCCCGGGTCTCCCCTCTGAGGGATTGGCAGACTTCTCACACCTTTGAGAACAATATGGAGAACTCTCAGGCATGCAGGTTTCCTCATGATATTTTCCTTCACGATTAAAGCAAGTGATTTTAATTAGGCGGACGTCCTAACCACTAGGCTACCACAGCTTCAAGGCAAGTCTATATAGTTAAAATAAAGTGGTGCATCATCAATTTTTACCTGGCATTGCGTAAAATTCCTTAACGCTTTCGATAATTTTGAAAGCAACCATCCACAGGATCATAAATAAACCCGGGGACGCGTTATTTATCTATCGGCGCTTGTCAAAACATTCACATAGATCAAATTTGACAGTGACCCAGAGATAGGGCCCCGACAAAAGACTTCCGCCCCGAAAAATATTACTCGGAGGCGATAATCGGTTTACGGAATTCAAATGGCTTAGAAAATAACCGGACATTAGTGTTGGGTTGGTAGCGCTATATCAAATGATAGGGTTGGTTAAGCAATATTGATTTAAGGCTAGTTTAATCTTTTAAATGTGGCATATTATTATCATCATCCTCATCATCGTCAACCGACAGACGTCCACAGCTGGACATGGGTCTCTTGTAGGGACTTCCACATGCCACGGTCTTGCGCCGCCTGAATCCTGCGACTCGTCTGATGTCGTCCGTCCACCTAGTCTTCTGACGCTGCGTCGTCCGGTGCAAGGTCGCCATTCCAACGTCTATCGGTTTTACGAACTATGTGCCCTGCCCATTGCCACTTCAGCTTCGCAACCCGTTGAGCTATGTCGGCATATTATATAGAAACACAATTACTGAGTAATCTGATCAAATGTCTGCATACGATGGAAGATTGTGAAATCGCTCAGTCCTTTAACAAAGACTCGCGATAAGAGAGGCATATGTGCGCCGCTTACCGGTTTCAGAAATTTTTGCTGAGGCTCCCAGTCTTGTCTGTCTTCCTAGTATGACACGGGCGGGACCAATGTATCAGTCAACGCACATTGCGACCCACATTAGGTCGCCCATTCCCCGATCAGCAGCGTCAATCCATTAGGTCAATTTAAGGTTCATATTAGATTCTTCACAATTAAGGTTTCCAAACGGTATCAAATTCCTATTTTGCTGTTTCATTTTCAAATAGAATGCAATAGCTTTGTGTACATGTTGATTACATTTCTCGGAGTTTTGCAGAACAGCGTCTGGGTACATTTTCAGCGCAAAGATTTAGGAAGACAAAAAATCCCGACTCAAAAAACCTCACGATTCGATGATATAACAATGAACACAGCGTCATTGTTAAAATATATCAACAATCTGGATCTTTTCATTGGAAACCGATATTAGAGTAACGTTACATTTCAATGACTAAAAATTTTCGATGTTTATACTTGGTATTAAAAAATTAATAGTACCAGGAATCACTACGATCACGGACATGGAATAGCTAGATACCGCATGTTTGTAAAATAATATCAGTTTTTCAATTTTTTCACACAACTCAGCAACGAAGAAGTGTAATGTTTTCACAGTTCATATATGTATCTAATCGTATGTATGTGAGTTTCTTCATTCATCATAACTTCTAAATAAAAAATAAAACAATTTTTACAACACACTTAGCTCATATAGTGGCTCTATGAATTTCACCGCAATTAGGCACATAATAACACCTATAATAAACTGTGACTTTTTCATTGTTATTATTCACAAGTGAGTTGTAGAGTTTTTTATTTATTTTATTGGTTGAGTTACCTTGTTCTTAAAAAAATTTCGATACAAAAAAGATCGTATTCAATAGTACAAAAAGAATTAGACTCGATTCTGAGGCGCGTCCTACTGGCGAAACACCAAGTACAATGATTGGATTTCACCTACCTACACGAATAATGAACCTTCTCTAATAACAATAGACCATAAAAGTATTTCAGTAAATAATCTATCTGATGAGACCGCTATGCCATCAACAACAGTTAATTATAGTTTTACCAACTGCACATTTACTAATTGTTTCTCTAAATAAACTTTTTATCTACTAAATACAATTATTTTTTAGTATTATTTTCTTCACAAGTGTTCTGAAAAACGTTTCCTACCTACGATTACGTCACGCGAGTCATTTCGTGATGATCACAAGTCCCGCAAATTGCTAATGCGCAGGGCCGCCATTTTAGTGACGTCAGCACTAGACTGAAGTTTCGAGCTGATGCTATTTCGGCTGACGGCAATAACGTCATTTCAATCTTAATGAGACATGGTCCCAGCGCAATAGCAATTTGCGGGACTTATACCACGCGTCAGAGCGGTTACGCACTGCATCCGATCTGAATCCGTGTTAAAATACGGATATAAAAACTCGAACCGAATTCGGATAATATAGCTTACGCACTAATCGGATATCTGATTCAAATTCAAGCTCCGAAAATTAAAGGAAATGGGAAAGCATACGTACAAACAGTACGCCCTCTACGCCCGAATATTTCTTCCAAATCGGACACTCGGATGACAGAGGGAAATCGGGTAACGGAAGACGGTTTTGGTGCGTAAACTACCATACGAATACATAGTTCTATGACTACTTCAGAACGTATTTTCACGAATTCGAATCGGATGCAGTGCGTAAGTAACCTCTCTCAGAGCCAACAGACTTCGACAGGAGAAAGGAATGATTTTTCGTATAAGAGGAATGACATTGACAGAGAAATGAAAAAAAAACCGGCCAAGTGCAAGTCAGGTTCGCGCAACGAGGGTTCTGTAATTCAATCGTATTTTTTCGACATTTTGCATGATAACTCAAAAACTATGATGCATAAAAATAAATGAAAATCAGTTTTAGAATGCACAGGTGAAGGCCTTTCATATGATACCCCACTGGATATAGCAATACTTACTTTGAATGTCGAAAATAGGATATTTGTTCGATACACATTTTAATTTTTTTCTTGTGATGTGACCAGAAATTCACGGTTTTCAGATTTTTCCTCTAATGTCTGATATAAGCCCTACCTACCTGCCAAATTTCATGATTCTAGGTCAACGGGAAGTACCCTGTAGGTTTCTTGACAGACCGACAGACAGACAGACAGACAACACAGTGATCCTATAAGGGTTCCGTTTTTCCTTTTGAGGAACGGAACCTAAAAATAGACGCTTGGATCTTAAGCTCCGGGCACGTCTGGACGGACAGCTTGCGGTATCTAGCTGCTCCAAGTCCGTGGTACGGATGGTTATCGGCAATTCGGAATGCCTTGCCGTCAAAGTTGTTACAACGTAACACGGCCAATACATTTGATGCACGTCAATGGACATCGAATAAAAATTCCCGAGGCAGTTATTTAAGTATCGAACTGTAAAGAAAGCCGATATGTTACGGGCTAAGTTCGAAGGGAATGCGAAATCGACTCTACCCGGTCATGCTCTTTAGATCTCAGCCCGAGATCTACAGAGCATTATTTGATTTGGCTTCAGTGAGTTCACTTCACAAGCTGCAGTTAAAACGATAAAGATTTATGTCTCTGGCATTTTATCTTTAAGCAAAGCCAAAGTGAGAATTGAATTGAATTGAAATATGCTTAATTGTACACCATCATAAAAAGAAACACAAAAGTAAAACAGTGCACAACAAAAATAGTAGTACAATTTGGCGGACTTATCGCTTTGACGATCTCTGCCAGGCCACGTTACAGAGAGAGTCTTAGGCTGAGATCTATGTATAGAACGCACTTTGACTTTACTCAAGACTTAAAACACAGTTAAAATGAGAAAGCGTTATAATGGCGGCATTAGGTCTCGTTTTAACTGAAACTTAAGTATGAGCGAAGTCAAAGTACGCTCTATAGACAGAAGTAGGGTTACAGGCACCGTGCAAAATTAACTCAGCCCGGACAGTGTCGACTTTGCATACCCCGCAAATTTCAACCGTAACAGACATAACATCTAAAATGCACGGAACGGGTTCTGATAAGAGAACTTGCGCTCGCGCGGCCCTCTCCATACTTTCACACGGACATGTGTGCTATACATCTTGTTCAACGGATGTCGTCGCAATTACGAGCGACCTGCGATTATTATTGCTGTATTGTGCGACCAAATTACTGAATCTCGGCTTCCCATCCGGTACCGACGCGCGACGGTCGAGCGAATTCTGTCTCTATCTGAACTGAAAATGACATTAAATTCATGGAAAGTGAGATGAGTCTCTTGAACAAAAGGCAGTATGTAAGGATTACACGACCATTTGCGATAGGTAAGAGGCATCTGTACAGGCTTAGTATAAGATTTCATATCTTAATAACGTTCGTAGAACTCGATCGTCGAAAAAGTGGTGAAGATTTACGCTACTTGCGATACGTAAGCGCTACTTGTACAGTAGGCTTAGTATAAGATTGTGTAACATGTTACCAATGTTGTTTTTTTTTTTTTTTAATTTACATGGCAGCTATTAAAATATTAGTTTTAGTTACAGCGGCAATAGAATATACACATTTTGGGAAAACTTCAACCTACCTACGGTATAACGGTTCACGAGATACAGCCCGCTTACAGACTGACGGATATCGGATATCGGATTTCGTATTCGAAAACTATAAGAACTCGAACTAGGGATAGAGGAGAAAAGGATGAGTTTAATATGCATGGTATAATAGCCTAGCTAGATAATAAGGGACGTCGCAGGTGAAACCGGACAGTGTTTAAACGGCTGTATGGTCTCAAAGCTGTGGACCCCTGCAGCGTCGGAGCTTGGAAGACTATAATGTGAACTTTAAGTCCGTGATTTATGAACGGGCCCACACTGTGAGGCGGAGAAAATCGCGCCTTTCTACAATCACAAAAGCGTTCGGACTAGTTTCGCAAGTCTCGAGTGAGATTGTGTTTTCGCCTGAATAATGTATTGACGTTAAGGCGCAACGCATATCTACGGAATGGAGCAGGAGCGGAGAAGCAGCTTCTTCATCCATACTAGTCCATACGTCCATACTAATAATATAAATCGAAAATGTGTCTGTCTATCTCCTATGCTAGCTTTTCACTGTCCATCCGTTGAACCGATTTTGATGGGTACAGAGATAGCTGGCATTCTGGAGATGGATTCGTTATCCCAGAAAATAAAAGATTCCCCGGGATTTTTCAAAACCTAAATCTACGCGGACAAAGTCGCAGGCATCATCTAGTTACATATAAAAAGAAAAGTCCTGACTCTGACTGACTTATTAACGCCCAGCTCAAACCCTTGGACATAGAGAATTTAATTTAAATTGTTATTAAATAAAACAGATCATGCGCTTCAGCTCTACACTCTATAGGTGAGCGTTGCGCCTTACACTGCACGAATCTTTATGAATTATCGCCCGCTCTGAATGGGAATGTCTGTGAATCTGTGAATGCACTTTCGGCGATTGATAGAAAGGGACAAAAGGATTTTGAAATTTGCGTATCCCGAACTGGAATACAAAAGAGGTAACTTGCAATAAAATTGGAAGTGGAAAACACTAGCTCTAACCTTGGAAAGTATGCGGTGTTATGAAGGTAATTTACATTAAACTAACTGACTAACATGTCAACACGGTCATGAGCAAACCGCTGGGTCCAAAAACTTGACATTTCTCATTGCATATAGCTTTTCTCTATAAAGTCTACTATAGTACGCGACAGGTCGAGATAGCAATCGGGGTGGGAACGCCACGCACAGACGTGCGAGCGCGGCCGCTGTGCGGGGTGCCCCCCCCCCCCTTTCATACCCCGATTGCCATCTCAGCCTGTCGCGTACTATAGCTACTCAAAATTTTTGCACGAGCGAAATCGAGGCATGGCAGATAACCACACTGACATTAATATTATAAAGGCGGAAGTTTGTATGCGTGTACTGTATTTTTGTTAAGTACTCTTTCCGGCAAAAATTACTGGACGGATTAGCCTGAAATTTGGAACGGAGAAAGATTAACACACAGGCTACTTTTCATCCCGTAAAAATTCATGATTCCTGCGGGATTTTTAAACATACATCCACGCGGACAAAGTTTTAAATAAACATTTATTCAGTAGTTTCATCTTAATGCCGCATCTTTTCTTACATTCGTGATAAATACTTTCTAAACGAAACTAAATTAACAAATCTAATCCTTAAATACGAGTTACGACTCCAAATTGATTATTTCACTCGTAAGTTAACACGTTACATTCACGATATCCGTTTTAAGGGTGTGAAAAAACGAGATTTAACAGTTCATTTCCAAATAAGCTCATTAGTACTAATGGACTGAGAGCTCGCAAGGGCTAGACCTACGTTATTTTATAAAAGCTCAAAGTTTCTCTGTGTATTGTCTCCAAACGATTAGTGACTATGAAGATTGTGTCATGGTGGCTTTGGGTAACAAAGGTAAAAAATCTTACGTCAAAGCATAAAACTTAGACTTTAAGGGTGTCTGGCAGGGGGTTGCCACGACTCTAAGTGTCTGGCAATGCAAGACGTGATTTCTAATACTATTCCGAAGAAAATATAAAAAAATTAGACTTTATACTTTGACGTAATATTTTTTATACCTTTGTTACCTGTTATCTCCCAAAGCCACCATGATACAAACTTCAAAGTCGTTGATTGTTCTTCCCTGTGTTGGAAACAATACGCAGCGAAACTTTCAGCTTTTATAAAATAACGAAGGTCTGGCCCTCGCTGGCTCTCTCTATTAAATTATATCTTTATGTACGGTTTATACAAACTACCATCTAAACGCCGGAAACGCGGCGTCTCATGGGAATAGTTAGATATAAATGACCCAAGATAACTAAACTTTAGTTCGTTTAACAAGTTATCAGTTATCACACAATAATACTAAATTGTTAACTAACTACATACGTTGATCTTTACGTTAATAACAAAATATGTTTCCGTTGATTAAATAATAATGTCCCTATTATGTTTCCGTTTTGCCCACGCACTACGTTTATTTTTATTTTTACTTAATTAACAGCATTTTTAAAAGACTTTTTTTTAATTTAGACTACTAGCTGATGCTTGCGACTTCGTCCACGTGGAGTTATGTTTTTTAAAAATCCCGTGGGAACTCTTTGATTGTATGGGATAAAAATAGCAGCCTATGTCACTCTCCAGGTCTTTGCATGGGTATAGATAAAGACCTGGAGAGTGACACAGACTACTTTTTATCCCGGAAAATCAAAGAGTTCCCATTGGAATTTTAAAGCTTCGATCGCGTGGATTTACCACGCCTACGAAGTCGCGGGCATCAGATAGTAAGCAAATAAATGTCCGTCTGTCTCCGTTCTATTTTAAAGATCACACAAAAGATTTATTCGCATTTGAATCCAAGCAGATCCGTGCAAGGTACCAGGAGAGCATGAGTCATACGGCGGTGACCTGGTTCGCACGAATTAGTATTGAATTACGTACAAAAAGCCACTCAGTGATCCTTTCAATCAAAGATAACATTCAATTTCAATCTTATAGGAACGTTCTATGCCAATTGACAATTTGCAGTTTGGTAACTGAGCGATTTCCTACCACCACTTTTAAATACGATACCTAACGGCGGCTTCACATCATTCCAACAGCATTTCAGTCCAGCGATCTAATGACAATTGGAAGATTTTTTTCTAATAATAGCGATCAAAGTAACCGACATAACTCAACGGGATGCGAGGCTGAAGTGGTAATAGTCCTGGAACAGTGACTTCGCATGGGAAAGCGGACCAGACTCCCGCCTCCGTGGACAGGACAGCATTAAATATTCAGACAGCGCAAGACCGACGAATGACGAGGACGACGAATAGCAAGCAAATGAACAGGCGGTTTATTAACTTTTGACTAGTAGCACCAGAATTTGCAAGTGTGTGCCAGAAAAGACCTAGAGCAGCGGGAAGTTTCAATGTACCAGGCATCCACGTGGTGAGGATGCTTATATCCGAGCACGGAACGGAGAAGATGATTTCAATTTGAAGAGCTCTTCACAACATTGAAGAGCCGGTAGAACACACAGCTGACATTCTCTTCTGACGTTCTGAATCGACAGTTTTTTTTTTTGTCGTAAAGCACTGTCAACCAGTACTTTACTACCATTACAATCTAGCCTATGAAAGAGGCTAATAAGCAATATTATAATAGAATCTGTCCATTGACTTAGCTTAGTTTATAGTTAAGACACCTTATTGGAAGACACTTTGTTCTTGTGTTCTTTAAATTGCACTAGCACTATGCTTTCACTTTGTTCGTGTGATCTTTGATTTGCACTAGCACTACACTTTCACTATAACTACACTAGCTCAAAAGGCTTAGTCCTCTTAAGTCTACGTATTAGGTCTGTGTTGTCGAGGAGCTGGATAGCCTCGACGTTAACATGACGAATCGACAGATGAGACCAATAATTATTATAGCGCAATGGTTCTACACTACACCTGTCAAAAGTTCTAAGAAATGCGCAAAAACGTCTAATGGGTACTATTGAAATGTCATGTATGGATTCAATTTATTCACCACACATAAATCGCCTCGATTCCTTAAAGAATTGAACAGTCAGGTCTCAAGTGCGAGAAAGTGTTCTAACAAGTTTGACAAGTTACGGTGCTATTGAGCGGTTTCCGAACGTGCTTTTGTGGCTGACCTAATGGATAGTAAGTTTAACTGACAACTCAATATGACTGCGGTTTTTATTTATTGATTGTTCATTGCAACCACCGCAATATACAAAAAAACCAATATATATTTTTATTATAATTAAAACGGATGAGGTTCCGAATTTATTTGTTGCGTAGATCGTATGTAGATTGGAAACTAAACCTACAGAAATTAGCATCGGATATCCAAATAAGTAGGTAATCGTTAAGAGGTACTAGGGAGAACATGAGTCAAAGGAAACAAGAATTATTAGAATTGATTCCGATACGACGGAACCAGGCAAGGATGACTCACTTAGAGATTTGTTTAAAGAATTTGATACAACACAAATTGCAGAAATCGCAGAGACGCAGTACAGGGTAAACCAAATTATAAAATTAGAAATCGATTCCAATACGAAGGTACCAGGTGATCATGACTCACTCGGTGATGGTGAAAACACAAAAAACATTTCGCAGTATTCTGAATAAATGAATCGAATCAGTCGTATGTACGATGTAGATTGTAGAGGGTACGTAAGTCACTTAATGGTTGGCATATTATGTGCACCTTTCCAAAAGTTTATTCATACAGTTAAGAGCAACTTAAGACTGGATCAGGTCGATCTGAGATAAACATGAGCCTTTAAATATGGCATTCGTAATAACCGGGCGTAGTCATCAACACTTGGTATATAAATAGAGTTGGTAAATTCGCACAGCAAATTCCTTGTGTCTACAAAGTTTCCAACCTACCCCACTGTGCCACATGCAGCCGCCGTCCGGTCGGGCCGGTCGGCAGATGCGGCCTTGTGCCGTAGTTTATATAACCATACAGTGCTACAATAGGCCCAGCAATCAGCATGTCCTATCGGTTTACAGGCTAGAGAGCAACCGCCAAAGGGAAACGCCCATTCTTGCCCAAAATTCATCCATTAATGTTATGAATACTAAAAAAACTTATAAAATGACTGAAATATTGCTCGTAACGGTTTGTGCGTAACACTCCGGCGTTATTAAAAGACACACAACTAATTTCGCGTAATAACAATCTTGGCAATGTAGGTATTGCAATAATTCTTAATGAGAAAACAAATAAACAAAAAGGTTTATAAAAGTTTCTCCGAGTTTTATTTTCAAAATATAGCTTGTTTCTTGATCTGTGATCTCAGTCCTAATGCCTTTGATTAATTTAATTGATGGATGCACTTTGGCCAAAAACATTTGACGAATGGGCGTTTCCTTTTCTAGCTGTAGCTGTAGCAGTAGTAGATCATAGGTACTTTTGACGATTCAAAAGCACTTGTAAAAGTTTATTTAAATAAAAAATCTTTCTATTCTATTCTAAAGTCATCTGCAGACTCAAAAGGAGTTTTATAGAGATGACATGTGGCAAAAAAGCAATGACGTCTCACTGGACCGGTTCCTCTCTTTGATGGGGGACAATGTAAATGTACTCGATTGCCAAAGCACTGTTGGTTGAAAAAAAAAAATTTTGCAAATCGGTCCAGAAACCTGGGAAAAATCGATGTATGTACATACATTTAAAAAAAAGGCGAAAAAAAACGGGCTGGATTGAGAACCACCTCCTTTTTGGAAATCGGTTAAAAATGTAAGAAGATATCACTAAAGTTAACTTATTTAAATCTTTTTTTTTCTTTTTGGAAAATATTACAATAAAACTTAAAGCTAGCCTTATCTAATTACTATACAAATCATGCCCGCGTGGAATGGTGCCTTATTTTGTTCTCCTTTTTTCATGTATTACGCGCGTTCGTAACGTTTCGAAGCAGACGTAGCAGGTTCTTTGACAGGACTCTGCGTCATGTGGCTCTGCACGAGTATGTACCTACATTTATTTCGGAACTGTACGATTGCTGAGCTGTGCTTTTTGCCATGGGAGTTAGTACTGACTACGTTTATCCGTTCATATATCTTTTAGTTGACAATCGTCTGTTTTAATTAACATACTGTATCCACATTATGCGAACTGACCTTGCTGAATAATATGATTATTATAATGAGTTTACTTAACAAGTGGACATTTTAAAAACACTTCAGTTCCCATTTAAGTAATGGGATAACATGAACTAGAAAACATACTTTAAAGATTTAAAAAAAACTATGAATTAGCTACAGTGGATGTATATTTTAAGAAGTCTATCAGCCGCACTCAGAGACGCTTAATCGTTACTTAAGGCATTAATTAGTATGGATAAGGAATGCCTTAAGTAACGATTAAGCGACTCTGAGTGCGGCTGTAAAATCTATAATAGTCAACAGTGTAATTAGTCCTAAAGGGTCATCTATTAATGTTTCAAAAGAGATTGTAAAATGTAAATGTCTCATCATAATCAAACCGTCCGCGTCGCCGGCTCACTACTGAAGACAGGTCTCCTCTCAGAATTAGAGCCTCAATAGCTCAACGGGTAAAGCAGTGGACTGAAAACCGAAAGGTCGACGGTTCAAACCCCGCCCGTTGCACTATTGTCGTACCTACTCCTAGCACAAGCTTAACGCTTAGTTGGAGATGAAAGGGGAATATTAGTCATTTAACATGGCTAATATTCTTTTTTTTTTAAGTGTTTGTTTGTTGAAATTTGTGTAGTCCCCGCGGGCGAAGTCGCGAGCATAAGCTAGTTAAATATAAATTAGTTCTTTTTAAATTACTCACCCGAAGCTCTAAGCAAGCTTTTCCTGCAATATATGACGTCACTTCCCGAATATCGCAAACTTTACGAGCATGCGTCACGTCCGGTCCACCACCATGGTGAACGATATAAAAAACCCATTACATTCCCGGCTATTAATAGGAGATCCGAAACAACTGCTTACTTAATTTATTGATGTAGTGAGAAACTTTTGAAACAGTGACGACTTGAAGAGCGAATTAAATCAAAATAGACATTTATAGAGCCACTAGATGATACCCGCGACTTCGTTCTCGTGGATTTAGGTTTTTTTTAAATCTCATAGGAACTCTTTGTTTTTCTGGGATTAAAAGTTACCTATGTCAATTTTCGGGACGTATGCAGGGCCCTGTACCAAATCCATACTAATATTATAAATGCGAAAGTGTGTCTGTCTGTCTGTCTGCTAGCTTTTCACAGCCCAAAAGTTTAACCGATTTGGCTGAAATTTGCTACAGAGTTAGCTATATCCCGGGGACGGACATAGGCTACTTTTTATCCCGGCCAAATGCCAAATGTCAAAGTTCCCACGGGACTTTTAGAGGTCCATCTGCTTAACTATGAACTATGTCCGTCCCTGGGATATAAGCTAACTCTGTACCAAATTTCATCCAAATCGGTTAAACTGTTGGGCCGTGAAAAGCTAGCAGACAGACAGACACACTTTCGCATTTATAATATTAGTATGGATAATAGCCTATTGGCTAAGTCGTCCGCCTCCTATTTGGCAGGTCGCGAGTTTGATCCGGGCACGCACCTCTCACTTTTCGGAGCTATGTGCGTTTTAAGCAATTGAATATCACTTGCTTTAACGTGGAAGGAAAACATCGCGAGGAAACCTGCCTGAAAGTTCACCATAATGTTCTTAAAGGTTTGTGAAGTCTGCCAATCTGCACTTGGCCTGCGAGGTAGACTATGGCCAAAACCTTCTCACTCTGAGAGGAGACCCGCTCTCTGTAGTTAGCCGGCAATGGGTTGATCATGATGATGATGCATAATAGTTTTTGATTTATCGAGCAAAATGTCGAAAAAATACTCGAGTACGGAACCCTCGGTTGTAACGATACTCAACTGGCATACTAAAATATTATAAAATTATAATGTTCAAAATAGTATATTTTTTTTAATCGAAAGTAGGTCTGTACATATTAGTAGTAAGGTATCTCCACATAAGAATATAAAGGTTCACTTTTAAGAGTTTCAATTTTAACTCATAACGCATAACGTTGGCAAACATTGGGAATCGAGGATATACGCCGCACGGGTTATCGGGAGCGAAGACAGACAGCGATGCGCGGGGCCGCGTCGAGGCGTTGTGTGCGCGCCGCGCTGGTTAAAGCGTAATAGCGCTCGGAGCGTTCATTGCTGAACTAGCGTTGCGTGCGGCATCGCACGCGTCGGTCGAGACGGTGAGTGTGCGCGCTCGTCGTTGCGTAGTGGCGCTCATAGCGTGCTCTATTCAAACGGCGATGTGGAAATAGAAAATATAATTTACTTATTGTAGCTTATGTGCTGGGGCGACACATGAGGTTTATAATAAAGAATACTAATTTGAGAATGGGACCACTTTGAGTACAAGGATACATTTCTTATATTATAGAGAGAGATTTATGGTTGAACTGACAATTTGGCTGCTTAGGCGGAGAAAACCGCGCGTCCCTCGGGATGTGTTTGGTGAATCTTTGCTTGAGATGGCTTTCAGTGTTATTAGTGAACTATCTGACATTCTTCTGAAGACTTCTATCATTCCGTGGTGATTGCAAACACTTACAAGGTACATAAATGCTGAAGATGGGATTAGGCCTGTGGATATAGTCTCCCTCGCTTCGGCGTTTGTATCGCAGTGCGCCTGGCTCTGTTTGGCGTCTGACTATCAGTTAGATGTTAGATAGGGATTAGGCCTGTAGATGCCATGGTGAGCCTTGTTCATTCTTGACAATAGTTTGCTATGTTTGAATTTGTGATTACATCGGCGTGCGTTCACACATAGTGCGAACGTATGTTAATGGGGTTGCATTCAAGTATAGTGGATGTTAAATTGAGTTGTAGGCCCATGTACTAAATCTGCAGTGAGCCTGGCTCGTCTTTAGGATTTAATTACATTGGAAACTAGAATAGGATTGGCTAGCAATGGCAGATCATACGGCTATTTCTGGTTTTGTCTTGTTCTGGTATCCTGTGTTTACTTTTGAATTATTTGCTGGTATGCGTTGGAGCGCGTTGGAAGACGCTTATGCGAAGGAGACCCAGTGCCTTTGATGCTTTGTGATTCTTATATGAAGAAGAACCTAGTATCTCGGGCTTTGTGAATCCTTTGCTGAGTTGATTCTAGCATGCTTTAATAGCTACCAATCACAGTGGGCAGGTAATGCTGCTGTTCTGTTTGTACTCTGACATGCGTTGGAATACTTAACCACCTTGTGGTGTTTACTGAATACACGCACAATATAAATGCGACATTATTATACCAATACATGAATATTGAAGGTTGGGTTAAGGCCTGTGGATATTCCCGCAGTGAGTCTGACTCTCCTTGAAACCTATTAACAGGTCTGTAGTGGGAGAGCACCACTCTAAAAATGCTGTATCAGCTATGGCTGCATCGTGGGATCATAAGAGGCACGCACCTCTTTCTAAAGTATGCTTGCATACGTTGCGCCGTTTATCAAATGATGACGTTGTGGGGGGGGGGCTACTGTTCGTTGGTATTTTATGAACTTAGTGTCATAGGATACCAAGGGAAGGCAGAAGCTCACCGTACATGGCGCGGTGGGGCTATGTACCATCATTTACTTTTCATTCTCCAAGTAAATGATGCCATCCTTCCAAGCTCCTATCCCGAAGGGATAGTTGGTTGGAACTACACGTCTTGACAACGTGATCTCATCTCAAGGTTAGAGAACTCACTCTTACAATATTATTCAATGTATCCTACGAACTTCGGTTTTCCGAAAGATTGTATTTGACTCTATTAATGTGATACGTCTTGTGAGAGCAGTCTCTTGATCCTACCATGTTCAAACCGTTTCTATAAGTGAACAGCCACTTTGAATTGAGCAGGGACGGGTATTCGTCTTGTCCGACCAAATGCTTAATAAGTATTTATACTCGAATACGCAAACCCCACAACCGTCAACGCACAAAGTCGTTGGGCCTGATGAACTCATAATTTCTGACGCTCTAAAAGTTCTTGGTTTATTATGGACACAACATTTCAAGCGGTCTTACTGCTATACGATACACGTGCCACTTTAGGGGAATTAATTTATATCATAATCTTTGGAAAGATTCGAAGGAAAAATAGGGTAGAGGTTCTTAGGACCTCGTCAGGTTAGTTACACGGTGCGCGAGTCTGACACGCACTTGGCCGGTTTTTTTCGGGTAGTCATGTAAAAAGCCACCTGTCGTCGCGTTACGATTTCGCCGACCTTCATTATTTAGGTTAAACTAAAGGAGATCACAGATAGGGGCCCTCCCTACTACTAATCTTGTCACATTTTGATATAAGGTCGACGATTAAACATTGTCCTAGATCTATACAGTTGCGATAAGAATTTAGATTAACATTTATATAACATTTTTTAGCAAATGGATTAGGTAAGTGGGTGGGGTAGGTAAGGAATTAAACTTGCTAAACATGCATGGAATCGTCCCAATTGGGTATTTGACTCCTATTACTTTATTATAAACTAGGATTAAAATAATGACGTAAACTGAAAAAACTAATTAAATCGATCAAATAACAAAAAAGTTATAAGCATTTAAATATTTCTGATTAGACAGAGATAGTGGCTTCGTGCGGTTTCATACAAATTTTCGTTTTGCGAGAAAGGGATAGAAGACCCTCCCACTCCAAAATTAAAATGCCTGTAACTTTGTAAATCTTTGTTGGATTTTAATATTTTTTTCAGCGTACGTCATTATTTTTCTCCTAGTTTATAATAAAGTAATAATATTTATCAAATTCAAAAGTAGGAAAATACCCAATTTGCTTAAAAATTGTGCGCATAAAAATAAGCGAAATTGATATCTGGCATGTAGAATTTTACAAATAAGTGATATTTAGTCATATGAGAAAAGCGTTAATGAACTAGTGGTTTTAAAAAGATATCGATCTTCAATTCGGGAGGTCCATTTTCGATCCGGCGCGTCGCATGCATCTAACTTTTCGGAGTTCAATCGTTTTAATACAAGCGGTCACAGAATATGTAGTCCCCAACCTGTCTCCGGTTCTTACGAGTGAATCTTGAATTTTCCCATTTACAAAATAACACAAAAAAATAGACCAAATAAAAAACTATCTGATGGATTTTTAATTTATTTGGGATGTGAGGTAGGGAATAGCGTGACGACGAGCAGTTCAAAGAATGGCAATTATAGAGACAGAAAAAATATTTAATTTGAAAAAAATATGTCCGAACTTGTCTGGGAATATATCGATAGGGATGTTCTGGAATAGTACGATTTCTTATCGATGCGCCACTGCCAGGCTAGGCTAGGTTAGATTTTAACCAATAATGTGAGAATGCATTTTTGTGATGATGTTGAAACGCGTTAACATAATTATTGTAGTAGTAAGTATTTAAACTTAATTTGGGACTCATTGAACGTTAAAAAGCTGCCAAATTGGTACAATAAAGTGTATGTAATATTATTTTTATGGTAGACCTTTGTTGCACGCCTGAAATAATTAATAAATATCTAATGTAAAAGATAATCCAGAAAAATATGGTTATTTAATGTAACATCAAAATGAAGTATGATCTTCACTAATAAGTACTTGTAACAATGCTTAATAGGTAGGAACATTTTTGTCATATATATTTCAACAATTTAATAAGATAACTTGTTATCAAATTATGAATAGCAATTAAAACGTCACTTGAAAGTCTTCAAATTTATCATTTGTCGATATTACAATATTATGCAATACATTAATTATTATGAAGTGTGAGAACACGCATAAGGTACGGTTCCGTAGTCATGCTAGTTGCTAAAAACTTTAACGGTAATTATTTCGTAAACAGTGGTTTTCTAAAGAAAGCTTTAAATTATTTTAAAATACCTATTCGGGGGGGAGTGGGGCGCAAAAATTTTGAACGGCTTTCGCTTGTATGTTCAGAAGGTACCTACACTGATTTTAATACGCCTCTGCGTAACAGGTTTCTATAACTGTGATAGTTTTCAACTTTACACCTCTTAAAGGTTACTAGGCGATGCCCGCGACTTCGTACGCGTGGCTTTAGGTTTTTAAAAATCCCGTGGGAACTCTTTGATTTTCCGGGATAAAAAGTAGCCTATGTCCCTTTCCAGGTCTTAAACTATACATCACGTCGATCCGTTGCTCCGTGGCGACGTAATTGAAAGACAAACCAACAAACAAACAAACTTTCACATTTATAATAGAGGTAGTGATTTTTAAATTGAGTGTGACAGACATACAGACGGACTGAACGAAACTACAAGAGTTCCTAGCTTTACGGAACCCTAAAATTGCTTCTAAATCAGATTTCTCCCCGCGGCTCTTATCGTTCCACTGTCGACATTCGACTATCGATATCGATAACCTCGCTTCCGCGAAGGGCAACCCTAGATAACACGGCCGATGTCGATAGATAAAGCGCTGTTTATGATTTTATGAATAAAGATACTGAACATTAACCTATGTGATCCAGCGGTTAAAATGGCCGCTTATAAACCGCCATTGGTCGGTAAATTGTTTCAGAAAATAGCCATTTGATCGATGAAAAAACCGGCCAAGCGCGAGTCAGGCTCGCGCAACGAGGGTTCCGTACTACAGTCGTATTTTTTAAACATTTTGCACGATAATTCAAAAATTATAATGCATAAAAATAAAGAGACGCGGACGAAGTCATAGGAAAAGGCTAGTTTTATAATTAAAATGTAGGTAAGTAGTAAATCTAGGTTGCTTCTTGTATGGCGCTAGTCTACATATTAATTACTTTAAATCAAGGAAAAAATACTAGGAAAAACGTTGCATAGGCAAAAACAGGAAATTGAGTATATTAAAGAATGTAAAAACCACACTCTATCGGAGTACATTAATAAACATTAAACCACAATATTTATTAGTTCATTTTACTTTACTTTTATTTCATTCTTTACAGTATAATTGTGTACTTTATGAATATTATGTATACCTACTCGGTTCTTTTGCCTTTAATAAAAAAACCGGCCAAGTGCGAGTTAGGCTCGCGCAACGAGGGTTCCGTACTACAGTCTATTTTTTGACATTTTGCACGATAATTCAAAAACTATGATGCATAAAAATAAATAAAAATCTGTTTTAGAATGCACAGCTAAATCCCTTTCAATCGTGACAAATGTTCAGTTATGACCTTTGGTAAAGTTCGGTATCCTTTGATACATGAATATAAAATGGATGGAATCCCTATTCCCAGAGTACAGAACATGAAAGACCTAGGTGTAATTTTTGATAAAAAATTGACCTTCCATCGTAGCAGCTGACTCATTTCGAAGATTAGGATTTGTACTACGCAACTCTCGGGAGTTCCATAGTCCTTTGGTAATACGATTACTATATTACGCCTTAGTCCGAAGCAAGCTCGAAACAAGCACCTGTGTCTGGCATCCGTACGAGGCAAAGTACGGGCTTATATTAGAAAAAGTACAAAAGGCCTTCCTAAGATACCTGTATAAACGTTGCTATGGCTATTACCCTTTCCTATACCCAACCAAATTTCTGTTAGGTTGCTTAGGTTTCAACTCCCTGGAGGTCAGACGCATTTGCGACCAACTCAAAATTATGTGTCAAATTTTGCAAGGAGATGTTAATGCTCCAGAACTTCATGACCAACTGTGTCGCATACGTGTCCCTGAATCCAACAGTAATCTTCGTCCACGAAAAAATAAACTTTTCGTGGTCCCACATCATCGCACTGTTGCTAGATCTATGTCACCTATACCCCGTTCATTAGCATCATTCAACGCGCTTTTGGACAATAATGCTTAATGGGACCCATTTAATGATGGGTCTATAATACTGGTTCGGGAGTTACTGAAGTACGCTGAGAGCATTGCATGAATATGTCATTCAATGTTCTCAGCGTACATATTCAAAATTCTTTGATCTTTTATCGTTTTGTATTTTATGTCTTTTTTCTTGTACCTTTATTTGTATTTAAATTTATTATTAATCATCTAGTTAGTGTAAGTGGCCGTTGCCGTTTTAATTAGATATAAAATAAATAAATAAATGATACGCCACTTGATATAGTTATCTAACTTCGAAAATTGAAAATACTAGTTTATCGCGTAACTAACTTTATTGTTGAATACCCACAAGACTAATTATTAGTTTATGACCACAATTTAAATTTTTTTGTGTGATGTAACCACAAATTGGCAGTTTCAGATTTTTCCCCGAATGTCTGCTATAAAACCTACCTACCTGCCAAACATGATTCTAGGTCAACGGGAAGTACGTGTAGTAAGTGTACTGTGTAGGTTTCTTGACAGACCGACAGACAACAAAGTGATCCTACAAGGGTTCCGTTTTTTATTTTGAGGTACGGAACCCTAAAAACATTATTATCGTTATATTTCTACTTTTACTAAATAGCATTTTATAGAGAAGGTAGTGGCAAAAGAATGACCTAAAGTCAGGTTTTCCTCAACATTTCGCCTGCTTACCATAAAAACCCTATTTGCACGCATGTGCTGACATCAGACAACCGTTTACATTGGAGAAATGCTCACAATATAAGCGTAATGCATTGTGCAATTACATGCAGCCATTACAAGGCATACAGTCTAGAACTAGTACCTACTTGAACATTACATAATAATATTATACAGAGGAGATTTCAGGAAAGGTATAGTGAGCCAAAATAATAGATGTACACATGCAAAATGTGGAACCAACTCCCTTCGGCGGTGTACCCATTTTTTAACATGGGGTTATTCACGAGGCGGATAACAAATACCTACCTTTTTTTTATTCAGATACAAGTTAGCCCTTGACTGCAATTTCACCTGGTGGTAAGTGATGATGCAGTCTAAGATAGCGGGCTAACCTGGAAGGGGTATGGCAGTTTTTTTATTTTAACCCATACCCCTTTGGTTTCCACACGGCATCGTACCGGAACGCTAAATCGCTTGGCGGCACGGCTTTGCCGGTAGGGTGGTAACTAGCCACGGCCGAAGCCTCCCACCAGACCAGACCAGAAATTTAGAAATTATAAAATTCCAAACCCCTGCCAGGAATCGAACCCGGGACCTCCCACTATTAAGACCACAGCGCTCACCACTGCGCCAGGGAGGTCGTCGAAAGGCCGGCAACGCATTCGCGGTTCCTCTAGTGCTGGTAGGTATTTAATGATTTTCTAAATTTTCATAATGTTACTCTCAAATTGAAGGTATTTAATTTTCACTTCTAAATATTCGTGTGTAATTTTTGTAAAATATGAAAAGCTAGAAGCATAATTTATTAAAATTATACCCCTTCCAGGTTAGCCCGCATCTATCTTAGATTGCATCACCACTTACCACCAGGTCAGATTGCAGGCAATGGCCAACTTGTATCTGAATAAATAAATAAAAAAAATCTGTCACTGACCGCTCCTCAAATCTCACCCTGTGTAAAGCCAATAACTTAAACAACAGAACAAGATAAGGCTGATAAGGCGCGTGGAGTGTCGCAAGGGCGCATGTTCGAACCAGCTGTGTATTTAGTTCCTTAGTTCGCTTACAATATAGGTCTAGGTACTGGCATTTATGCAGCCCCACCACTAAGCTCACATAGCTCAAAATGTTGCAAAGCTGAAGTGGCAATGGACTGGGTACATTATTCGAAGAACTGCAACAAGTTCCAGTACCTAACAATGAACGTAGGTACATCGGATGACCATGACGATGACTATTAAATCACAACCACGTACGGTACGGTGCTGACCGCTGTAAAGAATAGACGTGTACAACTAATTACTTCGAAAATATATATTTTAAAAATTAAGTGCTTCCTCGAAAATAAATCCTAAGTTATAGTGCAAAACGTTAATGTTGGACTGTGCAGTGCGTTTCACATACGATTATTCAGAATAAGTCCGCCGTGGCCGTGCACTCTCTTCACCCCCTCGGGTAAAAGAGACCACCTCTTATTTTTGATCTCACTCTGAGCGGCTTCGCCGGACCGGCTCGCCCGACACTATCTAAGAATGAGTACTCGTTCATTAGCGCATAGCGGGAATGCTAAGAGCGGCAGCGATTCTGCTCTTGAGATATGTGGAACTGCCAGGGAGCAAGAAAACGTAACACAAAGACGAAGAAAAGAACGGGAAAATGATTCTGCTGCGTTTTTTGTAGAAGAGTTAAGCAAATTACGAAATGAAATACAATCATTTTTGCAAAACTTTAGTGCACAACATACTCAAAATAATAATAAAATCTGTCAAGAAATGTCGGAAATTAAACAGGAAATTCAGGAAATGAGAAGCGCAACGGAAAGTTTAATTACTGACCATCATACTATAAGAAATGAATTGGAAAATATGAGACTGCAAAACTTAACTATGAAGGATAAAATTACTCAACTCGAGAGTGATATTCATTCATATAGAAATGCTGCCAGCCAATCTTCGTCAGTAAATCCGCTACCGCTTAGTTACGAAAACATCACCCTGGAAATACAAGATCGGTGCAATCGACAAAAAAATATAATAATTGCGGGTGTTCATGAAATAAATGATAAAAATTCACAAAACAGGCGCAAACACGATATGCTGGAGGTTATGAAAATAATCTCCAGCATTTACGAAAACTGCCAGACACCAAGAATGATTTTTCGACTAGGCAAATATATGCCAGGAAAAAACCGAAATATTAAAGTATGTTTTAACTCTCAGGAACCAGCGAACTATATATTACGTAACCGTACATTAACGAAAGATAAACACATTCGTATTTTTTGGGACCAAACGCCTGCTCAACAAAAATATATACAAAACCTGAAGGATGAGCTAGCTCAGCGCCAGCAAAGTGGTGAAACAGACCTAAGCATTAAATACTCGAATGGAATTCCTAAAATTACAAAAGTGATTTCAAAAAACGGCAAGTGATGTCGGAACTACCTACAAGCGAATCACCTACCTACCAGATTACTCACGATTATACTAATGTAACAATGACTTCCTCCTCACTTAAATTTTTCTATGCAAATGTTAGAAGTTTATTAAAGTCAGGTAAAATAGAGGAACTAAAATGCATCATTAAATCTTTTAGATATACTATACATTTGATATTATTAACGGAGACCTGGATTAAATCGGAAACCGAAGCAAACATATTGCAAATCCCGAATTACTCCCATATTTATAATTATAGAACTGATAGCATTGGGGGAGGAGTGTCAATATACGTACACAATGATTTGTCTTACACACTTACGGAAGAAAAATATGTTGGTGGAAATAACTTCTTATGGATTCATTTAGAAAAATGCAGCTTAAATATTGGACTTGTTTACAGACCACCCTCAACTAACATTGAAAACTTCTTTGAAATTTATTCAACGCAGTTGGAACAAAGGAAAAGATCAATAGTTTTTGGGGATTTTAATATAAATATTCTAAATAAAGACCGATGTAGTAAGAAATATATGTATATACTACAAGAGTCAGGATATAAATTACTAAATAAAATACATAGCCAATATTGTACTAGAGAAACAGAAACATCTAAATCAATCCTGGACCATGTCTGTACAAATACTATCAATGATTTTCATATAGCTATAATAGATTCACCCCTATCAGATCATAAACAAATTTATTGTGAACTTAAAAATTTCAAAAAGCAACCAAAAAAGAAAATAAAGTATGAAGCAATAAATTATGATACACTATACAAGGATGTGGCCGAAAATATGACAAATCTTCAGATTACAGATCACAACTATAACCAATTGGACTGTTTTATTAAACACAATATAGAGAATCATAAAACTATTAAGCTCAAAATACAAAATCTACCTCAAGACGATTGGATAAATAAACAGATATTGGATGAAATTAGAAATCGTAATTTGCTGTGGAAAAACTTAAAACAAGATACTGATAATATGGAACTAAAGAATAATTTTAATAATATTAGAAATAAAATTAGAAGTACTATTAGGGACACTAAAGATAAATATTACTACACAACTTTTGTTAAATGTTATAACGAACCAAAAAAAATGTGGGACTTAATTCACACTTTTGCAGGCAATAAAAATAAAAGTGGTAGTGCTCCCCCTAAACTTATAGTAAACGGTAAAACTATTCATGATGGTACAGAAATATGTGACAACTTTAATAGCTACTTTTCTACAATAGGTCCAATTTTAGCAAACGACATACCACAAAAATATCATAATAATACTATATATAATGCTCACACATACTCAAACTCACCCACGCAGAATAAAACCCTCATAGAATTTAAAATATGTACAAAACACGAAATACACTCCATCATTAAAAATTTAAATATAAATGCAAGTTCAGGTATCGATGGTATTACGGCCAAATCAATTAAATGTATTAATGACATAATAAGTGAGAAACTAAGTTTATGTATCAACAAATGTATGAAAGATGGTATATTTCCAGATAGTCTAAAGATAGCTAAAGTTAGCCCTATTCATAAAGCTGGCTCAAAATCTGACCCTGGGAATTATCGTCCCATATCGGTTTTGCCCGTATTATCAAAAGTATTTGAGCGGGTTTTGTATATACGGCTAAGTAATTATCTAACAGAAAAAAATTTTCTTTTCAAAGGCCAGTACGGTTTTCGTGCCAAATCAAATACTCTTTCGGCAACAGTTGATCTGATTACTAAAATAAAAACTAATATTGACCAAAAAAAGATAGCTGTCGGTATATTTATTGATTTGAAAAAGGCATTCGATACCGTCTCGCACACTATCTTGCTCAATAAGTTACAAAGTATCGGTATATCTGGATCAGCTTTTAAAATTCTAGAATCTTATCTAACAAGTAGACAACAAATAGTAAAAATTGAAAATTTTAAAAGCAAACCATGTGACATTGTTTGTGGGATACCTCAAGGGTCCATCCTAGGTCCTTTGTTATTTTTGATTTACATAAATGATATTGGAAACCTGGGATTGATCGGAGAGGTATCCTTATATGCTGATGATACCTGCTTATTTTATTTTGGAGACTCAATCCATGAGATCATGTCGAATGCACAAACGGATTTAGATACACTAAATGAATGGTTTCAGTACAATTTACTCACTATAAATGTTGCTAAAACCTCTTATATGCTTTTTACTGCAAAAAACAAAAAAGTTCCTAATTTCGATCCCTTAACTATAAATAACCAAGAACTGAAACAGTCAGAAGCGGAAAAATATCTCGGTCTTATACTAGATTCTAAATTAACATGGCGAGCTCATTTAGATTATCTGCAGTCAAAAATCACATCGTTGACTGGAGCTCTGCGTAAATCTGCACGATGTATACCACATAAAGTCCGAAGTATCATTTATAACTCACTAGCCAAGCCTTTACTAGAATACTTAATAGAGATTTGGGGATGTGCATATAAAACTAATTTAAAGGATCTTCAAATATCACAAAACAAATTGTTAAAAGTTTTATTCCAACTAGACTATCGCTTCCCGACCAAAGAATTATATAAGAAAACTGATCAACTATCTATTAGTCAATTATACAAATACAAAACATGCATACTAGTTAGAAAAATACTCTTAGAGTCCGTACATACACAAATCACTTTTAAGACAAAATCTCATAAACATGGTACACGAAACAAACATAAACTACAATTAACTAAAGCTAGGACTAATTGTGGGGTGAAAACTATACAGTTTGAGGGAGTACTACTATATAATAACTTGCCGAAAGACATTTTTAACGAAAAATCTTTTCCAAAATTTAAAGAAAAATTAAAAAAATATTGTCAAACACTATAGTTTTAAATATATAGGTACTAGTTTTATTATTGTATAAATTCACCGTATCATAAATAATGTTTTCTTCTTTACTTAAGTTTAAAATTGTTCTCATGTAAGTGAACTTTTGTTCTTTTTGAGAAAATAAAGTCTTTAAACCTAACCAAAGACTTTTTTCACTAGGTTGTGACCAAATGTCTTTGGTCACAGCCTAGTGGTTAAACAAAATCTAACCAATGCTCGTCATAAGGGCAGAAGCACCTCTAATAGTTTTTTGTTTGAAAGCTTTTTTCTATGACTTTGGAGTGGATTTATTGGTTTTTAAATAAGTATCTCGCAGGAATTTCTACATTATAGAGAGAACGTACATGCAAGTTTTACCAGGTGTTTTGGGTTATACGTTGATATCATTATGCTATTGACTAGTAATTTGAAATTGTCAGGCTATTTATAATTTAATCTAACAAATTCTACCACCATGAAATTAAATTTAATTTAATGTTATGTAAAAGCAAACTGTTAAACGCAAAAGCGATTATTATAAAATTATTTATACCTATCGGTCACAGTTTAATATTATAAATTTAAAGGAATTTAATATCGATACTAATCATAAATTTAGTGCAGTCACCGGTAAAACCATAACGGTTTCTATGCTAAATCTCATAATTTGTATATTTTATTGATACTACCTAATATCGAGGTTTAACGTCTATTTAAAGTTTAATAAATACTAGCGACCACCCACGGCTTCGCTCCCATGGGAATTCCTAAAAATATCCGGATTTATTCCATGCTTAGATTATAAAGGGAACCTCTGCGCAAAATTTCAGCTTTCTATGTCTAAGGGTTTGTGCTACCATCATCACCATCATCTCAACCATCGCCGGCCCACTACTAAGCATGGACCTCCTCTTAGAACGAGAAGTGTTTAGGCTATAGTGCACCACGCTGACTAAGTGCGGATTAGCAGACGTCACATACCTTTGAGAACATTATGGAGAACTCTCAGGCATGCAGCTTTGCATGCCCCCATCCCCAGCGCTCGCCCACACCGGGTTAGCGCGGGGGATGTGCGGGTGTGCAGGGCGTTCCCTCCCCAATTGCCATCTCGACCTGTCGCGTAATATACATATTAAGGCATAGGTATAATATGGTAGACATATAACAATAGTCTGATATAAAAATATCAATGACATACTCAGTCACCGCACCATGCCTTAATGGGAATGGCTCATTGAGGAAACAGAGCATGGCGCCGGCTTTTTTTTATTTTAATTTCACGTCTTCTCGGTATCAATACAGACATCCATTCAGACTTTGGTACAATGACTAACGTTAGGTAGCTAAATACATACTATAAAAGTGAATTGTTGTAGTATGAGTCACCGCTACCGAGCCAAGTTCTGCAGAAACTAATCGTGAAGGATAATAGCGTAATGATAATCAAATATTTGAAAAGAGCAACCGCCGAGTTTCTTGCTGGTTCTTCTCGGTAGGAAAGGCATTCCGAACCAGTGGTAGATGCATCCGACTATTCGAAAGTACTTGTAAAAGTTTATTTGAATAAAAAGATTTTTATTTTTATTTTATTTTATTTTAATAACATTGTAAATTGAACGGAGGAAAACGGTTAACCGTTAACATGTTAATCTGCCATATTGTCATGTCGGCAAGAACTCATTGATTGCAAAAATCATTTAACATTTCATTTACACTTTAAAACAATTATAATCAGAGCTAAATTACTTACAGTACGCGACCGAAAGTAATGTACATCGACATTGAGAAGGATATAGCAGATTTGTAGAGCGTCGTCTCTTTCGTTGAGACCGACAAAACGTCACATAGGTATGAGTATAATAATATTAATAATATTTATTTATTTAAAATTCTAAATTTTAACAATATATGCCCTTTACAATCTTACGTAGTCATTAGTTACTAAGTGACAGAGACAAACGCTCTGCAAAGCCGAAATGTCATTCTAAAATCCGATGTACATTACTTTCGGCCGCGAACTGTATTTTATATTATATCATCATCATCATTATTATCAACCGATACGACGTCCACGGCTGGACCACCATTCCAGCGGCTCCATGCGACTCGTTTGATGTCGTCTGTCCACCTGAGAGTCTTCAAATTATGGGCTTTCCGGTGCGAGGTCGACATTCTAGCACTTTGGGACCCCAACCTCTATCGAATTTTTTAAATCAAAAATGTTACAAAAAAACTCAAATCTAGCCTCTCTCGATCTGATCAGAATAAGTACTCATTATTTTAAAATTTAGCACCAATAAATGTGCGGTACACTTAGGCGTAACGTTACACTGTTAAAAGTCGTAAATATAGCCTTTTCATAGCTAGTTACAGAGTTGCAAACCACTAAGATCTTAAGGTCAAGACTTCCGCGGTCGTAAACATGACAATTTCGTCCATGAAACAGCAATTGGTGTCGGGCGATGATATTTAACATTTTATTTGGTGACAGACAGGTTAAAGCAGCAAAAGCTATAACTCAATACAATTGGATAGTTGGCTACTTTTGTAAATTGTACCTGTTACCTAATGTACTTAATATACCCATGTTGTACCTATGTAATAGAATGTGACAGCTCCATGTTTAGATATATCTCCTATGTCATAGAAAAGAGGAATAACCATAATGTAAATGAGTTTGTTGTGGGCTCTTCTCAGACCTGGGCGCGTTTGGAACCCTCGTAGCTTTAGTTTTAAGTTTGCATAATAATTATCACCACTAGGTATATCTTACAAACCCAACATCTGACTATCAAAAAGAGTAATTTATTACCTATTTTGAATAAATCATTTGGCTTTGACTTTGTACTCCAGAACTTAAAATATGAACGTTTCCTAACGATGTTTTACTTCACTGACAAGCATACGATGGTAATATGGAAATTATTCTTTGCAGATGCCTGTCATGATTTAAACTTGCTAATAAGGGTAGCTGTAGTTATCCACAGTCTCTAACATCTATAGTATAGTATAGTATATGTTGTATTAACTGTCAACTGGTTTAAAAAACAACGTTCTCGAACCATAAGATCAACATTTTAGTACGAAAAAGGCTTTTACTATGATAAAATCTCTTTGGTGTTAAAAGAATGCCGGCCGTAAAATTGGCAACAATATTATTCGTTGGAATCAAGTAAGAGATCCGCTAAACAGCCTATTCGAACTGACCTTGTAAAGCATTGCCTATCAAATTGTTAGTCCTTGTACGACGTACTAGTTAATCTGACCTGGTGACTAAATAGTCGCTCACATTTAGATATATGTATATATTTCTTTGGTATCAAAAGAATGCCTGCTGTGAACTTGGCAACAATGCTAATTGTCGGAATTATGTAAGAGATCCACTAAGCAACCTATTCCGACCAACCTGGCAACTATATATTAGCGCTCTAACATTCAGATGAATCTCTTTGCTATCAAAAGAATGTCGGCCATGAACTTGCAACAATGTTAACCGGCTAAATTATGTAAGAGATCCGCTAAACAGCCTATTACCACTGACCTTATGAAGCATTGACGATTCGTTTGCCAGTCGTACCGTGTAGGTACCTAGTTCGACTTGATGACTAGTGACAGCCGCTCTAGCATTAAGATGAATCTCTTAGGTGGTAAAGGAATGCCCATGCCGGCCGTGAACTTGTATCTAATATAATATGTAAGAGATCCGCTAAACAGCCTGTTACGACTGACCTAATAGAGTTTTCAGCTAATTATATTTAAAATTCAAAGTCCTGACTGACTGAATTATATACCAACGCACAGCCTAAACCGCTGGTTCTAGAGACATGACATTTTGAAGGTGTGTTCCTTGTAAAGAGGAGGTTTCTGTTAAGAAATGATTTTTCGAAATTCCATCCCTAAATGGGTTAAATGAGGAATGGAAGTTTGAATGAAAATCCGTCATCTTTTAAGTTACATCGATGAAAATTGGTATTAAGGGGGCTCAGGACGGTGCTTTCTTCATACAAACGTAGGAGGGTAATTACTACATTATTTGATACTGTACGCTCAAAAATAAGTATTATATCGATTTATCTCGTCATTATCTAGGTTTATTGATAATATATGAAACATTGAAAAGAATATTGATTTTAAAGTTACGAGCCTCAAAAGATTCCTATTTTAACACTAAATTTATGACAACTTTGGATGTAAATAAATAAGATCAGGGGTATGAAAATTTAACATTAGACATAGTTTATATATTCATTAGTTGAAATAACTATACTTTGCAACATAAACCCAGCAGTTTTTTCTCAAAAATACTTTTCCTAAACTCTTGATTTTAGTGAAAATCATAGTGCCTCTCACCTTTCTCATACAATGTCAAGTGAAAAGCAAACAGGTTCGGTCGAGCGTACTGGGTCACCTTAAAGCTTTCAGTTAAAAATAAAAAAAATACATATTGCACGATTTTTGATAATTCTACTACGAAGGGGGTCATTTTTCAAGTTATTGACATGTAAATTGGTATTTTGGGTTTTCGGTCCCAAATGAAGAAATACGTGTTTCAGGACTTTTAGAAATTCAACCCCGCCTCGATTTTCTAAATTCCACCCGAGCGAAGCCGGGGCGGGTCAGTTAGTTCGGAAATAACGAGTACTTTCAATAGAGAAGAAAGAGCAACGGTAAGATATCGGTTCAGCAATTGCAACATGGCAAGGTAAGAGACACATACTTTAGCATTTATATCAAAAACTAAAGTACTGTACTAGACTAATACTTTTTTAGTTAAATCGACAATTTATTAAAATGGTTATCAAACATGAAACTAGCAGCGAATGTGGATTTTCGAATTTTGGAAGACCCTCAACCCTGAAATGATTTATTTTCGACATAGTCATCATCCTCATTGCTGATAAAAAAGTCATCGCTGCTATATCAATCATTCATCACACATTACTGATGAGATTTTCTCATGCAAAACAAAACATTGTGTAGGGATATTCGATTGTGCAATATTATTAGATATTTCCTAATTATAGCAAACGGATGGCGGTTACGGAACGAGTGGGCGACGAGCCCGTTCTTGGAATCTGTTCGGTTGTATTGCTGCTTTGAGTCCATTGAGTCATGACGGGGGGCAGAGGTCAATAGCGGAGACGGTGTATCCAGACGCCACTTTGTGGTAAATGGGCCACTTGCATATTCCGAAAATTGACCTCTGTAATTTATGATATCCCAGTGCTCTTAGACGCGGGGTTTGGCGTTCGATCCCAGGCACGCACCTCTAACTTTTCAGAGTTACGTGCGTTTCAAGCAATTACGTGTGACTTGCTTAAAGGTGAAGAAACATATAAGATGAAATCTGCAAGCCTGAGAGTTCTCCATAATGTTCTCAACGGTGCCGGTGTGTGATATCTGCCCATCCACACGGATCCAGCGTGGCAGACTATGGCCTAATCCCTTCTCATTCTGAGAATAGATCCATGCTCAGGGATGATTAATAATAATAATATGTATGTAAGAGATAGCCTCTTTACCAAATTTCATAAAAATCGGTTGAACGGATGGGCCCTGAAAAGCTAGCAGACAGACAGACAGACACACTTTCGCATTTATAATATTAACTAGCTGATGCTTGCGACTTCGTCCGCGTGGGTTTTTCAAAAATCCCGTGGGAACTCTTTGATTTTCCGCGATAAAAAGTAGCCTATGTTACTCTCCAGGTCTTTATCTATACCTAATTACCTACCCATGCAAAAATCATGTCAATCCATTGCACCGTTGCGACGTGATTGAACGACAAACCAACAAACAAACACACTTCGCATTTATAATAAAGGTACTGAAGGAAATATATACAGTATGAAATTAAAATACATTTAATATAAACATAGACTATTATAGGAATGTCCGTTTCGCTTTCGCACGAAACCAGATAATTATAGGTACACAGAAAATGGTAATGTCGGATGCCATTCGGATCCTGTTTCAGAAGCGAGGCTATTAACTATTTCCCTAGCGCAGATGTTGGGCTCGTCAGACTGGTTGCGCGAGGCTCGCTGACGTTGCTCGCTCCTTGGACTCGGTCAAGGGCGCGTCTGTGAGGTAATCCCGACGTCCCAGATTCATTAAACGTAAAACATATTGCATGCTAATAGGCAGAATTTGGCTGTACCTTTTTGTTTTTGGAACATCTCCACTGTTTACCCATACCTATTCGCAATAAAGAAATTCGAATTGAATCGAATTGAAACTTATCGACAAATCAGTACTGATTATAAATGCGAAAGTGTGTTTGTTTGTTGGTTTATTGGTTTGTCCTTCAATCACATCGCAACGGTGTAACGGATTGACGTGATTTTTTGCATGGGTACTTATAGATAAAGACCTATTATCCCGGAAAAATCTAAATCTAATTCCACGCGGACGAAGTCGCGGGCATCAGCTAGTCCTATTATAATAGGGTAATTTGAATGATAACAAAGCTTGAGAATGAGTTGCCTTAACAGCTTTGATGGTTACAATAAGTTTGAGAGTTATTGTGAAATGGTGATAGGAAAAAGGTGTGAAAAATCTTACGTCAAATCACGTCATGCATTGCCATTTGCCATACACTAAGTATCATGGCAACCCCCTACCAGACACCTTCAAGTTTAAAAGTTTAAGGGTGTCTAGCAGGGGGTAGTCCCGTCTTAGGGACAATACGCAGAAAAACTTTCAGCGTTTATAAAATAACGAAGGTCTGGCACGCGCTGTCTCTTAGTCCATACTGATAGAGATGGTAAATGATGGTAAGCGATCATGCGATCATTCATGACATACCTAACAGGATAAGAATAATTTGCAAAGTCTTCGTGCTTCTTAGTTACATTTCTGTAGATACTGCCTTTATAAAATCTTTACAGCAATTAACTTGCCGTTAAGTAATGATATGCGTCCCAAAAAAATTGACGCAGGGATGTTTCGTAGCGATCCGAAATAGGTCTCGTTTTACGAGCAGGCTGGGAACCTTTGGTACGTTTCAATAATTCATATGGCCAGGGGTCGTCAGCCTATCGGTTTACGAGCTGTGTCGCTTGTATGGCTGCTTTTGTGAATAGATACTTTTAGGTATTTGAAGTAATTAGGGATGGGAATATTTTGATTTAATAGTCGTCTTCGTCATCATTAACCAGTAGACGTCCACTGCTCAATAGAAAATCGGTTGAGGAGCGAGCGGACTGAATTCCGAAAGGTCGGTGCGGCGCAGCGTTTCGAAACCCACCCGTTGCGTTATTGTCGTACCTACTCCTAGCACAAGCTTTAGGCTTAGTGGGAGGGGTAAGGGGAATATTAGTCATGAATTAGTATCAATATTCTAATCTTATTTTAAACAACATTTTTCACATTATTTTGTTTACTTCTTCATATTATTATAAGGACCTTTATACTTAAGAATAGAATATATTTATTCAAGTAAACTTTAACAAGTGCTTTTGAATCGTCAAATAATTTATTGTACCATTTGCCATTTCTAACAGATTATTTTCTCCTATGTACCATTAAAAGTACCCACCATAATCACTAGCACACATTTAAATTTATTATTTAAATAGAAAAATATTTCAGAAAATAAGTGTAATCTTAGTGAGTGCGAGCAAGTGAGCGCAAATTTGTTTTTAAATATCGCTCAAGGGAGGTGCATATTTGTGTCCTTTTCGGCACTCCCAAAATCAAATCTAGGCACTCCGAAATTGATAAAGCGCGGGCGAAGCGAGTGCGAAGTTTTTTACAACACTGCCCATGGGAGGCACACATTTTTTCATTTTCGGCACCCCTCAAAATTAAATCTAGGTAGGTATTCGCAATTTGATCAAACGAGCACGAATTTTTTTCAATTGATGCCCGCGTGGATTTAGATTTTCAAAAATCCCATGGGAACTCTTTGATTTTCCGACATAAATCATAGCCAATATTACTCTAGTCTTCAACTATAGCCATGTAAAAAATCAGATCAATCCGTTGCTCCGTTGCGGCATGATTGAAGGACAAACCAACAAACGAACAATCGCATTTGTATTATGGTAAGTTGGTAGCTAATAAGTAAGGATATGGATTTAGATTTTAGTGTCGAGTCTAATGAGTGATTCATTTGTCACTAGAAATAAATGTCTGTTTATTTTTACTTAAACCATGCTTATAGCTTAAAGAATCCACGCGAAATAGACATCTTAGATTTTCCTTAAACGTGCAAACTGAGTATAAACATATACTAACAGCTGATGCGTCATGGCCATTAACTAAACCCTTTAAGGCCTCGCAAAATAGGTAGATATACACTGTGTCTATAAATAGACTAATAATACTGATAACCATAATATATAGTATATGTACCTAATAATATAGATAAAAGATAGTTTTTGATGCGATATGCTAAATGTGACCAATATACATACTTTTTTATGAAACGGCGTTTTTGCGATTGGAACTCTGTCGTTTTGTAAAAAAATTAAATATTTTACATTTTAATATTTTATTTCATTTTTTATAGTCAATAATGAGAAGTCAGTCAGAACTGATGGTTGATATCAAATTGAAATCAATCCATAACAAAGGTCTAGAAGTTATACCTATAAACGAATACAAAGAAAAATTACCTCCTGCCTACCATATCTCTATATATAAAAGCCGGCTAAGTACGAGTCAGGCTCGCGCAACGAGGGTTCCGTATTACAGTCGTATTTTTTCGACATTTTGCACGACGCGACCTTTCATCTGATACCCCACTTGATATAGTTTTCTTACTTTGAAAATTGAAAATACTAATTAGGTATTAGTTCATGACAACAATTTTTTTTGTGTGATGTCTGCTACAAGACCTACCTACCTGCCAAATTTCATGATTCTATGTTAACGGGAAGTTCCCTGTAGGTTTCTTGACAGACAGACAGACAGACAACAAAGTGATCCTATAAGGGTTTCGTTTTTCCTTTTGAGGTACGGAATCCTAAAAATGAATCGCTGAATGTGTTGGTGATTGCAAATCTCGAGAACAGCTGAACCGATTTCGCTAATTCTTTTTTCATAATATTCCTCGAAGTACGGGGATGATTCTTACGGAGAGAAAAATTAAAAAAAATGCTGAAAAAGAATCGACTGTTAGGCGGTACGAAGTTCGCCGGGGCAGCTAGTTATATATAAAAATAATCTCATAATAAAGTAGTTTAACCTTAACAACCTCTTTCCGCTGGTGATCTCTAATATTAAATTCATTACATAAATTAAGACAAAGTCATAAAAAAATTTAATTAGAAAAACATAAGCCTAATTAGTAAAGGTTCTTGACTCATCAATATTAATTAATTACAGATTTAAATATAATTATTTATGATGTATGGCGGTTTTGTTGAATAAGTAGCGTTAGGGCGTTTTACACTTTCCAAAAAGATAGAATGGGTTCAAAGTTTGATAGGTATACGATTAAAATCGATTTTACTAGTTATTTGCCGCGACTTCGTCCGCGTGGATTTACATTTTTCAAAATCCCGCGGAAACTCTTTGATTTTCCGGCATAAAAAGTAGCCTATGTGTTAATCCAGGATATAATCTATCTCCATTCCAAATTTCACCCAAATCCGTTCAGCCTTATTTGCTTGATTGAGTAACAAACTTCCAAACATCCAAAAATCCACACTTTCACATTTATAATATTATTAGGATTAGGATTACGATAAAATGATGATTATGATTATTCATTTAACCATTTTCCAGTCCACTTGCTCGACGGTCGTCCTTGCCGGTCGCGGGTGACTGTCCGGTCTGAGTCAGCTTCCCACGCGCGCGTAGCCGTGCAGGTACCACCAAACATGATGATACGATCGTTAGCATTCCTCTGTTAATTTGGACATGGCATCCACAATTATACGGATTTTTACTTCGACTGGCGCACGAGCTTGCAAAACTTAATCAAACTTAAGTGCTTAAAGGCTTGGTATATATTTTTTAATTTATAGATCACATCACACAGTATCATAGTCAAAGGCAGAAGAGTAAAAAATGTATATTATATGTATATAAACATGTCTGCGACATTCTTAAACCTTCCCCAAATAGAGTAGTCAGTAAAACGTAGAGAAACAGAACCTCTGAAATAAAATATGTCCTCTATTTTCATGTGCAATAATTAGTTTTTGAAAAATAAAACGTCAGAAAATAATAGTGCTGATAAAATAAAACATATAGTACGCAACAGGACGAGATGGCGATCGGGGTATGAGGCGGAGGGACGCCCCGCACACCCGCGCGTCACCCGCGCTATCCCGCACCGGGTCAGCGCAGGGTCTGTGCGGGTGTGCGTTCCCTCCCCGATTGCCATTTCAACCTTTCGCGTACTATACCTACTTACCTATTTCTTAATACGGCACGTACCTAACTATACAAATTACAAATGCAGTACCTACTCGGGAGAATAAGTAAAGTCTTTAGAAAATGCAAATTACATCATTAAACTGAATATGAAAACGTAATGCTAATCATTTATTATCCCAACCATAAAATAATTATTATGATCCATCGCTTACGAACCCCTAAATTTCGTGGTTGATAAATTTACAATTTCTATTGTAACAACCCTTTTATCGAACAACATCATACCGGTTTTACAAACAAGGCACCGATTCCGTTGTCTTTCTCGAAACTAAATTTAGAGTATCTGCATCCTTTCTTTTTAACAATGCTAAAAAGGGACAGAACATGATCTTTACATTTAAGGTATGATTCCGAACCACGCTGCACGCAGCAGCGCTGCCGCAACAGTGCTGTCACCAGCTGTCACAGTCCTGTCGCGGCACTCGGCGGTTCGGAATCATACCTTTAAAGACTCTTAATTTTAGTGCACGCTACAAATTTAAACAGTAGGCTCGCGAAGTTGTGCGCTAAAATCACGGGTTCTACCATCTAAAAATTAAATTTAAAACTGTCAAACAACTTTTCATATTACATTAGTAAGAAGAGGATGCGAATACTCTATTTGGTTGTGCTCAGAATCGGTACCAATGTATAATAACGCAACACAACATCCCGATGATTAATCAACTAGCAAAAAAACGCGTTTAAAAGCAAACAGTGCTAAAACCGCGAGAGAGCAAAACTCGTGTTAACAAATAACACCAACTAATATCCTTCAGGAATGCAAGGAAGCGCAAATGACAAATTGTCGCTTCGAATGAACAAGCATGTACCCTAGGGTTGCCAACTTATATACAATCAATATTTTCATATCATATCATACTACAAGCTTATAGTAAAAGTGTTGATCTAAATCTAAAGTAAAAATGCATGCCTAATATTTAAGGCGAAACATTTCTACTGGACAATTTTATGTAATAACATCTCGTTGTAAAATGTTTCCGCAAATAAAGAATCTTTGAAACTCTTTGAAACTTTGAAAAGTGCTAATCTTCAAATATTTTCTTGAAGATGATAATTTATTCTAAGACTTATGCTCGCGACTTCGTCCGCGTGGACAACACCAATTTCAAACCCCTATTTCACCCCCTTAGGGGTTGAATTGTCAAAAATCCTTTCTTAGCGGATACCTAACCTAATTTTCCTAAATTTCAGCCCGATCCGTCCAGTAGTTTGAGCGGTGCGTTTAATAGATCTGTGAGTCACCTTTTCCTTTTATATATTTAGATTATTATAAATGCGAAAGTGTGTCCGACTGATTGTTTATCTGTCTGTTAGCTTTTCACAGCCCAACAGTTTAACTGAATTTGGTACAGAGCTAGCTTACACCCCCGTGACGGACATAGGCTACTAACCTAAATCCACTCGGATGAATTCGCGGGAATCATGGACTCTTCGCAGACCTGGGCGCGTTTGGAACCCCCGTAGCTATAGTTTTAAATTTTCGTAATCAATTATCATCCTCTTACAATTCCAACAACTGACAATCAAAAAGTACCTACTTTGAATAAATTATGTAACTTTGACTTTGACATCTAGTAAATAGTGTATATTGCGATTCACTGACCCGCCCCGACCTCACTCAGATAAAATTTCTAACAATCCCGTCTTAGAAGATCTACGATATAAAATATATAACCTATATTGAGAATCTCAAGTTTCTAAACCTAGTGGTTAGAGCTGTACGTTGATATGTCAATCAGTGAGCTTCTCTTTGTACATAATAGATTATTTATTATAGACTAGCTGATCCCCGCGGCTTCGCCCGCGTGGATTTATGTTTTTAAAGATCCCGTATAGCCTATGTTACTCAGGAATAATGTAGCTTTCTACTGGTGAAAGAATTTTTAAAATCGGTTCAGTAGTTCCAGAGACCCCCTACAAACAAACTTAACGACATTACCTCTTTATAATATTAGTATAAATAAGTGCAAAAATAAACATGACTTTCCGAAAAATTCAGAAATTACGATCAGGCTTTCTCTTTATAGCGCCATTTCAAACTTCATCATCATCATCAATCCATCAATGGCTCACTACTGAGCACGAGTGTCCTGTCAGAGTGAGAAGGTTTAGGCCATTAGTTATGCCAAGTGTGGATTGGCCGGTGTGGAGGTGGTGGTGTGGATATTTAAATTTAAAATTAAAACTCTTGAAAGTTAAAAATCATCGACAAAGGATTTATAAAGTGGTGATAGTAAAAATAATACCCGGCTGAGGGCTCCTCTGAGATTTGGGCGCGTTTGGAACCTTCATAGCTTTAGTTTTAAGTACGTAATTAATTATCACCACTATATCATCTTACACATTAACAATTTTGACTATCAGTAAGCGTAACATGTTACCTATTCTGAATAAATCATTTGACTTCGACTTTGAAATGTTTAGAAAGACCTTAGCCAATGAATTGACTTTTTAGTATTGACACGTTACTTTTATTAACGGCAGTTACTGCCGCACTCAGAGTAGCTTAATCATTACTTAAGGCATTAATTAGTATGGATAAGGAATGCCTTAAGTAACGATAAAGCGACTCTGAGTGCGGCTGTATGCCGTTAAACACCAATTAATATAGTGTCAAAAATAACGACAGCGACAACCCTAATCCTCGGCATTGCACATTTACAAAATCGTCGTAATATATTATAGCTCTTACCCCCAAGATAATAAGACGCATTAGGTGAGCCATTTAATGTAATATAGCAAAAAAATAAACAAGAGTATTGCAAGCAACCGACATGTCGCTCAGAGTTGATGAATGATGCAATGAAGATAAATTTCCAATTGCACTAGTGATCGCATGCCACTGTGCTCGAGTTTTTTTGCGAAACCAGGTGAGCTAAGAAGCTTCGTGTTTGAAATTCTAGTGAATTAGTAGCTTACTGGAGTGGAGACCTACCGCGGGCAGCCATTGGTTGACAGTTACAAGCTTTACAAAATTGCGATCGTAATCACATCTCATTGGCTGACACTCTCTTCAAATCGCGTCAGGACGCAGCCTTATATTTAATCTGCCGCATTGTTAAAAACGCTTATCCGAAAAAGTCATCATCATCGTCATTATCAAGCGATGGACGTCCACTATTGCACATAGGTCTCTCATAGAGACTTGCACACGCCACGGGTCTTGCGCTGCCTGAATCCAGCGGCTCCCTGCGACTCGTTGGATGTCGTCTGTCCACCTGGAGGGGGGGTCTTCCCACGTTGTTGAGGTCCTGAAATGGTGACCTCACGATGGCGATGCCCACTATGTGGACAGTGTTCTCTGCCCACCTAGTGGGGGCAGGCCAGCACCTGTCAAATGAGTCGCAAGGAGCCGCTGGATTCAGGCGACGCAAAAACGTTGCGTGTGCGCCTACTAGACCAATGTGCAGCAGTCTTATGTCTATCAGTTAATGACGATGACGATATTCCAAAAGTAATCGAGGAAAAGATAAACACCTCAGGGGGCGCGCGCTTGGGCGCAGCGTGTACCGCGCAGGCGCGCAAAAACGCTAGTTCACCGACCGCCGCCCGCCCTTGAACTGCCAACACACGTGCGGTGGAAACGGACACTCGCCGCTGGCTGTTTTATTATTTATAAGTACCTACGTACTATAGTAAATAGAAGAAGATTTGGAAAATTGCGTCACGTCTTCATTCATCGACACCCCAAATTCTAGTCGTTCGTCCTACCTGTGATGGTGTGTAGCCACAGAGTAAGGATTCATGTGGTATAGCGGTGAAATGTGTACACTGACAGTTGGCCTTGTCCACAAGTTCAAAGTCGCTCAGCGTGCTATGGTCTCTCTGTGGAAATTCGTAGCAGAACCAAAGTAACCGTCACAGCTCGACGAAACTGAAGAGGCAGTCCGTCATGTTTGTCGCAAAACCTACGGGCGCTGCAGCATACGTGTTCCAGGTAGCGCAGTGTGGAACAACCTCCAATCCGCGCCACCGAACACAGTCCTCTGCTTTCTTCGTCCACCTGCTTCTCGCTACCTTCTTCACACCATCGATCTAGCGGCCTGGAGGTCATGCTACACTGCACTTACCGGTACACGTCTACCCCATCGACCTAACCGAAAAACTTTGTACTGAAACTTTCAAAGTAGGTACAGTACGCGGCCAAAAGTGATGAACATCGATCTTTAGAAGGAGACAGCTCATTTGTAGAGCACTGTCTCTGTCGTTAAGACCGACAAAGCGTCATATGAGTATGAATGACAGAGACAACGCTCTACAAAGATGAAATGTCATTCTAAAAGCCGATGTTCATCACTTTCGGCCGCGTATTGTACCTAGTCTTGAACAAACTTTTTTTACACTAGTTAAGAATAAGATCAGAACTAAACTGCCTCAAATAATAATGGCTGGTAGAGGTCATGAGAAAGAATTTAGCTCGGCTAACCATAGGAGTCCGATGAGCGGTTGTGGCAGGCTAAATGTTTAGTCATTTGTAATCTAGACCAAAGCGGGTATCGAACCCGGAACCGGCCGAGCGAGATATTCAGAAAGTGAACAGTGCATTTTTTATTTGAATTCTCTTGTCGCGACGAGTTATCAAAAATAGGAAGACGTGGAACAATTCGCTACACTTTAGACCGTTGTTTGGTTTTTCGGATGAAATTATCGACTAAATAAACGATTTTATTGAATGGAAGTAGCTTATTGTCCATTCTGTTACTGTACACGTATGAAGCATCCTACCTGATATTCTTCCTTCAATCATGCCGCAATGAAGCAACGGATCGCCGTGGATTTTTGCATGAATTTATGTAGTTCAAGAGCTGGAGAGAGACAGGCTTTGTGCCGTACTAAGACGTGTCGGGTAGTTACATATTTGCAGCCAGCATGCAACGACATCTGGGCATCCCGACTCTATGCAGTCTTGATAGAGGTCCTAGGTAAAGTGAGTCTACGAAGGCCGACATCAGAAGCAAAACAGGTCGGATAAGTGAAGCCGAATGAAGGGACGACGGAGGGAGTCTTCTGGCGTAGCCTATTTGAAAAACTTGTCACGCTTGGACCTGGCTTGAGCGGGACAGCTAATGCTCTTCAAATATTGTATAGAAGTAGTATAGTGTTTGGGATTTGTGTGGTGCTGCGTGGTGGTGGTGCGTATTGCTTGCCTGGTGGCTGCTTCTTCCTGCATGTTTAGCAGTGGGAGGGCGGGCGGTGCATTTCGCCTGCTGCATATTGCACCATACAGATTCGACCTGTTTCAGCGGATTACAGCAAATTAAGCTTTTGGTTCATTGTTGCTCTTCAAATAGTTTTACCTACGTGGTTTTTGCCTTGAACCCAAACATCACGAGCTGGTAAAACATTACGATAATAACCTGCGGCTATGAACTATGAAGCCGTAACAGTTTTACTTTTCTAGACGATATCTCATTAAAGGGGTTCACTGACCTCGTAGAAAAACCTAGTAAGCGTCTTGACACAAATTTGTCTGCCACGATACAAAGTGTTCACAGTACAAAGAGCTCCATTTTACAAATATGTATTTGAATTTGAGAAAAAATACAAGTCCTTTTCGTTTCTTCAACCCGCTAGGATATTAAAGATAGTTATAGTACGCGACAGGTTGAAATGGTAATCGGGGAGGGAACGCCCCGAACACCCGCACAGCCCCCGCGCTAACCCAGTGTGTGCGGGAAGTCCCCCGCCTCATACACCGATTGCCATCTCAACCTGTCCTGTTGAACCCCGGACCACTCAAATAGGAGGCCGACGTCTGAACCACTAGGCTATCATGACATTTTCCCGGCGGTCTATACATTAATTTAATTCAATGTTTGGCAATGATTCAGTTACCCACGCGTCTAAATTATATTTGGTCATTATAAAAATACACTACACCCGATATTCTTAGACAGTAATGAGTAACGGTTCGCCAACATTTCCCGTGGTGCAGCCAGCAGTTAACAAACCTGCGTCCAGGTCAATGACTGCCGTCTCTTGGATCGGATGCGAGTCGGCTAATCGACGTTCAACTCAAACTCAGAGCATTTAGTCAAAGTAGGTAAACTCCTATCAGAATGAGAAGGGTTTAGGACATAAGCCACCACGCTGGCATAAAGCGGGTTGGCAGACTTCACACACCTTTGAGAATATACCGGAGAACTCGCAACCAGGCATGCAAGTTTCTTCGCGATGTTTTCCTTCACCGTTAAAGGAAGTGATATTGTAATTGCTTCAAACGACATAGCTCCGAAAGGTTAGAGGTGCGTGCCCGGGTTCGAACCCCCGACCTTCCTAACAGGAGGTCGACATCTTAACCATTAGACTGTCACCGTTCCATAGGCTACAGCAGAGGAGTAGTATAGACACAATTTGGCATCAGTTGTGGTTGCAAGTACCTATTAAATGTATACTCCTTCAAGATTTGCCTGCTTTTACTACGATAAAACACCATGATTTACCACGGTGGTGGACAAAAAACATTATATATAAAAACAACTTTTTTTAATTTACATAGCGGCCATTTAAAAAAAATTATTATATGTTGTTATAGAGGCAATTGACATACACACTGTAAAAATTTCAACTTTTTACCTATGAGTTGTGTGTGTTATGAAAGTGTCAGCAGGCTCATGAGATGTAGCATGCTGACAGACAGACGGACTGACGGGTAGCGAAGACTTGTAGCAGGGTCCCGTCGGCAATTACCGGGTACGGAACCCTAAAAATGATCATAATGTTGACTGTAATATTGGCAGTATTAAATAAATAAAAGCTTTCCTTTCAAATATTTACCGCCAAGCCTTAATTCCTTACCGATATACAGAGTAGCTATAAATATCCTTTCACTCGCGAATGAAAAGGAATAAAAGTAAATCGGAAAGCCGTCCGAGATATAGCCATTATGCAAATTAAACTTTTAAGGCGACCACATACGAAGAGACGAGGCGCAAGAGGCGCAATAATTGCATGCAGGGCATCCGTGTGACAGATTCGACCATATGGGGAAGAGGTGTTTCAGATAAATTAAAAAGAGCGTGGATGTGACATTCATAATAGCAATGCGCGAGACACCAGTTGGACCTCCGAGTTTAGTGATCGTTTTTATCTCTAGGGTCATTCGAATCAGTAGCAGAAAGTAGTCGGGCTAGCGTCGATCAAATACGTGAGTAAAGCCGGTTTCTCCTACATGAATAATGAAAATCACTCACGATAGTTTAAACACTACAGAAGCAGATTTATTTGAAAAAACTTACTTATATTTAGATAAACTTTCAATATCTTGATTCTCATGTCAACATAAAAACTGTGCTCAAGAGTTCACAGTGCGCACGATGCTACTGATGACACTCGCATTTCAGTACTAAAAATTGCGGCTTTTGCAGTCGTTTGCGATCTCATTTATCGGCGCAGGCCGAAAGGATCGCGTTCGGCCATCCTTGAGCCCAGAGGAATTTAAACCGAATGCCGATATAGAATCGAAGGTTTTATTATCTTGATTTATTACTTTCTGGACGGAAATGTGTATGTTTCTTGTTCAGTTATTTCTTTATAATGTACCCACATCTATCCACAAAATCATACTCTGAATAAAACACTCATTTTAATTAACTTTATTGCTTTTTACTGATTGACCGTTTTTAGGGTTCCGTACCTCGAAAGGAAAAATGGAACCCTTATAGGATCACTTTGTTGTCTGTCTGTTTTTATATTGGTGTGGGATAAATTTGTCGTTCCTAGTGTATCATGGACTTTCACCAAATAACGCCTCATAATCACCATCATCATTATCGACCACGGCTGGACATATGTATCTTGTAGAGACTTTCATAGGCCACGGTCTTGCGCCGCCCGAATCCAGCGGCTCCCTGCGATTCGTCTGATGTCGTCCGTCCACCTATCAAATATATTTTTAAAAGCTCTACAGGTGTTTCATATTAAATGGATCCTACTAATAAAAAACTATTAACGGTTTAAGATCAAGAGTCGCTGCAAAGGCGTCTATTTATAGCCTGATCTCAACACTAAGAAAGTCAAGTAAGGTTACCCCAAACCGCAAACGCAAGGAAAGCTGTGGCCAAGAAGCAGTAATGTAATATCATGCCCTCTATTATCAAAGTGGCTTAACCCACAAACATACCTTTAAAAAATAAGTGAACAAAAACATAGACAACCAAACCACCAGGGCCCAAGCCAAGATGGCAGGCCCCAGCCGGTTCAACCCGGCTAAAAGACAAACCTGAGGGCCTAACATGCGCCCCGCGAGAAAATTTTGTCTACGCATTATCTCGTGTTTTTTCATACAAATAAGACGAGTAAATGCGTAGACAAAATTTTCTCGTGGTGCGCATATTAGGCGTGCAGGGCACAGAGATGCTCAGCCACGCGCCCGGGTAAGGAGGCCAAGCCTCAAGGCCCGTACCCCAGTCTGGCCGTTCCGGCCAAACGGAGAAGACCCCGACATCAAAAATAAGTAAGTATTTAATGCACAATTTTATTTTCCAGAGGTTTATGCAGCCTCCAGAAATATCAAATACGTCATGTTTTGTGTGTGTACTAACACAACTTGTAAGTAAAACATGAGTTTCTAAATAATTTTAAATACATACCAAAAATTTGTCCGCAATGTATTTAAAATTATTTAGAAATTTCCTTAAAGTGTAGGTAAAACACTAAAATAAATATTATAAAAACATGAGTTTGTAATATGGGTATGTCATATTATGAACAAAAAATCATGTGATACATATTTTTAGAAGCCTGTATCTACGAATATACCGAGCATTCAATATTTTCATTTTATATTTTTTAAGCCAAAAAATATATTTTTTGCTCATTTAGAAACTTTGGATTTTTCTGTTTTTAAACAGTTAACGATAACTACAAGATATTTTTTTTTAGCATCAAGATTGGAACACAGGCAAAGGAGCTACATCAGTGCATCATATTGTCATAAGTTTAAATATATAAAAGTAAAAGGTGACTGACTGACAGACTGACTGATCTACTTATCAACGCACAGCTCAAACTACTGGATGGATCAGGCTGAAATTTGACGTAGGCAAAGGCTTCCGGTAAGAATAGATTTTTGAAAATTCAACCCCTAAGTGAAGTGGTGAAATGGGGGTTGAAATTTGTGTAGTCCACGCGGACGAAGTCGCGAGCATAAGCTAGTCTATAATAAAATATCATCTTCAAGAAAATATTTGAAAAAGATTAGCACTTTTTACTTTTATATATCTCTATTTTGATTATTTGAGCGTTACACTACTTTACCGTTTTAAGACTTTGTATTAGGGTTAAGACAGACGCGGACGGTCTGAATTTTGCAAAGTTGTAGTTGACATAACTTAATCGCAACTGGTTTGGTAATAATCTACCACGCTGGCCAAGTGCGGATTGGTAGACTTCACACAACTTTGAGAACACTATGGAGAACTGTCAGGGAACGATGTTTTCCTTTACAGTTAAAGCAAGTAATATTTGATTGCTTAAAACGCACATAGCTCCGAAAAGTTAAAGGTGCATATCCCGGCCCTCCGACTAGAAGGCCGACCTATTACCGCAGAACTAATACTACGCCGTCAACGATATAGTGGCCTAACTCCAAAAAATCAAAATGGAGAAAAGATAGTAGTGAGAAAGGGTTAATTGATATTTTTCAGCCAACTGGCGATCCGAATACATACCGTCTGTATAGACCCTTAGCAACGTCTCGAGATAAATACATTCACTGCCAAGGCTGCGGTGAAAATAAAATGATCAACTTGTTTATTTGCCTTTACTCGAACGACTTACGTGTCGTATTTCTTGATAAAACCACACAAGTCGTTTTTTTGTCTCAATTGAAAATAACTCTTATTTATACAGCGATAAAGATCACGAAATGTTTTATAGCTTTAAATAAAGTTCTTCCTTTAATTTTATTAGCTACTAAGGGATTCTCGCTACTCTGTTCGCGTGTTTGTTTGAAATAATTTGTTCACAATTAGGATCTTTAAAGTTTGTTTTCACGAAAATGACTTGTAAGTACCTACTCGTGCTTCGCATGCTTCTGAACTTTTTAACCTTTCTTTGCAAGTACGGAGTACCTGAAGTGACCACGCCAAAAGAAATAAGCACGAAGATGGCGCCCTCTCGCTACTACATGTGGGAAAAGCAAGAGTGGCGGTGGCAAGCAGCAAATACACTCGATGCATTTTTCGCTCCAACACCGAAACAACTTCAAGAGATGTTGACCCTACAACGCATAATTGCAAAGACCTGCAATTATTGTAACAGTTAAAACCGTTTAGACACAACGCCAAAAATGCCAAATGCTAATAGACGTAAAACGGTACGCGAAATGCCAAAATCGCGTTCGTAACAAAAAAAACTAAACTATATAAATTCAATTTAACTATCAAATATAATAAGGATCTTAAAATTTTAGAGGCCCTTAAAATTTGAGTGGCCCATAAAATTTAAAAAGTCTTAATATTTAAGAACATTTTGCTTAGACTACAACATTTTGGGTTTAGTATTTCCCAGCATTTGAATTTTGACATTTTGCCTTTTTTAGCGATATGCTTGTTTGGCGTAAGGAATCTTTCTTTATCGCAAAACCAGCGTGAACTAGCGTGAGGGAACTCTCGGTTTCATCTTGAATCGAAAATGTGTCAAACATTAGGTATGGTGACATGAAATTATAGAAAAATAGGGCTACATTAGAGTTACCTGCGTTAAATGTACTAACATTTCACGCCTGCTAAGTGCCAGTCACGTCGAAGCCTCGACGTTTTGTTAGAAGTTTCCTAACTGACGTGCACTGTCACAAAACGGCGCAACAATTTTATTTTCGCATTTTGCGTTTTTGGCGTTGTACGTTTCAACGGCATACACCTGCAAATCTTAAAATGTGTAGGTAACATACCATAGGTGAAGTAAGGTGACCGTTTGGACCACCGCCAAGATACATCTTATAAAATAGCTGTATCCTTTGACTTTCCTGTCATGATTGGATGAATTATTTTCCTGTCATAGGCAAAGATATGGCGCAAGGGAATGATTTAAAAGATATTTTTGATTTTTCTTTAGGAATTATATCTTCATTGCACTAGTATTTCGAATTTAATTGTGCGATTATAGACTTACAAAGTCGCTCAGCGAGCTTGTGAAGAGGAGTTAGTGGTTTCCCTGAGGGATAGGTACGAATTACGATCCATATTGAAGAGATCCGCAAGAGAACTAAAATCACTGACATAGCCCAAAGCAAGTTGTGAAGTGACAGTTGGTAGGCCATGCTTGTTGAAAGAGCGAATGCCATTGGAGCCGAAAATTCTTAAAGTTGAGAGTGGTAGGTACGGGTAAATAGCGTGGGGCGCCATTTGGCATGAGATGATAGACTGAAGATGTAAAGAGGGTGTCGACAAGCGGCAAGATGAGAAAAGACAGGGTATGGTGGCAGAACAGGGCATATAGTAGCGGTCCCTATGGGAGATCTATATTTGCGTTGGAGCCGGAAAGTTCTAGAGTGGAAACCGTGAATAAGCAAGCGTAGGACGCCCTCCAGCAAGATGCACCAACGATTAAAGAGGGTGGTGGAACGTTGGTTGACGAATGCCCTACGTCAAGCAGTGGACATCCTCAGGCTGTGATAAATATGCAGCAATGAGGATAGTTGCCTACTGCTATAGCAAAGCGATAATTATGTTAAAGCTTTTCCACGTTGTTAATGTTTCTATTCCACTTTTCGGATTGTTTGTTAAAATAACCAAGAAAAGCAATCTAAATATATAAAACGAAAAGGTGACTGACTGACTGACTGATTTATCAATGCACAACTCAAACTAATGGACGGATCGGGCTGAATCTTGGCATGCTACGCTAAAAAAGGATTATTGAAAATTCGACCCCTAAGGGAGTGAAATAGGGATTCGAAATTTGTGTAGTCCACGCGGACGAAATCGCGATTATAAGCTAGTTTATTACATTTTCATAGTCTATTATGCTGGTCAAGAACGGATTAGCAGACTTCACACACCTTTGAGAACATTATGGATAACTCTCAAGCATGCAGTATCACGATGTTTTCCTACACCGTCAAAGCAAGTGCAATATATGTATAATTGCTTAAAACATGTACAGCTACACCTTAAAGCTAAGACCATAGCTGTAACATTTCATGGAAGCTTTACCTACTACCGTCAGTTTGTTTTTCACTGGAAAAAACGTCCAAGTAACTACATATACATAAAAGGGCAAAACTCTCCAGCCATTAAGTTTTTCCGCTTACACATTACATAAGATACATATCGTGTCTCGGGTAAAGACAGGTTTCGTCGAGATTTCAATCTTACGTCATCAACATTGTAGCGACTAGTGACGGCCATTATTGCTAATATGAAATCATTTTTTTTGGTTAAAATTATAGTTTTTCTTCACAGTGATTTCACAGGCAACGTGGTTTGTAATTCGAACCCCTAGGATATAGAACGCCCTTTCGGCATCAGTTTTCCCCTCACGTTCAATATTGGAGGTACCTGTGAGTAAAGAATGAATCTTCTAGACAAACGCGCTCCATCTTAGGTTGCATCATCACTCGCCAGCAGGTCTGATTGGAGCAAAGCGCTAGTCCATAAATGAAAAGAAGATTTTTCACGGAAAGTGATTTTTCGAGTTTCGCACTTACAGTCGTTTCCTACATTAATTTAACTAATGATCAAAATAACCAAAATAATGATTTTAAGCTTATTTTGTGAGTTAATGACGTATTTTAATGTAGATAACGGGTACATACCACGATTAATTTGATGTTGTTATTTGTCGATATTTCAACCCAATTGCACGGGTCGTGGTCACGTCGGGACTGCGCTGCTACGAGAGATGAGCTGTCACGGGCAGTAGCGAACTACCCTCTTTCTTCTTCTTTTCGCTGGAACTTCACGAGCGATTAATCGTGGTATGTGCCCGTTATCTACATTAAAAAATGATCAAAATGAATAGCACTGATATTTCACAGATGGTTTTTAACGCCAAAGTCGCTTTTCGTAATTTAACTAGATGTTTTCCCTCTCTATCACGCAGCGATGCTAATTAATGTTCTATTTTGCACGCTCTTTAGCTCGGGTCGATGACCGTCAGCGTTTTCCAACTTTGTGAGATTATGTGTCGTGATTTCTCGTGATCACGTTATTTTCACATATCTGTGAAATGGCCCATCTCTACTAGCGACCCAATTATAAGGCGGCGTACGTGAAATTAAAATCCGTCTTTGATGTAATGACGTATTATTTCGGTGCTCTTACAACATTGTACCTAAATGTATAGCAAAAAGGTACAGGGGTTGTTTGTTGGGGAGAAAGGTTTCATTATGACATAATCATAAATACGCTTGGTACGCAATTAGACGTCACAGTGTATATATTTAGCGCGTTGTTCCATAATCTAAATATATAAAAGGAAAAGGTGACTGACTGACTGACTGACTGATCTATCAACGCTAAGCTCAAACTACTGGACGGATCGGGCTGAAATTTGGCATGCAGATAGCTATTATGACGTAGGCATCCGCTAAGAAAGGATTTTTGAAAATTCAACACCTAAGGGGGTGAAATCGGGGTTTGAAATTTGAGTAGTCCACGCGGACGAAGTCGCGAGCATAAGCTAGTTTAATATAGAATCAGAGCCCATAGGTTTAGGTAATTGTTGACTCGAAAATTGAATTTTGGGGCTTTTAAGAAATCAGAACAAAGCAATTCCAAAAGGGGTTTGAATATTTTAGTATGAAGCCTGGCCTACAAATCCTTTAAAAATTGAATTGAATTGAAAGGTGACACTTTGGAACATTTTGTCTTATACAATCATCATCACGGTGTCACGTCAAAGGGCCTCTGAACTAGATCTTGCGCAGTGGGGGATATACTGATGTACACAGTGGCGGATTTGTAGTCTTGGTCGCCCTAGGCCCCAGGCCATCTAGTAAGTAGGTACCAGCCGCCCCTTTCTTAGCACTCATGATAATAGACTACATTCTTAACGATTTTTTTATTTCCAACTTTTATCATAATTAACATCAGTGAATTTTTTTCATGATTGGCCGCCCATTATACCTGGCCGCCCTAGGCCCGGGCCTACTGGGCCTTAGGATGTACATATTTGGCTTTTCATTAAATGGCGTCGGACATTGTACCTGTGCAATGAATTTAAAAAAAAAAAAAAAAAAAAAAGAGTGATTTATCGATATATGGCTAGAGCATACACAATGACCAGAAGAGGTGAAGTATGAGAGTAAGCCCACTTACAGGTCGCGGTCGCGTATCAGTGTTTCATTTTCTCGCAATCGAAGTGAAAACTCGGTCATAAAACCCATTTTATGCCCTTGTTGTACAATCTACTATTTACGGAGATCTGGTAACCCACAGACGCAAATATGTACTAGTTTCTAGAATGTGTCTTTAAAACTTCACTGAGCTGGATTCAAATGAAAATCAGTCCACGTAATTTTCTTAACAGGAAATTGTCCACGTGAATGAATTCATCTTCTTACAAAAATTTGTTTTCAAAATATTATAAAATCGAAAGGGATCAAACGATTCACTTGAATGAAAAAGACAAATTAAAAATAATTCAATTTAGATTTTACCGCTAACCGTATCGAGGAAGTAATTTCAATAACTTAGAGACAAGACCGTGGAAGACTTTGCAAATTAACTTTTGTTGAGGAAATTAAATATTTAATTTAATTGTTCAAAGTTTGCTTTGATTTATTTGAACAAATGGGTATCTCAGGATTTGGAAGTAATTACTAAGTAATTCAGCTTCGTACCCAGTTCACTGTAGAGTTCTATTTTATTTACCCATTTATTTACCTATAAATATTACCACCTATTTTATAGTACATACTTACGTATGTACGTACCATCCTACTAAAAATGCTACATAAAATATTATTTTTCTAAATATACAAAAGGAAAAGGTAACTGACTAACTGACTGATCTATCAACGCACAGCTCAAACTACTGGACGGATCGGGCTGAAATTTGGCATGCAGATAGCTATTATGACGTAGATCTCCGCTAAGAAAGGATTTTTAAAAATTCAACCCCTAAGGGGGTAAAATAGGGGTTTGACATTTGTGTAGTCCACGCGGACGAAGTCGCGAGCATAAGCTAGTAAATCAATATTTTTAGTTTGAGTTTGCAGTGGCAGAAAATAAACATTCGTACGAATACTTATAATATTTTGATGCATATTTTTAATCTAGGTGTAGGTTCTTCTTCTTCTTTATTAGCCTTTGCTTGTCCATTGTTAAACATAGGCTTCTTCATGTGTACACGCCATCCTCTCCGGTGTTGGGCGAGTCTCAAATAGCAAACAGATCCATCTGTGATCTGTAGTACTCCAGACATGCCCTGCCCATCTCCAAGGAACAGGTGGTCAAGTAGTTACCGTCAGAAATATTGCAGATCGAACTTTAGAAATGGAGCTGGGCGCGTTTGGAACCCCTCATAGCTTTAGTTTTATGATTACGTAAAAATTTTAGATTAAATTTAATTATTAAGTACCTACTTCTTATTATCTACTACCTACTACCTACTAACCTTTAATTTTAAGTTTGTACCTTAGGCATAAGATGAATAAACTAGTTTTCTTTCTTCTACTTTCTTTCTTTCTAAAACATTATCACCACTATACCATCTTACAAATTATCAATTTTGACTATCAATAACAGTAACACGTTACTTATTTTAAATAAGTCATTTGACTTTGACATTGAAAGAGATAACGGTTTCGTAGATCGTTGTCTCTGTCGTTGAGACCGACAAAACGTCACATAGTTATGACTGACAGAGACGACGCTCTACAAAGCCACGATTTCTTTCTAAAGTTCTATGTATGTGCAATATTTCCTGCCGAGCTACTGTAAGAATCTATTCAGTACACCATACAAGGTAAAACAATTTATTAACAAGTTAAATGGTGCATTCTTTGATTTCGATTTTCCCTTAATATTTTCCATACATTAGTCAATTAGTCAACTAGGTAACACATTCAAGTGACCTCAACTTCGCAGAATTCTAAAAGCAAAGAGGAAAATCTTCTATCTAATGGCCAAAGGCTTTTAAATTGCACAACATTTCAAACATCACCAAATATTACGCAATAAACTTTTAATATTATTCTAAACAAGTATTCCAGACAAGAAGTACAGTACGCGGCAGAAAATAATGTACATCAACCATTGATGAAATGAAATTTCGACTTTGTAGAGCGTTGTCTTTGTCACACAAACCTATGTGACGTTTTGACGTCGCGCGTCGGTCTCAAAGACAGAGACAATGCTCTACAAAACCGCTATTCTTTTCTAAAGGTCGGTGTACATTACTTTCTGCCGCGTACTGTAAGTAGGTATTCAAAGAATTTGGCATTTATTAGTACAATGACATTTATAAAAGTAAGGAAATAATTCACAACAAAATTTACGACTTACATATTCAAATGAAGTGCAATTTATACGACTAGATTGTACATAATATTGTATATATACCTATACATATATTATGTATGTTAACATAGAGATATACTAAAACAAAAAGTGCCTCAAATGGCAACGTCCCCGGCGAAGGCTTAGCATTCTTAAGTAGCATCCAAAGAGAGCTATACAAAAAATAGAGCGGATATTAGAAATATTTTAACTCAAATATTTTTAACTTGTGTTATTATAACAGGTATTCTTACAGGCTATACAGGCTATTATAACAGGTATTGTTGTACTTGAAATTGTACACTAGAAACCAAAGAGCGAAAGGAAGCCAAAGGAATTGTAACTTTCACTGTTTTGTTCTTTTGTTCACCAGAAAGAAACGAATATGCATGAATTAAAAGTTGTCATCAACAGAAATAGTACTTATAATCATATGAATGACACGCGGTTTCGTTGATGTACGCTTTCCTTTTTGCAACCCCTGTCCTTAGTCTGGACTTAACACTGGGAATTATAGAGGATACTATGACTTTACTAAGACACAGTTAAAACCATTTTATCTATTCAGTGGTTAAAAAGAGTCTTTAAACTCTCTCGAGTTTTAAGTAAAGTCTGGGCTAAATCAAAGTACGTCAGCCGGTATCAAATCATAATATGTACACATACTTATTTAGGAAGAAATCTGTTACGGGCTTCAATATTAAACCGTATGTGTAACCGGTCATTTGGTCGTATCTATCAATAACATGGGGTTAAAATATCTACGTTAATATCTAATACAGATGTCACTTTCAAAAGGTCTTAACTCCAAATAAGCTGGTTTAAAACCGGGTCTTTGTTGTATAAGCTGAGAGTCGACAGCGTCGTATTTGTTCTAATCAAGATTAGGTACATTTTGGAGTAAATATTTTCGCGAAATTCGGGGCTCGGTCAAAGGCGCAACCTTGAGGACGGGCGGACGGGTTGCCCTTGACCGTCCAAGTGTCAAACCCACGTACGTACCTACGCCATAAACTATGGTGTGAAATACGCACATCGCATACCGCCAAGCCTCGGTCGTTTACCGTAGGACCGCACTAACCAAAAGTCACCATTCATGTTTTCCATACAAAATATGTAGAAGATCATGAAGGGTGCACCTAAGACTTTTTGTATATTCGTGTGAATGACTGTAGCCCCTAACCTGCTCCTTAAAGTCACTACGGTTCTGCAGCAATTATTAATTCATTGGTGATCTATTTTCACATAAACCGATAGACGTCCATTGCTGGGCATAGGGCTCGTAAATTCAAACACACGCCACGGTCTTGCGCCTAAATCCAGCAGCTCTTTGCGATACGTTCAGAGCATATAGCTCTATCCGTGACTCTGCTGGTTAATTTCGTAAAACCTACACCAACCATTACTACAACCTCACTTTTTCTGATTGGCTGAATTCGTGCGATTCTTGTTGCAACAATGCATTGTAGCCAATAGTGAGCGAGCATCAACCAGTCAGAGGTGATTGCGATCGTGACATTGTAGCTGTCATCCAACCGCAATCGAGCAGCGGAGCTTTTTTTTATACTATATATATAGTTTTTATATGTAGCCCATAGTCAGCGACCATGTTTCGGATATACATCACCACTGGTCGAAGACTTTGGTCTACAAGCCCTAAGGAATTTTGGACGAGAAGACATTTCGAATTATTTCAGTTCGACTTTAGTGAATTGGCTAGTGTGATCCTAGCCTAAGAGACGTTAGCTTGATTAGGCTGTCACATTATTCTTTAGGTATTTTATTCGTCAGGAAGTGAACTTCCCTGCGTCGTGTACTGAAATGATCGATGGTTGTGAATATATTAGGAAGGTACTATAGTAGGTAGTAAAGGATGTTGTGATTGCTGTATTTAATGTTACATGCGACGTTGTTGGAATTAAAATAAATATTATGGAAACAGCTTTGTCTTTACTAATGCGTAAAATCATCATGATCGACCCATCGCCGGCTCACTACAGAGAACGGGTCTCCTCTCAGAGTGAGAAGGGTTTTGGCCATAGTCTACCACGCTGGCCATGTGCGGTTTGGTAGACTTCACACACCTTTGAGAGCATTATGGAGAACTCTCAGGCATGCAGATTTCCTCACGATATTTTCCTTCACCGTTAAAGCAAGTGATATTTAATTACTTACAACCCACATAACTCCAAAAAGTTAGAGGTGCGTGCGCGGGATCGAACCCCCGACCTCCGATTAGAAGGCGGACGTCCTAACCACTAGGCTATCACGGTACTTATACATAAGATTACGAAACCCAAATGCCTCCTAACCTTCACACACCTAACGATTGTCAATCCGCAGTGGGCAGGCGGTGGGAAAGAGTAAAAAAATCGCGTTAGCCGCGAGCGCAGAGCGCACGGTCAACGCACCGAGCGGAATGCGCTCGCGTCCGATTTGGTCAATTTTTAATCGGCAGACATTTGATCGGTCGCTCTTTTTTATCACAACAATTTTATCTACGTACTAACTGACTCTGCGAACTTCGTACCGCCTAATAGTCGATTCTTTTCCAGGCAACTTTTTAATTTTTTCTCTCCGAAAGAACCATCCTCGTACTTCAGGGGTTATTATAAAAAAAGAATTAGCGAAATCGGTTCAGCTCTTCTCGAGATTTGCGATCAGCAACACATTCAGCGATTCATTTTTATATATAGAGATTACTTAGTGTAGTTGGGTAGCTGTGATAGCCTAGTGGTTAGGACGTCCGCCTTCTAATCGGAGGACGGGGGTTCGATCCCGGGCACGCACCACTAACTTTTCAGAGTTATGTGCGTTTTAATCAATTAAATATCACTTGCTTTAACGGTGAAGGAAAACATCGTGAGGAAACCTGCATGCCTGAGAGTTCTCCATAATGTTCTCAAAGGTGTGTGAAGTCTACCGATCCGCACATGGCCAGCGTGGTAGACTATGGCCAAAACCCTTCTCACTCTGAGAGGAAACCCGTGCTCTGTAGTGAGCTGGTGATGGGTTGATCATGATGATGATGATGTTTAGTTGATACCCGCGACTTCGTCCGCGTGGATTTGTGTTTTTAAATCCTCGTGGGCACTCTGCAGTCAAGATAAAAAATTATTTAAATTATAAAATCCACTGCAACGATTAACCTAAACAATGGCACCGATTCTAAACACAACCTAATTTTAAAGTATTCACACCCTCTTCTTACTATTGTAATATGAAAAGGACAGAAGCAGTTTGACATTTCTAAATTTAATTTTTAGATGGTAAACCCCGTGATTTTCGCACGCACTCGCGAACCTACTGTTTAAATTTGTATTGTGCACTAAAATTTAGAGTCTTTAAATGTGAAAGTCCGTTCCTTTTTTAGCATTAGTAAAAAGAAAAGGATGCAGATACTCTAAATTTAGTTTAGAGAGAGACTAGAGAATCGGGGCCATTAATCGATTAATATTTTTATCGTACACACTAACTTGTATCTATCGGGAATATAAATTTAAGATTATGTGGCTGATTTTCTTGAGCACTTTCCCAAATACTCCGATCAATTAGGTCATGCATTATTGTAAAAATAAACAGGTTGTTTGTTTGTTAATAAGTAATTATTTTTAATTGAATATCTGTTACTATCCCTCTACCCTTATTATGAATGTAAAATCGTGTTGATTTGTTGGTTTGTCCTTCAATCACGCCGCAGCGGAGTAACGGATCGGCGCAATTTTTTGCCTGGATATAGTTAAATTACTGGTCTGGTGGAAGGCTTCGGCCGTGGCTAATTACCACCCTACCGGCAAAGTCGTGCCGCTAAGCGATTAAGCGTTCCGGTACGATGCCGTGGAGAAACCAAAGGGGTATGGATTTCATAAAACTGCTATACCGCTTCCAGGTTAGCCCGCGTCCATCTTAGATTGCATCATCACTTACCACCAGGTGAGATTACAGTCAAGGGCTAACTTGATCTGAATAAAAATAAAAGCCAATTATATAAATACATAGACACAAACATAGTAGTGAAAACATTTTAATCTAGATCTAATTTTCAAGTTCAGTATATCGTGATTTAGTAACCAGACATGAGACAGCCAGACGTTACGATTTATAAACAGAGAAGACATCATAAGATAGAATCGAGTCGCGTGCAAGCCGCTAGCCGCTAGCCATAGTAGCTGCCTAGCATAACTACTACGTACCAATCCAAGTGTGACTCTATCGTCAACTAAAAAACTGAATACACCACAAAAACGCGTCTGCGCTGCAAAAAAGTGTAAGATCACACTACAGACTTTTTATCGTACAAATTTAACCATTGAACTAATTTTAGAAATAGTACCTAGAAGAGCTATTTCAAACAAAAAACGTGTTCTACGAGCAGAGAAAGAGCAGAAAATTGCGTTCTTCAGGAAAACTCACTCACGAAAGTTAAATCTCAATAGGAACATGAACAGTACCAAAAGTACTGATCAGGGTACCGTACTCGAAGAGTGCCTATTACTAAGCCTCCGCTATCCGTCCGTCCGTCCGTCTGTCTGTCTGTCAGCGGGCTGTATCTCGTGAACTGTAATAGGTAGAAAAATGGAAATTTCCACATAATGTGTATTTCTATGGCCGCTATAACAACAAATAAATAAAAATTTGAAAATGTCTGCCATGAAAAAAATGTGTGTTTTACTTGTACTAGGGTACGGAACCCTTCATGTAGAGTACGAGGCGCATTTGGCCGGTTTTTATTTAATTAAAACGTGACACGCCAGTGACGTGGTTTAGCGTGATCTCTCAAAATATTAATTGTTACATCGTTCACAATCTGTCCTTTGCAAATCGATAGACATCTAAAATTCATACATTCAGTCCCAAGGGATGTTTTAACTTTATAAAACATAATTTTGTTTTATCAGATGCAGCAATATTTTGTCGACCGACATGTCGCAAATGTGAACTTAACAAAGCTGTAAGGGCATGTATTAATTAATTGGCGCTCAACGGCGCGTGCGCATCCAATATGGCGGCTAGCTAGAATAGATGCGACACGGTTCGGGAGGTAGCGCGGCAAAAACTGAAAGCCCTTTGCGAAAAGCTTTTTGCGACTACCTTTATTACAGTTTCTGTTATAACTTTCTTGTCTAAGATCATCATCATCATGATCAGCCCATCACCGGTTTACTACAGAGCACGGGTCTCATTACAGAGCAATCACGTCGCAACGGAGCAACGGATCGAGGTGATTTTTTGCATAGATAGTTAAAGAACTTGAGAGTGACATAGGCTACTTTTGTCCCGGAAAATCAAAGAGTTCCCACGTGATTTTTAAAAATCTAATTCCACTCGGACGAAGTCGCGGGCATCAGCTAGTATTATAATATTTATGCACGAATGTATGCGCAATTTCACAGTTCGATTTGTACCGTGACAGACCGACTCGTACGGAGAGAGACTAGGCACAGGACCAGGCTTTATGTGCTTTCCGAGGTCGCCAACGTCCCAACTCCGGGATACTACTGATGACATAAAACCCAATGAATGAACACGATGACATCCATATCAAATAACACGGCACCTAAATTCGAACGACTGCGCTCTTCAAACTAAAAAAGAAAAAAAAAAAAAAAGAAAATTTCTCAGATTTCCCTTGCGTTTGTCAACACAAAATTTATTTTTTACGAAAATAAAAAACGTACTTTTCTAAGATTTCAGACTGGAATGAGAGAATTTCCACATCTTATTAGTCAAGTGTCTAGCCGTGGTTGTAAAACAGTGTTGGATGTCGCGCGCCCAGAAATAAACAGCTATATAAATGGACGTTTGTCACACCGTAGCCACCGACAATCACCCTATCTTGGACAATCCTTGGCCCCACCAACCTCGCGGTTATATGGGCCGAAACGTGGGAGACCCTTCGCGGGACGCGTTCTTGACTCCCTACAAATTCTTTCTATCCTTTCCTTCTCCCTTTGAGTCTTTCTCCCCTTTCTGGGGCAGACGCAAACGAAAACGCAGATCCCCGCATGCCCCGTGGTCCGGATCCTTCCTCAAACACCCACTGGTCCACGGTCACGGTCCGAGCTGTTCCGCCTCTTGAGCCAGTGGTGCGCGAACTCTCGTAGCTTACTGCCCATGCAACGAGGTTCTTATAGTAGTATATATCTTGGGTATCTTTACTATATTCTTATATATATTATTCTCTAATACGCATCTATCTTCCAACCTCTGCACAGCGTCTTCGCTGGCGCAGACGAGGTCCTCGATTTCTTACGTCACCCGGACATGGGCTCACGCCACGGTCTCGGACTAATCAAGTGCAACCAATCCATTTGTCCCAACGTCACCCAGCCGTGGTCCGAACCTCGTACGAGGTGCTTTAGGATGACGTTGCCACCCGAACTCTCAAATTTAATTTCTCGGAGCCTTAGGGTTTACCTCCAGGCGGAGCCTCGCATTTTTAGATCTTTCTTCTCTTATTTTTGGCATCTTTGTTGATTTTATTATTTCCCTCTGATGTACTTTAAAGTGACATGTTTATTTTGTGTGGAAGCTGCAGTTCGAAGAAGTGGTGACATTTAAGCGTCGCCCTCATTAAACCGATTTTTAAAAAAATATGTGGAATGTTTTTTAAAATAAATCGATAAATTTTGTTAAAGGTTTTCTTTTAGTTAACTTAATTTTTGTTGTAATAGACTGGTTTTTGGAACTTTATCTTGTTAATTTTTTTTATTCAGATACAAGTTAGCACTTTGCAATCACCTGGTGGTAAGTGATGATGCAATCTAAGATGGATGCGGGCTTTAGTGTCTACACGGCATTGTACCGGAACGCTAAATTGCTTGGCGGCACGGCTTTGCCGGTAGAAGGGTTTGCGCGAAAAGTCTACCGTTGGTGTAACAGGCTCCCAGCGAGTCGCATTAGAAGGCGCGTTCCGTAGGCCATTTCTTTTTGTCCCGGCCACATTTCTAAATCGGGCCACGGCGAGCTAATTCCGGAGTGTGCGACCATCGGAGACTTCCTCTTACGTAAGGCTGAGACAATTGCTGATATACGATACATGTATCGCTGTCTAATTTAATTTAGGGTTGAATGACACTGGTGCACTTTACGTTTTGTCGTAGGTCGTAGGCTACGTTTTAACAAGGATATTAGTATACATATCACACAACCGGCTTTACTCACGTGTTTAGTCGACGTTAGCCCGACTAGTTTCGAACCCATCCGCGTTCTCAACCGCGACGCGTAGCGAGCTGAATCCCTGTGAAAAAGGACCCCGGATGGGTTCGAAACTAGTCGAGCTTACGTCGACTATATACGAGAGTATAGCTAGAATAATCTGTAGTTATAATGGAAATCACTCACGACAGTTTAAACGATACAACGATTTAAACAAATTCAGAATGTTAATCAAAACTCATTTATTAACCGACTTCAAAATCAAAGTTGGTCCCATTTCAATTTGGTGAAGATCTGATGAACATCTTCGAAGATAGATACTGGAACTCCTCAACGAATAAGAGTAAATTGCTCGCGATCAGTGTAATAGCTTAGTAAACAGTAGATTTTTAACCAGTCATAGCATAATTCCATGGGGCCACTAAAAATTGTGAAATAAAAATTTTTTACAAAAAAAATAAAAACCGACTTCGTTACACAAACACAAAAAATTGAAAAATAATTTAATTTATTACCGAATATATTATGTATAAGAGTTAATATAGTTCCATAATAATATTTTTTGGGGTCGGTGCCAATGAGGTGCCATTGTGGAGTCCCATAAAAATATGAAGTCTAGACGATTCGCGCAGCTAAAGCTAATTGGCACCGGCACCAAAAAGTATTATTATGGAACTATATTAACTCTTGTATACATAATATATTCGGTAATAAATTAAATTATTTTTCAATTTTTAGTGTTTGTGTAACGAAGTCGGTTTTTATTTTTTTTGTACTTATGATTTACAAAAGGTTCCTTTCAGGTCGCATAACAAGAGACAACCTAACGTAGAGAGAGAGAGATATATAGGAGGTACAAGAGACAATTGCTGATATACAATACATCGCTGTCTAATTTAATTTATAGTACCTACGCGACAGGTTGAGAAGGCAATCGGGGTATGTGGCGAAGGGACGCCCCGCACACCCGCACGTCACCCGCGCTCGCCCGCACCGGGTTAGTGCGGGGGCTGTGCGGGTGTGCGGGGCGTCCCTTACCCGATTGCGATCTCAACCTGTCGCGGACTATAATAGTTAGGGTTGAATGACACTAGTGCACTTTGGTTCTGTCGTAGGTTGCGTTTTAACGAGGAAGGATGTATTAATGTACCTAATAGCTAGCTCAAACTCCGAATGTTAGCGAATCTCATCTGTTATGGTACTAGCGGTTGCCCACGACTTCGTACGCGTAATTTTTTTCTAATTTCCCATACAAAATTCAGACTGCTTCTTCTATATATTATGGTACCTACTACTTAGGTGGGTATTATACTTGCAGTTGCCCGTGACTTCTTGCGCGTCCCATTTGTAATCCATACTTCCATACTAATATTATAAATGCGAAAGTGTATCTGTCTGTCTGTCTGTCTGTCTGTCTGCTAGCTTTTCACGGCTCAACCATTCAACCGATTTTGACGAAATTTGGTACATAGCTGGCAACCCGGGGAAGGACATAGGCTACTTTTTATCCCGGAAAATTTAAGAGTTCCCACAGGATTTTTAAAAACCTAAATCCACGCGTACGAAGTCGCGGGCATCAGCTAGTTTCCCATAAAATTAAGAAATTTTTCCGCTGCAACAGAACTTACGCCTGAAACGTTATAAAACGCACATAATTCCGAAGAGTTAGAGACCTTCAACGTTTCGGATCAAACCCCCGCCCACTAATAGAAAGCCGACATTCAGTGGCGTGCAGGTCATAGAGGCATAAATGCACTGCTTACCCCAGTTGTAATAGCTTAATGCAAATTTTACATTATAACCTGCCAGTAAACAGGTTCCTACCTAACTAATGCCTACCCTGGCTTCAAACCCTGTGCACGCCACTGCCGACATTTTAGCTACTAGTCTATAACACGTAAGCGTCGGCCGCACCGTTTCCATGTACATGTCAGAAAGTAATGTACATCGACAGGTACAATGCTCTACAACGCCGAAATATCATTCTAAAGGCCGATGTACATTACTTTCTGCCGCGTACTGTATACAGATTTTTTATATAGTAAATCAGTACCCATATTATAAATGCGAAAGTGTGTTTGTTTGTTGGTTTGTACCTATTTCAATCACGTCGCAACGGTGCAACGGATTGACGTGATTTTTTTGCATGGGTATAGATAAAGACCTGGAGAGTGACATAAGCTACTTTTTATCTCGGAAAATCAAAGAGTTTCCACGAGATTTTTAAAAACGCGGGCATCAGCTAGTTATTACATTAATTATTTAAGGGATTGTGTTTTAGAGAAATATTTTTTGATAGTACTCTATCCAGCAATGACAAAGTCTTTGGATAACTTTTTTTTTGGTTTATTTTTAATTCTAATGATCATATGAATTATGATGTTGACTCTTAATTGTTTTATAGAGCGCAATTAAGACCGAGTACTACAAAGTAACTACAGTTTTATTATAAAACAAAGAGCGTCACCCCATTATCTACAGTTATAATTCCATAACCCTTCCCAACACTTTCCATGGCAGTTTAAACAGCTCCGGCCGACAGATAGGATCTACAAAACGCGCGGCAATTAAGATGATCAAATCGAATAAAAATAACAAACGGAATGTCGGGTGTCGACCCGGGAAACTACCCGGGACTTCACGCTTGGAGCTCCCCCCGCACGTGCTATAAATGCTATGCTCACTACATTGATATCAATACGCCTATTCAAAGATACCTACACACTGCCGCGCCGTCCGATTTCTAAAAAGAGGTTAATTAAAAAACCGGTCAAGTGCGAGTCAGGCTCGCGCAATGAGGGTTCCGTACTACAGTCGTATTTTTTCGACATTTTTCGATAATTCAAAAACTATGATGCATAAAAATAAATAAAAATCTGTTTTAGAATGTACAGGTGACATACCTTTCATATGATACCCCACTTGATATTAACTATATCACTTTGAAAGTTGAAAATACAAATCATTAGTTCATTACCACAATTTAATCTATCCCTCTAACCCTAAATTCACGGTTTTCAGATTTTTCCCCAAATGTCAGTTATATGATCTACCTACCTGCCAAATTTCATGATTCTAGGTCAACGGGAAGTACCCTGTAGGTTTCTTGACAGACAGACGGACAGACAGACAGACAGACGGACAACAAAGTGATCCTATAAGAGTTCCGTTTTTCCTTTTGAGGTACGGAACCCTAAAAAACCAGTCAAGTGCGAGTCAAACTCGCGCACAGACAGACAGACGGACGGACGGACTAACCGACTGACAGCGGAGGCTTAGTGATGGGGTCCCTTTCGTTGGCACCCTTTGGGTAGGTACCTACGGAAACCTAAAAAGTCATTTTTGAGTAATTGCCAAAAAAGGTGGAAACTTTTAAAAACGAATAATTCGAGGTAAATAGTATCCTACGTAAGACCAAACTAAGAACTGGGAAGTTTCCATGTTTTTTGGCGATAACTCAAAAACTATTTTTTGCAGTTAACCGCTTTTTAGAAATAGAATGGCAGGACTAAGAGGCTAAAAGCTGGGACAATTCAGCGTGAGTATTATTAGAATCCGTGACTACTGTCCAGTATTCTAGTTTTTACATGGAGCATCTGCCATCTGTCTGTAAAATGGTGAAGGGTGGACAAGATCTAAAAGTTCCTGATGATAGTATCTAGGGATATCGGATTGATCAAACTCACAATGAGTCATGGCGCCTCACAGCGGAAAAGTAACGACCAAATTCGGACCGCCAAAGTTCGGCCTCACTCGTCCAGTTTCCAACTTGAGCTTTTCACCATTTTTACGCGAAGAGATCTTTGGGTGCGTATATCAAAGGCACTCATACATAGTTTATTTTCTCGGTGTGTGACTCCGTTAGGGCACTTCCATACAGGGACGAGACGCCGCCGGCGCCAGTGTGGGTAAACTCTTTTTGCGGACACTGATGCAAATTCACATGAATAATTGTCGTTTTTTTGAGAAAGTAATCTTTTGTTGTGTCTGCGCATGTGTAACGAGCTTCAACGGTCACGCTTATTTTATAAACACATGAAAAATAGTAAACAATATAATTTGTTCCTCGTATATTCGAGCGATGCGTGTGCGCCGTTAGTTACGAGTAAAACTGTAACACGACGCGCGGCGGAGCCAAATTCAGTGTCTATACGGCAAAGGACTGCATGGTCTATACGGCAAAGGACTACCTACTTATTTAACAGGACGTGGCAAAGTCAGTTAAAAACAACATGAACAGCTTCGGAATTTCCAAAGGGCCGTTTCAAATGTCTTTGTAATTATAATAGGGTGAAAGTAAAAATAAATCAAAAAAGCTATTTTAATGTAAAAAGATTGAAAGTTACTCACGCCTCACTTTTTTTTAAAGAATATTAGACGTGTTAAACGACTAATATTCCCCTTTCCTCTCCAACTAAGCGTCAACAACGGGCGGGGTTTGAACCGTCGACCTTTTTCGGTTTTCAGTCCACTCGTTTACTTGTTGAGCTATTGAGGCTCCAATAATAAGGATCAGAGAGACAAATCCCGCAAGAAAAAGATAAAACAAAAAGATGAAAAATGAAACGTCGCAAAAGTAGCGAATTGAGACCGATTTCAATATAAATGACATTCAATGTGAAGGCCGGTCGTTCGCCGTCTGATCTCGGGCAGGTCAAGGTGACGGAGGTCGGGCGCAGGGTTGTCACCCGACACGGATTTACGAGCACGACTTGGATCTTTCTAAGTTTCTTTATAAAGGCTGGTTCCAGAGTGATGCGAATAGTCCGGTCCGTAAGGTCCGTTAAGTGCGGATTTCTGGAGCGGAGACACGTGAGGTTCTCCGCACTTTGGATGCGCTATCGTACGAATTTGACTGGTGTGAAAGTTAATACGTACGAACACGCACGAACAATCCCAACCTTCCAAGTATAGTATGTGACAGGTCGAGTTGGCAATCGCGGAGTGAATGCCCCGCACACCTACAGTCCCCGCGTTAACCCAGTGCGGGCAAGCGCGGCTAGGCGTTCAGATGTGCGGGGCGTCCTCCCGCCTCATACCCAATTGCCATCTCAACTCAACCTGTCGCGGACTATACTATGAGAGGACGCAGAGATGTAAGCACAACTAACTCGAACCCACGTTGGGCGCTCCCTTAGTCCTTGGAAGGTCGGGAATGTTCGCGCGTGTTTCTTTGCACGATCTAATTCGTATAGAAACACATCCAAAGTGTGGCTAGTTTAGCTTAACACGAAGCGAACACTTGCGAGCTGAGTGGCTGTTGTTGAGCATCTTGCAACAGAATAGAGACAGTAAGTACTTAGGTACAGTACCTACGCAGCCGAAAGTAATGTACATCGACCTTTAGAAGGAGAAAGCAGATTTGTAGAGCGTTGTCCCTGTCGTTGAGACCGACAAAACGTCACATAGGTATGAGTGACAGAAACAACGCTCTACAAAGCCGAAATGCCATTCTAAAGGCCGATGTACATTACTTTCTGCCGCGTACTGTAAGTAAACTACTTTTAAAGAAAATAATGAAATATGTACTAATTGACATAAATGATTGAGTAAGATGTTATATTTATTCAAGGTATTGAGTTTTTTATAATGTAAGTATTATTTTATTATTCGATTGCAAGTTAGCCCTTGACTTCAATCTCATCTGGTGGAAAATGATAATGCAGTCTAAGGTGGTAGCGGGCTAACTTGGAAGGGATATGGCAGTTTCATTAACCCCATACCCCATATCGGTTCTCCTGAAAAGTTAGGGTACTGAGGATACGACTCTATGGCTTGAATACACGATATGAAATGGTAGATGGTCGACTAAATCTCACTACACAGACCATAATTATTAAAATACTTGAAAATATTATCCTCCTTTATTAATCCGCATAGGTATATGAGTAACTCCACATACATAGTTGATAGAAGTAGGTAAACTCAAACAGACGCGAACGCGCTAAATACATTAATACACACAGTTCTAACTAATTCACCAATTTCACGCGCAGATGCCGATATAGGCTATAAATCAGTTCAAATGATGTATATATTAATGATGTACTATATCTTGAAGAAATAACGAATATATCATCGCAAAAACGAACATGACAACCTCATTATTGTTAGAACGCGTTTTTGCTGATTGATATATTATATGCGTCGTATTAGAGTTATAAATGTGTGTGAGCTATTTCTATTGGCGATCTTTTTAAAGTACAAAGATTGAATCGCATAATGTTCACAATATTTTTTTTAATTAATATAAAACGCACAGCTCAAACTACTGCACGGATCGGGCTGAAATTTGGCATGCAGATATCTATTATGACGTAGGCATCCGCTAAGAAAGGATTTTTGAAAATTCAACCCCTAAGCGGGCGAAATAGGGGCTTGAAATTTATGTAGTCCACGCGGACGAAGTCGCCAGCATAGTCAAAAATCAAGTTTTATTCTAAACAAAGATAATATATTGAAGACCTTTTCGAAAAGAACTGTCATTTTTCCAAGAACCTTTTCCAGTTTTCCTTACTAACTTAAATTACGGGATATTGCAAAGGTATATTGTATGTACAGTACAGGAGGCGGCCAAAAGCCTAATGTTCATCGACTTTTACAAGGAGATAGCAGATTTGTAGGGCACTGTCTTGGTCGTTGAGACCGACCAAACGTCATATATGTATGAGTGACAGAGACAACGCTCTACAAAGCCGAAATGTCATTCCAAGGGCCGATACTTTTTGCCGCGTACTGTAAAAATTACCTGCGTTAGCAACCTCCTCACTCCCACGAATTTTATTTAGGCACCATCAGCCATGTTACATGTAGTAAATATGTGTACATTAGTTTTTGATTATTTATTTTCATTCGCTGCAAGACTCGTATCGAAAATCTAACCAGAAATTCTGTCGGCAAAGTATAAAAACAAAAGCATAAATAAATTTAAAAAGCCACAGACACTTCAATACGGTTCCTTGAACCGGCCGCGCAACTTTTATTCGCACTCCATAATTACCCCGTGACTACGAGTAGCACGCATACTCCCTAGGAGTAGACACACAGACTCTCTTGGCTAACACAAATAAAATCTTACATTTTATACGAATAAAGGAATAAAGTAATTGTTGGTTTGTTGGTTTGTCCTTCAATCATGTCGCAACGGTGCAACGGATTGACGTGATTTTTGTATGGGTGTAGATATATAGACAGGGAGAGTGACATAGGTTACTTTTTATCCCGGAAAATCAAAAAGTTCCCACGGGATTTTCACGCGAAGTCGCGGGCATCAGCTAGTCAGCTAGTCTGTAATAAATTAGTAGAGACGAGCGCCGTATTAGGTATCTTTAAAATAGTCCGACAATACATTAACAAATGTCTTACGCCTCTACACCTTCCTTTATTTTGACCCGATGCACGATGGTCCGATTCTTTGACAGAAGGGAACGTTACGTATAGTTTCTCCTTCTTAAGGGAAGGGTTGCTGATTGCCCTGTGGCGGTCACTTTCGGCCAGTTTCGGCAATTTCACAATTTCTCCCCGCATTCCGGCCCTTTGGCCGATGACGATGATTGACTTAAATAAATGGTGCGCGGGCCGAGGGCTGCACGGCGGCGTTAACACGTGACGCGCTTAATTAACCGATACCACTTATACAGCTATATCTCATGTCTCTTTATATTTTGTACCACGCATAAGGGCGTTTGTGCACTCACGCGTGAAATCACGGATTCCGTAAAAATATGAATCGAAATATCGTATTTGTATGGCGGCCACTTCGAAGAATCGCGTAGGTACGAGGCGCTTGCGACGCGCAATTTTCACAGAACAAAAGTTGGGCGTTTCGAACAAACGAACCTACAGACGAAGAATCAGCTTGTTATTAATCAGAAAAAAAATGGCTTGGCGGCTGCTGGACTATAAGGATAAATCGCACCAAAATCATTCTATTCCAGTTCCCATTAACCATTACTATACAAAACAGACAAGTCTACAACCCAATACGGTACGCGCCAAATTCCTCGAGCGTGAAACAAAAAAACCCAACCGAAAAAATAAAAACCAAAAAAATAAGGGATTTTGTAGGCGCCAAAAGGCCGCCGCCATTCTTAGAACGGGAATGAATGAAAAAAGCCATAAACCTCGAGTTGCCGAACGGTTCCACCGAAACTGTTGGGGATTTCAACAATTTACCGATAACAGATCGTTTTTTAGGGATCCTTGAACGAAGGAGGCTGGTTTTTTAAAAGGCGACAGAATTGCGCTTCATTAGCTGCGATTTCATGGTATCATCATTTCAAGGTATTAAATTATGTAGTTTGTATTTGCACTTATAAATATAGAAATCCCCATCTAAATGCGAAAGTGTCTGTCTGTCATATTTTCACGGCCCATCCTATTCTAAGGACCCATTCTTTTAACCGATTTTGACGAAATTTTTGCACCTACAGCTTGCAATCCAGGGACAAACAAAGGCTAGTTTTTATTTAAATTTATATATTAAGGTTGGTTGACGTTGGAGACCAATCCACCTTCGTATTTAATACTAGCTTATGCTCGCGACTTCGTCTGCGTGGACTACATAAATTTCAACCCCAAATTTTACTCCTTTAGGGGTGAATTTTCAAAAACCCCTTCTTAGCGGATGCCTACGTCATAATAGCTATCTGCATGCCAAATTTCAGCCCAATCCGTCCAGTAGTTTCAGCTGTGCGTTGATGGATTAGTCAGTCAGTCAGTCACCTTTTTGTTTTGATAGAAGATTTAACTGCACCGCTTATATAGTCACAATTAAATCGATACTTAGAGCTACAAGATTTAGTTACGTTAGGTATGAATGCATATTATATGTACTCGAATATTGTACCTCGTACAGAATTTCTGAGCCCACACAACTTGAAGTCACAACTACAAAGACGTTCTAAAGCTCACAACTCCAAAAAGCAACCACACTTGAGTTGCTGTTTTAGACAATGACTTATATGTATTGGTTTTAGACAATAATTCAACCTATTGCTAATTTCATGAATAACTTCATAGTAAAATCAAAATACGTATATTAGAACACTTCAAAGAACAATAATTAAGGAACAAAACCATTACCCCAGGCAGACATTTTTCCATTCCCTTTTTCCTTTGTCGGTAAAGAACAATGTTCTTTAGATAACAAAAATTTATTCATCAGCATACAAAAAGGAGATACCTACCCTTACCGAGAAACGTCTACTTCTAAAACTACCCCCCTAGCGTTTTCCAAACTTTTTTACGAGGTATATTTTTATGAACTTATTTTTCCAAAACACTTTCCGTTTTTTTTTTTTACTGTATAATTAAGTAAATTGAGTAATAAGTACTCGTAGCTATTACCTCGTAATGGCTTACTATACTTAATTGCCTATTAATAGCTAATAAGGGCGTTGGCGCACTTATCCGGATTCGGTTCGTATACGTGATTCTTTGAAGTGACCGTCATACAAATACGTAGACTCGATTCGTATTTTTTGACGGATCCGTCAAATCATGGATGAGTGCACAAACGCCCTAAGACAGTTTCTCCTAGCTACTTTACTTTTCTACTAGTTAGCTATTTTTCTTTTTATCTTTTCCTTCAAATAACCATAAAGAGTTTCGCTTGGGTTGGGCACGACAATAGTTTTATTATTTACAAAAAATTTGAAACAGTTTTCTTAGCTTCTCTTTATGGCGAAAGATTTTTCAATTACCTAGGTACTTTTAGTGAACTGATTTTCATAGAACACGATTTTCGTTCCCACAACAATACAATATCTACCATACGTTTTTATTGCACGTACATAAATAGACTTTAATTCTCAATTTGATTCCTAATTCAGAGTCTACAAAACTCGTGAGGACGGGGGATCTATCGATTATAGCTTGATATCCAACGTCCAATACTATGTATTAAGCTTTAGATATATCAAGCATCAAATACGTATGTGTAATAATATGTATTTAGCTTAGTATTTCTCAGTGATTATTAAATAGAGGGTCTTCCAAAATACGTAAAATCCAAGTCCTTTGTTGATTGTAAGTGTAATAACCATTTTAAATTATCGATTAAACCAAAAAAGCACGTCAAATGATTGTGACGTCACACACCGGTATTTCATAGAATCTCGCATACTAAGCGCGCGTTTTGACGTTTGATAAAAAGTTACTGATTTGACTAGTTGTCAAATACCGTATTAGTATAGTTTTTGGATTACTTGTTTACATATTTATACCAATATTTGAGAAACACTGTCCATTAGCATTGGGAGAACAATGCAGCTTTTGTGTCCTCCATCCTTTTTGCGTTGTTGAATTGAAATCTATGGGTGGTGGCTTTCTGTTTATCCGTACAGAGGTAGTCCGAGAGTTGGTGGTTGATAGATCAAAGCGATTCATACGGTTATTGAATGAATGAGTAAATGGCCATTAATTCAGATACTAAGATTAATTAACACATATAAAATTAAAATAAACAAGAAAAAATCAGATAACAAATGAATAAATTACGAAGAACAGACATATGAAACTTTTTATCCCGTCACAACAAAGATTTACAAAGGGATTTTCATACTATTTGGTATGATCAACGCAGACAAATTGCTTAGTTAGCCGCTAAAACACGACGACTGGCATAAAAATACACTCAATCTATGCTTTACCCGGCAGGGAATATTTAAAGCTTTGGAAAGAGACAATCGGTAGCTTCGGCATTGTCGAGCGTCATCTCTGTCGTTGAGACTGAGAAGTCAGCGACAAAACGCCATAAATAAAATAAATAAATAAAATAATAATTTATTAGTGAGAATGCAGGTGACATAAATTTAGAATATCACATGTATAGAGAGCCTTATACATTCTACCAATAACTTAATGGTGTATGAATATTTGATATTTCGCCTAAGTAGCGTTAAATTTATCACATACATACATAGAATCAAAAATCCTGAAAATTATATAACAATCAAAAATAAATTAAATAAAAGTCAAATTTGCTATCAAAAACAACAAATAAATAAAAATAAAAAATTACAATTTCACGTGTAATTTCATAAATACAGAGGGGATATCATCTATATAAATGACAAGATATGCCCAAGCGAACAAAAATTTTCACGGTTTTGGAACCAAATAAATCAGCGCCACCTCTTAGATACTAATGAACGATCCGTTTGAAATCCAGACGTCATGAGGTTGCATTGGTGCTAAATAAACATTTCAGGACCTTGCCATTTTGCCCTGTCCTTACGAAGTAATATATATGTCAATGAGGGATACCTAACTATTGCATATAGGTATGAGTAACAGACACAACGCTCTAGGAAGACGAACCTGTCGATCATTACTGTGAATGTATTAGATGTACACATACAAATCGTTCACTGGCTCCTAGACAAGATATTTAAGAACTCATTGTCATTAAAACAAACATCTGAAGGCGTCATTTGTGACGCGTCCCCATAATAAGGCGAAGGCAGCTGCTTAACAAAAGGTGGTCCTACGTAAGCTGAGTCCAAGCTTCCTATGTTGTTTCATATCGTAATTGCCATCACCTGCCCCAACGTTTCCTTGTCACAAATCATGCTTTGTAAAACAACAGACTAAAAGAAAAGGATAGACAGGAACGGGTCGCCAGAAAGTCCAATTCTCAGCTTGATGATAGAGCTGGCGCGCACCACGGTAAATTTCCGTACGTTTTCCCCCTGCAAAATCTGTGAATTATAGATCCACATAGAGCGCGCACTGCGGAATTAATTCCACACCAGATTTCCGCACTTTATTACATAGCATTTTAGAATAAAATAAAATATGTATAATCCAGTACAGCACCTAGCCGGCAAGAAATATAGTACATCAACCTTTAGAACGAGATTTCGGCTTCGTAGAGCGTTGTTTATGTCACTCATACCTATGTGACGTTTTGTCGGTCTCAACGACAGAGACAACGCTCTACGTAACCGCTATCTCTTTTTAAAGCCCGATGTACAAATATTTCCCGCCGGCTACAGTACATCGCTATGCACGTGAAACAAACTCAATGGCTTCAAACTCAATGGATCTACGTTGGTTTGTAACTTTGTAACAACTCTGTCTATCCTTAGCTTGTGTCTAGGACTGTAAAAACGCCATTTCAATGTCCTTGTGACATTTAGACAAGGATCAGCAGCAAAAAAATAGTGTATTGTTTTTTTTATTTTTTGACAGGTTTTTGCGTAGTCAAGCGTAAAGTCGTCATAGATCGTAGTCTACTTTGCTGATAGCCATCTGGTGGCAGAATAAATACAACAGTTAAAAAGACCCGAAAATTCGATATTCGAACTTCGATTGGGTTGTATTCGACCGTCCGTCCGTCGTAACCAGATGCCAGAACGGACGGAATGGACGATATCATCAACAGCTCTCCAATCACCGATTAAGAAAAATCACAATTGATCACGACACTCATGGCGCAGGGTGGGCACCAAGCCATTAGCGTTCCGGTACGATGCCCTGTAAAACCATTGGAGTATACGTATGATTCATCATCATCATCAACCGATAGACGTCCACTGCTGGACATAGGTCTCTTGTAGGGACTTCCACAGTCCACACGCCACATTGCGCAGCCTGAATCCAGCGGCTTCCTGCGATTCGTCTGATGTCGTCCGTCCACCTAGTGGGAGTCTTCCAACGCTGCGTATTCCGGTGCGAGATCGCCATTCCAACACCTTGAGACCCAAACGTCAATCAGTTATACGAATTATGTGCTCTGGCCCCTGCCCAGTGCCACATGCTTCGCATCCCGTTGAGCTATGTCGCTTACTATAGTTCTCCTACGGATCTTCTCATTTCTGATTTGATCACGTAGAGATACTCCAATTTTCTAGGTATTGTTTTTTAGGGTTCCGTAACTCAACAGGAAAAACGGAACCCTTATAGGATCACTTTGTTGTCTGTCTGTCTGTCGGTCTGTCAAGAAACGTACAGGGTACTTCCCGTTGACCTAGAATCGTGAAATTTGGCAGGTAGGTAGGTATTATAGCAGACATTCGGGGGAAAATCTGAAAACCGTGAATTTGTGATGACTAAAAATACTAATTATTAGTTCATGATCACAATATTTTTTTTGTGTAATACAAAAAAAAATTGTGATCATGAACTAATAATTAGTATTTTCAATTTTCGAAGTAAGATAACTATATCAAGTGGGCTATCATATGAAAGGTCTTCACCTATGCATTCTAAAACAGATTTTTATTAATTTTTATGCATCATAGTTTTTGAATTATCGAACAAAATGTCGAAAAAATACGACTGTAGCACGGAATCCTCGTTGCGCGAGCCTGACTCGCCGGTTTTTTTATAATACCCTGACCTGCCTGTCATTCGAGATTTATTGGAGGTATCAAAGTACCGTATTAAGACGGTAGCATTAAGTTTCAATTTGATCTAAATGAATCCATAATTGTGAAAGTCGACTTTATTGCCGTTTAAAATTAATGATTCTTAGTGAGTTTTTATACAATCTCTCCAAGATAATAAAGACTGACGCTAATTGATATTAAATTAAAGCAAAATTGTTTGATAATAACTTCTTATAATGCAGTAAAGTAACTATAGTATGCGACAGGTCGAGTTGGAAATCAGGGTACCTCCGATAGGAGACGGCACTTCAAGAAGAAGAAGTTTTTTCAAACCAGCAATGTGTAGCGTGCATAACTCGGGGCCAATGCCCCGCCTACGACGCAGTGTTGACCTCGCGGCACCTGACTACGCAAAGTTCGTTGACGACCTTTTGCTTCCACGACGTAAAAGTCCACTTTAATTTGTTTCGAAAAGCCTAATTAGTTTAATGTAACATGCTTATTAAAATATGATCACAGATTCATAAATTATTAATATTATACCTTTGTAGAGCCGATATATAAAATATCCTTTTAATTTTGTCCAGAACCAAATAAAAAACTATCTATTGTTTGTTACTAACAGAAAGGGGAAACAGGTGCTCAGCACATCCATTCGGTTTATCTTCAAAGCGCCCGAATTGAAAAAGAAAACCATTGTCTTGGCGACAATTTTTTTTATTTCTATGCAAGTTAATTCGATACTTAGGCGAGGTGATAAAAAACCTTTCCTGTATCGAATAACCCCATATCTACTTTCCATCAGTTTGGTGGATTTTTTGTTGAAACTTTTTTATGAAAACTTTTTTGTTACTAGACAGGTGACAGTTGATTTGACCTCCTTTTGCGATACCCGCCCTCTACGATGAGCTCCTAAGCATTTGTTAATACACCTTCCGATGTCTTTTTAATGCCTGTGCCTTTTTTTCATGAACTTTTTGTGCTGGATTTCGAATGCTTTATTTAATCGGTCTGTTGTATGTAATGATCTCTTAATGAAAGTTGTGTCTTTTAATGAAAGTCGTAAATTACCTTAGTAGAACTCCAGGTGCAAGGAAATTGGTTAAAACCAACGATCTCTGCGGGCTACGCACTTAGATTGGCATAATATTATACAAGAATTTTTCGATGCGAGTTCATTGAATTATTATGTACTAAGAGTTTGAGCTTTTCGTCATAATTTGATAGCCAATTTGCTTATTCTGATGCACACAATCTCTAAATTGAACTAAAGTGACAGGTCTAAATGGATTGCTATCCCTTTCATATTGCTCCCTGCAAAAAATCATAGCACTAAATTAAGAACTGTCGATTTAATTTGGTTCAAACATTGTGTAATAGAGAATTACCCACAGTGTCATGTTTGGTATGATACTAGCTTACGTAGCCACGATAGGTACCATTTTCAATGGTTATCTTAATAATTTTTATATTATATTTAAACGATAGTCAAACAATCGGTCAAGTGCGAGTCGGACTTGCACATGAAGGTTCTGTACCATCGTGCAAGAAATAACACTTTTTAATTATTTTTTAAATTTTCATGGCGGCCATATTGAAATTCTTTTTAATTGTTCTTATAGCGGCATTAGAAATACTTACACTTTCTGTGAAAATTTCAACTCTCTACCTATCATGGTTCACGAGATTCACCCCACGGATGGACGGACGGACAGCGGAGTCTTAGTAATAGGGTCCCTTTGGCACCCTTCGGGTACGGAACCCAAATAAGGACCGCTACGTGCACTACGTTTAATTAAATGTGCCTACTAAATATATATAATTATAGTTATTTTTTTCTATAACACCAATTTGTTTAATCCGCAGTAACAGACAGACAAACTCACTTTTGAATTTTGTAAATCAATTTGTCCGTCCCTTAACATTTTTAAGCCTATATTTAGTGTCCGGTAATCTTAATAACTAGCTACAACACTTGTTGTACACGCGCCCTTATAATCAAATCGGTATCGAATGTCAATCTAAAATGAGTTGAATGTCTAAAAAAATAGAATTGAAAATCAAGTAAAGGGGGAACATGTCAGACAGTTATCATAAAAACGATTCTTATAACAGTATGACAACGTTCAAATTTGCATATTTTTTCTTGTTACTATTAAATATCAATCTAAAATTAGTTGAATTACCAAAAAGGACAATTTGGTTATCAAATAAATAAAACCACGTCAAACTTCGGTTAGAGAGACAGGCTTCAAACTACGGTTATTTTTTTCAAAATTAGGGAGCAGTTGTACAATTTATATTATATATTTAATTATAGAGCCTCAATAGCTCAACCGGTAAAGGAGTGGACTGAAAACCGAAAGGTCGACGGTTCAAACCCCGCCCGTTGCACTATTGTCGTACCTATTCCTAGCACAAGCCTGACGCTTAGTTGGAGAGGAAAGGGGAATATTAGTCATTTAACATGGCTAATATTCTTATTAAAAAAAAAAAAAAAATTGCATATACCTCGTAATTTCATACAATTCCGTGTTTGTTACAAAACACACTTTGAAGTGAATGACGCCTGTTAATCTTCTTCGTCCGCGTGGATTTGGGTTTTTAGAATCCCGTGGGAACTCTTTGATTCTACGGGATAAAAAGTAGCCTATGTTCTTTCCCCGGATGTAAGCTAATTCTAAGTCTAATTTCATCAAAATTGGTTAAACTGTTGGGCCGTGAAAAGCTAACAGACAGACACACTTTCGCATTATTATTTTTCGCAAAATTTAACAGGTAGGTATAATAAGCAGAAGTCGTTGCTATTTAATTTCAATTAGGATTCATTCTCTTCTTTGTAAGTAGAGTCCTTAGAAATTTAATAAGCCTGTTAGAATTGGGCCTATTAAAGATGAAAGCAAGATTGAATAAATTAATATTGCTACAGAGCATAGACTTATACATACTACCTATATATAGAGCAGTTACAAGTAGATAACAGTAAGCTTCGACTACTGTTGAACAGCTTCGAAACAAACTGTGGCTTCTCAAAATTTTATCCGTACTAATATTATAAATGTGAAAGTTTGTCTGGCTGATAGTCAAAATCAAATCATTTATCCAAATTTGGAAACATTGTACACTTTTTGATTGTCGATTCTTGAATTTATATGATAATGATGTAACGGTGATTTATTCTTATGATTAACCCATCGCCATTAAATTCCCCTGCTTTAACGGTGAAGTAAAACATCGTGAGGAAACCTGTATGCCTGAGAGTTCTCCATAATGTTCTCAAAGGTGTGTGAAGTCCGCCAATCCACACTTGGCCAGCGTGGTAGACTATGGCCTTAACCCTTCTCATTCTGAGAGGAGACCCGTGATCTGAAGTGAGTCGGTCATGGATTGATCATGATGATGATGATGATGATGACACACAACCCAAACCGCTGGCCCTAGAAACTTGAGTAAACAACATGGCTCAACGAGTCGTGAAGCCAAGTGGCAACAAAGACTTTGTCCGGGGTCCCAAGATGATTGAATGGCGACCACGCAACATGCCCACCTTCGGCAGACAAAGCACGGCCTTTCTTGGTCGGGTGGAAAAGATCATCTAAATTAAACCAGTCTCCTAATATTAGTCGGGCATCAACCCCAGGACCTCTTAAATTGTACGAGGCGACAATAATATGCACTGCTATGCATTCAAATCTGCTCACAGATCTGTTTTATATGACTAGGTAGTAGGTACTTTAGGACTGCACACCTTTAGTACGAGTTTTCACATCTCGACTCATTAATATATATATTTAACTAGCTGCCCCGGCGACCATCGTACCGCCTAGCAGTCGATTAAATTTTTTATAATTTTTCTCTCCGTAAGAACCATCCTCGTACTTCCAGGAATATTATAAAAAAAAGAATTAGCGAAATCGGTTCAGCTGTTCTCGAGATTTGCGATCAGCAACACATTTAGCGATTCATTTTTATATATAGAGATGGACTAGCTGGTGGCGCGCTTTGTCCGCGTGGATTTAGGTTTTTAAAAGTCCCGTGGGAACTCTACAACTTTCCGGGATAAAAAGTAATCTATGTCGCTCTCCAGGTCTTCAACTTTATCCATACAAAACACAACGTCGATCCCTTGCTCCTTTGCGACGTGACTGAAGGACAAACCATTAAACTAACACACTTTCGCATTTATATTCAAGGGCCGGACCAACAACTTCTTGAAAGGCCGGCAACGCATCGGCAGTTCCTCTGGTGCTGCAAATATTCATGGGCGGCGATAATCACTTTACATCAGGTGACTTGAATAACCCCATGTCGTAACTTCAGCATGAAGCAAAGCAATCGAACTACAGTTTAATTTGACGATGTAGTGTTTCGATATTCGAAATCTACAAACGTTATCGAGATATAGGCAAACTCGTACCAAGCATAATTTGTCAACTTTATAAAAAAACCAAGATAAGAAATCAAGAAACAACTAATTGGCGAAGCTTGTTAGCGAATGCCAAAACGTCAAGTCCAAAAATTTATAACAAGAGAAAAATTGTCGTCTTTTAGAAACTTAATTAAGCATACTAGATAATTAAGAGAATATAACATTCAGACTTTCGATCGATCTAGATTCTAGATTGCTTTTTTTAAACATGTCTTGCAAAGTTTTTTCGTCTGTGTAATTTCAAAATTATTTTCTTATGCTAGTTTTAGTGTACAGAAGCAGGCGTTATTTTGCGAAAATCCATGACATACAATGAACCAAAAGCTTAGTTTGCTATAATCCGCTGAAACAGATCAAATCTGTGTGTTTTGCAAGTGTGAATTGTAAGGTCTGCAATCTCCAGAGGATGCTACGGTGTCGGAGCGAAACGTGCGTCGAGTGTGCTTTGAGATTTGTGTGGTGCTGCGTGGTAGTAGGCGCATTGCTTGGTAGTTGGGTTGTCCTGCATGTATAACAGTGGGAGGGCGGACGGTGCATATCGCATGCTGCATATTGCACCATACAGATTTGATCTGTTTCAGTGGATTACAGCATACTAGCTTATGTTCGCGACTTCATCCGCGTGGACTACACAAATTTCAAACCCTTATTTTACCCCTTTGGGCATTATGACGTAGGCATCCGCTAATAAAGGATTTTTGAATATTCAACTCCTAGGGGGTGAGAAATAGGGGTTTGAAATTTGTGTAGTCCACGCGGACGAGGTCGCGAGCATAAGCTAGTTCTCAATAAAAGTTTTATCGATTCGTACTAAACCTACCCCTTAACACTTTGAGCTTTCAGACAAGTTACACCAGACCAGCAATATTTTCATATAAATATTCAATGTGATACTAGAGACATAAATTTTAATTATCTTTATGAGCGTAGCTGCAAGTTATGGGGGTTCGGTGCAATGGTAGAACTCCCTGTTTATTAATAATGCAAACTGTGATGTAAACTTGTTATTACATATTTAAACTGTTTGATTCTTGAGGGGAACTTCTAAATCTAATAGACTGTTTTTATAGACCGGGTCACTTTACGTACACCTTTTATTAATAAAACTAGCTTATGCCCGCGACTTCGTCCGCGTGGACTATACAAATTTCGAACCCCTATTTTACCCTCTTAGGGGTTCAAAAATCTTTTCTTAGCGGATGTCTACGTCATAATAGCTATTTGCATGCCACAGCCCGATCCGTCCAGTAATTTGAGCTGTGCGTTGATAGATCAGTCAGTCAGTCAGTCTCCTTTTCGTTTTATATATTTAGATATTACAGTTAAATATTGCAGTTTGTACTTTATACTCGTAGATTACGAGTAATAGGGTGCCTGTCTACTGAATCAGAGCGGAAATATGTGTTCGCAGACCAATGAGATTATTAATAGATGACGTGATCATTATTTTTATCACGACATCCTTTCTCAAAAATGTGATTGGTTGATCGAAATCGGTGCATTTACATTGAAGAGTAGCGGAACGGAGACGTATTCGATAGACCAATCACATTCAAAGTCAAAGTCAAAGTCAAATGATTCAAAGTCAAAGTCAAATGATTTATTCAAAATAGGTAATAAATTACTCTTATTGATTGTCTGGTATAGTGTTAGATTTGTAAGATAATATAGTGGTGATAATTATAACGCAAACTTAAAACTAAAGCTACGAGGGTTGAGAAAGGTTTTTGAGAAAGGATGTCGTGTGATTTGACGACCTCCCTGGCGCAGTGGTGAGCGCTGTGGTCTTAATAGTGGGAGGTCCCGGGTTCGATTCCTGGCAGGGGTTTGGAATTTTATAATTTCTAAATTTCTGGTCTGGTCTGGTGGGAGGCTTCGGCCGTGGCTGGTTACCACCCTACCGGCAAAGCCGTGCCGCAAAGCGATTTAGCGTTCCGGTACGATGCCGTGTAGAAACCAAAGGGGCATGGGTTTATTAAAAACTGCCATACCCCTTCCAGGTTAGCCCGCTATCATCTTAGACTGCATCATCACTTACCACCAGGTGAGATTGCAGTCAAGGGCTAAACTTGTATCTGAATAAAAAAAAAAAAAAAACCAATCAAGTTATTAAGTGACGTGATAATTTCATCAAGTTATCTCTCAATAATCTGATTAGTTTATTTTATTTTATTTATTTTGCTGGTGCTAGGTTTTAAGATAGATACCTTAATGATCTCCGCTCTAGAGGAAGCGAAAAGCTTAGGCCGCAAACCCAATAGAGTCGGACATGACCAAAAACCGAGGTAAAAGGACCTCCTCCCCGAAGGAAAAAAAGGCTTTAGATGTATTTTAAAAGCGAACACTAACAAAACGTCGAGCGGTCCTTAAATCCCCAGTGTAACACCCTACCCCAGATTTTAGCCAAAATAAAGGTTTAGCAACCCCCAGTCACGCGATAACCGTGGAAACAGTATCTAATCGCAATCGATCATGGCAGACAATAGGCCACATTATTTTACACCCGCTTTGATTAGGCTAAATGCATACTGGCGACAACACCTATACCCGTTGCGACAGTCGCGGGAATTACTCAATAATCCTTTCAAATAAAAGCGGGAAGTGGGTGGGTGAGGAAAGCGGAGGACCGTATATGGTGGCGCGCTCTCGGGAAGGCTTATGTTAAGCAGTGGAAGCAAATAGTCTAATTCATAGATGGGTTAATTGTAAAATTGTAATCCTAGTTATATCCATACTATTACATAACTTTTTAACCGACTTCAAAAAAGGAGGAGGTATTCAATTCGTCGGAATCTTAGTTATTAACAGATTTAATCGATCAGCAAGGCATCTTAGCTCGCGCTAAGGCTTGTGCTAAGTGCAAAATTTTCCCACTCTCAACATGTACGCACATTTCAAATTTGCCAGTGTACACAGAGCCTAAAAATGATCTTATCTCTATGCATTATTGCAACGGATAACAGCCCCTACGCGAAAACAAAACATGCATGCCGATATTTCACGTTCATTTTGCAACACCATGACCCAACTTATTAAAGTACTCACGCACCTTCATAGTATCAGTTTGGTAAACCATGGGTAAACAAACCTACCTATAGGTATCTATAAAGTTCTCAGTGAAACTTTGAAACTGAATATTTTAACGGAAATCTGAAAAACACAGACATACACCTCCTAGAACGTATCAACAAAATTTAATTGAGTTTGATTGGTTAGTTTTCAAATTAGAGCCAAACTAGGTTTGTTTACACCCCTGTTACGGGCTTCTTCATGAGCAATCCATCGCCGGTTCACTACAGAGCACGGATCTCCTCTCAGACTGAGGAGGGGTTTGACCATAGTTTACCACGCGGGCCAAGTTCGGTTTGTCAGACTTCATACCACCTTTGAGAACATTATGGAGAACTCTCAGGCATACAGGTTTCCTCAAGATGTTTTCGTTCAAAATGATATTTAACTACTTAAAACGCACATAGCTCCGAAATGACGACGACCTCCCTGGCGCAGTGGTGAGCGCTGTGGTCTTAATAGTGGGAGGTCCCGGGTTCGATTCCTGGTAGGGGTTTGGAATTTTATAATTTCTAAATTTCTGGCTTCGGCCGTGGCTAGTTACCACCCTACCGGCAAAGCCGTGCCGCCAAGCGATTTAGCGTTCCGGTACGATGCCGTGTAGAAACCAAAGGGGTATGGGTTTAATAAAAACTGCCATACCCCTTCCAGGTTAGCCCGCTATCATCTTAGACTGCATCATCACTTACCACCAGGTGAGATTGCAGTCAAGGGCTAACTTGTATCTAAATAAAAAATAAAAAAAAAGTTACAGGTCGAACCCCCGACCCCAATTAGGAGGCGAACTTCCCAATCACTAGGCTATCACAGCTTGGGGATACAGGCAGTTACGGGCTTAGGAGGTATTTATTCGTACTTCAGTATTTCACTGTCAGCCAATAGTGTGGTTAAAGTACAGCTCCACCCACCCTCACCACCTGGGTGTCTGGTGCACTTCGACCGTCCGCTGCGCCAGATCCTTCTTTCCACGCACATGCAACCTGTGGAACCAACTCCCATCGGCGGTGTTCCCACTAGATAACAACATGGGGTTATTCAAGGGGCGGACCTACAAATTCCTGAAAGGCCGGCAACGCATCGGCGGTTCCTCTGGTGCTGCAAATGTTCATGGGCGGCGGTAATCACTTAACATCAGGTGACCCGCCTGCTCGTTTGCTCGCTATCTCTATTAAAAAATAAAGCTATAATAGTATCACAATTGCATCAGTGTACTAGTAACAACTCATTACTGGATTACCGCTCGTAATGCAATGAAAGCACTTGCGGGGTTTGCTGTAAAGTGAACAAGCCAGGAATTACAGTATTAAATTGCCTGTGGGTGGCTTGTTGGTAACTCGTTTAAGCTAGTTGTAAAAATACTTGCTTTATTCAATAGGTTTTATTGTTTACTAGTCAAATCAGCGACTTTTTATCAAACCGCGCCGCGCCGTCTGCCGCCAAGCAATTTAGCGTTCTAGTATGATGTCGTATAGAAACCAAAGGGGTATGGGCTTAATAAAAAAAACTCCCATACCCCTTCCAGGTTAGCCCGCATCCATCTTAGATTGCATCATCACTTACCACCAGGTGAAATTGCAGACAAAGGCTGACTTATATCTGAATAAAAAAAGAAATAAAAGGCGTCGGACTACTGTCTCCATGTCTCTACATGTCTCCTTATATTATAAATACTATCTGTCCCGGCTTTACTCCCTTGAAAAAGGACCCCGTATGGGTTCGAAACTAGTCGGGCTAGCGTCTACTACACACGTGAGTAAAGCCGGGACAGATAGTATTTATAATGGAAATCACTCACGGTAGTTTAAACGCTAAAATCTCCTTATATTGTCCAGTAGTGTAGTTGACAAGACATGAGGGTTATTGTATCCATGAAACCGATTCTGGCCGCCTAAAACCAGTTGTATCCAGTTAGCAACATTGGCGTAAAATCAAAATAAATTCGGTACTCACGTTATCAGTTTCACTATCGGCTGCTGAACTCGGCGGCCCTGTAACAACCAGATGGAATATTACCAATACGTCACGCGGAAATGTATTATCGCATTGCAAATTTTTATATTTTTGATAATAGTTTATTTCGACTAGCAAAAAACTAGTTAATAGATTTGACATTTAGTAAATAAATAATAAGAAAATTCTTTATTGTTTAAAATACATAGGTAAGTAGTTACAAGTATTTTCTAGATATTACATTCTTTTATCATAATAGCTTATGCTCGCGAATTCGTCCGCGTGGAATACACAAGTTTCAAACCCCTATTTCACCCCCTTAGGGGTTGAATTTTCAAAAAACCTTTCGTAGCGGATGCCTACGTCATAATAGCTATCTGCATGCCAAATTTCAGTCCAGTAGTTGCAGCTGTGCGTTGATAGATCAATCAGTTACTCAGTCAGTCAGTCACTTCCGTGCCAGCCAGTCATTTATTTCAATGGTACCTACATAACTTTTCAAATATAGTAAGTAACAACATTTCGAACAAAAAACACAAACTTTCATATTTTTAATTTCGTAACTATTGAGATCGATGTGTCCCACACGCCATCGCCATGGCAATCCATTAATCTTAGATTTCGACTGTATCACAGTTTATGTCACACTGAAGCAAAAAGTAAATGCATTAAGTATTAATTTTCCGCTCAATTTGCATTTGGTATTTAAATAATAAGCTGCACCACTTAGAGAAATATTAGATGATGCCCACGACTTCGTCCGCGTGGATTTAGGTTTCAAAAACCCGTGGGAACTGGAAACACCCTCCACCTCCCATGGCCCCACCAACCTCTCGGTTATATGGGCCGAATCACGGAAGGGCGGCCGTTCGGTACTTGCTCTTGGCGTTTTCCCGGGGCGCCTTCTTGACTCCCTAAAAGTTATATTATCTCTTCCTTGTCCCCTATGCTCACTCTCCCCCCTTGGGGGCTAGTCCGTAGACGACGGATAATGCGTCGTCTCCAGGATGCGAGCTATCTCTGTACCAAACGTCAAGTAGGCTGACTAATCTTTTCAGCACAATGGCTACCTTTAAGACCGAGCTATCGCAGTTGCGGCTTTTTGGGCCCGTGTTTGAGGTGACCGTCGACTCGAGAAGAAGAAGGAGAAGAAGACCAAACGTCAAAATCGGTTGAGCGGACGGTCCGTAAAAAGGTAACAAACAGACACACTTCGCATTTATAATATTAGTATGGATAACGTGGAGCCATTAGCCAAACAAAAAAGTTTATCTTTTATCAAAGCAGAGTGCATCGACCCGGCGGTCGCAGACTCGATGTTGCGTGTCCGTAATTAGATTCAAAATATTCTGTACCTTTTACCTATACCTATGTACCTGTAGTGTTTTAGGGGACACGCCAATCTGATTTAGCGAGCGTAAGTACTTGAAAGAAAATGCCGCTTGTGGGAAAAAATACAATCTACTCACGGTCAAAATATAATCAGAAATGAGGAGATCCGTAGGAGAACTAGAGTAACCGACATACATAACATTACACATAGATCGCTCAATTCATAACCTTCAAGTAGTTCCAGTAAAGACAAGAAGATTGTAATAAAATCATTTGACCTGGAGTGCATAAAATGCAAGTGGATGCAACAATTTTCAGTAGGTAGTTCTAGTTAGGTACCCTCTGCAATGCGGACTGCGGGCTGGCAGGAATCCGATGCGGCACCGGCGGCGCTCCTATTAGGGACTTTTCGTGATACCAACCGTTCAACTCGCTCTTTCCCATTCCTTTTGCACGGCAACATCGGTGAATATGCAATCATAAGGCATCGATAATGTAACTTCAATTCCGAATATTGCTAACTATGCATTGCTAACATTTTCTATTTTCAATTTAAAACATGTTTCAGAACTAGCTGGTTTGAAACCAGAACTGATCTAAATTTTTGATGTGGGAAAAAACGATTATGATTTTTTTTAAGAAGCCATGTACAAAAACTTGACTAATATTCGTCTTACTTTTCCAACTAACCACCTAACTTGTGCTATAACCACTTACCACCGCGTTTCAAAAATTCAAATTATCCTGTGAAATTATCCAATACACAAAACATAATTATCCAAATCTAAATTGTTGCCAAAGTGGTCCTCAAACAGTTTTTGTCACGAAAGTCCTTAGCCGACCGATGCAGCACGAATTTCCTGCAAGGCTGAATACTGCATTGCAGTCGCGGATTTTCGAAATATGTAATTTCTATCCCGAAAATTTATAGAAATCTATCTTTAAGGTGATGGGTACTGCTAATTTTTTTATTCGGATACTAGTTAGAACTTGACTGTCTTCTCACTTGGTGGTAAATGATGATGCAGTCTAAGATGTAAGTGAGCTATCCTGGAAGGGGTATGGCAGTTTTTATTAAACCCATGACCCTTTGGTTTCTATACGGCATTGTACCGGAACGCTAAATCGCTTGGCGGCACGGCTTTGCCAGTAGGGTGGTAACTAGCCACGGCCGAAGCCTCCCACCAGACCAGACTAGAAATTTAGAAATTATGAAAATTCCAAAACCCTGCCAGGAATCGAACCCGGGGCCTCACACTAATAAGACCACAGTGCTTACCACAGCGTCAGGGAGGTCGTCGTCGGTTGAGATGATGACAATGATGATGAATCAATTTCGAGTATGTTTCATACCACGATTTGAACGAAACATGAACTTAACCATGACATGTGTAAATGACAGCGAAAAGGTAGATAGGACTAGGTGCTCATAGGTATACGCAGGTATTAAAAAGACTTTCCAATCTTGGTTTCGAAACTAGAGCTCAAACGAAAGGCAAACAAGTGGTATTTAATATTAAACACCCAACCATGAATTAAGGTCGTAATCAAAATAATATTGATACCGACTTAACATGCTGTAAGAGCAAGCGGATAATAGATCTAAAGCATTTTCTTCTCTCGATGAATTCCTTTACTGCTGAAAATCGTGGTGTTTTAGTGTAATTTTAACCTTTTTTATGAATTAAGGTCGTAATCAAAATAATATTGATACCGACTTAACATGCTGTAAGAGCAAGCGGATAATAGATCTAAAGCATTTTCTTCTCTCGATGAATTCCTTTACTGCTGAAAATCGTGGTGTTTTAGCGTAATTTTAACCTTTTTTCAAATTAACTCTAAGCCCTTTCGTTCATCTTTGCAATACATCATGGACATTATGCAACAATATTATCATGACTCCTCCAATTTTTTTTAGTGAAATCGCTAAATTGCAAAACGTTTCTGAGCCAAAATCCTACCATTTTAATTTTAACTAAAAAGCATTTTATTATTTTATCTATTTACTTCTGCAATTTTAAAATAAAATAGATAGAATCTAATAATATTCTGATTTCGTCCAGATTGTCGCTTATTTAACTTCATCAATCTACTATATTTTTATACATTAATTACTACTAGTTAGGCAAGAATGAATAGGCAACTTTTAGGCAAGCGTGGTCAAACCTACACATTATCAATGCAGGTTTATAAATACATTTGACGCAGCTAGTCTTATGTTAGCCCTATTTTTCTATGATTTCACGTCACTGTAGCCAAATATTTGACATATCGTTGATTGAGGATCAAACCAAGAGTTTCCTCACTCTAATTCACTCTGCTACTGATACCACATACGCTCGACTCGAAAGTCCACTACTATCGCATGATTGTCATAAAGCGCAAGCTTATCGTGTAATAGTAAAACGCCATCATCTTTTAGCCTAGTAGTGTACCTCTAGGTGCCTCTAGCTATTTCGGCGAACACAAAAGGCGTGTTCTATTTCTAGGCATTGAATTGAAGTCTATATTGTAGAGGGCGCGCACAAGGTGAGTGCGCCGAACCCGCGCGCCGAGTTTCGGAGAAAAACTAGACAAAAAAACGAATTGGCAAGCCCTCGCGTCTGGAATTGGCATGAAAAAAAACGGCGAACTGGATTAGAAAATGGGGAGTCTAACTTCAGTCTGGCGAACTTTTGGTACACAATCAGTGATTTTGATTAGAGAATTCTCAAGAAATACCTACCGCTTAGGCCCTGTGTTTTTGTTTGTTTGATACTGAAAATCAGTTAGGTATCAGAATTACTTCGATTAATTTATACAATAAAGTTTAATACTAATTACTTACTGCTTTCGATACAAAATTACGTCTTTTGAGCTAGAAAATCATCACTGGCTTCCTCGTCGGCGGGTGGGACAAGTGCTTAAGGGTGCGTTTCCATTAAAGCATAGCACAAGAGAAACGTGTTCAGCAGTCCAATCAGTTTATTGATAGATGACGTGATTATTTATTACGTTTACGTTTACGTTTATAAAGCGCAGGCCACATTGGGAGCGAAGCGAAACGAAACTAAGTTCGTTTCGCTCGCTTACTAAGGAAAAATCGCTGGCTTAGTTCAGCTCTATGGTTCGCGGTTAGTTTCGTTTCGCTTCGCTCCCGTTGTGGCCTGCGCAAAAGACGCGTAGCCGTAGCAACATGAGCGAAGCGAAACGAGCTCAGTTTCGTTTTGCTTCGCTACTAATGTGGTCTGCGCTTAAGGTACTTACTTCAAGTTCGTAAGTAGTACGTACTACGAATACTCCTCATCAATCTATGTATGTAATAGATACTAGCCAGCCCGCTAAAACTGTGGCGCAACTTCGTCCTCGTTCTTATAGGTATTTAAATATCGCGTGAGAACTCTTTGATTTTCTGGGAAAAAAGTAGCCTAAGTTCCTCTCCATGTCTTTAAATTATAACCACGCAAAAATTCACGTCAATCCATTGCCTATCAGTGATTGAAGGATTAACTTACAAACAAACACACTTTCGTCTTAATAATATATGGGTACTTATTATTGATTGGGTGATAATATTACTTGTAATTCATGTACATAGTTAGAAGTTAATTTACACATGTCATCGTGGAATGATGCTAAGAATGTCAGTCGCTACTCGCTGGTTGCATCCCGCACAAAAAACAAACCCGTCCACTTTCCACCTGATGAGATGATTAGTTGAATAGCCGAGGTGCCATGTGTCATATCAAAATGTATCTGCTTAAAGAATCTACATTCTTAGGTCTTAGGCGCAACGCACACTGGCAGAATGGAGTAGAGCAAAGGCACGACGTCTCTCATTTTATTTTAACTTATAAGAGTACGAGTACTTGACTCGGTAGACTAAAGTCAAAATTCAAAAAACACGAAATATTAATCTAAAACCAGCGCTGAATAATAAATAGTAATGAATGAATCAAATGAATAATTTTTCGCGAAAACTAAACAAAAAAATTCGAAAACAAACATGAGTGTAGTACCTTTGAGATATTTTTCTCATGAATTTATGAACTGTCTTCATACATACCATTCGTATGCAAAACTGAGTCAGTCACGGCCAAGATATTCATCCGATGACGCACTGAATAAAGCGCGAAACAAACGTAGGCAGTGAATTACTTCTAATCTAAAATTCCTCCGTTTTGCGTACACGTACTTTTATAAATCGCACCGGAAAATTCGTTTGCGCAGAAAAGCACAACCCAACGCTGACTGAAACCGAATTTACACCGATGAAATACAGTTCTTATTGCTTGACGTTAAGATTCTAAACACAAGAACAACGGAGACTCGTGCTATCGCAAAATATGAGTTTAGTAGCCGACGGACGCGCGCTATGATTGGCTGAGATATTTTCACGCCGTAACTTATAAAAGTGGTAGTGCTGTAACCAAATATTTGATATGACTTTTTACCGATCCCGCATCCCACTTCTGATGATAAACATCAGAAGTGGGATGCGGCATGATTTGTAACAAACAAACTTATTTAAATTAATTTAACAAAATCTACTAGAATGACAGACGCTCTTGAAATTTAAGGGTGTCTGGCAGGGGATTGCCACAATATTGAATGTCTGGCCATGACGTGGTTTCTAATACTATTCCGAAAAAAATATAAAAAAATGCCATTATAATTTGACGTAAGATTTTTGACACCTTTATTACCTGATACTAGCTGATGCCCGCGACTTCGTCCGCTTGGATTTAGGTTTTTGAAAATCCCGTGGAAACTCTTTGATTTTTCGGGATAAAAAGTAGCCTATGTCCTTCCCCGGGATGCAAGCTAGCTCTGTACCAAATTTCGTCAAAATCGGTTGAACGGTTGGGCCGTGAAAGGCTAGCAGACAGACAGACAGACACACTTTCGCATTTATAATATTAGTATGGATTATCTCCCAAAGCCACCATGATCCAAACTTCTGATCGTTCCTACCTGTGTTGGGGACAATACACAGAGAACTTTCAGCTTTTATAAAATAATGAAGGTCTGGCACGTGCTGGTTCTTAGTCCACTTCTATTATAATAATAATAACAATTGTACTAAATTATCATAAGAATAAGTTGTTATGACAATTTCAACATACACGTCATAAAAATAACCCATTACATTTAGTTAACAATGAATTGACATACTTTAAGTATACACATCATAATAAAAGCGTACTTATTATGCTCTTAAGAGTTTTTAAGCTCCCCTTTAGTTCCTCTTACAAAAACCCGATTTCAGACGTCAAAAAAACTGCCAAAACAATTCGAATCAAAATATATGAATGTGAAACCAGGTTAGGTCAACAATATGCGCGAATCTGACATATTGTTCGAGAAACGAAAATGGTACACAAGTGATTTATGTCGTAAGGCTGTATGCATATTAAGCCCACGCGTATGTCCATCAAATCGGCTATCATCATGATCAACTCGCCGGCTCACTACTGAGCCTTCTCTCAGAAAGAGAAGGGTATTGGATTTAAGATTTAAGGGTTACAATATACTAAATTAAAATTACCTAAACTATGATTAAATCTATAGAACGCTAGCAAAAACGAAGACAGGTGACAGTACCTACTGATGATTAGGTAGGTACTGATACCACAAAAAACACGAAAAAAATATCCTATATCATATAATAAGTTCACGATATATTTCAAATAAAACATCTGACTGACGCTAGAGGTCAACAAACGTTGCGTAAGTAGGCCATTCGCAGTCAATGCCACGTCGTAGGTGGACCATTGACCCCAGTTTTGAACGCATTTGGGAACGGGTTTGAAAAATACTAAATCACTAAAACTACAAAATGAGGCAAATGGTTATTGGTATTGGATTGTGTTTAAATAGTATAACAATGGCCCCGATTCTCTAGTCTCTCTCTAAACTAAATTTAGAGTATCTGTATCCTTTTCTTTTTACTAATGCAAAAAAAGGAACGGAACATGACTTTCACATTTAAAGACTCTCAATTTTAGTGCACAAGCAAATTTAAACAGTAGGTTCGCGAGTGCGTGCTAAAATCACGGGTTTTACCATCTAAAAATTAAATTTAGAAATGTCAAACTGCTTCTGTCCTTTTCATATTACAATAGTAAGAAGAGGTTGCGAATACTCTAAAATTAGGTTGTGCTTAGAATCGGTGCCATTAACGCTAAGTTTTTGCTAGCGGTCTGGTTACACCTTGTATAACTACATATAACAATAATTATTATCACTTACAAAATACACTTTCAATGCCGAAATGCTCACTTTTGCTAAAAATTACTTTTTTTAATTTTAAACTAAGGTTGAGATCTATCTATAGAGCTCACTTTTACATTGCTCAGACTTAAGACACTGTCAAAGCGAGACAACGTTATATCGCTGTTCTGTCAGCGATATAACGTCCCGTTCTGTCCCGTTTTAGCTTAAGAACTGAAACTTAGAGCTCTTTAGATCTCAGTCTCAGTGTACCCGCATCTCAAATTAACGCAAATCAGGTCAATGTCGGCTATTCAGGAATTAGATAAATTAATCATAGAGCGAAGAAAAAAGCTTGTTGCGTCATGCTTTTACACTTTTTTAACACTTTTCGCCTCTTAGGGGCCGTTTGGCTTTGCGAAGTTGCGCCTAAAACGTAACCAGGGTTTTGCTGAATAAAAGCAGGACTCTGTTATCTAAAAGAATCTCACATGTCTCAACTTACAAGTCCAATAAAGTTCAGAAACCCGCTTTCCGTAAAGTAAATAACTCTATAGTTATTTTAGGTTCCCTTTTGATAAGTACCTACATCTTTTGATGCTTTTAAGAATAGCAAAATATTATTGAAGGAAAAATATTGCCTTCAATTAACTACAGTACGTGGCAGAAAATAATGCTCTTTGAACCTTTAGAAAGAGATAGCGGAATGTAGAGCATTGTCTCTGTCGTTGAGACCGATAAACGTCATATAGGTATGAGTGACAGAGACAACGCTCTCCAAATCCGAAATAGATGGCCGATGTAGATTATTTTCTGCAGCGTACTATACATTATATATAATTTATTTACAAAGGCAATTAGCAAATCACGAAATTGGACAACACGCAAAATTTTCGCGAGCGAAGTAAGCGGGATTTTAGTTACATATTTATTAATAGCTTTAGATACATTATAGACTTCCTGTACAGATTTTGCAACGCGCCAAATGATATTCTTCAGCTTTGAGGGGCATTTTCATGTCACATGTTCTTCTAGGATTCATAAGGACTACGGGACTATCCCGTCAACAGCCTGACGCATGGTTCTACTACCGTAAGTAAATAAAAGTTTTCAGAGCTATTATTTTCCGCTGTTATTCTTCGTACCTTCGGGACAAAATTAAGATAAATTAGGAATTTCCCACCACGCTTTGGTGTTTTATTTCTAAATTATGATAGAAAGTTATCTCAGAACTTGTGTAGGTACTTTCTTGTTGAATTATATTTACTTAATGTTTTCATTTTAAATGTTTGGAAGCTTTTGAATATTAGATTGCGTGCAAATGCCATGAACTGCTAAAGAGCTTGTTTTATTAACTTGTTAAATTAAATTGTTCAAATGAATGAAAAAATATTTTAATGTAGATAACGGTATCGACGGTAGATCGGATCGCGGTATGTACCCGTTATCTACATTAAAATATGTCGTTAAACCACGAAATAAGCTTAAAATAAGAAATGTTTATCAAAATTATTGTCCCTCTACTTAGCTTATGTGTGTGTTTGTAGTATCGAATTAGGAACACAGTAAGTTATTTTGGAGAACTCTCAATTCTCCATGTTCATGTTCTCCATGTTTTCAAAGGTGTGTGAAGTCTGCAAATCCGCATTGGGTCAGCAGCGTGACAGACTATGGCCTAAACCGTTCTCCTCTGAGAGGAGACCCGTAGTCAGTAGTTGGCCGGTAATGGGTAGATCATAATGACGATAAAGTTATTTTAATAGACGAAGATCTGTCTGTTTTTAATAAAGTCTAGCACTGGTCCCGAATGCTTTACGTTGTATTCGTAAGAGACCAACCAAGAAAAATCTTCTTCTTCTTCTTCTTCTCAATCTCCCTCCAGCGACTTCTGTTTGTGGCATTACGTGCACTCACGGAGACAGGCGTGTTCGTTGCGGAGCGGATTAAATCCGTCCACCTAGTTGGTTAACGCCCACGTGGACGTGTGCCTTCCACTCAACCGTGTACCAGGAGGTGTTCGATCATACCATGGTCGAAGAAAGATCTACCCAAATAAAAACGCTAAGTAAATGTTCAACGTATAGAACAGGGAACCCACTTAGAATTGCCTGTCATCGCGTCAGCGGCAGACTTTCAACGGTACACGCTAATTTACATGACTCCAAAACAAATCCAATTTGCTCGTTATAATTACTAAGTAGGTACCTACGTAATAGGTTAAACGTAAAAAAGCACAGTCATTATTTAATTAAAGGCAAATAAATTAATTATCTAACTAAAATGTTTATAGAACCTATTTATACTCCTATATTACAATACTCCTATTACATCGGCGACTTTCTTAGTCACACCTACAGTGTGCGTAGCAGGCATTGTAGGTGTAAAGAGAAGTATTTTTAGCGTTTAAACTACCGTGAGTGATTTCCATTCTAAATAACCGCGGCACGTGCGCGAACGGACTCCCTTGAAAAAGGACCCCGTATGGGTTCGAAACTAGTCGGGCTAACGTCGACTACACACGTGAGTAAAGCCGGGACAGGTATTATTAAAGGTTCGTCCGCACCTGAGCGGCGCGGCGCGGCGCTTCAGCGAGCTGCACGTCGCGGCACAGAGCTTCAAAATATCATTTCTATCATTTTGTATGGCGCATATCGCACTAGAGCGGCGCTGCACAGCGCTTCACCGCGCGTTGCCGCGCGGCACGGCTGGAGAGAATATTTTGAAGCGCAGCGAAGCGACGCGCAGTGCAGTGACGCTAGTGCGACATACCCAGCGGCGCGGCACGGCGCTTCGCGCTCGTACGCGAACGGGTATAAAAGTGACGCGCAAGTGACGCGAGGTGCCGCGTACTGAAGTTGTAGTGCGGTAGGCACCGTCGAGCGGCCTGAGGTGACGCGTTCTGCAGTCGGACTGAAGCGCCGCGCCGCGCCGCTCAGGTGCGGACGAACCTTTAGAAGTATTTTTTTTACAATAACGCAAATATTGATCGGCGTAGGTATATTCTTAGTCTATATATGTAAATATATAAAAGGAAAAGCTGATTGACTGACTGACTGATCTATCAAAGCACAGCTTAAATTATTGGACGAATCGTACTGATATTGGCATGCAGATAGCGACCTATTGAGAAATAGACAGCTGAAAATTCAACCCCTAAGGGGGTGAAATATGGGTTTGTGTGTAGTCCACGCGGACGAAGTCGCGGGAATAAGCTAGTATTCAATTTATTGAGTTTTGCAAAGCAGCGATCGCGCGCTCTTTACAACTCCGTGTTTTGTTTTCAAAACTGTTAATTTAAGTAACAAATGAAGCTGAATTTAAACTTATTTAAAGTTATAAAAACAGGCCAAGTGCGAGTCAGGCTCGCGCAACGAGGGTTCCGTACTGCAGTCGTATTTTTTCGACATTTTGCACGATAATTCAAAAACGATGTTGCATAAAAATAAATAAAAATCTGTTTTCAGATAAAGACCTTTCATATGATACCCCACTTGATATAGTTTTCTTAATTCAAAATTGAAAATACTAATTATTAGTTCATGACCACAATTTAATTTTTTTTGTGTGATGTAACCACAAACTCACGGTTTTCAGATTTTTCCCCGAATGTCAGCCATAAGACCTACCTACCTGCCAAATTTCATGATTCTAGGTCAACGGGAAGTACCCTGTAGGTTTCTTGACAGACTGACTGACAGACAGACAGACAGACAACAAAGTGATCCTATAAGGGTTCCGTTTTTCCTTTTGAGGTACGGAACCCTAAAAATGCGCTGCGCCTCGACCTCAGTTCACTCCGTTGGTATGCGTCGCACCTTATTACTGTGTAAACCTTTGCCCAAACAGATTTTAATAAACTTTACATCAATACACTACGTTTGAAAATTTAATGAGGTAACAATTTTTATGTTTCCAGATTAGATTGTGATTCCATAAACTAGCCATTTTATTGTATTCAGAATTACAAAGAAACATTACGCAGTCCCTCCTTACGATGAGAGAAGCTATTATACGTAAGGTTCCCTTCAGCCAAAGCATTGGACCACAGGGTCAAACAAATAATGCGTGAAATCATCCTCAAAGTAGTTACAAGAGTTGAATGTATAATTTTATTTTCTTTATTGCGTTCTTACATTACAAATATTCTCCGCTATAGACGCTGAGAAGAAGCTAAATTAGTTTAGGGTCTGTGCTAGGACTTTAGCAACTTTTGGCACTAGCCCTAGTGCACGCAAAACAAATAGCCCTCTGAATACGAGGCGTCTGTCTGACTGCGCATTGTACAAAAACCGATCTCAGCCGGGCTTGTGTATTTATTTATTTATTCAGATACAAGTTAGCTCTTTACTGCAATCTCACCTGGTGGTAAGTGATGATGCAATCTAAGATGGATGCGGGCTAACCTGGAAGGGGTATGGCAGTGTTTATTAAACCCATACCCCTTTGGTTTCGACAAGGCATCGTACCGCAACGCTAAATCGCTTGGCATCACGGCTTTGCCACGGTAGGGTGGTTACTAGCCACTGCCGAAGCCTCCCACCAGACCGGAGCAGAAATTTATAAATTATAAAATTCCAAACCCCTGCCGGGAATCGAATCCGGGACCTCCCATTAACAAGACTACAGCGCTTAACACTGCGCCAGGGAGGTCGCCAAAATTAAAATTTAATTTTTAGCCTGTCACTTGTTCAAAATCGCCATGTTGCACCTTCAGGGCTACTTGTTTTGCGATCACTATCTCTGCCCGTGGAGAAAACTAAAGTGTGAGAAAGACCCCTAGCAATACGAGCTAAACTATAGTTAGTAGCTTTCTTAGTCATAATATAGCTTTGAGCTTCATTCGCAGTAAGTATTGCACTTGCGTCTAGAATTGGGGCTTACCCAAACTTCTGAATAAGAAGAGATCATTATGTCAACTCCTAGATGAGTAACTCGTTGTCGGGACCTTATATTAGTTTGTTTACCCAGCTCAAAGGCGAATGGAAGTCACTTTGTCTATGCCCCTTGCTCTCGAGCACTTTAGGTGTAGAGCCGCGTATTACTTAACGGCGCTGATGAGATGTATTCGAGTGCGGGGAGTCCTTTTTAGGGTTCCGTACCTCAAAATGAAAAAAGAACCCTTATATTATGGTCACTTTGTTGTCTGTCTGTCTGTCCGTCTGTAAGTCTTGTCTGTCAAGAAAACCTATACTTCCCGTTGACCTAGAATCATAAAATTTGGTAGGTAGGTCTTATAGCACAAATAAAGGAATAAATCCGAAAACCGTGAATTTGTGGATACATAACAGAAAAAAAATCAAAATGTGTTCATGAACAGAATAATATTAGTATTTTTCAATTTTTAAAGTTAGATAACTACCTATACCAAGTGGGGTACCATATGAAAGGGCTTTACTTGTACCTACATTCTAAAACAGATTTTTATTTATTTTTGTGCATAATAGTTTTTGATTTATCGTGTAAAATGTCGAAAAAATACGACTGTAATACGGAGCCCTCGGTGCGCGAATCTGACTCGCACTTGGCCGGTTTCTTCTTTTATTTTTATGAAATCACATTAGGAATGCTTTTAAGGCACACCCTCGACACTTCATACAAGAGAACAGATTTAATCTACTATTGACAAGGACAGTGCTATATGTAAATCGAGCGGGACATGGACAACGCTTTACATAATACTAGGCATACCTTTATATTGCTAAAAATACATACAAACTAGCAACCACCCGCAGCTTCGCTCTGTGAAAACATAAATCCTTCTTATTCGCTATCGCATATAATATATGTAATTTCGAACAATTCGGCATTGTTTCTTGTCTACATTGTAAAGGGAGCTCCCAGTTTTCAGGGTCTAACAGTTTGGGCTGGGCATTGATGACTCAGTCAGGTCATCAGGACTTTTCTTTTTTATATATTCAGTTCAGATTCCACACAGACAAAGTCGCGCGTACCAGCTAGTAGGTAAGGTAATATCAAAGTATATAAAACGAAAAGGTGACTGACTGACTGATCTATCATATCAACCCACAGCTCAAACTACTGGACGGGCTGAAATTTGGCATTCAGATAGCTATGACGTAGACATCCGCTAAGAAAGGATTTTTGAAAATTCAACCCCTAAGGGGGTAAAATAGGGGTTCGAAATATGTGTAGTCCGCGCGAACAAAATGGCCGGCATAAGCTAGTCATGAAATAAGAGCAAACTTTTTTATAAGTTCCAACCAATATGTTCACTTATACATATTAAGTAAAACTTGTTCCGGAAAACTTAAAGTTAAGAAAGCAAACTATGTACTTAAGTAATTTTCCTGTGAGACTTTTCCTGCAATGTTATTAGATAGTATCAAACTTACAGATTAAAAATTAAAAAGTGTAGGTAAACACTTCGTAAAGAGAAAAGTTCTTGAGCCAATTTGTCTGGTAAGAGGCTGGGCCATGGATTGAGATGGATTCCACTCGGCAGGCGAAAGAGGGTCTTGGACTGTAGTAATAAAATGATGTCATGTTTTGTATAGTGGTAGTTTATGGGGCTAGAATTCATTATTATTATAAATGCGTACTATGCGTAATATATATCTATTATTATTTTTAATAATATATATTAAATGCGAATATTATAAATATTCTTATAAATTATAAATGTGTTTGTTTGTTGTTTTGTTGGTTTTTTCCTTCAATCACGTCGCAACGGTGCAACGGATTGACGTGATTTTTTGCATGGGTATAGATAATAATTTTGTCTACACATATTCTCGTGTTCATTCATACAGATAAGACGAGTAAATGCGTAGACATTTCTCGTGCGGCGCATGTTAGGCGTGCTGGAGAGTGACATGGGCTACTTTTTATCCCGGAAAATCAAAGAGTTTCACGGGATTTTTATAAAACCAAACTCCACGCGGACGAAGTCGCGGATATCAGCCAGTAGAGAATAATTTAAAAAATCACGATTTTTATTTACTTTTAACATGAACGTCATGCTGTATATCATCACAATCCTTAAACGACAAAAAAACGTCATCTTCTAGGCAAACGCGCTCCCACCTCATCATTAATCTATTTCTCAGGCATAATTTCCATCGAGCGCAAGTCTATCCCACAATGAAATAAAATAAAGAGATGGATCGTTTCAATAGTAGCATGTGAAAAGTCTTTTGAAAAGCCATTTCAATGTGACCGTGCTAAAAGAAGTGTATGAAAAATCACGAAGAAAACCTCACAAGGTTTGAATTTATTATTTAATTAAGTTAATTATATAATTAAAACTTTTTGCCATCGCATTATATCTCTCGCGAAATCAGCTGTATTTTTAGATATGAGTCAATGACCTACGAAACCATGAAACCGAGTCATTAAACGTTTGTTCACGATGTTTGTATGACGTTTCTTATCGGTCGTTATGAACCACTGACTTATCGTAGGTACCTACTGATAGTTCGACGGGAGGTCGCGACATTTTCTATTTGTTTACAGATTGGGTTGATATTGGGCCAATGCCCTGGACCACTATAACCGAAAGATGCCAAATGCGTAGGTACTCGTACGTCGCGTCGCCGTCGTCGGCGCGAATGTATTTGGCCAAAGCGCCGCCGTGGCAAACAAGCACGGTAGCTTCAATTTATTAAGGTTCCGTACCTCAAAAGAAAAACGGAACCCTTACAGGATCACTTTGTTGTCTGTCTGTCGGTCTGTCAAGAAACCTACAGGGTACTTCCCGTTGACCGAGAACCATGAAATGTAGCAGGTAGGTAGGTCTTATAGCAGACATTCGGGGAAAAATCTGAAAACCGTGAATTTAGGGTTGCATCACCAAAAAAAAATTTTGGCCATGAACTTATAATTAGTATATTCAATTTTCGAAGTAAGATAACTGTATCAAGTGGGGTATCATATGAAAGGACTTTACCTGTGCATTCTAAAACAGATTTTGATTTATTTTTATGCATCATAGTTTTTGAATTATAGTGCAAAATGTCGAAAAAATACGACTGTAGTACGGAACCCTCGTTGCGCGAGCCTGACTCGCACTTGGCCGGTTTTATAATTTAAACTAGCTTTGGACTTCGTTCGCGTGGACTTCACAAATTTCAAACCCCTATTTTAAGGATTTTTGAAAATTCAACCCCTAAGAGCGGTTGCCCCTTTCTTGCCCCTTTCTTAGCGGATGCCTACGTCATATTAATAGCTATCTGCATGCCTGTCAGCCCGACCCGTCCAGTAGTTTGAGCTATGCGTTGATAGATTACCCACTTAGTATAGACATAGTTGGAAGGTAGGTTCAGTGTAAAATAGACTAAAGTAAACTAGGATTTTACAAGGGACCTTTGATATGTGAGTAACGCAGTGGTCCGACCGCCGACGATGAACGAGAAACGGCGGGAAGCGAGTGTATAGCTTCGATAGTTTTGTCGCCGGGCTATTAGTGAGTGTGCAAGTGCGACGACCGATTACTCGCGCCATTCGTCTGCGATCAGTCCTGTGCAAACCTGCGCGCGCGTTACACGTGTACAAGCGAGCGAGCATCGCTGAACGAATATCGCTGAGCGAGTTTATTTTTGAAAGCTTGTCGCTCAGCGACAAAACTAGTAAAGCGAGTCGTCGCCGGCAGTGTGAACAGTCAGAGAACAACTTTTGATATAAGTATATGCATCTCTTTCGTTTACACGGAATGAACAACTATTGTGCGTTTCTTGAGAGAGAAAATCGCCGATAGTTAGTCGTTATCTCGCCGGGGTCGGACCACTGCCTAAATTCCGTTAAACGGAAATAAGGATTACTACTCACAACAAAGCAGTGTGTAGTCAATATCAGATTAGGGTTGCCAATGTCGCAATATTTACATTGGAACAATACACCGTTCTGTCGTCCTCACCAGTACCCCATTTCGCAGAAGGCCCCGTTTACACACGCACACGCACACCATACTCTTCTGTTTCCGGTTTATCCTTTTTGTCCTAATCTCTATTTGACTAATTCATTAGGAACAAATGTTTTCGAACAGAAATGTTTTTTATACACCAATATTAAATACATAATTTCACTGTTAGAAACAAAAAGTACCAAAATTCTGTTCTTGCTTTAACAAAAAGTAATCTAAAAACTCTATACTTAACCTAGAAAATCTATACAACGAAATGAAAATTTGTGCAGAGCAAGAAAAAAATAAAACATAAGCATTGTTTTTAGAAACATTAGATTTTTGAAAATTCTCGTTTGTTGGCGATAACTCAAAAAATATGGCTTGACAAGTAATATCTAAGAATTCTGCGGAAGGTTTTAGTTTTAAACAATTCATTTCTAGTTCATAATAGTTATTGTTTCATGATCAAATGAACAGAAAAAGCTTTATCATAAGACTTGTGTACGAAAAATCATGAGTTCCAACTTCCAAGTAGATACGACTTACGATGTTTTTTTTTTAAATGACTCAGATTTCAGTACTTCCAACCACAGGCGCTAGTACGTATAGTACGCGACAGGTCGAGATAGCAATCAAGGAGGGAACACCCCGCACACCCGCCTCATACTCCGATTGCTGTCTCAACCTGTCGCGTATAAGTGCATTCAAATTAAACTGGCGTGTTTCCAATTGAGACAGTAGTTAACAATAACAATAGGATTAAGTCGTGGCGGGTGAATTCAAAAGTATCAACACTATGAGGCCGAACCGGCTCCTTTAAAAATGAATGGGCTCTATGAGTGTTTGGTTTATTACCCCTATTGTTTACGTGGCATGTCGAATGTAATATATTGTTACCAGAATATAGTCCTATTTTTATTACCAACTAGCTTATGCTCGCGACTTCGTCCGCATGGGCTACACAAATTTCAAACCCCTATTTCACCCCCTTAGGGATTGAATTTTCAAAAATCCTTTCTTAGCGGATGCCTACGTCATGATAGCTATCTGCATGCCAAATTTCAGCCCGATCTGTCCAGTAGTTTGAGCTGTGCGTTGATAGATCAGTCAGTCAGTCAGTCAGTCAGTCAGTCAGTCAGTCACCTTTTCGTTTTATATATTTAGATGACGGTCTCAAGTGGAAACACGCCAGTTTATTTTGAATGCATAGTGGTATATTATGTACCAGTATTTACGAAATCGCGTGATTCATACATTCAATTAGCCAAAAAAGAAAAACATCTGCTGGGAGCGGTCGGTCCGCGCTGCGCACGAAAAGCGGCGTGTACTCCAAAATTCACAGAAACAATTGAGTCACGCACCACCCCGAACTTGTCTTAATGACATGGCGATTGCAATTATTCCATACGTGAATGCTACTTAAAATGCACCATACATAAACAAGCAAATAGGTACTTTACAAGTGCATTTGTGTATGGGCTGATAAACCGAAGAATTAAGGCACTGTACCACCCACAGTTTCAGTTGACGGGCTTAAATCAGTACCCATATTATATGTTTGTTTGTTGGTTTGTCCTTCAATCACGTCGCAATGGTGCAACGGATTGACGTTTTTTTGTATGGGTATAGATAAAGACCTGGAGAGTGACATAGGCTACTTTTAACCCGGGAAAACAAAGAGTTCCCACGGGATTTTTAAAAACCTAATTCCACGCGAACGAAGTCGCGGGCATCAGCTAGTGTAATATAAAGCATAAAAATCGGTCCAGAAACCTGGAAAAAATCGATGTACATACATTTTAAAAAAAAAGTCGAAAAAGAAACGGGCCGAATTGAGAACCACCTCCTTTTTGGAAGTCTGAATAAAAATGACTTCTCACGCGTCATTTTAACTTTATGGGTCAGATAACGATTTATTAGTCCTTATTTTAACATTATTCTTAATTTGGTGCAAACGTAACCCAAAATTGTTTAATAGCTTACAAAAAAAAAAAATTAATAAAAGATAGTATTTATAAAAAAAAATATACTACTAGCTGATGCACGCGACTTCGTTCGCGTGGATTTAGGTTTTTAAAATCCTGTGGGAACTCTTTGATTTTCCGGGATAAAAAGTCTCCAGGTCTTTAACTATACCCATGCAAAAAACGTCGATCCGTTGCAACGTGATTGAAGGACAAGCCAAGAAACCAATAAACCAACAAACAAACACACTTTGGCGTTTATAATATGGGTAGTGATGGGAGTTAAGGGACCCCATCGTAGTTGGAGGCGCGTGCGGACCATGCGGGTCGACCGGCCATTGTAATTTGTACATAATGGGAATGACTTCATCATAATTGGCCCAGTCATACTGGAATGGTCCCGTATGTTTTTACCAACCCGGGGGTGAGCATAATTATTGCTTCATTGAGAACCCATACTAAAATATTATAAACTAGATGATGCCTGCGACTTCATCCGCGTGGATTTCGGTTTTAAAAATTCCGTGGGAACTCTTTAATTTTCCGGGATAAAAAGTAGATTATGTCCTTCCCCGGGATGCAAGCTATATCTGCGCCAAATATTTATAATATTAGTATGGATGTGAAAATGAGTATGTTTGTCTGTCAAGTGTCACCTCTTTACAACCGCTTAACCGATTTTGAGGAGAATTACGGAGATAATATAATGCTTACCGCAGCACTTTTTATCCCGGAAAAGCTAAGAGTTCCCACGGAACTTTAAACACCTAAATCCACGCGGGCGCAAAGTCGCGAGTATAATTTAGTCACAACTTTTTCACGCAAAACCGTATCTAACTAGTCAGATCTTGTTTTTATATCAATGTTTGGTCAGTAGGTAAATATAAACGCTCGTCTCGATGGCTATCAGTCAATGATTGTGTATTTTCGTAGCCACATTGTAACGTTCTCGGAATAATCAAAAGTTTGTTTAACCGTAAACGAACTCGATCCCCGATTCTACGTGATATCGAAAATATCTATCTTTTTGCTATCTCAGTACAAATCAACTTTATTTAAGGTGATTTGATACAACCAGCCGCGAAAATTCAAATTTTAGTTAGTTTTCGAAAATAGTGGAATAATCATACATCGAAGGCTTATGGTAATGAGTTTTGCGGGCATAACATTTATATGCATCTACATGTTTTTTTCAAAAAAAACTTTGGTCAAAAATACTCATTTACTTCATATTTGTTCCTGACAGATAATTTTCAGAATTTTCCCAGATTTGCACAAATATGAAGTAAATGAGTATTTTTGACCAAGGTTTTCATAGAAAAACATGTAGATGAATAAATGTTTTATGCCCGCAAAACTCATTGGGTACCATAAGCCTTCGATGGATGATTAGTCTACTATTTTCGAAAAACTAACTAAAATTTGAATTTTCGCGGCTGGTTGTATCAAATCACCTTAAGTAACATTGCTCGCGATATTTGAAACGCGAAATAAAAATGGTGGATCGAAGCTCACTTATTAACGAAGTTATTTTTAATGTAACTCAATAGATACTTTTATTCAAGTGTGTTAGAGTAAGAAAGCTCTTTCAGTATTTTTTTAATTGAAAATTGCGACAGTTCCTTAACTTAAAGTTTTTCAAAATTACTGTCATGAATCATGAAGTTAGATATGAGGATATTACGACGTACATATTTTACAAAAACTCATCTCACTCTGCAGATCCTATCCGAAGAAGCCCAAACTTGTCTTTTGAAAATATCTTTTTTATTGCTGAAATTTAATTATGAGTATATTTTTTAATCAGGTCATGAAGCCCTTTCATTTGATACCCCATAGGGCGGGTTTTTTGATCCATAGTTAATTCAATCAATGGTCAAAAATTCCAATAAATAATTACATTTCGGTAAAATGCGTCTTTTGAACCATAGTTAGCGTAACATAGTGGGTTTAAAAAAATTAATTCCATACAAAAAATTAACAATACACATGTTATTTTTTTTTTATCACAAAACTTGTCAGCAACAACAAAACATACCTACTTGATATAATACATCTTTGTGACCTTAAGAATATATACTATAACAAAAGTCAAACTGCGGTCCTCATATTTTACGAACCAAGATCTTCTATCAAGAGTTCAATCAACAATGAAAATTAAACAAAAATTAACAAACGTCAAACAAAAGCAAAAAAAATATATTTGAAAGTCAATTTAAATTCAACGAAATCCCTCTATTAGATTAGGGCCCGCATTATGGGGTAATTAAAATCCCACGCGCGGTCGATTGATCGGACAGCGGTTAATTATTTGGGACGCATCTGCCCCAACGATTGGAGCAGATTGGTTTTAACGGAATCGGTAATCAGTTTAACCTTTGTTTTGGTTTGAAATTTCGAGGGCTATAAGATTTGTGGGAATTGCCTGATTGTATTTAGTATCATTGTGATAGCAGATGCTATTTCGTCTACAGTGCGCGGCAGAAAGTAATGTACATCGACTTTTAAGGAGATAACGGATTTGTAGAGCATTGTCTCTGTCGTTGAGACCGACAAAACGTGGAAAGGTACGAGTGACAGAGATAACGCTCTACAAAGCCGAAATGTCATTCTAATGGCCGATGTACATTACTTTCTGCCGCGTACTGTAACTCTGATTATAACATATAACATAATTCATATTTTGTAGTAGAGTGCGCCAAAATTGAAATGACTGTTGTATAATATAAGTCAAACGCTTATGCCAGAGTGAATAGAGGCTATGTGACATAAAATCAAAGAAAAATAGTCGTTTCATAGCCTAGCGTCAAATGTAGGTAACATTGGACGCCAGCCAATGACGTCTCGTTTTGTTACAAGTTCCCTAAGAGCTAGCGCGAGGCCTCGGTGCGGTGAGTTGCGGTGCGTTTTAAAATCCGCAAATTAGAATTTTAATCTATCAAAATCCGGTGCAAAATTTACGGATGCGAAGTTCACAGATTATGCGGGAAAAAAACGTACGGAAATCTTCCGTGGTGCGCACTAGCTCTTACTGTCGCAAACTGTACTTATGCGTATACTTATGCGTATGCATTGGCAAATTGCAAAAAACCATAACGGGTATAAAACAAGCGGCCACCCATAACGGTCAAAACGTTCGGCGCGCGAATTTCATGTTTTTCATCGACCACATAGCGATCTCACGTATGAAATTAGTTGGCAAACATTGATATAAGAAGCCAAGATACATATTTCCACAGAACTGTTGATCTGAAGCTTCACTTCTCTCACTTTTAGATAGCATCATGATCAACCCATCGCCGGCTTACTACAGAGCACGGGTCTCTTCTCATAGGGAGAAGGGTTTGGCCATAGTCTACCACGCTGGCCATGTGCGGATTGGTAGACTTCACACACCTTTGAGAACATTATGTAGAACTCTCAGGCATGCAGGTTTCCTCAAAATGTTTTCCTTCACCGTTAAAGCAAGTGATATTTAATTACTTAAAACGCACATAAATCCGAAAAGTTAGAGGTGTGAGACGTCCTAACCACTAGGCTATCACAGCTTAGCTTTTATATATAGGTTATACTAAACCAATTTTATGGTAACTAATATCTATTTAACTGTTCTGTACTGTATCTACTTATTTTAATGCGGGTTTCTACGGTTTAAATTCAGCATGTAAAGATTACTATTCTTATAATACCTACTTGATTTTTTCAAAAAAATCAAAATGGACATTTGTAATTGAAATTTTTTTAATGCTCTCTACGGAAACAAATATTTTTAACAAAATAAATGCCGTTCAGATTCTCATTTTATTTTAAAGTTAAACATTATTTCACGGTCACTTTAAAAAAGCGGGGTTCTGTTTTTCTTAACCTTTGTGTATCAATGTTTGCAAATTACAAAATGACCATATTGTGAAACGCATCAGGCTTGCAAATGAATATTCGCAGTGTAAACTCAAATTTCGACGGCCTCCAAGTCCTATTAAAACGAATAAATTTACAATTAGACATTATTGTTTTAACAGAGTGTTGGCTTAAGAATGTAAATCAGATACCTACTTTAACTGGCTATACTCAGCACTGCTCAAGAGACGTGACGGTGTCATTATATATATTAAGAATGAACTTAAATACACTATATCACACCCAAATTTAGCAGATGCGAGCTCGATAATGTGTAATTTAAATGATAAATTATTTCTCATTGCTATTTATCGATCTCCCTCTTTTAAACAAATAGACAATTTTCTAAACAGTTTTGCTACGGTTCTTCATGATCTGAGACATAAATCTCTTGTTGTAGTGGGTGACATAAATATTAATATTACTGAATCAAGTAGTGATAATCGTTCCCATGAGTATCTTAATTTTATTAGTAGTTATGGTCTCCTTCCAACTCATTTTTTCCCAACTCATGATAAAAACTGCATCGACCATATATTATTAAAAACACAATTCAAAAATACTACACTAGTTTTGGATGCATCGGTTACTGATCACTCGCCAACAATTGTGTGTCTTGATATGAAAATCCCCAGGCAATACGTCTCAAAAAATCGACACATTATTGATTATATAGGCGTCAAAAAGAGCATCGATGAATATAATTTTAACAAAATAGCTGACATGCAAGATCCGAACTGTGCTGCAAATTTATTGGTTGATACTCTGGGTAGCATTATTAAGACAAACACAAAAATTGTTCATACATCACGGAAAAAAGCAGTAATAAAGCCCTGGATTACTCCTGGACTTTTAAAATGTATTAAACATCGGGACCGTTTGCACAAAAAACATAAGACTTCACCTGATAATGAAATCTTAAAAATAACGTATTATCGATACAAAAATTTTTGTAATAATCTTTTAAAACGACTAAAGAGAGACTATGAAAAGCTAGAATTTGAAAAAACTAAGAACAATTCAAAAGGTACTTGGCAGGTTATTAAGAAAGTTGCAAATATTACTTCTACATCGTCTCCTCCAAATGAACTACTACAACTTCAAATTGATCCAAAAACTTCTCTCAATTCTGTAAACAGATATTTTGTAGATGTGGGAAATAGTTTAGCGACACAAATACTCTCAAAACCGAACTTTTCCCAAATTGACAACACGGATGATTACCTTTCCCCTGTTAACTCTTTTGGGATCTTACCAGTAGATCAAAAAGAAATAGAAACAATTATAATGAGTCTTAAATTAAATAGTGCAGTTGGATATGATGGTATTCCAACTAAGGTTTTAAAATTAAGTTGTTCTACCTTAACTCCAATTATCACTAAAATTTGTAATATCTCTTGGTCAAAAGGTATCTTTCCGAACTGTTTCAAGAAGGCATTAGTTACACCAGTACATAAAAATGGCGATAGAAGCAGTGTCAACAATTATAGACCTATATCTATGCTTACAGCACTTTCAAAGATATTTGAGAAGGCCTTAAATAAAAGATTAATCAACTACTTAGAAAATCAAAATATCTTATCTCCAAATCAATATGGTTTCAGGAAAAATAAATCTACGGAAGATGCTGCTCTTGACCTTACTGAAAGCATTACTAGATCACTAGACCGGAGATTAAAATGCATTGGTGTATTTCTGGATTTGTCCAAAGCCTTTGACACTGTTTCTATCCCCATACTACTGGGAAAATTAGATAAAATAGGAATCAGGGGAATAGCACTGGACATTTTCAAAGACTACTTGACAAACCGTACGCAGCAAGTTAAGGTAAATGAATACCTTAGCGACGACATGCCACTTTCCTATGGTGTTCCTCAGGGAAGCATTTTGGGCCCTACGCTATTCCTTATCTACATAAACAATCTCTGTCGCCTGTCTATTCCGAACTGCAAAATTATAACTTATGCAGATGATACCGTTTTATTAATTACAGGCAATACGTGGGAAAAAGCATTCGAAAATGCCGAGATTGCCTTAAAAAAAGTATCAGTTTGGTTGGCGTCTAATTTGCTTAGCTTAAATATTAGTAAAACTAAATTCCTCACTTTTTCACCCTCAGCTACCTCTCAACCTTCCGCCGATAAATGCGTACTGAAAGCGCATACATGCAATTCTTTTGTTAAGAACTCATTTTGTTCATGCCCTGTTGTAGAATATGCTACTAATATAAAATATCTTGGGCTACTTATAGATAATACTTTGTCTTGGAAATTGCACATATCTAATTTGACATCAAAAATAAGGAAATTGATATATATATTTAAAAATCTTAGGTCGTCAGCAAATAAGTGTACTATCTTTATGGTATATTCTGCAATAGTAAAATCGCTACTCATGTATTGCATATCGGTCTGGGGAGGTAGCAATAAAACATTGCTGTTACAGCTAGAGAGAGCACAAAGAGCTATTTTAAAAGTTATGACAAACAGACCTTTTAGATTCCCAACAATAGATCTATATAGAGATTGCAAGGTTCTTACGGTTCGCCAGCTCTATTTACTACAAATTATAATACGTAAACATAATTCCCTAAATTTCGATACAAACCTAGAAAAGAGAAGAATGGATCTAATATTTAAAACGGGTAGACATAAAAGTAAACTTGCAGGGAGACAATACTATATCATTAGTAGTAGAATTTATAATGAAATTAATAAAGCCTTAAATATTTATCCCTTAAATAAAAACGAATGCAAAAAAAAAGTTAAAGAATGGTTGCTTACACGAACATATTCGGAGACTGAAAAGCTGTTGGAAATTTTAATATAATATATTATATCAAATATATATTACAATATATTATTAAAATGTACATTATTATTTACAAAATAAATATATAATACACACACCCACACCCACACCCACACCCACACACACACACACACACACATACACACACACACACACACACACACACACACACACACACACACACACACACACACACTCACTAATAGTTATAGTTCTAATAATTATAGTAAACATGTTAAATTTTATAATATCTACCTTACATGCAGATTCCTTTTCTTTTGTATATAAAATGAGCCATCAATTTTAAGGAGAGTGCTGTCGCCTAAAACACAGGTGTATACCTAGCTTAGGGACAGTCGATTTTTCTGTATACCTACCTACTTAACAAATTGGTTTTGTTATTATGTATTTTATGTATTAGTTCTCGTAAGTAAGTATGTTTAAGTGTACCTATGTTTGATCAATAAATAAATATATTATATTATTATATATTATAATTGTTTATGGGGGCTATGACATTTCGTTTGCCTTAATAGCTTTAATTATGCTTTAATGAGCCAGTGCGTAGATTGATATCGCATGCGATATTATTGGGTAGAGTGGGTACCGACGGGATGTCCACATTTAACTTTTGTTTAGGGTTGGATCATCTTGCAGATAGTACCTAGTAGCTGATGCCCGCGACTTCGTCCACGTGGATTTAGGTTTCAAAAATCCCGTGGGAACTCTTTGATTTTCCGGAATAAAGAGTAGCCTATGTCACTCTCCATGTGTTTAATTATTGTACCCAAGCAAAAAATCAGGTGGACCGGTTGCTCTGTTGCGACGTGATTGAAGGACAAACTAACAAACCAATAAACAAACACAGTTTCGCATTTATATACGTGGGTAGTGAAACCCACCGCTCGACCTCTGTGGCACAGTGGTTTGTGTGGGCTGTAGACTTATAACAGGGAGGTCGGATAATCAATTCCAGGCTGGATCAGTGAGAAAATTAATGGGATAACTTCTAAATATGCTCAGGTACGGACTAGTCACTAATAGAAGGCTTAGGTAGACGTTAGTTTTATGATTCATCATCATCATGATCAACCCATCACTGGTGCACTACAGAGAACGGGTCTCCTCTCAGAGTGAGAAGGGTTTTGGCCATATTCTACCACGCTGGCCATGTGCGGATTGGTAGACTTCACACACCTTTGAGAACATTATGGAGAACTCTCAGGAATGCAGATTTCCTCACGATGTTTTCCTTCACCGTTAAAACGCACATAACTCCGAAAAGTTAGAGGTGCGTGTCCGGGATCGAACCCCCGACCTCCGATTAGAAGGCGGACGTACTAACCACTAGGCTATCACAGCTTTATGATTATGTTTTATGATTACTGATTATTTATCAACCAAGGGGGTACTATTGCGTATTCTGAGCTAGGGATGCATGCCGTGCCGTTTGTCGTTAGATGCCAAGCGATTTAATTTTACAGTGCGGGTATTATCCATCTCAAAACTAGCCCAAATCTGTATAATATAAAATTAGTAATATCAATGCCGTCAAATATCACCATTAGAAGGAATTTCCTAAACACTTAAAACGGCATTATTATTAATGGCGGTGGCAAAAAGTTCGTTAAACTATTTAGAGCTACATTTTAGCCGTGGCGCTGGCGTAGCATTACAAAGACACGCGTTTTTTACCAATACCGTACATCATTTGTCATTTTGGCTTTCAGAAGGGCGACGCGCGAATTGGAAATGACAGTGTTTGACTTCGAATAGGGTTGCCATCTGCAAAATCTATAAACTAGGACAAGGAGCTTGAAATTCCCGAACTCATCGGTCTTTTTTCTTAACCTCTTAAGTACTTGACATAACAGGTCTCTTGTAGGGACTTCCACACGCCACGGTCTTGCGCCGCCTGAATGCAGCAGCTCCCTGCGACTCGTCTGATGACGTACGTCCACCTAGTGAGGGGTAGAGTAGAGGTGTGTGTGTGTGTGTGTGTGTGTGTGTGTGTGTGTGTGTGTGTGTGTGTGTGTGTGTGTGTGTGTGTTTGGAACACCTTTATTCGAGCACCTTGAGACCCCAACGTCTATCGGTTTTACGAACCCTGCTATGTCGGTTACTCTAATTCTCCTACGGATCTCCTCATTTCTGATCGTATGAGGGTTCCTTATTCTATTCTAAAAATCAAAAAGTAAGGAGATTCGTACTGTGCGGCCAAATGTGCGACCACCTTTACAGCTCTAAATTCTCCACGGAAATATAAATTACTGTGGCCGGGCCATACAAAATTGGCCCTTCGAAAGTAAATAACAGGAATGTAGCGGAATGAATGATTTAAATTTGCAGTAACGTGCAATTGCGTGTCAAGGCTCGTATGCTAGCTGCAATTTTGACAGGGGTTAAGTTATAAAATACAAGCGCTTTGGACCACTTTTATTCTCTGTATTAGGCACACAAAGTTTATTTTAAGTTTACTTTTTTTGTAACCTGTCATTTGTGTTTTGTGGTTCAATAAAGTTTATACATACAAAGGGTTCCTTTACAAGTAGACAAGTAGTTTTATGCTGCATTTTTCAAAACTCCCACTGAATAGGGAATAAGGAGGATTTATATTTTCGCCGAGCACAACTGTACATAATCGCCAGTATGACAAATAAAAACGTGGACTTTGTAGAGAACAATTGGAAATATTTTGGTTCAAGATTAAACCGAGAGTTTCCTAAGTTCTAGTTCACTTGGGTAATAACTAATAACGCTACAATGAGTCACCTGTCAGGTAGTTAAGTAAAAGATTTTAAGCCTATGCCTTGGGCCAGCAACTAAAAATAGGTATATTGCTTGTAAATCACACGAGGCTGTCGTTACTAGGTCTGATTTCCACCAAGATAGCGCCGTCGCTCGTGTTATATTTAGCGGTATTCTTTGAACTTCTACCACTTTACTTAATTTTCGAGGTATTAATACCATAGAATTTAAGCTGCAACATTTTATATACTACGGTCCTTATTTTATGTATGTAGTAGAACGAAATCAGCTATAGAAAACTGATCGAAAATACTAATTAATAACACGTGCTTATTAATTAGTATTTTCGATACCTTTAAACGTATATCCTCTTCCACGCAATAAGCCTCAATAGCTCAACGGTTGAGGAGTGGACTGAATTCCGTAAGGTCGGCGGTTCAAACTCCACCCGTTGCACTATTGTCGTACCTATTCTTAGCACAAGCTTTACGCTTAGTTGGAGGTGAAAGGGGAATATTAGTCCTGATTAGCATGGCTAATATACTTTTTAAAAAAATCACCTTTTCTTTGGTCCTCATTTTTGAGCAGTCGTGTAATAATATTACAGTTAACTTGACAAATAGAAACAAATAAAGCTATAAAATTTTTAACAGAGAAGAGAACAGACATACACACATACACCTTTCACACACATACACTTTGTGCAATTCGGAAAGAATTTAATTTTTTATAAGAAGTTGCATAAAAAAGACTAAGCCTCAATAGCTCAACCGGTAAAGGAAGGAAGGAAGGAACAACGATAAATGATAGCCACCGCCAGAGTGAGGGAATCGAGGGATAGGCATGTCAAATATAGTACGTGACGTAAAATCAAAGAACAATAGGGCAACTTTAGGACTACCTGCATCAAAAGTACTATTTGAACCTCAATAGCTCAACCGGTAAAGGAGTGGACTGAAAAACCAAAAGGTCGACGGTTCTAACCCCGCCCGTTGCACTATTGTCGTACCTACTCCTAGCACAAGCTTGATGCTTAGTTGGAGAGGAAAGAGGTATATTAGTCATTTAACATGGCTAATATTCTTTTTTTTTTTTTAAATATATATATTACGAGTACCAGTCAAAATGATTACCTACGTAGTTGATTACGATCAATCGTCGATCCCATTACAGTCGTAAGTTTACACAGTGTGTTTACTGCGATACACTGCCGCTATGCGCCAACATGACGACGCATAAACACGCTCGTTTGTTTGATGTTTCCGATTTCGATCTTTGTGATGTATGTGCTAACTACTGTGTTGCAATGGCCTTGAAATTATTTCAATTTACGTTACGATTACAATTGGGTATTTTGACTACATCAAAAATTCAATTATTTCTCAGTGATTATTAAATAGAGGGTCTTCCAAAATACGTAAAATCCACGTCCTTTGTTGGTTTTAAGTGTAATAACTAATAACCATTTTAAATTATCGATTAAACTAAAAAAAACACGTCAAATGATTGTGACGTCACACACCGGTATTTCATAGAATGTCGCATACTAAGCGCGCGTTTTGACGTTTGATAAAAAGTTACTGATTTGACTAGTTGTCAAATACAGTATTATACTACACTAACAATAGAAAGACTTGCATATTTCATGTACCAGTCAAAATGATTACCTAGTTGATAACGATCAATCATCGGATCCCATTACAGTTATTTTTTTCGCATTATATACAACAAATATATAAAGGTCACGTCAGATTTAGTTCAAACACACAAAGTTGTTCAACTTCTAATGTCGTGAGTATGAGAGTCTAGACCGGACGCCGGACAATTAATTGTGCGACTTTACTTAACTGAAGGACCCCTAACAAATGAAACGGTTCGTTAAAATCCAGACGATGTTACTTTCAATGTAAAAATATCAAGTTTTGGGTTTTCTTGTACACTTGTAGAGAGTTGGTAAAGTATTGGATATGAATATTCGAAGGAAATTCAGAAGTTTTCGATCCTTAAAAGCATTTCTACGAAAACGTTTCTTATAAAATTGGTACTTTTTTTAGGTTTTTCACATAATATTTCGTTAATTCTCAGGGTTGTCTAGACTTTGAGGGTAGGAAATTTGAATCAGACGAAATAAAAATATTCGAAGTAACTTCAGATTATTACTTACTAACTTACTAAATACATACGTATTTATATTTTTTAATTCAATGACAAATTTTAGTGCTTCTTTGCGATTTCTTCTAATGGTCCTGATGTCGTTAGGATGAGACGTCTTAACAACTATAGTACGCGACAGGTTGAGATGGCAATAGGGGTATGGGGGGGGGGCTCACCCTCACACCCGCGCATCACCTGCGCTATCCCGCACTGCAGCGCGGGGGTTGTGCGGATGTGCGGGGCCTCCCCACCTCTATTGCTATTTCGACCTGTATAGCCTAAGTGAAACGCTTTTAGTAATTTCCAATGTTCCCTACAAAAGCTGCACTGTCAATATCATAAACTAGATTCACTTTCGCGCTCCGCTGTGCCCCTGACCTTTGCTAATCTGATTCTAATATCCAACCGGAGCATTAGCGAACGATCCCCGACCGTTGATAAACCCGTCCAAATTGACTCCACCCGATAAGCCCGACCGACCGGCTAAATGCTCAACAAACATACCGAAAAGGTACCATTATCGCAGAATTCAATTTGGAAGTTCCTTATTTATATGGTAAGTCGTATTCTTTTTGTTTTTTTAAGTAAATTCCTGAGCAGAGCGTTTTAAATTGAAAAATGCTTAAAAAGTTTTTATTTACTTAAATGCTTTAAAAGAAACTTTAATCAGACGCATTATCCAATGAGTAACTACTTATTTAATTGCTTTTTAAAAATTTCTAAGTAACAAATAAGCTCTAAACTGCGGTCTGACACGATGGTAAATCATGATGCAGTCTAAAGCTCAAACCAGGCTTCCTTGGGGTCCCAAAAATGAATGATGATGAGTGAATCTCACGCGCCATTTTAACTTTGTGCGTCAAAATTCACGTCAAAAGTACGATTTTAGTCCTTATTTTAAAGGTGAACCGTACTTTGAATACCAAATTTCAGCCCGATCCGTCCAGTAGTTTTAGCGGTGCGTTGATAGATCAATCAGTCAGCTTTTCATTTTATATATTTAGAAGATATAGATTATTATAGCCAAAGAACTTTTCAAATAGGCAAAGCGGTTCCGGAGATTACCTTCTACAATTTCACAAAATTCGCATTCTTTCTAGTTTATAATATTAGGTATACTTAGTATAGATTAGTATTAGGTAACTTTTTTTCAAATTAAGCACTATGCACTGCTTTAAGATTAATTGAAGTAATCTGTTTTTAAAAGCTTAAAGTGCGGCAGTTTATACAAAATTGCAATTGAAAAAAAAAGTTTACAATAAAGAAGTAAGTAAGTACCTAAGTAAAATAAGTCTCGCGAATTCTTATCACTTTGTGTGTGCGATTCCCAAAGTGAATAAAACGACAACCCTCGTCCCTCGCACAAGCCCGGCGTCTGTGTCAAAACGTGTCACATCTATCAAGCGACGACGTGTCAAAAATAAAAATCACAGTCTCATATTGTTCACGGCAAATATTAATACAAGCGTGTACTTAATGGAGGAAATATACTCATTACACGCCACTCAACCCAAAATCACGCGGCTAGAATCTAGATGTTCACTCCAGATAGATCCGGCCGTTTTGGTAATTTAAATGTTTTTTAAGGGTTCCGTACTCGAAGAGTGCCAACCTATTACTAAACCAACGCTGTCCGTCCGTCCGTCCGTCTGTCCGGACCCTTGTGCTTTATGCTCACTCTCAAGGGGAGGGAGTGAGCATAAGTGACAAGAAAGAGACAAAATAATTTGTAGGGAGACAAGAAGGCGCCCCGGAAAAATGCCAAGAGCAAGTACCGAACGGTCGCCTTTTTACAGAAATTCTATTGCCGCTTTAATAAAAATTACGAAATGATCGCCATGAAAATTAAGTGTTATTTCTTGTACGTTGGTACCATACAACTTGGTTGGCACAGCAACAGTCGGGTGGTTTGAAACCGCGTTGCGAGATATGAATGCGTTTCTAGCCTAAAATTTGTACTTAATTCCGGCCACGTCACGTCACGGGGTGCCCGGAGCGCGGCCCTCGTGTGGGTGAGTATAATTTTGGTGCTACAGATATTAGATCTGCAAATTGGTCGTGTTATCCTACGCCCTCAGACGTAGGGTGACCATTTATTGCACGCAATGTAAATTGTATTTCGGCACTCTATAAATGAAAATATATAAGACGACCTCCCTGGCGGAGTGGCGCAACCTAACGCCGACTAAAACCGAATGTACGTACATCAATGAAATGCAGGCTTGCTTGACGTTAAGATGCTCATGCTCATGCGGGTACAAAATATAGCGCATAGGCAACACGCAACTCTACTCGTAGGGCTACACAACTCAACCTTATTACAGCGTCTTCGCCGGTGAAGACGAGGTCCGCGATTTCTAACGACACTCGGAGGACTCGCGCCACGGCCTCGGGGGCGTACGGACTAACCAGTAGTCCAACAAATCCACCCATCCCAACGTCATCCTAAGCCGTGGTCCGAGCCTCACAGGAGGCGCCCTTACGAGGACGTTGCCCCCCGACCTCTCTAACTATTTTTTACGAGCCCTAGGGCTCACCCCAAGGCGGACCTTCACGCTCGCCACCCTCCCCAGAGACGCTGTAGCGGCCAGTAGGGCCTACACAGCATAGTCAATCCGAAACAACACACAACACGCAATAGCGGACGGACATGCGCTATGATTGGATGCAATAATTTCGCGCCATTCAAAAATAAGATTTCTGCGCAGGTACATCGGCGTAACTTATGTAGGTATATGTAACAGTAGTAGTACTGCACTAGATTCTTGGAGTTGGTTCTTATGGACTCCACCCTGATGTGAGGTCAAGTCATGGTTACCATAGCAACTCTCCCTCCTTACACGTTATCGGTAATGGACATCGCAGCACCCACTAATAGCTTTATTGGCCCTCCCTTCCTCTGCAGTTGAGCGTTGCATACAATGCCTATTTTGCAACAACATGATCAGTATCTAAAGGAATTGGGGGAAAAGAATAATTTACGTAGTAGATATACGAGTAGGTACTAACATATTTTAACTGCGAATAAAAAATCTAAATGCATAAAAGGAAAAGGTGACTGACTGAATGACTGACTGACTGATCTACCAACGCACACCTCAAACTACTGGACGGATCGGGCTGAAATTTGGCATGCAGATAGCTATTATGACGAAGGCATCCGCTAAGAAAGGATTTTTGAAAATTCAATCCCTAAGGGGGTGAAATAGGGGTTTGAAATTTGTGTAGTCCAGGCGGACGAAGTCGCGAGCATAAGCTAGTTAAGTAATAATTCGGAAAGGAAATGACAGTTTTTATCTTAACCGCGACGCGGTTTAGGTTCCGCACACAAATGCGTTAACGCTTATCGGTAATAGGTAACCAAATGCCAATAGTGAGCGAGCGTCAACCAATCACAGGTGATAGCGATCGTGACATTGTAGCTATCATTTTACCGCAATCGAGGCGCAGGGGAGGCATAAGTTCCACTTTTGTCTCTATGACATGCACAGTGCACACAACCAGTAGGTAGTATTGAAAAATAAGCATTGTTACCTAGGGTTTCACCTAGGGTAAGCAGTGTTTTTAGGCCTCTATGATCTACAACCACTAGTCAAATTGAAAAATGACTAGGCACTGCCCTAGTTCAATTAGACTGAAATGACGAATCAAATCCTCCCGTCACGTCAGCGGTAGACTGACAGCTACAATGTTACGATCGCAATCACCTCTGATTGGTTGTCGCTCGCTCACTATTGGCTACAATGCGTTGTTGCAACATGAATAGCATAAATTCAGCCAATCACAACAATTGCGATTGCGGTAATGATTGTAGTACAGGAAAGCGCAGTTTCCCGCCTATGCGCGTGACTAGACTCATGCGCGGCCCACTGACCGATATATGAGCATCTACCTACCACCGCGGCGCCCAGACCGGCGCCGGCGCTTTACGCAATACACGCGTGACTCTCACGTAACTAATTCTACACCTATTACGACTGTGATGTACCTACTGTTAGCTTGTTAAAGTTAGTTTAATGAATTAGACAATATTTGACTCATCCGATGTCACGCGATCTGTGGCGGGGGAGCCATCTTGAATCGATTTGTATAAATACGGGTGTTTGAAGGTTTTTAGGCCAGTCTCGTTCCGGCTCGAGACTCGACGACTATTAAATACTTTTTGTGTTTAGGTCGCTATTTTAATTATGTGGTTGCAATAGCAATTGTGCCCTAATCAAGTTAATATTGCAGTTAGCTTATTATAAAGATTAAAACTCTCGATAAGCCTCGACGCGTTGTGATCTATATCCACGTGCAAGCTTTATATGAGGGGACATTTTAATAACTTATAAAATTAGTTATATTAATCTTACTTTTCTGACTTACGTTTAAACTACGAGTACTTTACTGTATTAGGTATATCTGCTGTGACAAATATTTTTCCATTATTATCAGACGTAAAACCGATAGACGTTGGGGTCTCAAGGTGCTGGAATGGCGACCTCACACCGAAAAGCGCAGAACGCAGCGCTTCTAACCCTTGGGGAAGACCCCCACTAGTGACAATCTAGAATTTATATACGTACAAACACCTACATATCCCAGTGCAGCGCTTGGAGCATTGACATCAGTACCCTTATTATAAATGCGAAAGTATGTTTGTTTGTTGGTTTATTGGTTTGTACAGTGCAACGGATTGACGTGATTTTTGCATGTGTATACTGTATAGGTAAAGACCTGTATAGTTAAAAAGTTCACACGATATTTGAAAAAGCTAATTCCACGCGGACGAAGACGCGGGCATCAGCTATAGATATCAATCAGTGAGTCAGTTTCTTTAGATGACCCTATTTTAAACTGTTAAAGCTATGAACTGTACAATCTCTATAATCTATAATATAAAAATTAAACACTAAATGTGTTGCACATCGCAAATCTCGAGAACAGCTGAACCGATTTCGCTAATTCTTTTTTTATAATATTCCTTTGAAGTACGAGGATGGTTCTTACGGAGAGAAAAATTTTAAAAATTGCCTGAAATGGAATCGACTGTTAGGCGGTACTAAGTTCGCCAGGGCAGCTAGTTTTAGATAAAAACAAAACTATAGACAACTGTCCAGTCGATGCGCGATTGTGCTAAACGTTTTGCTTTGCGGATCGCATGGATATCTATGTCGAATCGGCACTGCGCCAGCGCAGGAAGAGCCGCCACTTAGCCGCTAATAGCCTCTCGCGATTTTATGACAAATGGAAATGTGCAACACTAAATTCATATGAGAGAATTATCATTTATACTTGTCCGAAAACTAGGATGACGCGTTAATGGTTAAGTAAGAGTCAAAACATTATTTTAATACGCTATATCTGCGGGGTGATTCGTTAACACAGTGTTCAACGATGAATGATAGCCGCCGCCAGAGTGAGGGAATCGAAGGATAGGTATGTCAAACATAGTATGTGACGTAAAATCAAAGAACAATAGGTCTACTTTAGGACTACTTGCATCAAGTGTACTATTTGAACCTCAATAGCTCAACCGGTAAAGGAGTGGACTGAAAACCGAAAGGTCGACTGTTCAAACTTCGCCCGTTGCACTATTGTCGTACCTACTCCTAGCACAAGCCTTACGCTTAGTTGGAGAGGAAAGGGGAATATTAGTCATTTAACATGGATAATATTCTTATTAAAAAAAATTGAGGCCTGCCGGTGACGTCGAATTATTATTCATTATTATTCATTATTTTCGTTTATTGTTCGAATTATTAATTACTAGATGATGCCCGCGACTTCGTACGCGTGGATATAGGTTTTTAAAAATCCTGTGGGACCTTCAATTTTCCGGGATAAAAAGTAGCCTATGTCCTTCCCCGGGATGCAAGCTATCTCTGTACCAAATTTCGTCAAAATCGGTTGAACGGTTGAGCCGTGAAAAGCTAGCAGACAGACAGACAGACACTTTCGCATTTATAATATTAGTATGGATTATTCATACATACCCAGTTATCAGGTATAGATAGATAGATAGAAACACTTTATTGCACACAAAAAATATTACATAACTATTACAAAAAACTAAAACTAAAAAATAATTGTATGCAAAGGCGGCCTTATTGCTCACAGCAATCTCTACCAGGCAACCTTTGGTGAAAGGAGAAACTAGGTGTGTAGGTTCTATCATGCAAGTTATTAAAACGCTTTATGTTTGTTTGTTTCCCTAAACAACGGTAACGGGAGCTTATGAGCGATAATTATGGATGAAGAGCGCAGTAATTATTTGGTGCGGGTAATTAAAGTCAGTACTTCCGCCTCCCGTGCGGGCACCAGGCGCCATCCTGGGCGGCGGAGATATTCATAATCTATTAGGGCTTTTGCATACAGAACGCGCGATCAGAGGGAACTAGAGTGAGGGAACTCGCGGTTTGATCCTGTAGGTCGATTTCGTAAAACCTGCATCAATCATTATTACAATCTCAATTGTTCTGATTTGTTGAATTTGTGCGATTTTTGTTGCAACAATGCATTGTAGCCAATAGTGAGCGAGCAATAACCAATCGGAGGTGATTACGATCGTGGACATTATAGCTGTCATTCTACCGCAATCGAAGTAAATCGACGATATGTCAAATATTAGGCTATGGGTGACGTGAAATCAAAGAAAAATAGGCGATTCATCCTACCTAGCGTCAAATGTAGGAACATTTATTACGAGTTGCTTCTGTCGTAAACTGTGAAGCGATGAAAACTGCACGGCAGGAGGTCAACTATTATGTTTGCCAGTACTTTTATCAGCTGAAAAGTACTTTTAATTAAAAATAAACTAGTCAATAGTACTTTTGACTATATTATCATCATCAACTTCCAGGGACTTTATTCTTTTTCTTCAATTTTTTAACATTAAAATAGAGTAGGTAATTTATGTAATATAATAAATAATATTAGAAAATAGTTTTTCCCGGTGTCATCCCACGCGCACCGCCCCAATGTCACTACCACGGGAACGTCCATTGTTGGACATAGGTATCTTGTAGGGACTTCCACACGCCACGGTCTTGCACCACCTGAATCCAGCAGCTTCCTGCGACTCGTCTGATGTCGTCTGTCCACCTAGTGGGGTGTCTTCCAACGCTGCGTCTTCCGGTGCGAGGTCGCCATTCCAGCACCTTGGGACTCCGTCTATCGGTTGTACGAACTATGTGCCCTGCCCATTGCCACTTCAGCTTCGCAACCCTTTGAGCTATGTCGGTTACTTTAGTTCTCTTACGGATCTCCTCATTTCTAATTTGATCACGTAAAGAAACTCCAAGCATAGCTCTCTCTCTCCAATATTTTGCATACGCAGTTTGAAATGACGACGTCTATCATCGGCGTCGCCGCAGACAGACAGTTCCGCACCCTTGCCAGAACGCTGGGGCTATTTTCGCCGGCGCGCGGGGTCTAGAGCAAATGACATTTTAACGCGTTGCAACAAAGTAATCCACTACGCTATCCATTAATAACTAAAGGAGATTATTGCTTTCTCGTGCCAAATAGATCAAAATCACCACTCATGCTTACGTGTTGCAGTTAACACCGAATTTATATCACATCACACTTGTGTCTGTGTGTGCGTGTGTGTGTGTGTACGTGTGTGTGTGTTTGTTACTCTTTTACGCAAAAAATACTGGACGAATTTGGGTGTTTGGAATGGAGATAGATTATTACCCACGATTAACACAGGCTACTTTTTATCCCGTATAATCAAAGATTCCCAATGGGATTCTGAAAAGCTTAAATCCACGCGGACGAAGTCGCGGGCATCAGCTATTGTTGGATACAATCTGGTATTACTTTGCGGAAGCACAGAATATAATATAATAGTCGGAAGCTCCATGATACACATGTAATAGCAAATTAAGCTTGTTGTTCCTTAGCAACAGGCTTCATTCCTACTTCCATACTAATATTATTAATTCGAAAGTGTACATGTCTGTCTGTCTGCTAGCTCCCACAAAGAGTTCCCACAGGATTTTCACACCGAAGACGTCGCGTCGCGGGACGTGTCATCTATTTGGTACAGATATAGCTTGCATCCTGAAGACGGATATAAGCTGCTATTTATCCCGGAAAATCAAAAAGTTCCCAAAGGTACTTAAAAAACCGAATTCTCGCTCGTTTAGTTTTGCTCAGCCCGACCTACCGTTACCAACACACCCAAATCGTGTGCGGACAGGCCGGTGCTCCGGTAGTAGTATAAAAATGAATCGCTGAATGTGTTGCTGATCGCAAATCTTGAGAACAGCTGAAACGATTTCGCTAATTCTTTTTTTATAATGTTCCTTGAATTACGAGGATGGTTCTTACGGAGAGAAATTTGAAAAATTGCCTGAAACATAATCGACTGTTAGGCGGTACGAAGTTCGCCAGGTCAGCAGGTAAAATCAGTTCGCTTGTATGGAGTGTGGGGGATATATCTGTACGGTATAACATGCACCATGCGATATGCGGTACCCTCCCACCGCTACTACACACACAGTAAAAGCAAGCAATACCACATTACGTACATACAGTATAGAAAGTGGCAGCTAGGCATAGCTAATTTTCTATTTAAAGAATGTTGGTTGGGAATTTTCCTGAACTATGAGTAAAATCGCAAAATGCGCGAAAGAGATAAATTTCAGAAAAACTGGCACATGTTCTACAACACGGCATTGAGGTGGGATCATTTTTGGGTCCATTCATTTTTATGCGAACAAAAAACGATACAAACGGTCATAACTCTGTCAGCATTGGGCGTTGAGAGACATACACATATATTTTATGAAACGTTTAAGCTTTTAATTTACACGACACTGGTGTAATTTACAGCGGAATTGTAAAACAGTAAAAAATACGTAACATTGTTCATAATTCAAAAATGTAGGTATGTAGGTATGAATAATTATCATCATTGTATCGTAAATTAACTTGTTTATTACGTGATAATGCACTGTAAGATGCACTTATGATGGAGCAAATTTTTTATCGAATGACTAGGTAGGTACTTAAGTAAATATTATGTACAATATTTATAAAAATATATTTTTCGAATCTACACAATATACGAAACCATCTTTAATAATTTTAAGCTTATTTAGCGGTTTAACGACAATTTTATATTAAAAGTCACGTGTGGATATTTCTGTCATACATAATTTCTAATTAAATCAAATCAAATCAAATCATTTATTTGCACGATTGCAGGTACAATGATGGTGTTACAGTTTACATTATACAGTGGGCATGCAAAATTTATTTTCTTATTATCTATTATAAATAAGCTATTTTATAACTTTTTTTTTAGAATTATGCTATCTTTTTCATAATGCTCCTGGAGGAGATGTCAAACCGAGGCTGTTAGCATTTGAATATGGTTTTCATTCAAAAGATATAAAAGAACAGACAAACTTACATTACAAGGAACAAACTCAAACGTAATCGGTAAAAAAATGAGCCATACAAATTCATAGATAGTACTAACTGTAGTTGATGTGTATATGTGGGCGTCTGTGTGGTCGTGAGTCACCGGGTTATTCCCGACATCCTGGCACAATTACTCGTACGCGGGTTAAGGAGACGCAACCACACGCAACTGGTTAGATTAGGCTAGGTCTAAATGTGAGGAAGTGCAGAATTAGGCCAGGTTTTAACATGAGGAAGAAGTTAAATGGATGTAAGCATAGCGCAATATTTTCAAAACTAAAGTAAACCTAAAGTTTAATAGTATGGGAAAACAGTTTCAAAGCCGGATAAAAAAGCTTCTTGATATGCCTTACTTACAACCTTGAATGGGAAGCTGGAAGAAATCTCTGTTTGGAGATAAGCACTTCCAATGCAACTTAATTTATTTTTACTTTGTAACTACAATTTTGGTACATGAAAAATAAAAACTAATGAAATAAAAATCAGCCAAGTGGGAGTCGGACTTGCACACGAAGGGTTCCGTACCATCGTACAAGAAATAATACCTACCTTATAATTTTTAAAATTTTCATAGCGGCCATTTTGTAATTTTTATTCTTTGTTGTTATAGCGGCAATATAATACATATTCTGTGACAACTTTTTACCTATTACGGTTTAAGAGATAGCCCGCTGACAGACAGTGGACAGACTGACAGCGAAGACTTATACCTTAATACTATACTTAATACCTTAGGGCCATGTTGACACCCTTTGGGTACAGAACCCTGAAAGCTAAAAACTAAAAATGATTAAATAAAGGTATGATTCCGAACCACGCTGCACGCAGCAGCGCTGTCGCAACAGTGCTGTCACCAGCTGTCACAGTGCTGTCGCGGCACTACTGGTCCCCATACAATCTCTATAAGCTTATATGACATTACATTCCGAGCTAGGCAGCAATATTCCGCTACATTGCTGCCGCGATATTGCTGCCTAGCTCGGAATGTAATGTCATATAAGCTTATAGAGATTGTATGGGGACCAGTAGTGCCGCGACAGCACTGTGACAGCTGGTGACAGCACTGTTGCGACAGCGCTGCTGCGTGCAGCGTGGTTCGGAATCATACCTTAAGAGCTACACAAAATACAGACAAACAGTAACGCGTGTGTCCGCTAAAAAGGCTTGTCGATGTATGTTGCAGTATTTGACTACTGCAGGGTTGATTTTCAGGCAAAGCTTTTTAAGTGCCGTCACGAGTCATGACCCACTTGTGCGTTTCGCACACTATTATTAAAATACTAGCTGATGCCCGCGACTTCATCCGCGTGGAATTAGGCTTTTAAAAATCCCGTGGGAACTCTTTGATTTTCCGGTATAAAAAGTAGCCTGTGTCACTCTCCAGGTCTTTAACTATACCCATGCAAAAATCACGTCAATCCGTTGCACCGTTGCGACGTGGTTGAAGGACAAACTAACAAACAAACACACTCTCACATTTATAATACGGGTACTGATTCTTTTAGCAATAGTGAACAGCTTCCCCTTAACGCCACATCACGTGGGACGAAACGGAGACGATTTACTGACTCTTTTATTTGGAGCAAAACCAGAGGAATGCGGAATAAAAAGATAAATTGGGAAATTCGCCTTAGTGATAACCGAGTTTCTAAATAGAACACACAATGTAATAACAAGACTCGGTACCTACCTATAATTGAGGACCTCCCTGGCGCAGTGGTAAGCACTGTAGTCGTATTAGTCATAGTGGGAGGTCATAGTCCCGGGTTTGATTCCTGGCAGAGGTTTGGAATTTTATAATTTCTAAATTTCTGGTCTGGTGGGAGGCTTCGCCCGTGGTTAGTTACCACCCTACTGGGCAAGCTGTACCGCCAAGCGATTTAGCGTTCCGGTACGATGCCGTGTAGTATCCAAAGGGTTTAATAAAACAAACTGCCATACCCCTTACAGGTTAGCCCGCTTCCATCTTAGACTTTTTTTTTTTCTTCGTGGGAGGAAAAATCCCTACGGACTTCTGCCTGCCGGCAGGGTGTGTCCGACTCGCACGGACTAAAATAACCTCCCCATGCCTACCAAGGTGAGCACGGAACTGCGTAAGCATTACTTCGTGCTGACCTCCTAAATTTCTATCATCCTCTTTTCTTCTTTTTCCCTCTCTTCCCTTCTTATCATTATAGCCCTCAGCATTTTGCTATATCGTTGCCAGGCTTCTTCGCTCGACAGCATGCGCGATATAAGGTTACGGGCGTTCACACCCTCCGCGTCGGTCGATCCTAGCGCTTCTGTCCTTAGGTCGGCACAACTAGGACATTCAAAGATTGCGTGTCTGAATGTCCTGGTCCATCTTAGACTGCATCATCACTAAACACCAGGTGAGATTGCAGTAAAGGGCTAACTAACTTGTATCTGAATCACTATATATCTCTATATATAAAAATGAATCGCCAAATGTGTTGCTAATCGCAAATCTCGAGAACAGCTTAACCGATTTCGCTAATTCTTTTTATATAATATTCCTTGAAGTACGAGGATGGTTCTTACGGAGAGAACAATTCAAAACGAACGAAGTTCGCCAGGGCAGCTAGTAAATAAATAAAAATGTAATAATGTAATAACAAAACTTTGTAACTACCTACCTATAAAAGTTTGAGTTACAATATATTTGATATTACAAACAATAGGCAGGGCACATTGTTCGAAGAACCGATAGACGTTGGGGTCCCAAGGTGCTGGAATGGCGACCTCGCACCGGAAAACGCAGTGCAGGCGCAAGACCGTGGCGTGTGGAAATCCCTACAAGAGACCTATGCCCCGCAGTGGACGTCTACCGGTTGCTGATGATGACAATAGTCTGAATATGTAACAATAAGAGTCCTCACTCCTCACTGACAGACTCATCAACATCGACAGCGAAGGGAATAGTCCCGTTGGTTATGTGTACGGAAGGAACCCTTAAAATGTTCGGTATAATAATGAAGGCAGTTTGTTTTATAATTTTACTTATTACAGCCTAAATAACCAGCTTAAGGCTGATAAGGCGGTAAGTCAAGGCGGTTGGGCAAGGCGGTAAGTGAGGAGGGATTATTTATTGATATTATCAATTAACGCCGGACGCTCCGATGCGCTGAGGGTCCGAGACGACTTTGTTCAAATCTCATTTGCATAAACTGAGCACAGGCTTCGACTGCGAAAATAAATGCTTTTAAGGCTGCCACTAAGTTTTCTAAAATAACGGAAAATTTACCTTATATATACAGAAAAGTCTATTCGCAAACTGTTTAAACAAAGAGCGACTCTTAGTACCACGCCAAAGATTGCAATTGCTCACACAGCACTACAGAGTAAAATCTGACAAACGTCTCTCTTTCTGTCGCAAAAACTCTTGTTTTTACCCCTCCTGTTTAAGCGTAAGAGAGAGAAGGAGAGAGAACTCTCTCTCTCTCTCTCTCTCTCTCTCTCTCTTACGCTTAAACTGTTGCCGTCGAAGGAGACCAGCGCCATAGATTTATTTCGGGGATGACGTGACCAAGTGAACCAAAGAGTTGCAGCCTGCTAGAACTAAATTGTGCAGGCAGGTACGGTTACCGTCAGCTAAAAAGAGCTTTGGAGGTCCGAGCAAACCGTAATCGTCCAAAATGTAAATGATTTAATGCCCACTTGAATTTTTTAATTTGGTTTTAAGTTGGTCTTTATTCTAACTAAATACAGCTACATGAGCTAATCTTTAGCTTGACTGTACTTCTGCTTTGTTAATTGGTTAATAACGAAATTATTTGTAGGTTTCAAGTCATAGATAAGGTAAAGCAAGACAGGTTTATTATAGTCAGTGTGCATTGCCTTAGGTACGAGTATATGTAACCCTAGGAATGTAGCGAAGTGTTGCATTGAAGTAATGCGTTTACCCAGTTAAGATAACAATCAGGACCTGCAATTTAACGTGTAAGGTGCCAACCCTAGACATATTAATCACTTCACGCTCCAGGTGTCTGACAAACAGCACACGCTTAATATTTTCTGCCTAATCTTTCATCTCTGTCGCACTAATTAAGTCTCTATGTATGTATCTCTTTCTATCACTCAGTGCATGGACCAGCAATTGTTGTAAAGTTATCGGAACACCAATTAATATTTTATCAACAGTATCAATATCAACTCGGTAGGAAAAGTATTCCGAACCAGTGGCAATTGCAGCTGACGATTCAAAAATACTTGTAAAAGTTTAATTGAATTAATTTTTTTTAATCAACACTAGTAACCCCCGTGTGGGCTTGTTTCGCAGTAAAGGAGCTTAGTTCGATTATTATCGCCTGTGTTTAAATTTCGTGCGATAAATTTTGGTGCGTGTGACACTTCTGATGTTAGAATCCTTTGATTTATTTTTGGACGCGAGACCATCTTTAGATATGGGTAGACATAAATCATAAACTTGTCCTGTAATTATCTATAAAAAGGTATTTTGAGTTGTCTGTTTTGAATATTTTTAAGTAACAAGAAGCCTTTAAAAAATCGGATGATGATTTATTTTATACCGAAGACTTTAAGTTAGTACCTACCTACTTAATGGTAGCAACTTGGTAGTAAGTAAAATAATATCGATTTTAAGATGTGGATAATTGGACCCATAACTTGAAGAATTGATTTATCGGCCTGCTAAAAATACACTAAGATAATAGCAATTAAACCCTTTATTTATTCGATCATTAACTAACTTGCCGTGCGCTAAAAACTTTCCGTTAATGCCAGGTTATAAAATATTTGGCGGTGTTTTTATATCCACACTTAAGATAATTCAGTAGGTACTTACTTATTCACTTAATGAAAATTTTAAAAAGGTTTCGGATTCCTAAGAAGGTCCATGTTAAACAAGTAAGCATTAAATTAAATTGAAAATGTGCAAAGCTCGCAATATTATGGCACTTTAACTGCGCGATGCGTACCTACCGTGCTGCACATTCACAATCTCACTAACTGTAGCGGCAACAAAATTATCACTAGTGATTCGCCCCGAACTAAGATCTCGCGGTATTCCATAAATCCCGATTGTTTGAAAAGTTAACAGCGCCATCTATTGACATCATTAAGCAAGTTATGTTAAAAATATAGCGTCAAATTCAATTTCCACTTTAAGGCCCCCCATTTTGTATGGGAGCTCTCATGAAATAAAGCTTTTTATATTTGTAAATGCAATATTCGGCTGAAGGCGATCAGTTTACATATTATTAGATATATTTACATTTGAAGCAATTACATACGTTCAGTAATTTAGAAGTTATAACGCTGTGACAGACGGACGGACAAGTGCAATTCCACTCAAGTAGACGCAGAGACCTCGCTTCGCTTGGTCAATTATATATCAGACACCCCAAAACCGATAACTTCAAGTTTGCGCCGAGCGTTGCCGTCGCAATATTTTGTAGACGTATTTAACATGCAGTCGTTAAACAAACGACTCCTTAATAACACAATGTAAGTGCGAGGGTTTACGACAACGTTTTATGGTGCAATTCGAACAGTTATCAAATCTGGTAGATGGATTGCATCCCCGTTTTGTTTTGATCTGTGAGTATTACACGTAGCTGTGTCTATACTATCTCATTAGAAAATTTGAGCCTTTATAAACGGTAATCATCCAACTTTTGTAATGTAATGGTAATCGACAACAATTTCCAAAAACTGCATCTTTAAATATATAAAAGGAAAAGGTGACTGATCTATCAACGCACAAACTACAGGGCGGATCGGGCTGAAATTTGGCATGCAGATAGTTATTATGACGTAGGGAGCATAAGCTAGTTTTAGTCTAAACAAACATAATATATTGTAGACCTTTTCGGAAAGAATTGCATGAATTGCAAGAACTGTACTAGATCATTACTTGCACTCGCGCGCCAGTGTCGTAGATCGTAGTACAATGATAGTTGTGCATATACATCACGAATTCAATTAAAAAGAACTCCTGGCATTCTAGGCGTTCAAGCAAAAGTCCATTATGAAATTCAAAAAAGACCAAGCAAACAAAGAGTAAATATGTATCTACAACAAATAACTGAATGGAAATTACAAACCAGGGATAACGTGCCAAGCTAGAAGTAATAATTTCGAAATATGCAAAGGCAGGTAGACGGGCCAGGTAGTCGCAAAATGCTGGTATTATATCAGATGCAAACAAAACATCCGGCGCCACGGCAGAGGTGATAATTGCTTCCACGAACTGAGATGCAGTAGGTTTTTTATGTTTACTTTATTGTATAGGTGTCTACTCCTTTGCCCTACATTCTAGGCGTTTTATAGGAAAATTATTTCGATTAGTTTTAAAAATTCGAACTCTAGAAAATGATCATCGCAATTTTTCAATAATACATTTCTATAATTTAGTTGAATAGAGTGAGTTTTATTAGACAAAAACCTTTTTTTTTGACAAGCTGATAAGGCCCAAGACACGGGTCTGCCCGCGAAATTCAAATTTAATTTGGTTTTTCACAATTTGTAAACTAATGCGACAAAGTAGACTTATGACATTAAAATTTCGCCCCAAGCAATATCACCTTCACAGGTTTATATAAAAATCTTTACTTGAATGTGTCCAGTTTAAGAAATTAGTCAAAATAATGACTAATTTGTGAGCAGCTCACGTCAAACTCATTATTTTGACTAATTTCTTAAACTGGACAATTTCAAATAAAGATTTTTATTTAAGCCTGTCAAGATGATACTGCTAGGCGCTCAATTTGAATGCCATAAGCCTACTTTATCGTACCTATTACTTTAAAAATTGCGAAAAACCAAATTAAATTTGAATTTCGCGGGCATACCGTGTCTTCAACCTTAACGAAGGCTGAGAGCGTGACTGGATTTTATTAAGACGAGAAGAGACAGATTTATGTCAGAGACATGACGATGTCTCATTTTAATACTATCTTAAGTCTGAGCAAAGTCAAAGTGCGCTCCATAAAAGGCTTACCTTCAAAGTCCTAACCCCAAAGGAAATTAAGTCCGTTGATTCATGTAATATAGTTGTACAAAAAAATTGGCATGATTTTTGAAAACAAACAATAAATTGATTGAGTCATAACAGTTTGCCAACCAATGATTTGCACAATTAAATGATTTATGACTGACTGCTTTTCGAAAAGTTCATCTGCATTTATAACACAAAAACTGCAAACGTCACGGACCCAAAACAGAGCAAATAAAAAACAAATTACTTAAATTAAATTTCAAATCTCTATATATGTATAAAAGGAAAAGCTGACTTACTGACTGACTGATCTATCAACGCACAGCTCAAACTACTGGACGAATCGGGCTGGGCATGTAGATAGCTATTATGACGTTGGCATCCACTAAGAAAGGATTTTTGTAAATTCCACCCCTAAAGGGGTAAAAAAGGAGTTTGAAATTTGTGTAATTCATAAGCTATTTAAAAATAAGCAAGCTCCCAAAAACTTTTCATTACCAAAGGATTAGGACCGATTCGTTTTGAGCTTCCCGATACTGTAGTGATATGCGTTCAGTCAATAGTCTAAGTACACTGGTGCACTTTGAACTTGCGTTACACGCATGCGTTAACTACCCACACATAAGTATATATATTTTTTTTTTTTTTTTTAATTTATTATCAAATCAAAATACATACAAATAGAGCTTAAACTAAAAACACCGAAAAAACCACAGAGGTTTGTCCTCGGTGCCTAGCTGCAACGAAGGTACCTATTAACTAATTACTTAAAGAAATAATCAACAGTAGGTATATAACGCGAAGAATCACGTAAGTATGTAACATATTATAATCGTGAGTAGGTATATTAAATTTAAGGTTTATTAGGTGAATAGGATTAGCACTAATATAAATAATTATATAATCTACATAGACACAAAAGACTCAGCCATCTAACTTTGCTAAAAAATATTCTTTTAATTTAAACTTAATGTTTTTAATATCTATTTTTTTAGTCAGCGTTGGAGGTAGTTCATTTATATGCCTATGCGCATGCATGCTTCATGTCATGCATCAAATCTTATGAAGTTTTATCTCTGGAGTTTTATAATATCTTTGGTCGAGATTAACTGCCGTGGCCTGTGGCTGGTTCTTCAAATCATCTTCATCATCATCAACAACCGATAGACGTGCACAGCTGGACATATAGGTCTCTTGTAAGGACTTCCACACGCCACGGTCTTGCACCGCCTGAATCCAGCGTCTCCCTGCGACTCGCCTGATGTCGTCCGTCTACCTAGAGGCGAGTCTTCCAACTACTACAAATCATATTAACTGTTATTAGAGTATCTCTTTATGTTCTAGCTAAATGGGTTTTTGTGTAGTACATAACTAGTACGTACTTGTTTATTATTAGCCCCACTATATTAATTTAACAGTTTTTTTTGAGACAGTTAGGTTTTGTATACAGACATAAGTCTTCCTTTATGGGGAGATAAATCCTAAAATCCTATAAGCCCTAGTTACATTTCCATAAAAATATCTGCCTCATTGGTACTTAATCTCTACAAGTATAAGAACACTACAGATTTCAGGAGATACGACCGTCGTTAATCATCGTAATTGGTTATTTGTTCACAATAAATATACCAGGTCATACGGAATAAACAACAACATTTGACCATAAAGGGGCGGCGAAAAAAAATTTTTTTTTTGTACCATATCGCTGAGTTAGGCTGCCCTTCCACTAACCAGTCCTCGAGTCGGGAGGTGCACCTTCGTGTTCCTGGTGCGCCTCAGAGGGTGCGTAGGGACTTTATTGGTCCCCTGAGGTGGATCTTCAGCAGGCGCCGCTGGCTGGATTTCGCGAACGTGTTTGGCCCCGTAGCCCAATCACTAGGCGATGCGCGGAACATCGTGGGGTTTTAGTCGGTAAGAGTCCGACATAACATCCGTGCCTCCTCGGCTGCGGTGGTATTCATGGAAATTTCCCCACGGGAAAAAAAAGGCTGCCCTTCCACGCAAGGAGTTATCAGGATCCATAACTAGAGGAATGTGAGAAACCCACAACCACTTACAATCGCTTTACTTTCAAAACTTAGCATAATGAGCTTTTTTAGGGTTCCGTACCTCAAAAGGAAAAACGGAACCCTTATAGGATAACTTTGTTGTCTGTCTGTCTGTCAGTCTGTCAAGAAACCTACAGGGTACTTCCCGTTGACCTAAAATCATGAAATTTGGCAGGTAGGTGGGTCTTATAGCTGGCATTAGTGGAAAAATCTGAAACCCGTGAATTTGTGGTTACATCACAAGAAAAAAATTAAAATGTGTTCATGAACAAATATTGCTAGGTATTTTAGACTTTCAAAGTAAGATTGCGTGTGGGGTATCATATGAAAGGGCTTTACCTATACATTCTGAAACAGATTTTTATTTATTTTTATGCATAACAGTTTTTGGTTTATCATGCAAAATGTCGAAAAAATACGATTGTAATACGGGACACTCGGTGCGCGAGTCTGACTCGCACTTGGCCGGTTTTTTCTAATTAAGTTAAGCTACAACAAGTTTGTACATTACAAACTTTAATCAGCCCCGACGTGTGAAATGTTACCCACAACCTTCCTGTTAGAGCTCTCGCCCACGGCGACTTTTTGTAGCAATGCTGTCGCGCGTTTACTAAACGCACGCCAGCATCACTACTAACGCGTGTTAGTCGCATTTGCAACGCGCTACTGCATCGCGACTGTATCGATGCAAACGCGCGACCGTGTCGGACGACATCGGGGAAAGAACGGAGGGAGGGTGGCGCATGAATGGAGAACCAAGCATCAGTGCAACATTTTTTTCTCGTTTGCATCGAGACAGAAGCGCGACAGTATCGCGTTTGCATCGCGACTGAATCTAAGACCGTGGGCGAGGGCACACAGCTAGCGACCGCTTCGCGACTGTATCGATGCGGAAGCGCGACAGCATCGCTACTGTATCGCTACAAAAAGTCGCCGTGGGCGAGGGCTCTTAACAGCAAGCCTTGATCATCATGTGTCTATCAAAATCTCGTCGAGAGAAATCCAATGAGTACAAACTCAGCGGACCTACGTTTGATAGGGCCATCTTCTTGGTGCAGACTCAGAAGCATCAGATTGGTCAGTAAGCGAACTATATATCGAGGCTCATTGATCTGCAATGAGCCCAAACATAACACATCTTCTGAAAGTTGTCGAGGAGTTAGATAGTCCACAGTCTATCTTGGTTGTAGCATCAGGTCAAAGTTACAATATCAATGAAATATCCATCGGGATGTGGATTAAACAAGTGTTAGTAAAATAAATATCAAAATGTATGACGGAGATAGGGGTCAAAATGATCAAAGTGATCCTATTGGTGAATGTCAAGACACACTCATCCCTAAAGTAACAACGCATTTTCGCACATCTCTGGTGGTAAGGCAGCCTAAAGGAGGAGGCTTTACTTACCATATTACCAGTTAGGAGACAATTCGACTGGAAGTTAATTTGTCTAGCCTTATTTAGGGTGGGTAGTTATAAAAAAGATTTACAGACCCTCGAAAAAAGGTGAAAAGTACGGCAATATGTCTCCATGCTGAGCAAGTTAATTGCAGGTCTGGGGGAGGATGACAAACGAGGCTATTTTTATGTCTAAGCACCCCATCGTCGGGGTTCGAGGGATGGTGGATTTTAGGTCGTTTTTCAGTCTTTATATCCATTTTCCTGACTATTATGTGTTAGATACACAGGAGATCCTGCTTAGCAACAAGCGCGTTCCAACAATATTCCCAAATTTATAAAGTGAACACAATAACTTATTATGTAAGTACTATTTACGTACAAAGAATAATTTTATATATTTTTAGCAGTATGTAGGCGCAAAGACCAAACCTGGCTTATCACAAACATCAAGTACTATGTATGTATTTAAGCTATGACAATACCTACTCTAGAAACCCCACATCTCCATACCAGAGTGAACTAGAGTGAGGGAACTCTCGGTTTGATCCTGAAACGACGATGTGTAAAATATTAGGCTATGGGTGACGTAAACTCAAAGAAAAATAGGCGATTCATCGGCTACCTAGGTCTTAGCGTCAAGTTAGAACATTTGACGCCTGCTAGCGACGTCGAAGCCTCGACGTCATGTTACCAAGTTCCCTTAATGTCGTGAACAGTGTCCATACGAAGACACGTTCAAATCGTCAAAAGTTATGTGCTTCATATATTGCTCTATTTAAATTCATTGCGAGTCGCGGTACGGCAATTCGCAATGGTCCGAACGACATAAGTCGTTATAAGCACTATAAGAGGGGGATTAAGGCTATAAAAGCCATTGAAGGGCAGCGTACGGACATTAGGCAAAAGGGTTCAGAAGGGACTGCGCAGACAATTCCAATAACATAATATCACTCGTACTTAATAGCTGGAGAAGTGGTGGAAAATTTTGAGCAAGTGCTTCACCAAAGGGTTCAGAAGGGACTGCGCAGACAATTCCAATAACATAATATCACTCGTACTTAATAGCTGGAGAAGTGGTGGAAAATTTTGAGCATGTGCTTCACCAAAGGGTTCAGAAGGGACTGCGCAGACAATTCCAATAACATAATATCACTCGTACTTAATAGCTGGAGAAGTGGTGGAAAATTTTGAGCAAGTGCTTCACCAAAGGGTTCAGAAGGGACTGCGCAGACAATTCCAATAACATAATATCACTCGTACTTAATAGCTGGAGAAGTGGTGGAAAATTTTGAGCAAGTGCTTCACCAACACAGACCACCACCTATAGTCGCCTAATAGCCGAACACCCCCGCTCGCCAAGCTTAGGCACTTGCTTAGCATAAGAATCGGCCCACGCCCGTTCGGTACCCTCATTCCACACATTGTTTTGATTTCGTGACTTTTAAGTCCATCAATCACAACATAGCATTCCCCTGTCCCCCGCCAACATTTTACGATTTTGTTTCATGCAAAACCTTGTGTATGCGTACTCTAGGAGTTGAATCCTCTGTGTTCACCAACCACTGATTAAAAAATAGTGGTAGTAAGACAGGCCTGTTTTACAACCGCCAGATATACTTTATCTAACGGATAAATTTAACATTTCGACAGATTTCCAACACAAAAACTGTCAAATTTATTCATTAAATAAAGTTTATCTGGAGGTTGTGAAATAGGCAACCTAATGTTCTCTAACTGTATTGCTCTCCTAACATTTCCATATCTATCTCCTAATATTTCCGAGATTTTTCTCTGGCCTAAGTGAGTGATTAGGTAGTTATTTGACAAAAGATTATTATTGATAATATTATTTTGATGAAAGCTGCAATAGTGACTTACTTAATATAAAATATCTATGTTATTATTCATTATCTCTTTGTTCTATTAATTATTGTCAATTTTTAATCATATTTTATAACTTATTTAAACCTACTTACAATAAATAAAATAAATAACCTCGCAAATATTTCACCAGCTCTCAAACCAATATCACTCGTAGAGAATCTCTCAAAGATATCGAGGTTGCCCAAAGTGGAAGTCTAGACAAACCTTTTGTCAGAAAAACAACAACAAAAAGATTTAGTAGTTGTATCTCCTTGTGGGGGAAAGGTGAAACGTAAAGTACATATTTACTATTTAGGTACGCAATTTAGATGTTGTTGAAGGTTGGACTGTACCTAATCCTAATATATAGTATTAATATTATAAATGAGAAAGTGTGTCTATCTGTTCGTCTGTCTGTCTGTTACTTTTCACGGCCCATGTGTGTTAACCCGGTTTAACAGTTTTTATCGAAAGCCAGGTGTGCCAAAACACAGAGATAGCTTGCATCCCGAAGATGGATATGCTATTTTTTATACCAGAACAACGAAGAGTTCACACAAGTTGAAAAAAAAACTAAATCCACGTGGATGAAGTCTCAGGCAGCAGCTAGTATACACAGCTATATATATACATGTGGCTGCAACCCTGTTAGGCTATAGGAAAAAGATACTTTAAATTAAATTACTAGTGGATGCCCGCGAATTCGTGCGCGTGGAATTAGGTTTTTCGGTTTTGGTTTGGCGAAAATCCCGTGGGAACTCTTTGATTTTCAGGGATAAAAAGTATGTCACTCTCCACTCTCCAGGTCTTTATCTATAGCCATGCAAAAAATCACGTCAATCCGTTGCACCGCTGCGACGTGATTGAAGGACAAACCAACAAACCAACAAACAAACACACTTTCGCATTCATTATAAGGGTATTGATTATACATTTCATTAGAATAAGTGTCAAGCAATATAAATATTAAATAAATAAATATTAAATATATATAAAAATTAATTCAATACAAATCAAGTAATTAAATACTTATTATGGAGCTACTTATATAATATATATGCTGTTTGTATTGATATCTCAAGCAACATGACCAAAGTCCTATTTTGATACCCAGCTTTCAAAAATATTATTAATCAAGTACTTAAGTAATGTAAATTATGTACATATACTCAATCGCTTTCAGATGTCATGCTCTACCAGAGCTCTAATTTCGGCTTTAATTGGCGAATAAATCCTATAGGATTTAATTGGCGAATAAAGTCTATAAACTCTGAATTATCCAACCGAACCAACTTGTTTGTTTTATTTTGCAACTTTTTACGAATAAGTAATTCCATAAATCACAATATTTCATGAAATCGATTCAATCAACTATTCAATTAACAACATATAATCGAGCTCTCATCGATTACTCAGTGATTTAAGTGTTTACGCTACAATTACTTACGAATAGAGAATGTATAAACAAGTAAGTAAATAGTTACTTAATTCCATAGACCAGCATCATAACAAAGTTAATAAAGTCTGTGCAAACCTTTTTCATAGCATCGATCATACTAACCTTATACAAGATTGCGGAAAAAACAAAAGAACGGTTATTATTTCCTTTCAATAGACAGTAATTCAACACGCTTCATGAATCATGGCTTCTACAGATATGAACAGGTTACAGGGTGAGAATTTGGAAACGATCAGTGAGGCAAAATTAAAACGAATACATCATCATCATCCCATCGCCGGCAAACCTTAGGCCTGGACTCCACCAGAGCGAAGATAAGACGAGAGGAGAGGAGATGTGATTTAAACAACCAATAGAATTTCGTTATTCCCCCATCTCGTCTCCGGTGGACAGCTTCGGTGGATACACCCTTGCTGAAAAACATCTCTTCTCGTTTCCGCTTCAGAAATCTCCGCACATCTCCGCTCTGGTGAAGTCCCGGCCTTACCTTTGAGAACATTGAAAAAGGACTAACAGGACGTCTATTAGTTGAGGACGACGAGGATGACAAATCCAGTTTACCGAATATGTTTATCAGGCCCAATTTTCTTTTCGTCGAATATTTTCAGTTATTGCCTCACTAACCGTACCGAAAATCCCACTCTTGATTAAGAAGTTTTTAGCGATTCTAGTCTTTATTCTAGTTCTTATTACTGGGTACCCTTTCCCTTTGCCTACAAAGAGAAGAGATAGTCGCCGTCTGGTCGCCTTATATTCAAATCCGGCGTGTTTATTGGTCCATAACTCAAAATGGAGTCGTTATGAGCTTCCGACATTCCGCTAAGATTAAAACCTCCTCCAGCTATTCGATTCGCACCTATTGTCTATACGTGACTTGAATTTTAATGAAGGAATTCACTGAGAAAATAATTACACGTAAACTTTCGGACGTTTTGACGTGGAAAGGTAAAATAAAAGGTGGATAGATGGATAGGATAGTCAACAACGCTATTAAGTATATTAAATTCATAGGAAAGAAGTATTTGGGTCTAGAATTGGCTAAGACAATAGACCAACATCTATAAATCAAAGAATTTGCTTGGAGTTTCTCTACGTAATCAAATCAGAAATGAGGAGATCCGTAGTAGAACCTGAAAAACCAACCTAGGTAAACGGTAACAATGGGTTAAAAAAACGAAGACGTTGGTGTTCCAAAGGTGCTAGAATATCAACCTCACACCGAAAAGCCGATAGCCGGCTCTCAAACGAGTCACAGGGAGCCGCTGGATTCAGACCGCAGACCGCGCAAGACCGGTATGTTAAGTCCCTACAAGAGACCTGTGTCTAATAGTGGTCGTCTAACTGTTGATCTGATAACATAACGATATAACGAACTATGTCCAGCAAGGACGTCTATCGGTTGAAACGACTATCGAAAGAAATAGCCTATTTAAGGATGAAAAGAAAACACACGTCCCTTAAACTGTAGCTAAACGGGTTTCCCTTAAATCCAAACGCAATCTTCTATTTCAAGTCCAACATTGGAACCATTGGGATGCGAATCACGTAGCGTCGATAATGTTATGTGCCCGGCGGAAGCATTTGTGACCCTTGCTTGGGCCCTATTTAGACGTTTATATACGATTTACTAAACGTTATTTCAGCCAACTAGTTGACTGGGTTCAGGGTTTGGACTAGGCTAGGCGCAAAGGAATAGGCTTATGTTTGACGACAATCATGCTTAATAGAAAGCACTGATAAGTACTATTAGGTTAGAGCTCGCTTGCCTAGAACATAACCAGCTCTCTATCTCCGATACGGCTTTCGAGTTTCTGCTATCGAGGTACTATAATAATGTAACTGTTAGTTTAGTATGCATAAATTCGTCTTACAATTGCCACTTCGTTTTTTTATTAGGTATAATATAAGTACTTACTCAATTACTCCTATAGTTAAATTACTTCCCCTTAACGGTAAGAGGTTATTGACCAAGAGGTGACCTAAGTATGAAAGCAAATATTCTAATAACATTTGAAAAAATGTATTGGTGACATTTTCTATTGTCGTAACAATAAAAAGGAATCTTTCATCCAAATATGGGATGCCACTAATTGCCACCGAGGTATGCTATTACCAGCTGCCCTTGGTGATTGACCTTTAGGGTGCAGTAGTAAGTACAGGTGATACTTGTAAATATATATCTACTAGTGATGTAACGAATATTCGCATTCGCATTCGCGGATATTCGCATATTTTTGCAAATTCGCATTCGCATTCCGCGAAATTACTGCGAATGTTTTGCGAATATATTTTTTTTTGATGTAATAGTTGGTTAATAAATTAAAAATCCATTAATTTCTTATGTTTTTTAATGTAATGAAAAGTAACTTAACCTCGTAATGATATTATCAGTCTTCTTTTTATCATTTGGTAACGGGATGCCGTTTATTAGACTGCAAACCAATTAAGTACATGTTATGTACAAGTTCAATGTCGCTTAGCGTGCTATAAAGCGGGCTATGTTGGGGTGGTTGGGTGTCTCTTTGAAGGACAAAATCCGTAACGAGGAAATCCGTCGGAGAACCAAAGTGACTGACATAGCTCAATGAATTAGCCAGCTGAAGTGGCAGTGGGCAGGCCACGTCCGCCGCAAAACCGATGGCCGCTGGGGCAGACATGTTCTGGAGTGGAGACCGCGTATCGGCAAGCGCAGTATGGGACGACCTCCAACCCGCTGGACTGACGACCTTCAGCAGGTAACGGGAAGTGGGTGGAAGAGGAAGGCAGCTGATCGGTTGTGGTCATGTGGTGGCGCGCTCTTTGGAAGGCCTATGTCCAGCGGTGGACGCAAATAGACTGATTGATTGATTGATATAATAAATGTACAAGAATAACTCGTTTAAAGTACATAAGTATATGATTAATAAATCGCAAAAGTTAGAGAACCGCAGCTGAAAAATTAAAAAGAAAGCCACAAACAAATAAAAGAAACTGAAATAAAGTTAGCTACCAAGTACCTAAGTAGGTAGTTATTTAATTTTTTAGCCGGCTGAAAATAAATGTCAGTGGATTACGCAGCTAAGATTGTGAGCCCCCAATATTTTAGGCTAGATATTGTCTTCCGCTGCTCGTTAATATGCTAAATTAATTGTCGCCATGCGGACCGCGCGCCGCGTCGCATCGCTACTAGGGTTGTCAACTTGCAGTATTCAATAGCCAGCGTATGTTTAGATGTTTAGATTTTTGAAAATTCAACCCCTAAAGGAGTAAAATAGGGGTTGAAATTTGTGTAGCCCATGCGGATGAAGTCGCAGGAATAAGCCAGTTTTAAATAAATAATTAAATACTTAAGTAATTCTTCAATAAATTATGAAGCATAAGTCCCATACTAATGTTATTACTCGAGTTTTGTACCTAACCTACGTAATGAACATGATGATTGTATGAATGATTTAATTACTTAAGTAAATCGATACTTGAACCAAACAACGATATACCTGGAATAATAAAGGCCCTACTAATTATTATCTGAATAGTTGGGAATTTTTTAATCTAATCGTTAATTTTAAATATAATATGTACATTACGCACCTACTTAATCGTATTGTTTTAAACTTATTTTTAAGAACCTAAGAAAGACTACGAATAATGTTCGATTTTCTAATAGAGCACGGTTGACAACCCTACCACTGCTGACGCGTCCTTGTCGCCTCGCTTTACATTACTAATCAGTTTATATTGTAACGTGGGAAAATTGCCGGTTATTTATTAGTGGAATATAGTGTTAAATAGATAAAGTATGTAAAAATCCTCCGAAGGTCACGTCTGAATAGACAGATAGCTATTATCGACGGATTTTAAAGTGTGTTGCCCAAGGTTTCGAGGCCCTTAGTTATTTGAATATTTAGTTTTTTTACTAAGTCTACTAAATAGGTAGTTATATGTAACTTAACTAAAAAAATAAGTCGTACTCGCGTAATTAAAAGAGCATCACTGTCCTGCCAAAATACGAGTCAAAATTTTCTTATTTGATTTTGTCGCCATACAACAGCCATACCTATTGTTTTTTTTTTAAATTATAACCAGTGTCACTTGGGATGATGTAAGGTTCATATATATCCAAATGTTCAGGAATTTAAAAGTTATGGTGGAATAAAGAAACTCACATACATTACATGAACCCTTTTTTGGGCAGTCGTGTAAATAGTGAAATGTTTCACATTTGCTAATGGCGCCACACAGCCGCCATATTGAATTTCCCTCTTTGCCTCTGGTGTCAGAATGGTTGCAGTATATATATTTTTTTTAAAAATGAATACAACTAAGTAAGTACGTACCTGCCTAAGTAATCAAACGAAATGATAATCAACAAAGTAAAATTCTTTTTTTATTTAAAACTCTCCCAAAAGGCGGCACTTTAAAAATTAAAGACTAAAAAATTCCATGAACCGTTCGAAAAGCGTTTCCGAACGAAATTCGAGATGGCCGCCGGCGATTTCTCACGCGTTCTTATTTCGAATTTGGCGCGAAATCTTGTCGGCCGCCGCAAACGCAACTCACACGCAGAGCGCACGCACTGTCATTGAATGACAAGTGACATGAGTGACGGCTTCACTTTAATATACGAAGACTTTAATGTTGAAGACGTAATTTACTTCTTTTTTTAAAGGAGTTTGAATGAAATGCGGTGCAGCCTTTGTAAGGCCGTTATTACATGGGTAAATCCGCCTCTAAATAGGTATGGTTATCGTTAATCAGTAGTAGAATTGTTAGATTCTTTGACCTTGTAATGAATATTACATTGCCTATTTTGCTAACAATAAACGAGATTTCATAAAAAAATTATCGTAGACAAATGAAAAACTTATTACTCATAACGGTTTTATTTCTCTAAATACAGATATTTTAATGAAGAACTGGTAAGTTTTATATGTTTTTGTTTGATGTTTAATCTATACCTACTAATATTATAAAGAGATAAAATTTGTAAGTTTGTTTGTAGGAAGTAATCTCTGGAACTGAACCGATTTTAAAAATTCTTTCACCAGTAGAAAGCTACATTATTCCTGAGTGACCTAAACTATATATTTTTTTCGTCCGCGTGGACTACACAAATTTCAAACCCCTATTTCCCCCCTTAGGAGTTGAATTTTCAAAAATCCTTTATTAGCGGTTGCCTACGTCGTAATAGCTATCTGCATGCCAAATTTTAGCCCGATCCGTCCAGTAGTTTGAGCTGTGCGTTGATAGATCAGTCAGTCAGTCAGTCAATCAGTCAGTCAGTCACCTTTTCCTTTTATATATTTAAGAGATGTCGAGGGTATGCCGCTCAAACCTAATAAATCCCTCCAAATCCAACAGACTTATTGGGTTTTAGTGGTATACCCTCGATCTGTTTACTACCCTATTTTATTATAGAAGACTGACACGGCCTGTGCGAATTACCTACTGGTAGGATTTTACTAGAACTGAAGAAATATTTTTGAAAAATTGTCGGTCTTCGAAAAACACCAAGCTTTTATATAATTCAAATATTATTTATTAGAGATAACATAGCAGATACCTACCCACATAAGATCGCAGTGGAAAAATTCTGTTTTCCTCGTCGGCTTATGGAGAAAATTCTTAGAACGTAGAAGGCAATTTATTCTGCAAACACCTCGAGCCTCGACTAATATTTAGAAGGTTATATCAACTTGAACAGTTGCGTCCGCGAGATGAAGTGACAACGGCGTAGGTGTTACATAATAAATAATAATCCTTAGAATTTGAAACCTTCCTTGAAATACATAGAACGCGATTTTGTAATAATACTAAAGCAATCCGATAGGTAGAGTCCTTTTCATGAAAGAACGCAGACGCAGCGCTGTACTCGCGTGACATAATGTCGTAAAAAATTTACCTATTTTACATTTAGCATATGTAAATCAAATAATACTATTTCCTGCATACTTCGATGAAACAATATAAGCTCTCAAATTGTATTGTCAAATTTAGTTCCAAAAATCACCGCGGGACTTCTTTCATGAAAAGGACTTTAGTTACAGAAAGTAATGTACATCGGTCTTAAGAATGACATTTCGGATTGGTAGGGCGTATGTCTCTGTCACTCATACCTATATGACGTTTTTTCGGTCTCAACGACAGAGGCAACGCTCTAAAAATCTGCTATCTCGTTCTAAAGGTCGATGTACATTACTTTTGGCCGCGTACTGTACAAGTTACAACAATAGGTACCTACATCCGTGTATTTTCTTCATGTTCTTTTGCAAAAGTAAAGAGCTATGTTCGGAGTTTCTCTACAGTCTATCAAAAATGAGAAGATCCGTAGAAGAACCAGAGTAACCGACATAGCTCGACGGAGTGCGAAACTGAAGTGAGATAGGCGGCGCACATAGTTCGAAACATAGTAGTCATTGAAATCCCGCAAGGTACTGGAGTGGCAACCTAGCGCCAGAAAGAGCAATTTTAACGGACCTCCTACTAGGATCCTAGGTGGACAAACACCATCAAACGAGTTACAGGACTTGCAGGGAGCCGCTGGATCCAGATGTCGTATGCAAGTCCCTACAACACCTATGTCTTGCAGTGGATGATAGGTTGATGACAATTATTGGAACTTAAGAAAAGCTATGAAAATAAAGCCATCCTCTGTTTGTGTGGGCTTTGAGGAAACATTAGGCCGTGATTACACCTGTAAGTTTTACTCACGTAAGTAGCTTACGTTTTTTTTTTGTTGATGTAGCTGCAATCAGTCGACAGACTATAATCAGGTTTGTTGTTTTCTGTGACTTTGCCAGATTGGAGGGCCACTATCCTCAAGTCTGTACAGTATCGAGCAGTCTTTAGAGTATATTTGCGCGCTTCAGTCGCTTTAAGTGGCTGTATGCCAGTGAATTGGGATGTCTTTGCAGTCGTTTCCGATGTTTGTCTTTATATTTATTGATGATTTAAATACGTTAGCGGCGTTTTAGTGGGTTTAAAAAAAATTATTTAACTAAAAATTAAAAACTACAATTAATTCTTATAATTAACTAGTATAGAATTCTCTCCGAAGTTAGGACAAGAATTAACAAATGTATTTAATTTTACTTATTAGGAAATATCCATCGCGACCTCAATAGATGTTTGGTTGCATAGGTGGGGCCGTGCAACGTCTGCAATACTCATAGGGCTGCGATATGTAATTATTTCTTCAATCACTGTTGTTATTAATTGACAACAAATTTACTGCGCTATATGTACTTAAGTATATTAGGAATAAGCCTGTAAAGCTAGATGTAAGTGTTGCAAAAAAAAAAAATAAGAGCGTTTACATTAGTAAATTTTAAGCTACTTACGTGAGTAAAACTTACACGTGTACCCGCGGCCGTACGTTAATAATTCAATGTGTGTGGGGATGGTGTGGGGCTGTTGGGTCCATTATTTTGACGTTACGTCAAAACCACTTTTTCTACTTACGTCAGATTAGGCTAAAAATACATATCTGTGCAACACAATGCATCAGAAATAACGCGATTTGTACAAGATAATACCAGTTTTGTCCCCTAGACAAGAGAGGATTGTTTTTTTTCTCTTTGTCCATCAAATTGCGCCACAGAAAGACACACGTGCTGCCGAAGAAATTACGGGCCAGGCTGTTTCGATATAGTTTAGATTTGCCGTAACGTGCAAAGTTTCGTAGGGTGACCATTCGTTTCGTTTCGTTTTGGAACTGTAAGACAACATTTTTTTTAATTGAAGCTTGCATACATAAAGCAAAACAAAAATTGTAACTATGATAATAAAAGAAAGGGTGAGAACTTAGGAAAGATCTTGAAACTTACAAAGACAGTAAGATGAGTCTAAGTTGGTGCAGCGGTAATAATCCTGGCCGAAGTCCGAGTTCCGGCCAGAGCGGCCAATCTCAACGAAGACAAGCCAGAAAATATATAGATATAGTGCGCAAGTTTGCTCGGGAATACATTTGGACTGTCTATTCTCTCATCTCACATAGATAGGAATTATTACTCATATCTAAATATATAAAAGGAAAGGGTGACTGACTGACTGACTGACTGACTGACTGACTGACTGACTGACTGACTGACTGATCTATCAACGCACAGCTCAAACTACTGGACGGATCGGGCTGAAATTTGGCATGCAGATAGCTATTATGACGTAGGCATCAGCTAAGAAAGGATTTTTGAAAATTCAACCCCTAAGGGGGTGAAATAGGGGTTTGAAATTTGTGAAGTCCACGCGGACGAAGTCGCGAGCATAAGCTAGTTGATTATATTGTAATAGACCCAAACTCCTTACTACGTGCACCGCCGCCGTACCGGAACACTAAATCGCTTGTTTCCCTTCCGAAGTGAGTCCCACAGAATCTAAACGTAACGTAGTCACATTAGCCATAAGTAAGCGGTATCCGCGCCGCATGCGGCAGATGTCCGTACACCGAAGGCTCCCTCCTTTCAATTGCCCTGATCTTACTATTTTACCATTTTTTGCACAGAACCGATAGCGATCGGGCCATTGTGATGCATTGTACATGTTGCATTGTGCTATGCATTGTTGGAAATTCTAAGATTTCTGGGATTTCCAATAGCAATTTTCTGTGATGTTTTTCTAGAGATTATTCAACTGTGGGAATGGCTCAGGATTATGAGGGGCGATTGTGTAGTTGCCGAGTACAGGTTACGAGAATTTGAACGAGTACGGAAATTATTACGGTATGGGGTTATTAGTTTACTATGGACTTGGACAAGTCGATGCATTAGACTCGATATATCGCCGCGCCCAAAGAATTATTCGCGATCAATCGCTTACACAGACGAAATTGCTCACCTTACAGCACCAACACAATAATAATAGTAATAAAATTTCAACCCCCTATTTCACCCCCTTAGGGGCTGAATTTTCAAAAATCCTTTATTTGCGGATGCCTACGTCATAATAGCTATCTGCATGCCAAATTTCAGCCCGATCCGTCAAGTAGTTTCAGTAAGATAGATCAGTCAGTCAGTCACCTTTTCCTTTTATATATTTCGGATATACTTTGGAGTGTGCTCAGGAACTTCACTACCTTGATCCTCCTTCACCGTTCTACCACAGAACAGCGAGAAACCGTGAACATTGACACCCTTATTTGGTCGACACCCAATCTACTCAAATGAAACGATTTTGATACGAACCGCTAAGGTGTGGCATGCCCTTCCAGCGTCCGTGCTTCCTGCCAAGAAGGTATTAACTTAAATATTTTCAAGGCAAAAGTGAACAGGCATCTTCTAGACAAGCATACTCCAGCCTTTTATTTCGAGAAGAGAGAGAGAATTATGCAAACGAAGTCGCGGAAGAAAGCTAGCTTGAAATACGTAACCAAATTAATTTGAGAATAAGAAGTAACCAAGTATCTATACTCGTTTAAATCTGAAAGCGAATATTATTTATACAAAATTTCAAAGATTTCAAGTCCCCTTCCCAGAATCGCGAGTCACTTAAAATACCACAACTAGGAAATTACATCATGCCTCATTTTCGCTACGAAAAGTATTCAAAATATCCGAATCAAGCAATATCTTAAAGCCTGAGGGTAAACCCGCACTGCAAATTTCACAGCGCGGTTGTTTGTCGCAGAATTGAGTTATATTATCGTTATAGGAATTTATTTGAAAGTTAATTAAATATAGAAGCAGTATGGAAACGTAAGTGGGTACTCACTTAAAATTAAATATCACTTGCTTCAACAGCGATGGAAAACATCGTTGCATACCTGAGATTTTTTCATAATCTTCTCAAAGGCGTGTAAAGTCTGCCAATCAAAGTGGACTATGACGTGAACCTTTTTCATTCCGAAAGGATACTCGTGCTCAGCGGAGTGCCAGCGATGGGATTAGACTTAGGCTGAGATCGTTTATGCGCACTTTTACTTTGCTCAGGCTTAATATTGAGTTAAAACGAAACAGATTTATGTAAGAGATATATTAAGTCTAAGCAAAGTCAGAGTGCACTCTATAGATCTCACCCTTAGATCAAGGATCAGGCTGTGCTACGCTCCGGAGCGCAATGCAGACCAATCCTTAATTCTTAAGGATTGAGATGATGATAATAATGGTGATGCAACCTCGCGCGTGCAACCAAATACTCTCGAATGGCATTCATAAAATTTCCATATGTCGCAGAGTTCTGTGGCGAAATTCCGCAGTGCGGGCTTACCTTAGGCCATCCATGGGGAGAGATTATATTTAGCATGAAAACCTCCTCGTTTCCGGTCTAGACGCTCGCGTGTACTAACGATGTGCATTACCTACCGCTAATATGTTATTTAATGTTCGATTTTTACATAGAAATCCCCTTTGTCGGCTGAGGTGCCGTGGCACGCGAAATTAATGTGTCGAAACGGGCCTTATCCATGTTTTTGCAAAGCTTTAGGCTACGTTGAGACGGCAAAAGTTATTCCGTATATGATACCGTACACGAGATTCTATCGAATAGATCAGTGGCAGCAGAAAATATATTGAACTAGCTTATCCCCGCGACTTCATCCGCGTGGACTACACAAATTTCATACCCCTATTTTATCCTCTTAGGGGTTGAATTTTTAAAAACTCCTTCTTAGCGGATGTCTACATCATAATTGCTATCTGCATGCCAAACAGCTCGATCCGTCAAGTACTTTGAGGTGTGCGCTGAGAGATCAGTCGAAGTCGCGGGAATAAGCCAGTTTAAATATAAACTGCTTGTTCCGTAACGTAACGATGGATATAAAAACCAAGAATAAACAAATAACAATTTCATATAATATAATACAGTAATCATTAAACCGTCATGTAAAACTTGAATTGATACTTCAAAACTATTACTTACCGCTTCGTTTTGAAATAATTAAAAAATAATTAAAAAACGTGCCATTAACAACTCTACGCATTCCTTATTCGGCTTAAGCTCGGTAGGAATTGCGATGAGCGTTTAAGTTTCTTCAGGCGTATATTCTACCGTTGAATTTTTATGTATAATAATTCCTCAAAGACCGTAAATATGTTTTTTTATAGGCGGACATAAAATTATATTTAATAACGCGTGCGCGCCGCCAGTGTTGCTAGAGCAGTGAGGGTTTGAAGCTGTATTTTGATTTTTGATAATTTGTAATCTTGAAGAAGTGATTTTTAATCTATGTAAATGATTCATCTATAGATAAACAAATATCTCGCGATTTCGTCCGCTCCGTCTACGGGACAACGATGTTTTCCTACGGGCAGTTCATAGAAACATAAAAGCACTGCTTACCCTAGCTAAAATAGCTCAATGCTTAATTTGCATTACAGCCTGCCATTAAATAGGTACCTTTCTGTAAAAACTGGCTGTAAAAAGTAGCCTGTTTCCTCATTGGTTTCCTCTTGCAAAATATACGATATATTGCCAATAAAGATTAGTTCAGGTCAAATACAGACAGACAGACAGTTTAGTTATCCGAAAACGAAAATATGGAATAGAGGAGTGGATTTATATGGACAACTAGTTGATGCCCGTTATTCATCCGAGTGGGTTTAGGAGCATATTATGAATACAGTAAAAAAATATGGATTTAAAAAGATACCTAGTATTCTTGCTGGTATCAGTTACTTAGTTACTTAATTGTTATACAAAAAACCCATTTGAATATTTGCCTGAAGTTAAAACCAATGTTATTTTAGGACAATACGTATATCAACCCATTCAATTACCGAACATAATGATTGCTCGGCGCCTGCCGGGTGTCTTCTGTCTGTGTTCTATCCATTTTTTTTTTTTTTTTTTTTTTTTTATTCATTATAATATGAAATTCATTTTGTAATGAAGCCGACGTGGTAACCACTTTAAAAAATGTGTAACTTCTGCTAACTTTGTAGGTATGTAATTCTATCTATATATATCTTTTGTCATTATTATGTCTGTGTTAAAACATAGACTGTAAAAATTATTAAAAAAAAAAATGTGGCAACTCTTTGATTTTCCGGGACAAAAAGTAAGCTTAAATCAGTCTCCAGGATGCAAGCTGTCTCCGCACTCGTAAATATTGGTTAAACGGATGGGCCGCGAAAACAGATAGGTATACAAAAACAGACAGACAGACACATTTGCGAATTTATAACTAATATACTATTAAGTAGGTAGTAGGCAGTGGCGTGCAGCTCATAGAAGCATAAACGCACTGCTTACCCTCATTGTAATAAATCAATGCTTATTTTTCATTATAACCTGCCGTAAAATAAGTTCATACCTAAATGCATACCCTGGCTTGAACTCCTGTGCACGCCACTGGTAGTAGGTATGGATTAGTAGGGATGTAAAATAAAATTTCTTGTTCGTCGTTTCTAATTGGTACCAATAGACGTCCCCTGCTCGACGTATGTACGCGACAGGTTGAGATAGCAATCGGGGAGGGAACGACCCGCACACCCGCACAGCCCCCGCGTTAACCCGTTACGGGCAAGCGCGGGTGACGCGCGGGTATGCGGGACGTCCCCCCGCCTCATACCCCGATTGCTATCTCGACATGTCGCGGACTATAGGTCTCTTGCTGGCATGGGTTTTCTCAGGACACGGTCTTATGTAGCTTATGTCTTGAAGCTATAATTAAAAAGCTAATTTCTGTTCGATTTGAGTTCAAGTTTGTTCTAGAAGTTGAATGAGAATGCAATTTAGGAAAACAGGGGTCGTATTTACCTAACACTGAAATTCAAGATGTCAAAAAAACAAAAGAAATCAAAAACATGGCACGCGCCCGCGGTCAAACAGTCTTAAGAATGGCAGCAGGCCGTTAACCATAGATTCAATAAAAAAACCGGCCAAGTGCGAGTCAGACTCGCGCACTGAGGGTTCCGTATTACAATCGTATTTTATCGACATTTTGCACGATAATTCAAAAACTATGATGCATAAAAATAAATAAAAATCTGGTTTAGAATGTACAGGTGAAGACCTTTCATATGATACCCCACTTGATATAGTCACTCACTTCGAAAGTTGAAAATACTAATTATTAGTTCATGACCACAATAAATTTTTTTTTGTGTGATCTAACCCTAAATTCACCGTTTTCAGATTTTTCCCCAAATGTCAGCTATAAGATCTACCTACCTGCTAAATTTCATGATTCTAGGTCAACGGGAAGTACCCTGTAGGTTTCTTGATAGACAGACAGACAGACAGACAGACATACAGACAGACAGACAGACAGACAGACAACAAAGTGATCCTATAAGGGTTCCGTTTTTCCTTTTGAGGTACGGAACCCTAAAAATAAAAAAAACATGACGCAATTCCTTCTTTCATTCGTTCACTCACTCGTTTTAGGCTGTATGCATTGTAGTGTAGAAACGAAAATGCTTTTCGGGGCCCGCCGAGTTGAAATTTGGGTAGTGGGTACATATATAATGTACCTACCCGATATTGCATTCAAGGTGCACTTTTTTCTAAAGCCCCGTTTCTGCGAGACGGTTTTTGTGCAAAATCTTACATCTATTGTACAATGAAACCATACCTGGCAGCGCGGACAAAGCTTTTCAAGAAAAAAATCGGAGCGACTCGTCGCACCTGGTTGAATATAATCAACCCAAAAGGTCGTAACCGCCGTGATGGTGTCTATCCTAAATCTTTTTTATCCTCCAATAAATAGAGGCCTAATTGCTTAATACGGGCGGCGAATATACAGTATTAGTTATAGGTATCTGAAGATGTTATGTTCAATAATAAGAGAAGACATTTGAGTTACGATATGTCAAATAGAGCTTGGGGATCCGCTCTGATTTTTTATATTTCTTTTTAAAGGCAGGTGATGTTACTGTTATAGAAAGCGTAGAATTCAATTATTCGCCTATTGACAGCGAGAATATGGCCGTCTTTAGTCTCGTTGCCAAGCGAGGACCCCTCCAGAACAGGCGCCTCGGTCGCATTAACGCACTTCTACAAATTGATCGTAAATTCCGATGAATAACTGAATAATATGAATTTGAAGTGGTTACGCCTATTTATTGCTGTTTTTAGGAAGTCGTAAAACGTATTTTATAGGCTATAGCGCTCTAGGATGCTTTTTCATTTAGCATTTTAATTTCGCAGACACGCACTCAGGTTTTTCAAAGCATGGTTGAGCAAAGTTTTTCCAATTTCTGATATTTAATCAAGGACATTAATGAGGTTTCTGAGGTTCTTTTAACGACGGTTTATGTATTCAATAGCGCTATTGATCCGATAACTCAAGACAGTGCGCTTCTGAAAAACGCAATGCAAGATAAACTCCGTTTAAAATTAACTGGCTAAATTATCGATTTCATAAAGTTATTTGACGTTTCATCTGTCAGTAGGTAGTTCATGGTTTGCGTAATTTTAGATTAAAAGTATTTTAATAGTAAGTTGTTCTTTACTTTGCAAAAACAGTGTTTAGCCACTTATTTAGCATAGAAAAAAATACTAAGTATTATTAATAAAACTAGTGTTGATGGCGAAATAAAATAATAATATATATGCATTTCAACTCGTTTCCTGTAACAGACCCATCTAGCGACAGAATAATGAACTGGTTATCGGTTTCATAGTTATTGTTGTATACAGAAACGCATGGACAGTTAACCGACGTTTATCCTATACATAACTTTATTGAATCAATAGCTAATGAGAACATAACTGGCGAGTTCACAAACCGGGCTTTAAAGTAGTACTTAATTGGGGCCTAACAGTTAATAGTTTACCTGTAGTATGTAATAAAACACCATCTTTCCAATATATTATCTGATAATCACACAGCCTTGCGTTTGTCTTTGTTCATTTGTTATCAATACAATCGCAGGCCGGCCTTCGGGATTGAATACTTAATCTTGCTTTCATACACAACAATTACACCAAAATGGACGTACGTATATACACTTAATCGATAGCTGTAATAGTATATTATACCTATCGATTAAGTACTTACTTAGTCTTAAGTCTTTTTCGAGTCTTCTTAGAGTTAAGTCTTTTTTATTTATTATTCACTAGCTTATGCTCGCGACTTCGTCCGCGTGGACTACAGAAATTTCAAACCCCTATTTCACTCCCTTAGGGGTTCAATTTCCAAAAACCTTTCTTAGCGTTGCCTACGTCATGATAGCTATTTGCATACCAAATTTCAGCTCGATCCGTCCAGTAGTTTGAGCTGTGCGTTGATAGATCAGTCAGTCAGTCAGTCACCTTTCCTTTTGTATATTTAGATTATAGGAAAACGCTTGATCACAATCACACCTGATGGAAAGTGATGATGTGGCCTAAGATGTGACGCGTTTACCTAGAAGATGCTTATTCACTCTTGTTTTAAAGATACCCGGATTGTAATTGGTAGGAAACACATATCGTGGAAGTGTATTCCAAAACCAAGGATTGATGACGCAAATCGTATTCGGTTTAGTCGGTTAGTCGGTCCGGTCGGTTTAGTCGCGACTATACTTTCAAACCCCTATTTTACCCCCTGAGGGGTTGAATGTTCAAAAATCATTTCTACGTCATAATAGCCAGCCCGATCCGTCTAGTAGTTTAAGCTGTGCGTTGATAGATCAGTCAGCCACATTTTACTTTTAAATATAGATATATCTACATGTGACTGATGTCTTATAATCTAAATACATATTATAAGATAATCCTTTACATTATAATAAAATTTCTCAATAAGTTTACGTTTTATTACATTAAGTACTAGCTGATGCCCGCGATTTCATCCGCTTGGAATTAGGTTTTTTAAAAATCCCGTGGGAACTCTTTGATTTTCCGTTATAAAAAGTAGCCTAATCACTCTCCAGGTCTTTATCTATACCCATGCAAAAAATCACGTCAATCCAACGATCCACGTCAAAAAGGACAAACCAACAAACCAACAAACAAACACACTTTCGCATTTACGATAAGGGTACTGATAAGTAAGTACGCGAACGCCGCCGGCGGGAACGCTTAGTTAAACCCTTTATCGCGACATATCAGTCGCATATCAAAATGCCTCTTTATGAACGCAACTTCCTCCACTTAGTATCCATTTCTGGATGCGTCCGGTGCAGTTACCCTTCGGCTCTTTGTTTGTAAATATAAAAACATTTTAATATGTAAATCGGTGCGTGACTCACACGGCTTAAGGGGTAAAGGTGCCACACAGCTGGGCTTATACTATTCTTGTAGTTTCTAGTAAGTAAATTCGCAGGCAAGAGCTGACTTGGCCTTAAACGAATAAATAAAAAACCGGCCAAACGCGAGTCAGGCTCGCGCAACGAGGGTCCCGTACTACAGTCGTATTTTTTCGTCATTTTGCACGATAATTCAAAAACTATGATGCGTAAAAATAAATAAAAATCTGTTTTAGAATGTACAGATGAAGACCTTTCATATGATACCCCACTTGATATAGTTATCTCACTTCGAAAATTGAAAATACTAATTATTAGTTCGTGACCACAATTTAATTTTTTTTGTGTGATGTAACCACAAATTCACGGTTTTCAGAGTTTTCCCCGAATGTCAGCTATAAGACCTATCTACCTGCCAAACTTCATGATTCTAGGTCAACGGGAAGTACCCTGTAGGTTTCTTGACAGACCGACAGACAGACAGACAGACAACAAAGTGATCCTATAAGGGTTCCGTTTTTTCCTTTTGAGGTACGGAACCCTAAAAACCGGTCAAGTGTGAGTCGGACTCGCACACGAATGGTTCCGTACTATCGTTCAAGATTATGTTATATTACCTAGGTACATTTTAACTTTTTGAATTTAAGTACCTACATGGCGGCCATTTTGAAATTTTTATTAATTATTTGTTTGTTGAAGTCGCAGTAGAAATACACAATCAGTGAAAATTTCGTCTCTACCTGTTACGATTCACGAGATATAACCTGCCGACAGACACACAAACAAATAGATGGACGGACAGTGGAGGCCTCCCACCATACAAACCTGGTACTTTCTGTACAAAAAAAGAAACCGAAAACAATAAAATGCTCGTAAGATCATGTCATTTACGAGAAAGAAGTTTATACGGAAAGGAATCAGTTAAACTAGAATTAGGTGTGTAAGTTGTGTATCACACGATTATCCGCCGACAACGATCTTTACGACCCATAGTTACGCGCTATGGGTCAAAGATTGTGAAATGTTGTTTACGACTTTACTTATTTAACAAAAAGTTGATGTGTTCCGTATCATACAATACTAACTACTACAATAATTCTACTAAATCATTGGCTTATTCCCGCGACTTCGTCCGCGTGGACTACACACAGTTCAAACACCTGTTTTACTCCTTTAGGGTTTGATTTTTTTAAAATCCTTTCTTAGCGGATGTCTACGTCATAATGGCTATTTGCATGCTAAATTTCAGCCCGATCCATCGAGTAGTTTAAGCTGTGCGTCGATAGATCAGTCAGTCAGTCAGATTTTCCTTTTATAATTTATAATAGGTAAGTACTAGCTTATATTTTGTCCGCGTGGACTACACAAATTTCAAACCCCAATTTCACCCCCTTAAGGTGACGCAGGACGCTCGACCGAAATTGGCAGCGCACGTGGGCAACGTGTTTGCTTTTCACTTGACATTGTATGAGAAAGTTGAGAGGCACGATGATTATCACTGAAATCAAGCGCGCGAAAAAGGTTTAGGAAAAGTATTTTTGAGAAAAAACTACTGAATTTATGTTTGCAAAGTAAAGTTATTTCAACTAATGAATAAATAAACTACGTCTAATGATAAATTGTTTTACAATTTTCATATCCCTAATCTTATTTATTTACGCCTAAAGTTGTCATAAATTTAGTGTTAAAATAGGAATCTTTTGAGGCTCGTAACTTTTAAATCAATATTTTTTTCAATGTTTTAGATATCATTGAACCTAGATAATGACGAGATAAATCAATATAATTCTTAGTTTTGTGCGTACAATATCGAATATTGTTGTATTTTCCCTCCTACGTTTGTATGGAGAAAGCACCGAACTGAGTCCCCTTAAGGGCTGATTTGAACAAAAAAATCCTTTCTTAGCTGATATCATACATATATATATATATAAATAAATAAATAAAATAAAATAAAAATCTTTTTTATTCGAATAAACTTTTACAAGTACTTACGAATAGTCGGATGCATCTACCACTGGTTCGGAATGCCATCAATATCATATCATAATGGCTATCCGCATGCGAAATTTCAGCCCGATCCATCAGTAGTTTGAGCTGTGCGTTGATACATCAGTCAGTCAGTCAGCTTTTTCTTTTAAATATAGGTATATATACATATAGATCTTAAATATCTATAAAACTCATGTAACGATAGAGCTACATCTGTATGTTCATCATCATGATCACCGGCTTGCTACTGAGCACGGGTCTCCTCTCAGAATGAGAATGGTTTGGCCAGTCTACCACGCTGACCAAGAGCGGATTTTCAGACTTCACAGAACATTATGGACAACTCTTAGGCATCCAGGTTTCCTCACATTTTCCTTCGCCGTTAAAGTAAACTTAACATTTTAATTGAGAAGGTCGCACGTCTTAACCACTAGGCTATCACTGCAGTAATTTATATCTTAGGTATAATCAAATTATACTGTTCTACTTGCCTATACTACTTACTTAATAGTTTTGCTTACTTAGTAAGCCAAATTGTAATATCTATTAAAATTGCATAAAAGCTTTAATTGACTTTTAACCTAGTAGGTATCTACTCGATCCTGATAATATATGTTAGAAAATGTATACATTATAATTTATAAGTCATTGTAGAAAATCAAATAACTAGGTACGGTCTACAGCTAAGTTAAGTATTCATCTCACATGCCCACATCTCACACATGCATCTTTTGCGATGGTACGGAACCCTTCGTGTGCGAGTCCGACTCGCACTTGACCGGTTTTTCGCAACAAGCATAATAAGTTATTTATTATGCTTGTGTGTTAATGGTGTGTGTTAGGTTGGGCACCAGTAGTTGGTCACCATTGGTCACCAGTGTCAATGGGCAGGGCTGGAATGGCGACCTCGCACCGGAAGACGCAGCGTTAGAAGACCCCCCACTAGGTGGACGGACGACATCAGACGAGTCGCAGGGAGCCGCTGGATTCAGGCGGTGCAAGACCGTGGCGTGTGGAAGTCCCTACAAGAGACCTATGTCCAGCAGTGGACGTCTATCGGTTGATGATGATGATGATTGGTCACCCATCCCCACAGTTCTGTTTACGGAACACTAAAATAAATTAAAAAAAGCCCTAATAAACGCAGTTAGTATGCCACCGCGATCCAACGTACACCTTTATAGCACCTTCCAGGAATATGGGAGCATTATTGTAATAAAACGTTTTGTTTTGTATACGAATGAGGTATCAAAGGAAAGTTATAAGCCCTTGGTTAGATCAAAAGCGCGGCGGCGGGCGGTGTCAACTAACTTGAGCGAAATTGCGTCAAGAATGTTTATTAACAAAGCCATTGCCTGGCAACTTATGGCAGGCATAGTATGCTTGTCATAGGTACAAAACGTGAAACAAACTATGAGACACGTCCATAAGGAGCCGCTGACAGCCGCGACTGATAGATGTGCACAGTCATTTGGGACGCGGCTTGTGAGATATCTCTCGGACGTCCGAGCGCTCAAGGTTACGTCCGCGACTTCGTCCTATAGTTTGCACAGTTCAGTGTACTATGTATTATCCAGATACCTTAGTCGCGGCCGTCAGCCGCGTCCGTAAGCGTCCGATAATTTGTGTCCGCCTTTATTATTATTACTAGTATAGGTTGCTAGGTAACGCTCTTTGGCTTTGTTAGTAAACATTCTTTATGCAATTTGGCTCAAATATAACTGCCGCTTGCCGCTGCATCTGACCATAGCTTTAAATGTACTTACTAAACTAGTAGGTCTTGGTAGCTAGTGGAGTCAAAAGTGACATTTATTGCACAGTAAAGTAAAGGATTGAACGGTTGGGGAGAACTGGTCTAGAGATGACAGAGATATAGACAAGAGTGAATAGGCATCTTCTAGGCAAGCGCGCTCCATCTTAGGCTGCATCATCACTTGCCACCCAGGTGTGATTGCAGCCAAGCGCTAGTCTATAAAAAAAAACCGGCCAAGTGCGAGTCAGGCTCGCGCAATGAGGGTTCCGTACTACAGTCGTATTTTTTCCACATTTTGCACGATAATTCAAAAACTATGATGCATAAAAATAAATAAAAATCTGTTTTAGAATGTACAGGTAAAGACCTTTCATATGATACCCCACTTGATATAGTCACTCACTTCGAAAGTTGAAAATACTAATTGTTAGTTCATGACCACAATTTTTTTTTTTGTGTGATCTAACCCTAAATTCACGGTTTTCCGATTTTTCCCCAAATGTCTGCCATAAGATCTACCTACCTGCCAAATTTGATGATTCTAGGTCAACGGGAAGTACCCTGTAGGTTTCTTGACAGACAGACAGACAGACAGACAACAAAGTGATCCAATAAGGGTTCCGTTTTTTCTTTTGAGGTACGGAACCCTAAAAATTAAAAAAAAAAGATTTGACCATGTACTTACTAATATGGCAAGAAGATGGCAAGAATAACACCTGCGTTCAAATTAAGAATAGCAAATGACCTGACAACTGTCAAATGAAAAATACTGTTAAATTATTCATTGTTATTATATTATGCCTATCTTTGATTTCTGGCGACGCCGCCTGCCGTTGCGTCTGACCATAGCTTTAAACTGACCTACTAGTGAGCTACTAGTACGCAAGACTTTGTAGCCGTTGGAGTCAAAACTGACATTTATTGCTCAGTAAAGTAGAGGATTGATGACTGTGCTGTGTTATATTATTTATTACAGTTTTCTCTTTAGTTATTACATTAGACGGACCTGACCTAAGACTGTGGCAGTACCTGTATGCTAAAACCTAAGTAAGTACCTACCTAACCTACCTACATTGTCGACGAAGTCGCTACTTATTACAGAAGTTCTTCCTAAATAGAATTCAAACTTAGGTAGTAGGTAGGTACCCACGTAAGACTTGAAAGACTGTAGTCTCGAAAGCGAATCCCTTTATTTCCAATAATATTTTTTGAATGAAAATGAAAATCTTTTTTATTCGTATAAACTTTTACAAGTGCTTACGAATAGTCGGATGCATCTACCACTGGTTCGGAATGCCTTTATTATTATAAATTATATATAGAATTATTTATTATACTTAGTAGATACCTACTAGTAACTAGTTACTTACTAGTAGTAAGTACCTAGTTATAATATCCTTTTTCTTCTCTTAATTCATGGCTTTTCCAGTGTCCAATTAGCGTTATGCACTTCGCTAGTCTCTACCTCTAGTAACTTGTAAGGCAAAGAGGAGATTGGCCGATATTTTTTCTTGTACTTTGTGCTAATTTTCTTAGTTCCATAGTCTTAAATCGAGACATAGAACACCATCTAACGTAAAACTGAAAACTGCTAATAATGCTACTCTCCACTAGATGGCGGTATTCTAGTAAAAAAATAAAATAATTAACTTACCAGCGCCACCTAGTGACGAATAGCGGAATTCCCTCACTTGCTCAGCAATGCTAACAACGCCATCTATTGAGAAACACTGCATCCAAAAAACGCACTTTTTTCAAACACAATTATTTCAGCCAAATAATCTGCTGGCAACTTCACACACTTAAAAATACTTGTTTCACGTTTTAAAATTACCATTTTGGTGTATTTTACGTTGATACACTTGGTGAAAATTTGTTGCACTAAAACACTTGCACATGTGGTGTTGCATCATTGGCGCATACAACTGTAACAAAGAAAGAGGTTATTAGAATATGGCTGAAATAAATAAGTACTTATCAATCGGCTTGAACACGGGGTAATAAGGTCTTATAAAACGAATAAAGTTGAGAAAAAATATGGTTCGACAAAAAAAGGTTTGACGATAGAGAAAAATTATATTTTTTTCATGGATTACCATGTGATATCTTGAATAACATGTGATAATTTTAATTATGAATTTGCCAATAATGTTTAAGTGATTCATTATCGATTGATAAAATAAGAGAAGTACAATTTTCCTCGGCAAACGAAAAATTAAATCAAAAACATTTTTTTTTATAAAAGTATTGCCACAAATGATACTATTTAAAATAGTAACTTTCTTACTTAGTCTTTACAAAATGATGTCATGATATTCAAATAAAATTGCACGTTGCAATGATGGAGCAATTTTGTAACCCAAAAAAAATTGATAACCACACTTATTTTTAATCACATGTTGCCTTAAAGTGAAGATTGAATAGACATTTGAACTAGAGTTTCTTCATTAAATATCGTATATTCCAGGTTTAATGCAATGGATGAAACATAACTTGTAGCTATGTTAAGTCCATGTAAGTTATCCCTGAAGTCCATATTTAAGTAATGTTTTCTTAGTCACCTGATCTGCTGATGTTTTAATTTACAGCTGAACATCAATTATTAGCTTAATAATTCCTGATATAGCACATATTGTCACCAGTACTCGTAGAAAATTAAGAAAAAAAATAACATGCTCATTCTAGAGTGACTTTCATATCACTTTGAAATGTGCTGTTTTTTCGTAATTATATGTATTTGAGAACATAAATTTGTTTCATACATACCACTTGCACGTCATCCTAATAATTTCTGATCCAGAAACACGCTTCCATTCAGAAAATTTTGAATAGAAAATAACCAAAGTGCATTAGCAAAATGAACCTAACACTCGCTAAAAACCACGTTTTTTACGTGAAACTTACAAATTAAAGATTGGAAAGATCGTATAGTGAGAGATAGAACATTCATAATGTTATATTTAAAGTTTCAGCTGCACTTTCCCGATTGAAATTTCAGAAAATGACTGTAAAATGCAAGCACGTGCACGTCGAAATGCACCCATAATAAGAACTTGGAAAAATATTGTTTTTCACTGGTCTACACGGTTAACTAGTGTAATTTACACTCTTTAGACACTCATACGTAATTCTAGCTTAATTAATAAATAGATACTTTATAACCAATTCGAATATCAGCGGCTGAAAAAACTACACAAAGAAAACATATGATCGATCGAAATTAAATTTAAGTGCACATGGAGTTATCTATGGTTTTGTAAGTCATCTGTCATCTGAAAATTTGAGTGAATGGATCGAACAATATTTTTCTTTGCTGCCTGTTGTTGTTCGACAGTTGGACGACTATTGTTTTTCCTTTTATTTTAAACTTTTTATAACGGCGATTATTATAATGCCATTTAAAACTTGCCTAACTAATTTTATAGGACTTTTGTACTGTAACAAATACCTAACTACCCAACTTATAAAAAGGTATGTTTGAGGTTCCCTTTTGGTTTTTTTTTAATTTTGAAACATTTCATAATTGTAATTCTGTTCAATTCAATCATGGATTTCCTAATCATAAAAACATGAACTAATATTGTAATAAAACATTTTGAGATAAACCTAAAAGAATGATTTATATAAAATAATTGTTTTTTTTTCTCAACTCAACTTCCACTCTCTTATTCTCTGTAATTTTGGTAACAATAAAGTTGTTTTGAATTAAATTGAACTAAATAAATGTAGTGTGGCGGAAAAGTGTTCATTTTCATTTAAAAAGAAATTTCTGTCGAAAAACCTAAGAAATGCTAAATTTCAAAGTGTTAAGTGTGTAAGTTTAAAAATTAAAATTATGAATAAAACAAACTGAAAGCCTATTTTATTTTTAAATAAATGTTAACCTAACTTTAAGTTAAAAGTAAAACACAATAGGTCCTAAAAACCCCCTTGTGCTTTAAAATACTAACTATTTCACATTGCAATAAAATATCTTATGTCTGTATTGATTTTGAGATATGCATTAACGCTTTAATGTTTTATTTGAAATTCATTTTTCCATGTGATTGATGTTTTAAATCTTTTTGTGCCATTATTTAGTATACGAACATCGAATCACAATGAATGACACATAATAACTAACTATGTATTTCTAAAGTTACTTGTGAGTTGTGACCATTGTATTCAAAATTATAATTGTTTTGATGTTTATTTCAATAATAAAATTAACAGGGTCATAGGTACTTACCGTAATATGTTTATGTATATTGTCTGTTTAGGATTATTCGTCAGTTTGTCAAAGCGTTGAAAGAATAGCCTGAAAATATTGTTCATATAGTTAATTATGATTATCAAATATTATAAAGTATAGGTAAAGAATATTAATTATTATTATAAGTACTAGTAACAATCATTACTATTGCGTTTAATAACAATAATAACGTAATAAAATAATAGCTTATACTCACTGGTTCATCTTCAACCCATAACCTATCAAACTCTTTTTCAAATTTACTGACGATGTTGGGATGGGATGTTACAATAACGCTCTCGTGGTTTGAAACCATGGCCTGGGTAGACCAGTTTAATGATCCAGACATGACAAAACCCTTACAAGGTTTCATATTTTTTTGGTGCGAATTATGTTTTGTTAATTGTGCATGAATGTTTAATTTCTCCGCATAGGTTTTTAATATCTGTTTCCGCTTGACAGCTTTTGGACCATCTATTATGCAGAATTTATGATGCATCAGGATAGATTTCTTGTTCGTCTGCACTTGAATGAAACCTGTAAAAGTAGAATATTGTCTTATCATTAATTTTATCAATCTTATAGTTAACTAATTAGTAAATAAAGTTTATACAAAAATTACGTATTTTTAAGCTGAACTAAACTTACTGTACTCCTTTAGCTTCTTAATTTGAGATGGTGCAGTAAAAGCCATGTCACTATCAACAACGATTCGTATTAACACGTGCCTTTGTCCCAACCTTATCAATTGTTCAGCAATTTCAGCACTGGTTATAAGATACATACAGACGTCTAAAGTTTCACGTGCTGATTTGATATACTTTATCAATTTGAAGCAGTTCAATTCTCTGCTCTCACTTATTGTAAAGTCTTTATTTGGTGGTACTTTTATTGTGTGCTGGATTACATCATCAGAAAACAATATCACGTCATTTATTTCACGATTTCTAATGTTCATCATATCACAACTAACTTCATCACATGCATCTTCAGATTGACAACTTTTTTTAGAGTTGAAAAAGTAATTACATATTTTTTTTACCACTTGGGAAGCAACAACAACCGTAGCTGTGGATGCTAAAAGAAACTTTGCACTTTTCCAATCCATTTTAGCGTTTTTTTAGGTTTTTACTATAAACAAAACTTTCACTGCAAATATTCCACCATAATGCTCACGCATTTGATTGTTATTTTTTTTCAAACTACCTACAAAGTGGGATCCATCAGAAATGTGAGAAATGTGTACTTAACTAGTTAAGTATTTAATATTATTATATTTTTAATTTTGTGATATGTTTATATTTTATTTATCAAAATGTATGTTCAATGTTCAAAATAATAATTTAACCAAATCTGAAATATTAAATATTTTGAAATAAAAATAAAAAATGAGGATAAAAACGAGTGAATGAAACGAGTGAATGAAAGTAGTTGTCAAGCTGTCTAGTGTATTGTGTCATTTCCCGTATTTAGTCTGTGGTCTGTGTTCAATCAAAATATTTGTTTTTGTTGAGCGATTTTTATCGATCAAAATCACACACGAAAATACAATGAAAATACAAAGAAAACAATTGTGATTTATTAATGTTCTTTATGAAAACACTATGAAACAGTTATAATAATTACAAAGTATTGCACAGTTCTTAAAGAACTGAGTTCATATTAGAGTTTAGTAAACATAACTCGGACTGCGCATCGCAGTTAGCAAAAGTATGCCGAAAATCCCGTACAAGGCTGAAAAATGCCAGGACGAGGACGAAGACTATGAAATAGTTTCATTCGAAGACTTCTGTGATAAGTCGCCAGGTTCTAAAACTGATTTATTAACGCTGAACGATAATATCAACTACCGACTTTACTATGAGAGCGATAAAGGTTCTAATATTGCTGAAAATGGTGAACCGTCAACTCGTAATGTTGGTATGCACACCGAGACCTCACTGAATGGTCCTAAGAATGCATCGTATAAAAGGAAATTGTCTTTTGCTCCTTTTGGAAAAACTGACAAAACAAATCGTGGACCCCTTTTCGGTGGTGTGATACCAAGACCACAGAATGAAGAAGAATCTTCGAGAGAGCATAGGTGGGTACAGTGCGCGCAAAACAAGTAGTCCAATCTGAAGACAAGGCGTAAGATTGCTTATTGAAGATCTCAGCTGGGCTTGTGCATTTAATTGTTAGTCTGGGTACATAATATGTTTTCCTAGCTAAACTATGTTTATGCGTTAGTCATCGTCATCATACAGAGCACTTGTTTCCTCTCAGAGTGAGAAGGGTTTTGGCAAAGGTCTACCACACTGGCCAAGTGTAGATTGGCAGACTTCACAGACCTTTGAAAACATTATGGTGAACTCTCAGTCATGCAGGTTTCCTCACGATGTTTTCCTTCACTGTTAAAGCGAGTGATATTTAATAACTTCAAATGCACATAACTCCGAAAAGTTAGAGGTGCTTGCTCAGGATCGAACTTCCGATCTCCAATTAGGAGGCAGACATCCTAACCTCTACCTAGGCTATCACAGCTTAGCCTATATGTATTAGAATGACTTAATAAAACTCAGCTGTAGGTACTTGATAAAAATATCATTCAATATTAATTCACATAATAAAAACATTGATTACTTTGTTTACTCTTAAGGTCAATAAATACTGTTTAGACAGTAATCATTGTACAGTGCATTGAACCTTTATAGTATAAAGATCAATCCTTTGTTACAAATTATACAGAGTTTATTGAGTTACAAACATAATTCACTTCTATAAAATTGTTGAATAGAATTTAACATTTTGTGTGTGACTTATTAAGTACTTGTATTTGAGGTCCAAAAATCTTACTCAGTTGGGTTTTAGGTGTGAAAATAAAATGAAAGGGTATGTTGTTTGTACTATAGGTAGCTAACTAGTTATAATACTAGTTTTTAAGACTGAAGGGGGAATATCTTTCTAAGTGGGGAGTCTATTTTAGAGAATACCTACAAACAAAATCAAACTTTTGAGACGGCAGTCTAAAAAAATATTAATAAAACTTATCAAAAATAAGTAAAAAAATTTACTTAATAACAAATACTATATATAAAAAAAAATTGTTTTTGCCGATGGTATATTTTATTTGGGCTGACGTCACTGTTATGAAACTGAGTCATTGTTCCAGCGCAATAGCAATTTGCATGACTAATACACATTCCTCATTTTTATTATTTTAGATGATTTATCACACTTGCTGTATATCATAGCAGAGAAAAATATATATTTAATTGTATATTGACATTAATTGACCCTTGATTATCTTTTATTATGTTTAGAACTTGAGATATTAATAATGTTATTACTATATATCCTACTTTCCCCCACTTTATACTTATACCTACTTATTACAAGTCTACAATGTCTGAAATAGTATAATTTACTCTGCTCAGTCATTGTTGGATTGTTTTAAAGACATCACATAGATTTTGTTTTATAAATTACTAGCTGACCCGGCGAACTTCGTACCGCCTAACAGTTAACTCTTTTTTTTTTTAATACTTTAGCAACATTCAAGTTTTATATATAGTCAAGTGTTTTGCCTTCCCGGAACCCCTCCACTAACACTTAAACTTTATGGTATGGTATTAAAGTTTAAATTGACTATAAGTATTATTACGAATTTTTTGTATGGGAATATAGAAAAGTGTTGGTTTTAGACTTTTTCAGGCATTTTTTTTAAATTTTCCCTCCCTAAGAACCATCCTCGTACTTCAAGGAATATTATAAAAAAGAATTAGCAAAATTGGTTCAGCTGTTCATGAGATTTGCGCTTAGCAACACATTCAGCGATTCATTTTTATATATAGAAAAAAGAAGATAATTCATACAATATTTACAATTCGATTGTTTCTCATATAATTTAACTTTTGTTCTTTTTCACTTTTTGTATTCCAGATACGAGAGATTTTCCCACAGTCGCGGCTGGCTGGGTCGTTGTTGGGAGACCACATCGAACCTATTTCCCGGGATGGTGGCCATGGCACTGCTTTGCGCGCTGTGCGTGGGCGCGTGGTGGGCGGTGGGCGGCGCCCTGGGCGGGGGCTGGGGTGATGATCATTATAGGTAAGTGTCAAAAACCCTGACTATTTAACATGGGTGTTTTTGGATTAGATAATCTAAATATTTAAAACAAAAAGGTGACTGACTGACCGACTGACTACCTGACTGATCTATCAACGCACAGCTCAAACTACTGGACGGTTCGGGCTAAAATTTGGCATGAACGTAAACATTCGCTAAGAAAGGATTTTTGAAAATTCAACCCCGAAGGGGGTAAAATAGGGGTTCGAAATTTGTGGAGTCCACGCGGACCAAGACACGGGCATAAGCTAGTAATCTATAAACGAACGGAAATTGCAACAGAGGTTTAGTCTGTTTTTTCCCTACCTTGAAGTAAACGAGTAGCTTCTGACTGAAATGCGTTAGATGCGCGAACCGCGCGTTGCTGCGTTACCGCGAACGTGGGTTCTTCTCAGACCTGGACGCGTTTGGAACCCTCGTAGCTTTAGTTTTAAGTACGTATTAATTATCACCACTATATCATATCATCTTACAAATAAAAATTTATGACAATCAGGAAGCGTAAAATTTTACCAATTCTGAATAAATAATTTGAGTTTGAACTTTGAACTGAAAATGAAATCATGATACGAGTGAAAAGGTCTAAAGGGCCGGGTGAATTGCGTCGCTTACGCGTTTCTTCGAGAAGGTTCCTGCGATTTGTTTACCTTTTAAGCAAACTAAGAAAAACTAGCTATCCAACTGTACATGAATGCAAACAAACAAATATGAAAACTAAAGTATATCATCGATCATAGTTTAATGAGCTTGTGAAATTAAGTTTTAAAAGTTTCTCTTGTTCTATTGACCTATTAATTTCCAATTTTTTAGAAGACTATGGCAGCGCGCGCACCCTGACGACGTGAGCAAGCCGCTATCACCAATTATTGAAAAGGTACATTTTTGAAGTGAAACTTCTTTATACTCTAAAACAGAGAAAGAAGGAAGTTAGTATAGTGCCCTCTCTGTTACATAATCCCATACAAATGATAGAGACACAATTCTCTGGGCGTTAACTATTTTGAGCCACTGACCAATCACAAACGAAACTATGTTTTCTAATTGAATTTCGAATCTTTTTTGAAAAAATTTTCGAATTGAATCTCGAAAACATTTTGTGATTGTTTGCTAACTCAAAATGGTTAGCGCCCACTGAGATTTTTGTCTCTGTGATTTTTATGGGATTACATAACAGAGAGAGTGATGTACTAACTTTTTTCCGCGGATAGAGTATAGTACTCTGATATATCTGTTTTATTTAGATTTTCCTTGCAGATAATACCAACGGAAAATCGCTACCACGATCACAATAATCTGTCGACGAAGAACAAAATAAACATGTCCGATGTAAATAAAAAGAAGGATTACAATAAAAAGAGTGCTTACACTGAGAGGCCGGTGGAAGTGTTGCGGGAAATGTGCGCTCAGGTGGCGGACCATATGCGCTTTGACTGTCACCCGCAGGGCGGCGCTAGTGAGGAGGCATGCGCACAACGAGGTTGGTATTACTATAGTTGAGCCAGTATGAATGTGCGAACTGGGTCATAAGTCACTTTTACAGGCCTCTCGCTCCTTATGGAACTGAAATATGATGCTCTGGTGTTGTGTGTAGTGGTAAAAAAATTGTCGATAGTCGATAACAGGTTATAAAGAGCGAGGGGAAACAATACAAAATTAGCTTCCTGCGTCCGTACGGCTTTATCGATAACGACTTCTGCAGCATTCTCGCAACCCTATTATCGTAATGACTCAGTTCGCACGTTCATAATGGCTCAAACATATCTATAACATACCATGAACACGTTTTGTTTTTTATAATTAAAAATGGCGAGCAAACTAGCAGGCGGGTCACCTGATGTTAAGTGATTACCGCTGCCCATGAACATTTGCAGTACCAGAGGAACCACCAATGCGTTGCCGGCCGTTCAGAAACTTGTTGGTGCCCCTTGAATAACCCCATGTTGATATCTAATGGGAACACCACTGAAGGAAGTTGATTCCACAGTTTGCATGTGCGTGGAAAGAAGGGTCTGGCACGACGGGTGGTCGAAGTGCACCAGACACCCAGGTGGTGAGGGTAATATTGTTTGCGGTGGCGTGCGGTGCGGTTGTAGATTTTTTTTATTATTATTGAATGTTTTTGATATGTGGAAATCAAAATATCTGGTAACTAAAAAAGACACAATTTGAATCTGTTGTTGTTGTTGTTGTCTGTCTTATGTTATGTACGACCTTCGCCAGTCGCGCTTTTCAGCCCTCCAAATAGTATTACACTAGCTTATGCTCGCGACTTCGTCCGCGTGGACTACACAAATTTCAAACCCCTATTTTACCCCCTTAGGGGTTGAATTTTCAAAATTCCTTTCTTAGCGGATGCCTACGTCATAATAGCTATCTGCATGCCAAATTTCAGCCCGATCCGTCCAGTAGTTTGAGCTGTGCGTTGATAGATCAGTCAGTCAGTCAGTCAGTCACCTTTTCCTTTTATATATATAGATAGATTCGTTGATAATTATCTTGAATTTGCATTGCAGGGTGTTGTTGGAAGGCCACACCTGTCCCGGGCGCGCCGTACTGCTTCTACCCTCCACAGTACGACACATACCACTTCGTGAACAGCACAGAGACCAAGCACGGCATGTACGTCTACTGCGGCAGGGGGAGGGACGCTGGGTACCCTAACGAATTCAACACCATCAAGTTGGACTTTAACTATGTTTCTGATGACGTGCTGCAGATTAAGGTGAGAGATTTTTGCAGGTTTCTGCACCTTAAAAGGAAAAAAGGGACCCTTATAGGATCACTTTGTTGTCTGTCTGTCCGTCTGTCTGTCTGTAGTGTCTGTCAAGAAAACCTATAGGTTACTTCCTGTTGACCTAGATTCTAAAATCACGTTTGATAGGCAGGTAGGTCTTATAGCACATGTAAGGGAAAAAAAGTGTTCATGAACAAATAACAATATATTAACTTTCAAAAAAAAAAAATATGAAAGTGCTTTACTTGCACATTCTAGAACAGATTTTTATTTATTTTTATGTATAATAAATACTTTTTGATTTATCTTGCAAAATGTCGAAAAAATACGACTGTAGTGTAGTCCCTCTGTAGGCGAATCTGACTGCACTTGGCCGGTTTTTTTTAACTTAAACACTAGCAGATGCCTGCGGACATGTGGATTTTTAAAATTGTATTCCTGGATAAAAAATTGAATTGTCTCAAGGATCTGAACCATTTTTGTGCCAGATTTGGTCAATATCATTTCAGTAGCTTAGAGCGGGGAAAACGTTACAAACAGACAAATACTTTAACATTTATAGTTTGAATGTAATAGCACAGGGGCTCGATTACGGTAGAATGACAGCTACAATGCCGTCTTGCAACAAAAATCGCACAAATTCAGCCAATCAGAACAATTGAGATTGTAATAATTATTGATGCAGGTTTTACAAAATCGATCTACTGATTTATTTTAAGCCATAAAATATGTCCCCAACAGATTTTCGACGCGGAATTCAAGAGATTTGAGTCCCCATACCCTGAGATACCTATGGTATCGGGCCCCATATCACAGCTGAAGTATAGAGTGCAGGTCGACAGCTCAGCCGTTGGATTCAAAGTCATACGGAATTCAGACAATGTTACATTGTGAGTACATTTTATATCAGTTATCTTCATTTAGTATGGCTATCTTCATGAGTACGCGGAATTCAAGAGGTTCGAGTCTCCATACCCCGAGATACCGATGGTACCGATGGACCCATATTATAGCTGAAGTATTGAGATGGTTTCATCGCTGAATTCTTTTTTTTTTTAGAATGTTTTTTTTATTCATGTAAACTTTTTACAAGTACATATGAATAGTCAGGTAGTTTTAATTTACCACTGGTTCGGAATGCCGTTCCTACCGAGAAGAACCAGAAAGAAACTCGGCGGTTGCTCTTTTTAACTTTTCAATTTACAATGTTATTATACCGTACTATACAAGCTATTGCAGCCCCGTGCAATGCTGGAGCGAGTCAAATCCAAGCTTTTTTATCGTTTCGTGGTTCGTTCGTTTATTCACTTTCGTCCTTTCCTTTTTTTACGAATTGGGCGGACTAAATACTGAAGAGAAATTTTCGCGCGCGGTCATTCGCTCCCGATAATAATTATCCGCTACATTCTAGCCTAGGATCCTTGGAGACAGAAGAAAAAATTCAGTACAGTATGCGGCAGAAAATAGTGTCTGGTGGGAGGCCTCGGCCGTGGCTAGTTACCACCCTACCGGCAAAGCCGTGCCGCCAAGCGATTGAGCGTTCCGGTACGATGCCGTGTAGAAACCAAAGGTGTATGGGTTTGATAAAAACTGCCATACTCCTTCCAGGTTAGCCCGCTCCCACCTTAGACTGCATCGTCACTTACCATCAGGTGAGATTGCAGTCAAGGGCTAACTTGTATCTTAATTCAAAAAAAAAAAAAAAAAAAAAACATCAACCTTTAGAAAGACATAGCGGTTTTTTTGAGCATTGTCTCTGTCGTTCAAACCGACTAAACGTCACATAGGTATGACTGACGGAGACAATGCTCTACAAAGCCGATACATCATTCTAAAGGTCGATGTACATTATTTTCTGCCGCCTACTGTATAACAATCGGAATGTTATTGGGTGACGTTGGATTCTAGAAACATTCTTTCTCTTATTCCAGAATGGACACCCAAAATATCGGCGGACTTATCCTATCGGATAAGTTTTTTCAAATATCGTCTCTCTTACCATCGGATCACTTGTACGGACTGGGAGAGAAGCAGGCGACTTTCTTGAATGATCTCAATTGGAAGACCTTTACTTTATTCAACAGAGATATAGCTCCGACGGAAAATGTGAGTAAAGTTTATATCATCATCTCAACCCACCGCCTGGCCCACTACTGAGAACAGTTGCTCGATTGCGGTAGAATGACAGCTACAATGTCACGATTGCTATCACCTCAGCTGCTCGGTTGCGGTAAAATGGACAGCTACAATGTTACGATCGCAATCACCTCAACTGCTCGATTGCGGTAGAATGACAGCTACAATGTCACGATTGCTATCACCTCAGCTGCTCGATTGCGGTAAAATGGACAGCTACAATGTTACGATCGCAATCACCTCAACTGCTCGATTGCGGTAGAATGACAGCTACAATGTCACGATTGCTATCACCTCAGCTGCTCGATTGCGGTAAAATAAACAGCTACAATGTTACGATCGCAATCACCTCAACTGCTCGATTGCGGTAGAATGACAGCTACAATGTCACGATTGCTATCACCTCAGCTGCTCGATTGCGGTAAAATGGACAGCTACAATGTTACGATCGCAATCACCTCAACTGCTCGATTGCGGTAGAATGACAGCTACAATGTCACGATTGCTATCACCTCAGCTGCTCGATTGCGGTAAAATGGACAGCTACAATGATACGATCGCAATCACCTCAACTGCTCGATTGCGGTAGAATGACAGCTACAATGTCACGATTGCTATCACCTCAGCTGCTCGATTGCGGTAAAATGGACAGCTACAATGTTACGATCGCAATCACCTCAACTGCTCGATTGCGGTAGAATGACAGCTACAATGTCACGATTGCTATCACCTCAGCTGCTCGATTGCGGTAAAATGGACAGCTACAATGTTACGATCGCAATCACCTCAACTGCTCGATTGCGGTAGAATGACAGCTACAATGTCACGATTGCTATCACCTCAGCTGCTCGATTGCGGTAAAATGGACAGCTACAATGTTACGATCGCAATCACCTCAACTGCTCGATTGCGGTAGAATGACAGCTACAATGTCACGATTGCTATCACCTCAGCTGCTCGATTGCGGTAAAATGGACAGCTACAATGTTACGATCGCAATCACCTCAACTGCTCGATTGCGGTAGAATGACAGCTACAATGTCACGATTGCTATCACCTCAGCTGCTCGATTGCGGTAAAATGGACAGCTACAATGTTACGATCGCAATCACCTCAACTGCTCGATTGCGGTAGAATGACAGCTACAATGTCACGATTGCTATCACCTCAGCTGCTCGATTGCGGTAAAATGGACAGCTACAATGTTACGATCGCAATCACCTCAACTGCTCGATTGCGGTAGAATGACAGCTACAATGTCACGATTGCTATCACCTCAGCTGCTCGATTGCGGTAAAATGGACAGCTACAATGTTACGATCGCAATCACCTCAACTGCTCGATTGCGGTAGAATGACAGCTACAATGTCACGATTGCTATCACCTCAGCTGCTCGATTGCGGTAAAATGGACAGCTACAATGTTACGATCGCAATCACCTCAACTGCTCGATTGCGGTAGAATGACAGCTACAATGTCACGATTGCTATCACCTCAGCTGCTCGATTGCGGTAAAATGGACAGCTACAATGTTACGATCGCAATCACCTCAACTGCTCGATTGCGGTAGAATGACAGCTACAATGTCACGATTGCTATCACCTCAGCTGCTCGATTGCGGTAAAATGGACAGCTACAATGTTACGATCGCAATCACCTCAACTGCTCGATTGCGGTAGAATGACAGCTACAATGTCACGATCGCAATCACCTCTGATTGGTTGACGCTCGCTCACTATTGGCTACAATGTATTGTTGCAACAAGAATCGCACAAATTCTTCCAATCGCAACAATTGAGATTGTAATAGTGATTGATGCAGGTTTTACGAAATCGGCAGAAGGTTTTGGCCGTTGTTCACCTCGCTGCCCAATACGGTGATTCGCTAACTTTGTGACCTACACTAAATGATAGCCACCGAGCTCATTTGACATTAATTTTTATTTTATTGGAAGTTTTTCTATGAAAAACTAGCTTATGCTCGCGACTTCGTCCGCGTGGACTACAGAAATTTCATCAATATAAGGGTTTCTTTTTTTTCTTTTGAGGTACAGAACCTTAAAAAGACCAATGTGGCAGAGCAGTCTGTTTTTTAGTGTTTTAAATTAGAATAAGACTTGTTTTCTGTTCGCGAAGGGATATGGATGTTCTTTCCAAGTATTTTTGTAACAACCCTTTATTTTAGCGTTTAAACTACCGTGAGTGATTTCCATTATAAATACTATCTGTCCCGGCTTACTCACGTGTGTAGTCGACGTTAGCCCGACTAGTTAGTTTTAACGTCGACTACACACGTGAGTAAGCCGGGACAGATAGTATTTATAACCCTTTATTTATTTGTAGGTTAATCTATACGGATCCCATCCATTCTACTTGGCAGTGGAGAACAGCGGCCAAAGCCACGGCGTGCTATTGCTAAACACCAATGCGATGGGTACGGCAAATATATTATTTTGGTCTTTTAATTTAGTTTAACTATTTTAGCATTTAAACTACCGTGAGTGATTTCCATTCTAAATAATATCCTCCATATATATAATAATATCCAACGGGCGCTACGGGCAGCGGCACGTGCGTCCCGCAGTCAAAACCGCGGCGCGTGCGCGAACGGACTCCCTTGAAAAAGGACCCCGTATGGGTTCGAAACTAGTCGGGCTAACGTCGACTACACACGTGAGTACAGCCGGGACAGATATTATTTAGTTTAACTAGATGATGCCCGCGACTTGTCCGCAAAATCTCTTAGGAACTTTTTGTTAGAGTTCGTACATTGTCCAGCCGATTGAGTTGAATTATTGTGTCTCTACCTTTTCTGTGCACTAGATTTAAGTAGTTTTTGTACTGTGCTACATTTTCTTGGTTGAATAAATAATTTAATTTAGTGTTATAAAGTAAGCCTAATTGTTCAGGTCGTCAAAGACGCAAATGGTTAGACGATATAAGGGGAGTGGACAGGGCTTAGTTACCCAAAGTCAAAAGAGAGGGATTTAAATAGAGAAGCTTTTCGCATGATGACCTCCTCATGATGAACTTAGTTTCCATGGTCCAAACGCATTTGCGCTGCGCTGCGTGACGCGATGCGACGCAGCAGCGTTTTGCTCCATACAAACTCATAAACTATATTTGCCGCACAAGTGTGTTTGGGCCTTAAATCCACGCGGATGAAATCGCAGTCGCGAATATCATTTAATATGTATCACATATTTGCTGACCAATTAATTATAGTAATTTATCCCTTCAAACAGAAACAGAAACAGAGACAAACTTGCAGCTTCTGCCTTCCGCCTCAGGAAAGTCCAAAAGTCATTTGTGGGTATGGGTATTACCTTTTATAATAAAATCCCGCAAACTATTTTGGACTTACCTTTGCACAAGTTTAAAAAATCTATTAAAAATATGCTCCTGAAAAAAGCATATTACACAATTGAAGATTATCTAAATGATAAAAGAGCGTGGATTTGACCTGCAGCTCGTTCCAGCAACGCACAAGACTGCAAATACTATTTTATACATGGCATAATCTTGTACCTATATCAAATATTTGAAAAGAGCAACCGCCGAGTTTCTTGCTGGTTCTTCTCGGCAGGAAAGGCATTCCGAACCAGTGGTAGATGCATCCGACTATTCGTAAGCACTTGTAAAAGTTTATACGAATAAAAAAGATTTTCATTTTCATTTTCAGATATAGTCCTGCAGCCAACTCCAGCCATAACATACCGAACCTTAGGTGGCATGCTAAACTTCTACATATTCCTGGGTCCAACTCCGCAAGACGTAGTGTCACAGTACACCGCGCTGATTGGTCGACCCTTCATGCCGCCATATTGGTCCCTAGGCTTCCATCTGTGCAAGTAAGATTCGCTTTAATCTGTTATTACAGTTATTTTAGCGTTTAAACTACCGTGAGTGATTTCCATTATAAATACTATCTGTCCCGGCTTACTCACGTGTGTAGTCGACGTTAGCCCGACTAGTTTCGAACCCATTCGGGGATTCAGCGTGGAAACCGCTTTTTGACGCTAAGACAAGGGCATCAGTCGTGGGACGGGACACCATTAGCTCCGCGTGCCTGGATTTCGGTGACGGTTCCAGTGATGAAGAACGGCACGTGCGGCACGTGCGTCCCGCAGTCAAAACCGCGGCGCGTGCGCGGACGGACTCCCTTGAAAAAGGACCTCGGATGGGTTCGAAACTAGTTTGGCTAACGTCGACTACACACGTGAGTAAGCCGGGACAGATAGTATTTAATCTGTTATTACAGTTCTTGCAATTCACGAAGGCGAGTGGACTTTACTTGTAGTTACGTCGGATACACGGCCATTGCGTAGGTGTGTGTGCATGTCGGATCAATTAGTCGCGAGCAAGCGCTCGCAAACGCACACATTTATTTATACCTTACTTATACCGATACGACTTAAACACAAGCATGAGCCACTCGCCTTCGTTAATTGTAAGAACTGTAAAGATGACTGACTGACATTATATGACATCATACAGTTCAAACGGCTGAAAAAAGAAAAACGAGATTTTGCAAAAATGCCCATTCTCCTTTACCGTTAGTTACTTGTGAAAGTTATTCTTCACAACTCTATTATTTATATTTAAGGTACAATTACGGCAGCCTGAATGTAACCCGAGAAGTAATGGAGAAGAACAGAGAAGTGATTCCTTTTGTAAGTTTAATGTAGTTCATTTATTAGATGATGATCGCGTCTTCGCACGCGTGGATTTAGGTTATTCAAAAATTTCATTTTAGTTCTTTGATTTTCCGGGATAAAAAGTTGGCTTATCCCGTGGAAACTCTGGTTTTCCAGGACAAAATTAGCTTAGGATAAGAAGCTATCTCTGATATGATATGAGTCATAATAAACTACCAAAATATTTAATCGATCGATAAGTGCATAAAAAGCCTTTAAATTTTGCTTGCTAAAAAAATGCTACCCGCCATCTTTTTAAGTTCATGAGCTGTCGTGACGTCACACGGATTGGTAAGCAACGGTATTTTCTTAGTGAAATACATTACAATTTCAATCCATGTGACGTCACATTCGGAATTAACATGGCGGCTACGGTATCATGCGTTTTGAATATTTGTAGAACAGATAAAACAGTGAAATCTTTGAAATGAATTATAGAATACAACTGAAATTATCATTTCTCGATTGCTTATTGCTATTATCTTGTTTATACATTTTTAGATTATTCTCTCTTGGTGTAAAATACTGTAATTCGTCAAGAATGGTAAAATAAAGAGGGCTGTGAAAAGCAGACAGACACGCTTTCGCATTTATAATATTAGTATGGATATGGATTTTCATCTACTTATCTTCTCTATTATAAAAATGAATCGCTAAATGTGTCGCAAATCTCGAGAACAGCTGAACCGATTTCGCCGGTGCAGCTAGTAATGTCATATAAATACTATCGAATAGAGCTCCTCAATCTGATATTTCTGTTTCTTCTAGGACGTGCAATGGAATGACATCGACTATATGAGTACCTCAAACGATTTCACCTATGACACTGACAAATACGCTGGCTTGCCACAGTTCGTCGAACAACTGCATGACAAGGGAATGCATTATGTCATACTTCTTGGTAAGTTGTCATATTATGTCATAGGACGTGCAATGGATTGACATCCACCTCAAACGATTTCACATAATATGACTCGGACAAATACACTACATTGTCTCAATTCGTCGAACAATAATTAATTATACAAGGGAATGCATCATGTCATACTTATTGGTAAGTTGTCATATTATGTTTTATGATGTGCAATGGACATCTTCCTCAAACGATTTCACATATGACATGGACAAATACGCTTGTTTGTCACAATTTGTCGAACAATTACACAAGGGAATGCATTCTGTCATACTTATTGCTAAGTTGTCATATTATGTCATAAGGCGTGCAATGGATATCTTCCTCAAACGATTTCACATAATATAACTCGGACAAATACGCTTCTTTGTCTCAATTTGTCAAACAATGTTTAATTATACAAGGGAATGCATTATATGATTTATATCATACTTATTGGTAAGTTGTCATATTATGTTTTATGACGTGCAATGGACATCTTCCTCGCGATTTCGGTGTACATAGGTTGAAAAACACAACTCCTCCTTTTTTAAATGTCGGTTAAAAAAGTAGCCTATGTTACTCCCCGATTAATCCTCTACTTGCATTTGAAAGTTCCGTCAAAATAGCTTCAGCCATTCTGAAGATTAGCCCGTTCAAACAGACAGACAGACAAATTTTTAAAAACGTGTGTTTCTTTTATGGTACAGTACAAATAACAATATGAGCTTAATTTGAGGTAGTTATTTCGAAATTACAGACAGACACTTCAATTTTATTTATTAGTATAGATTTTTTCGCTCTTCAGACCCTGGCGTGAGTGCATCGGAGAAGCCCGGGGAATATCCCCCCTTCGACCGTGGCCTGGAAATGGACGTATTCATCAAGAACTCCACTGATGACCCGTTTGTCGGAAAGGTAGGTAACAAAACTATATAGAAAATCTTATTTTTTTAACTGACTGCGAAAATAAAAAGAAGGTTCTCAATTAGATCTGTTTATCTGGCTTGCGCTTGACCGATCTAAATGCGGTTTATTAATGGAATAAAAACTTCTATTTTATAGCAGAAATTTTCAAAACTTCTGACATTTCAACTCGCACGTCACTATGTATACGTTGTTAGGTATATCATAACATATTGCATGCTAATAGGCAGAATTTGGCTGTACCTTTTTGTTTTTAGGATTCCGTACCTCAAAAGGAAAAACGGAACCCTTATAGGACCACTTTGTTGTCTGTCTGTCTGTCAAGAAACCTACAGGGTACTTCCCGTTGACCTAGAATCATGAAATTTGGCAGGTAGGTGGGTCTTATAGCTGGTTTTAGGGGAAAAATCTGAAAACCTTGAATTAAGGGGTTAGATCACACAAAAAAAAATTGTGCTCATGAACTAATAATTAGTATTTTCAACTTTCGAAGTGAGTGACTATATCAAGTGGGGTATCATATGAAAGGTCTTCACCTGTAAATTCTAAAACAGATTTTTATTTATTTTTATGCATCATAGTTTTTGAATTATCGTGCGAAATGTCGAAAAAATACGACTGTAGTACGGAACCCTCAGTGTGCGAGCCTGACTCGCACTTGGCCGGTTTTTTGTAATATCTCCACTGTTTACCCATATTCGCAATAAAGAAATTTGAATTGAATTGAATTGAACGTCCAGTTTTTTAAACTTGTATATACTTACTATGTTTTCTTAGGTGTGGAACCCGGTATCTACAGCGTGGCCCGACTTCACTCACCCTAACGCTTCGGCGTACTGGCGCGAAATGATGACAGATTTCCATCACAAAGTCAAATACGACGGAGCTTGGATCGTAAGTTTTTTTTAATTTATAGACTAGCGCTTGACTGCAATCAGACTTGCTGACAGACTTGCTTGGCAAGTGATGATGCAGCCTAAGATGGAGCGCGCTTGCCTAGAAGATGCCTATTCACTCTTCACTTGTCAAGAAGTAATGTCTAATTATAAAATAACTAGCTGATCCCCGCGACTTCGTCCGCGTGGAATTAGTTTTGTAAAAATCCCGTGGGAACTCTTTGATTTTCCGGGATAAAAAGTAGCCTATGTCACTCTCCAGGTCTTTATCTATACCCATGCAAAAAATCATGTCAATCCGTTGCACCGTTGTGACGTGATTGAAGGACAAACCAATAAACCAACAAACAAACACACTTTTGCATTTATATAAGGGTACTGATAATGCCATATTTAAAGTAATAGTGATGTGATTATAGTTCAGGCTTGTCAACACTAATGAGTCTATGAGCTGTACCAGTACCTGTTCTGTTATAATTTGAATTCTGAGAACACAATTTTTATATATGTAATACGGACGTACCTACATACGTAGTACGTACAGTACAGCCTACAGTACGCGGCCGAAAGTAATGTGCATCGGCCTTTAGAATGACATTTCGGCTTTGTAGAGCGTCGTTACATCCTGTATTTGTTTATTTCAGGACATGAATGAACCATCAAACTTCCTCTCCGGTTCGATGTATGGGGACTGCGAACCAGAAGACCTCCCGTACAAGCCTATAGCCATTCCGGAAGAGGGCCTCAAGTACAAGACACTCTGTATGGACGCCAAGCATTATATAGGAAAACACTATGATATTCACAATATATATGGACTCACTGAGGCCATACATACTTACGGGTGAGTGCATTTTTATGTATGCAGCGGGGCTATAAACATTGCTCACAATATAGCCGGGCTATATATATACAGGGTTTGCGAGGGTTTCCTTTTTCGCGGTTCTGATTTGTTCGGAGTTTTTGGTGTTTCTTGTCTCCGTTCTCTCGAGAGCCAGTAAGTGGATAGGTATTAGGTTCGCCAGTACCAGCGCTGCGTCCGACAGTATAGCTGGGGTAACCGAAACTACAGTATGACAACATATAAGCTACTAAGCTAGTTTTAAGAAGTGGGTGCCTGGGTCTTGGGGAACCAGGGAGCATGGACACTGGTCGGCTCCTTGGTTCCCCAGGGACTACGGCACCCTACCTGTTTCTACCTATTTGTAAATTTGGCTGAATAAAAGGTTTTTATTATTTATTATTATTATTATATAGATATTTACACTTTTTTTTTAAACGCACAAATCCTACAAAAAAGTCTGTCAAAAACTCTGGTAATAAAGGTGAAATATTATATCGAAACTATTAAAAGTCTGACGTGGCCGAAGCGACCTAATGCGGTTGCTTTACTTTGCTAGATATTGAAAGGTATTTTTTTTTTTTATTAGGGCGTTGGCTGAAATTCGGGGAAAGCGGCCATTTGTGATCTCACGCGCATCCTTCCCGGGGCTGGGGCGCTGGGCTGGACACTGGAGCGGAGATGTTTTTAGCCGCTGGCACGATCTACGCATGTCTATACCAGGTAACTAGTTACGTAACAACTTTTTAGGGTACCGTACCTAGCAAGAGGAGGGTGCTGGCATCAGTGGCACACTCCGTTATTATATACGGGGCACCAATCTTTGAAGGGGCTATGAAAGTGGAACTTTACCGCAAAAAGCTGGAAGCTGTTCAAAGGCGATTGGCAATAGGCATCTGCGGAGCATATAGAACAGTTTCCACTGAAGCCGTTCTGGTAATAGCAGGGCTGGTTCCTATAGCCAAGCTAGCCAGGGAGCGGGCGAAGCTATTTGAAAGCAGGGAACAGACACCTGCAGAAGTTCGGGAGAATACCCTGACGGAGTGGGAAAGTGAATGGACAGGATTAGGAAAGGGGACCTGGACAAGGGAACTGGTTACAGACCTAAAAAAGTGGCACAAGAGGAAGTATGGAGAGGTAGACCGGTGGCTAACGCAGGCCCTCAGCGGTCACGGGGTGTTTAACACCTACCTTTTCGCAATTGGCAAAGCACCGAGCGAAGACTGCTACTTCTGCGGAGAGGAAGACACCCCGAGACACGCAATCTTTGAATGTCCCGGTTGTGCCGACCTAAGGACAGAAGCGCTAGGATCGACCGACGCGGAGGGTGTGAACGCCCGTAACCTTATATCGCGGATGCTGTCGAGCGAAGATGCCTGGCAACGATATAGCAAAATGCTGAGGGCTATAATGATAAGAAGAGAGCAGAGGGAAAATGAAGAAAAGAGGAAGATAGAAATTTAGGAGGTCAGCACGAAGTAATGCTTACGCAGTTCCGTGCTCACCTTGGTAGGCATGAGGAGGTTATTTTAGTCCGTGCGAGTCGGACACACCCTGCCAGCAGGCAGAAGTCCGTAGGGATTTTTTCCTCCCCCGAAGAAAAAAAAAAAAAAAAAAAAAAAAAAAGGGTACCGTACCTCAAAAGGAAAAACGGAACCCTTATAGGATCACTTTGTCCGTCTGATCGGTCTGTCAAGAAACCTACAGGGTACTTCCCGTTGACCTAGAATCATGAAATTTGGAAGGTAGGTAGGTAGGTCCTATAGCAGACATTCAGGGAAACAACTGAAAACCGTGAATTTGTGGTTACATCACACAAAAAAAAAATGTGGTAATGAACTAATAATTAGTATTTTCAATTTTCGAAGTAAGATAACTATATCAAATGGGGTATCATATGAAAGGTCTTCACCTGTGTGTGCATTCTAAAACAGATTTTTATTTATTTTTACGCATCATAGTTTTTGAATTCTCGTGCAAAATGTCGAAAAAATACGACTATAGTACGGAACCCTCGTTGCGCGAGCCTGACTGATGACTCGCACTTGGCCTGTTTTTTTATAACCGGAGTTTGACATTTCTAAATTTAATTTTTAGATAGTAAACCCGTGATTTTAGCACGCACTCGCGAACCTACTGTTTAAATTTGTATTGTGCACTAAAATTTAGAGTCTCTAAATGTGAAAGTCATGTTCCGTTCCTTTTTTAGCATTAGTGAAAAGAAAAGGATGCAGATACTTTAAATTTAGTTTAGAGAGAGACTAGAGAATTGGGGCCAATGCCTTATCTTATTTTCTTCTATACAGGGTGGCCGGAGATGTGACGTCTAAAAGAAAAAATTGAATACCTTATATTAAGGGGTATCCAAATCACCCCCATGTATGTTCAGCGATTTTCAATAGTTTAGGAGATATGAATTTTTTAATGATTTTTTCATAATTTTCATCCGTCAGTGGTTTTTCTTTTTTTTCTTTTTCTGTAGAACGTTTTTTGTCATTTTTTTCGTGGTAATTAGTAACCATAAGTTCAACTATTGCCTAAAAAATAATGGTTTACCTAGGCATTAGGGAACACGACTAAAATTTTATCGAAAGTTGCACCGTTGCGACGTGATTGAAGGACAAACCAACAAACAAACACACTTTCGCTTCTTCTTTTTAAAGAATATTAGCCATGTTAAATGACTAATATTCCCCTTTCCTCTCCAACTAAGCGTCACGTTTGTGCTAGGAGTAGGTACGACAATAGTGCAACGGGCGGGGTTTGAACCGTCAACCTTTCGGTTTTCAGTCCACTCCTTTACCCGTTGAGCTATTGAGGCTCTCAATTTAAAATAAGGGTACGGATTTTTATTGTAGATTTGCTAAGCTTCAGTCTGTTCGGCGTGCCGATGATGGGCACGGATATCTGCGGGTTCAATGAGGACACCACGGTGGAGCTGTGCAAGCGTTGGATGCAGCTGGGAGCCTTCTATCCTTTCTCCAGGAACCACAACACTATTAACGCTAAGGTATTACTAAGGGCTATTAATATTAGGTACCTTCAGGCGGCCGCGGCGCAAGACCGTGGCGGGTGGAAGTCCCTACAAGAGACCTATGTCCAGCAGTGAACGTCTATAGGTTGATGATGATGATGATGATGATGATGATGATGATGATGATGATGATGATGATGATGATGATGATGATGATGATGATGATTAATATTAAGCTGTGGTAGCCTAGTGGTTAGGACGTCCGCCTTCCAATCGGAAGTCGGGGGTTTATGTGCGTTTTTAAGTAATTAAAATATCACTTGGTGTAACGGTAAAGGAAAAACATCGTGAGGAAACCTGCATGCCTGAGAGTTCTCGATAAATGTTCTCAAAAGTGTCTGCCAATCCGCACTTGGCCAGCGTGGTTGACTATGGTCAAAACCCTTCTCACTCTGAGAGGAGACCCGTGCTCTGTAGTGAGCCGGCGATGGGTTGATCATGATGATTATTAAGGGCGCCAGTCTATCGGAGCTAAATTCACATTTCCGGTCACCCCAAGCTTCTAGCTTTGGTCGATATGGCTTCTACGGAGTTGAGATTATTTTCATGCAAGCGGCAACCAGAAGGATTTTTGAAGGAAACGAAGATAAGCTTTTACTAAATTTATTCTTAGATCCTTACATTTTAACCTAACCTAACGTCTGCACTCTGCACCAAGATTAGATGCAGAGTTTTACATTCACTATCATCATCATGATCAACCCATCACCGGTTAACTACAGAGCACGGGTCTCCTCGCATAGTGGGAAGGGTTTTGGCCATAGTCTACCACGCTTGCCATGTGGGGATTGCTAGACTTCACACCTTTGAGAACATTATGGAGAACTCTCAGGCATGCAGGTTTCCTCACGATGTTTTCCTTCACCGTTAAAGCAAGTGATATTTAATTATTAAAAACGCACATAGCTCCGAAAAGTTAGAGGTGCGTGCCCGGTATCGAACCCCCGACCTCCGATCAGAAGGCGGACGTCCTACCGACTAGGCTACCACAGCTTTAGTTTTACATTGTGACGACCTAAATCTAATCTAATCTAGCCTAACTAAGAGACTGCGTCGAGATGTGACGACAGAATGCACCTCTTCACATCTCTCACTTGGTTTAAATACAGTGGGCCCTCGGTAATCCGACAAACATTTTGTAGGGCAGTATCGGACTATCGATTTTGTCGGATTATAGATTACTGCCTAAGACCCCCTATAGTCCAGAATTTTTTCCAACAGAGTACCTTGTAATCCGACAAATTACAGATCTAATGATAAGATTCTGTATGCTATAGAATCTATAGCATACAGAATCTTATCATTACATAATGAAGTATGATAATATGTACTTCAGAGTAACTATCTATACTATAGATAGTTACTCTGAAGTACATATTATCATACTTCATTATGTATTCAAAGTTCAAATTCAAACTATGCAATTAGAATCAAAACAATAACCTACGCGTCGAGCACCATAGTGGTGGTGCGTACAAGTTTTAACTTATTCAATCATACATTAGCGAAGATTGTCAAAAAAATATTCAATCTATATCTATATATTATATAAAAGGGAAACGTGACTGACTGACTGACTGACTAATCTATCAACGCACAGCTCAAACTAATGGACGGATCGGGCTGAAATTTGGCATGCAGATAGCTATTATGACGTAGGCATCCGCTAAGAAAGGATTTTTGAAAATTCAACTCCTAAGGGGGTGAAATAGGGTTTTGAAATTTTGTAGTCCACGCGGACGAAGTCGCGAGCATAAGCTAGTAATAAATAATAGACTATGTCGGATTACAGGGGGTGCCGGATTAGACAGGGGCCGGATTACCGGGGGTCCACTGTACGTTAATATTAAAATGTAGCTAAATCCCAAATAGTCGGAGTCACATATGGCAATGAGGTAATTTCTTGCTGACGGAGCGCTGGACTCATGACCTAGTGTCTTAGCCTTCAAAGATGGTATGCTGCGTAAGTGATTTAAACTAGGTAATCGTTAGGATATGTAACATGCAGGCTTCTGGTTTCCAGCCTCAAGACCCCGTGAGCCTGGGACCCGAAGTGGTGAACGCGAGTCGCACCGCTTTGATGATGCGCTACCGACTGCTACCGTACTACTATACGCTGTTCTGGAGGGCGCATCTGTATGGGGAGACCGTTGCACGGCCGCTGTTCTTTGAGTGAGTTATTAGAAATCCTTACTAATATTATAAATGCGAAAGTGTGTCTGTCTGTTTGTCTGTCTGCTATCTTTTCACGGACCAACAGTTTAACCGATTTTGATGAAATTTAGTATTTTTACAGAGTTGGCATACATTCCGGGGAAGGACATAAGCAACTTTTTATCCCGGAAAATCAAAGAGTTCCCAGTCCCACAGGATTTTGAAAAACCTAAATCCACGCGGATGAAGTCGCGAGCATCAGCTAGTTAGAAATATATAAAAGGAAACGGTGACTGACTACTGTTTTATCAACGCACAGCTCAAACTACTAGACGGACCGCCCACAGATAGCTATTATGACATAGACATCCGCTAATAAAGGATTTTTAAAAATTCAA